>NC_058191.1:12821618-13483707 GCF_907165205.1 Coccinella septempunctata
GTGTCCGAACACGATATTTTGAGAGAGGAGAACGCAAGTTTGAAAGCGAGGGTGAATGAGTTAGATAGATGCGTATCTAGCTTAGTTGCTGAGATTAAAAATCTCAGGGAGAGGCTCGAGTTGCAGGAGGGAAATAAGGAAAGTCCTTACTCCAAAGCACTCAAGAAGAACATTATTTTGAAAAATGTCCAAGAAGTGAACTTACCGGTTCAAAAACAGAAGATGGAGGTGGTCAAAACCCCTCAAACCAAAATTTTCCCACCCGCCAAAAGAGTGAGAAAGGATAGCTCCTCGTCAAATGAAGAGGCAAACAAGAAAAGAGTCTTGGAAACCCCAGCCCAAGAGAAAACCACTCCAGTGGAGAGAAAAGAAAAAATCCCCCCAGTTACCCTGAGGGGTACGTCCGAATGGACGTCAATTTCCAACGCGTTAATGCGAAACGGAATAAATTACAGCAGAGCGACTACTGTGAAGGACGGAATTAGGGTCGTTCCACAAACCGCGGAAGACCACAGAAGAATGACGGACTTCCTTCATAAAATAAATAGGGAGTTTTACACTCTTCAACGGGAGGAAGAAAAGAAAATCTATGCGGTAGTGAGATATCTACCGCTGGATGCAGATATCCCGACGATCCTTGACGACCTCAAGGATCAAGGGATCGTCGATGCTGAGGTCATAAGAATGACCTCAAATATAACTAAGAGGCCGATGCCCTTATTGCTGGTTAAAACCCAGAATAAGGGTATCTTCGAGGTGAGAAGGCTCTACAACATGAACTGTGTTGTTGAACCTAAGAGAAGGACGACCGGGCCTGGACAATGTTACCGCTGTCAGCGATATGGACATGCCCAAAGTAAGTGCACTTTTCCATGGAGGTGCGTGAAATGCTCCGGTAATCACAGCTCCAAGGAGTGTACGCTCACCAGGGAGAACGAGGAGCGAAATGCCTCTTGTGTTCTCTGTGGAGAGCAAGGACATCCAGCCAGCTACAAGGGATGTAGCGAATGGAAATTGGTCACTAAAAAGACCAAGAGATCGCCAAGATCGAACCAGACCAGCTCGAGGCCAACACAAAATACACCGAGACCATCCCCAAACTCTTCGGAAGTGAAGAAACCCCAGGAAACTGCAACCGAAGCAGTCAAAGAGACGAAGAAACCAGAGAAAAAGACGGAAAAGGCAAAAACCGTCAAAAAAGCCGAAACCAGAAAAGGAATTTCTGGAATCACTGAGGAACTGGATAAGTTCACGAAAAACCTCCTCAGCACGATGATGCAGAATCTGGAGAAAGAGATTGAGAAGAAGATGCAGCAAATTATTAAGAATATTTAATGGCTGACACGACGATAAAGAACAATCTCATAATCGTCTCTTGGAACGTCGAAGGATTGAGAGCCCGCAGATCAGAATTCGAAGAACTGATTGAAGAGAAGAGACCGGATGTCATAGCTCTTCAAGAAACGAGACTTAACCCCAACGTTCGGATAGCATTTCCCAATTACGATATTTACAGAAATGATAGACCTAACAGCACAGGTGGCGTTGCTATACTGGCTAGAAGGAATATGGATCACCATTTCGACCAAATATTCAATGGACAAGAAGTAGAAGCAATATCGATTATTGTGAATACTAATCGAGGGCAAGTGAAGATTATTTCAACTTATAAATCACCGGATAAGGACATGCTGGAAGAGGATCTAAAAATGCTACTAGAAGGAAGACACCCGAAAATCATAATTGGTGATCTTAACTGCAAATCGCAGGAATGGAACAGTAGGGTGGAAAATACAAACGGGAGAAGACTGAAGATTTATGCTGAAAAACTTAATGCAGTTGTGATAGGACCTGATATACCGACCTACATACCAAGAGTAAATGGACTACCCGATGTACTGGACATTGTCGTAATGAAAGACATCACTGAAGAAATCAGCATTGATACAATAGAAGACGGAACTTCAGACCACAATCCCATAGAATTCATAGTGGGACATGGCCCAAGAAACGAAGAAGAGACACAAACCAAGGAACGCACAGACTGGGAGAAATATAAGAATTTACTTCAGGAGAAAATCAGGGAAATTCCCCAAATAAACACCCAGGATGAATTAGATGAAGCAGTTGAAAAATTGGAAAATCATATAAAAGAAGCCTATGAAGAAAGCACCAAGAGAATAAGGAAACCAATTCCGAAACATTCACATGGAGATACGCCAAGGGATATAAAGGAACTTATAAAAAAGAACAGAAGACTCAGGAAAATCTACAGAACAACAAAAAGAGAAGAAGACAAGAAGAAACTGAATAAGCATAGTCAGATATTGAAAAATGCTTTAACAGAACTGCGTAATAACAGATGGCACCAGAGATTAAGGGAACTGAATACAATAGATCACTCGGCTTGGAAAATGCAAAAACGCTTACGACGAGAACAGACAGTTATACCTCCACTGCATGGAGCAAACGGAATGGTATATACGAGACTTGAAAAAGCCGAAGCACTTGCCGACACAATTGAGAGAGAAGCCAGAATAAATTACAGAAATGATGATGACAATGAAGATCTAGAAGAAGAAGTGGAGGCAAACGAAGAACTGATGATGGAACCACCGGAAACCGAAATCATTCCAAAACCGGCTTCACCAACAGAAATCAAAGAGATCATAATGAAACTGAAAAACCGGAAAGCACCGGGAGAAGATAGGATAACGAATTATATGTTGAAGAAATTGCCTAGAAAAGGAATAGCAGCCTTGACGAATATAACAAACGGAGTGATGAGGACCGAATACTACCCAAAGAGATGGAAAACTGCAGAAATGATAGTTTTCAACAAGCCTGGAAAGGAACGGAAATTTCCTCAAAATTATAGACCAATCAGCCTACTATCAGCACTAGGAAAAGTCGTCGAGAGGGTTATCGCCAAAAGGCTGAATGAGGAAACAGAAATGTTGAAGATAATCCCACCCGAACAATTTGGATTTCGACGAGAACACTCGACTGAACTCCAATTACTACGGCTCATAGAATACGTCACCGAAGGAATGCAGACCAAACAGGCCACAGGATTAGTTCTGATGGATATCGAGAGAGCTTTTGATAGAGTATGGCACGAAGGCCTAATCTACAAGATGAAAAGAGCAGGATATTCGACCAAGCTATGCAAGATTATAAGGAATTATCTGAGGAATAGAAACTTTTATGTGAAGATAGATGGAGCAACCTCTCAAACCAGACAATTGGAAGCGGGAGTGCCTCAAGGATCGGTACTTGGACCTCTGCTTTACGTAATATACGTTTATGATATCCCGAAGAATGCTAGGAATATGCTCACCTTGTACGCAGATGACACAGGAATAGCGTTCAGACATCGACGCCCAGAGATCATACACCGGAGACTGCAGGAAGCCATAGATGAATTACTCAAATGGTGCATCAAATGGAAAATCCAAATCAATGGAAGAAAGACTCAAGCAATATTACTGCAAAAGAGAAGATTGAGGATGGAAGAAAACCTTGAAGTTGATGGACAAGAGGTTGAATGGAAAAATGAAGCAACATACCTAGGAGTGACGCTTGACAGAGGACTTACATGGAAAAACCACATCAAATGTGCTGTTGATAAAACAAAAGCCGCAATGAGTAAACTTTATCCACTCATAGGCAGAAGAAGTCATATGAATAAGAACATCAAGTTGACGATGATTAAAACTATTGCGCGACCACAACTCACATATGGATCGGCGGCATGGGGCTTCGCAGCCAAGACCCACATCAAGAGAATACAGGCCACTGAGAATAAACTCCTTAGAATGGCGATGGACGTACCCTGGTTTGTTAGGAACAAACAAATCTACAAGGACTTGGAATGGGAACCAGTTACAGAATTTATGAAGAGAAAGGCGGAAAGGATATTCGACAAAGCCAAACAACATCCAAATGAGGAACTACGAAGATTAGTCGACTACGATCCAACAGAAGAAGCTAGAAGGTCAAGAACCTACCACCAAAGACCGAGAGATCAGTTAAGGATTTAAATGTAACCAAAGAAGAGCTTAACCTATAAAAGCTATAGGCAGCATACAACTATCAACACGACTATGATCGTGTGAGAGTCCAGAAACCATAAGAGTCAACTGGTTAATAGGCAAAATGCCCGGAACCTATGAAGAAGCAGTTAAGGGTTTTTAGTGGGTCTCGAGCTCAGAGAGTGAGAATCCCCACACTGTTCCCCCTCAGCAGAGGGTGTGTTCGTCTGTTTGCAGATTTTCCCCCTGATACACCAAAAAAAAAAAAAAAAAAAAAAAAACACTATTTTTTATCAATTTCTCGACAGTCATGCCTCCGAAAACTAGCGGAAAAGCAGCTAAAAAGGCGGGCAAGGCCCAGAAAAATATTTCCAAGAGTGACAAGAAGAAGAAACGGAAGAGGAAAGAAAGTTACGCCATCTACATTTACAAGGTATTGAAACAAGTGCATCCCGATACCGGTATTTCTAGCAAAGCCATGAGTATCATGAACAGTTTTGTGAATGATATCTTCGAACGTATCGCTGCTGAAGCAAGCAGACTGGCTCACTACAATAAACGTTCTACGATTACTAGCAGGGAAATTCAGACTGCGGTACGGCTTCTCTTACCTGGCGAGCTGGCTAAGCACGCAGTCAGCGAAGGCACCAAAGCAGTCACCAAGTACACCAGTTCAAAATGAAGTGGAACACATACGTTCTAACCCAATAGGTTCCCCCAATTTCGGCCTGCGACGGGTTGGGTTAACGAAACCCCCAATTTCTCCAATAATTGGAGAGCAAAAAATTTCTCACTAGGGTAATAAGTTAGCCTAAAATTAGACTTGAAATATGATATAATCAGATTCTGGATAAACAATGTATCAACGGTTTTGTATGGCTAGCGACGGGTTGGGTAGACGGAACTCCCAATTTCTCCAATAATTGGAGAGCAAAAAATTTCTCACTGAGGTAATAAAGCAGCCTGAAATTAGCCTTGAAATATGATATAATCAGATTCTGGATAAACAATGTATTAACGGTTTTGTCCGGCTTGCGGCGGGTTGGAATAACGAAACTCCCAATTTCTCCAATAATTGGTGAGCAAAAAATTTCTCACTAGGATAATGAATTAGCCTAAAAATAGCCTTGAAATATGATAGACTCAGATTCTGGATAAACAATGTATTAACGTTTTTGTCCGGCTAGTGACGGGTTGGGTTAACGAAACCCTCAATTTCTCCAATAATTGGAGAGCAAAAAATTTCTCACTAGGGTAATAAATTAGCCTAAAATTAGCCTTGAAATATGATATAATCAGATTCTGGATAAACAATGTATTAACGGTTTTGTCCGGCTAGCGACGGGTTGGAATAACGAAACTCCCAATTTCTCCAATAATTGGTGAGCAAAAAATTTCTCACTAGGATAATAAATTAGCCTAAAAAAAGCCTTGAAATATGATATACTCAGATTCTGGATAAACAATGTATTAACGGTTTTGTCCGGCTTGCGGCGGGTTGGAATAACGAAACTCCCAATTTCTCCAATAATTGGTGAGCAAAAAATTTCTCACTAGGGTAATAAATTAGCCTTAAATAAGCCTTGAAATATGATATAATCAGATTCTGGATAAACAATGTATTAACGTTTTTGTCCGGCTTGCGACGGGTTAGGTTAACGAAACCCCCAATTTCTCCGATAATTGGAGAGCAAAAAATTTCTCACTAGGGTAATAAATTAGCCTGAAAGTATGGTGTGATCAGATTCTGGATAAACAATGTATTAACGGTTTTGTCCGGCTAGCGACGGGTTGGGATAACGAAACCCCCAATTTCTCCAATAATTGGTGAGCAAAAAATTTCTCACTAGGGTAATAAATTAGCCTAAAATTAGCCTTGAAATATGATATACTCAGATTCTGGATAAACAATGTATTAACGTTTTCGTCCGGCTAGTGACGGGTTGGGATAACGAAACCCTCGATTTCTCCAATGATTGGTGAGCAAAAAATTTCTCACTAGGGTAATAAATTAGCCTAAAATTAGCCTTGAAATATGATATAATCAGATTCTGGATAAACAATGTATTAACGGTTTTGTCCGGCTTGCGACGGGTTAGGTTAACGAAACCCCCAATTTCTCCGATAATTGGAGAGCAGAAAAATTCCCACTAGGGTAATAAATTAGCCTGAAAGTATGGTGTGATCAGATTCTGGATCAACAATGTATTAACGGTTTGGTCCGGCTAGCGACGGGTTGGGATAACGAAACCACCAATTTCTCCAATAATTGGTGAGCAAAAAATTTCTTACTAGGGTAATAAATTAGCCTAAAATTAGCCTTGAAATATGATATAATCAGATTCTGGATAAACAATGTATTAACGTTTTTGTCCGGCTAGTGACGGGTTGGGATGACGAAACCCCCAATTTCTCCAATAATTGGTGAGCAAAAAATTTCTCACTAGGGTAATAAATTAGCCTAAAATTAGCCTTGAAATATAATATAATCAGATTCTGGATAAACAATGTATTAACGGTTTTGTCCGGCTTGCGACGGGTTCGGTTAACGAAACCCCCAATTTCTCCAATAATTGGAGAGCAAAAAATTCCTCACTGAGGTAATGAATAAGCCTAAAATTAGCCTTGAAATATGATATAATCAGATTCTGGATAAACAATGTATTAACGGTTTTGTCCGGCTTGCGATGGGTTGGGTTAACGAAACCCCCAATTTCTCCAATATTTGGAGAGCAAAAAATTTCTCACTAGGGTAATAAATTAGCCTAAAATTAGCCTTGAAATATGATATAATCAGATTCTGGATAAACAATGTATTAACGGTTTTGTACGGCTAGCGACGGGTTGGGTAGACGGAACTACCAATTTCTCCAATAATTGGAGAGCAAAAAATTTCTCACTGAGGTAATGAATGAGCCTAAAATTAGCCTTGAAATATGATATAATCAGATTCTGGATAAACAATGTATTAACGGTTTTGTCCGGCTTGCGACGGGTTGGGTTAACGAAACCCCCAATTTCTCCAATATTTGGAGAGCAAAAAATTTCTCACTAGGGTAATAAATTAGCCTAAAATTAGCCTTGAAATATGATATAATCAGATTCTGGATAAACAATGTATTAACGTTTTTGTCCGGCTAGTTAGGTTAACGAAACCCTCAATTTCTCCAATAATTGGAGAGCAAAAAATTTCTCACTAGGGTAATGAATTAGCCTTGAAATATTATATAATCAGATTCTGGATAAACAATGTATTAACGGTTTTGTACGGCTAGCGACGGGTTGGGTTAACGAAACCCCCAATTTCTCCAATAATTGGAGAGCAAAAAATTTCTCACTAGGGTAATAAATTAGCCTTAAAATATGATATAATCAGATTCTGGATAAACAATGTATTAACGGTTTTGTCTGGCTAGCGACGGGTTGGGATAACGAAACTCCCAATTTCTCCAATAATTGGTGAGCAAAAAATTTTTCACTAGGGTAATAAATTAGCCTAAAAATAGCCTTGAAATATGATATACTCAGATTCTGGATAAACAATGTATTAACGTTTTTGTCCGGCTAGTGACGGGTTGGGTTAACGAAACCCTCAATTTCTCCAATAATTGGAGAGCAAAAAATTTCTCACTAGGGTAATAAATTAGCCTAAAATTAGCGAATTAGCGACGGGTTGGGTAGACGGATCTCCCAATTTCTCCAATAATTGGTGACCAGAAAATTTCTCACTAGGGTAATAAATTAGCCTTGAAATATAATATAATCAGATTCTGGATAAACGATGTATTAACGGTTTTGTCCGGCTTGCGACGGGTTGGGTCAACGAAACCCCCAATTTCTCCAATAATTGGAAAGCAAAAAATTTCTCACTAGGGTAATAAATTAGCCAAAAATTAGCCTTGAAATATGATATAATCAGATTCTGGATAAACAATGTATTAACGGTTTTGTACGGCTAGCGACGGGTTGGGTGGACGGAACTCCCAATTTCTCCAATAATTGGAGAGCAAAAAATTTCTCACTGAGGTAATAAATTAGCCTAAAATTAGCCTTGAAATATGATATAATCAGATTCTGGATAAACAATGTATTAACGGTTTTGTCCGGCTTGCGACGGGTTAGGTTAACGAAATCCCCAATTTCTCCAATAATTGGAGAGCAAAAAATTTCTCACTAGGGTAATAAATTAGCCTGAAAGTATGGTGTGATCAGATTCTGGATAAACAATGTATTAACGGTTTTGTCCGGCTAACGACGGGTTAGGTTAACGAAACCCCCAATTTCTCCGATAATTGGAGAGCAAAAAATTTCTCACTAGGGTAATAAATTAGCCAAAAATTAGCCTTGAAATATGATATAATCAGATTCTGGATAAACAATGTATTAACGGTTTTGTACGGCTAGCGACGCGTTGGGTTAACGAAACCCTCAATTTCTCCAATATTTGGAGAGCAAAAAATTTCTCACTGAGGTAATGAATAAGCCTAAAATTAGCCTTGAAATATGATATAATCAGATTCTGGATAAACAATGTATTAACGGTTTTGTCCGGCTTGCGACGGGTTGGGTTAACGAAACCCCCAATTTCTCCAATATTTGGAGAGCAAAAAATTTCTCACTAGGGTAATAAATTAGCCTAAAATTAGCCTTGAAATATGATATAATCAGATTCTGGATAAACAATGTATTAACGGTTTTGTCCGGCTAACGACGGGTTAGGTTAACGAAACCCCCAATTTCTCCGATAATTGGAGAGCAAAAAATTTCTCACTAGGGTAACAAATTAGCCTGAAATTAGCCTGAAAGTATGGTGTGATGAGATTCTGGATAAATATTGTATTAAGCTGTACCTTCAAGCGAGCAAAACCTTTTTTTTTTTAAAACCTATTCTAGGGAAACCCGCAGTAGGTCCAAATGAGCGCCTAAAATGAGCCTGAAATTATGGTATTGTCTGATTTCTGCTAAATGTTTTATTAGCTTCTGGGTTCTGCCAGCTTAACGTTAAGCTAGCAGTGATCGGACATTGTTCTTTTTATTTCGTAGTAGGCCACAGCCGTTTATAGAGATAGCCTGGAACACAATTAGGCAACGCCGCAATCGAACGCAAACCGTAGGGATACATGGGTCGATGCGATAGCGCGGGATACCGTATTATTTCGAATTTTAAACGATAGCGAAGTAATTGTATTGATGATTTGTTGAAAGAATTAACATTAATAAACAACATCAGACCCTAGTTGGTCAATAAATCGAATATCTGAGTTACTTCGGCACTTGAATCTCATAATAAAGTTGAAATTGAAAGATATTTCTCAAATACATTATTCAATTTATTGTTCAGCAAGAACCTCGAGAAGTTGTAGGTTCATCTCTTGCCATAGAAAATATAAATTCTTGAGCACAACAAATATACAATTATGTAAATAAATCAATGAAAATTTTGACTCGTAGTACCTAATGTTGATGATTTTCAACTAAAAGATCGACGACACGATCTAATAATGGAAAATTAGAGGATTCATACATCTGCTATATTGTTTGATAACTAAAAATGTATTGCTGACATTCAAAAGAATATTTATATATACAGGATTCAAGAGGTAGTTTTCATTACCACTGTGGGAATTAGCAAAGAAGTTGAAATTAATCTCAAATACCTCTTAGTAGGTAAAATAAAATTTTTTCTCATTGATTCGAAACAAGATGCTGGCTGACTGAGAATATAACATAAATGACATGATTATTGTACTTGATGAGTACTTAATTTTATTCCTAATGATTTGTCTCAATTGATCTGTAATGATTTCTACTTCTCTGAGTTTATCAAAATTTTAATTAAAGCTATCCACTGAAAATGCCTCTGAAGAAAATAAAGAATTTTTCAATAAATCTACATGTTACAGTTGCTGAAATCTCATAGTTAGATTTTTATATCTAGCAAGTAAATTTGTAAGTTGAGACCGCCTACTGAGGATATGATCAAAAGAAAGAATCCATTTTAAATCATGACATGAAAATTTTTTATGAACAATTTTAAAATTTCAAATGGTTCAAAAGGCTCCTATCGATTTGAACTGAAGCATCTACAGATAATGATTTCTCAAAATTAAGTATATAAAAATAAATCTAATTCTCTAATTTCTTAACCTACAATCCAGATACTCGAGTTTTAGTGGAATAGGTAGTTGTTATTAAGGTTATCAAAATCTTTACTAATATCTGAACTCATAAAGGTTTCTATTTCATTATCCTGTCTACTAAACTAATAATCTCATTCCTTCTAAGCTTGAGGGTTGAATTCGAAAGTGATTTTGGCAAATTTAGAAGAATTTTTGGGAAAGCGTCTGGTTGTAGTTTTGGATTTTTCAATAATAACATTTTAGTGGTTCCATCCGGAAGTAAATATTTCACATCCCTAATAATATCACTTTCCTCAAAATGTTTCTCGCAAACCGACCTATAAGCGAGGCTCGAGCGACGCTATAAGTGCTTGGAGTGAAATTTTTTCGTGGGATAGCTTTTACCGAGGCTTTTACCCACAAGCTTAAGGTTTTCATCTTTTGGAAACTTGAAACAACTTACATCATTTCTGTTTTAGGAAAAGAATGATTGCTCCTGCAGGAGGGAAAACAACATTTTCAGAACATTTTTCACACTAGTTGATCTCGATATCAAATTATCTCACCCAAATTTCGGAAGAAGATTCGCCCAGAACTAGACGAGATTCGCTTCACTTCAAACTATATCGCACTTATTTCACGCCGCTTTTTCACGAAAATTCAACTATTAATCGAACATAAACAACACACCGTCTGAAACCTTTCGAACTAACTGCTGTACTGAATGATATCTCGACATTCTCGACGTTACGCTTACGCCACTGAACACTAAAAGAACTGGAAGGGCATGCAGGCAAACTGAGGAAGACTGAAAGGGGAGATGTAGAGAAATCTATATCTCTCTGCGCTCTGTCAATTGGTTTATAACGATGTAAACAAAAACAACCCGAGGCGGGGCGTTCGAGTGCCGAGTCGACTGCTGCTGCGTCCGACGTATGATGCGGTTATTCGATTGGTTGCCGAACCATTAGAAAGAGATGGGTTGCTCTACATCTTCCGTCTCAAGCCTAGATATCAGAGCTTCGTAGTGTCGCCAGCGACAGTTCTCCAGCCAATCAGAGCATATAAACAAAACTTCCCCTGACCCCTTCCTTTTCATTTCTGGTTGTCGAGAAGTGTCGCGACACGCCCCTTTTGTAGTTGAAATATTCCAACTACACCTGGAATTTCTGCGACAATCACAATAAATATAACCTATCTGTCAGCCGCAAAAACAGTTGTTTTTGATTTTAGCTATTCTTTTCAGTATTTTTTAATCATGGTATATTTTCCATCTAAATTCAGGTAAATATATGAAACACCAATGATAATTATCACGGAGAAAGGAAATATTCTTTCATTTCATATTTATTGTTTATTTCAGAATGGAGCTTTTCTACAAGTATATTCGTGGCGAAAGGCGAAATAAAATAAGGAGAAGAAGGTGGATTCACTAGGCCACTGCGGGAGATAGGTATTTAACTTCCTAATGAACCATGAAAAGTAAGCTAATTTCACGTTTTGAAATGAGAAATATGTCAAGATTTCCTGAATTAAATCCAATTTTCTTTCAGTGAATACAAAAAGTGCCCATTTCATTGAAATTCCCAAAACAAATCAAAAACTAGCTGAACGTTACTCCCACAAAATAAACAAGATTGGAGGTTTTGATCCATTTGCCATTTAAGAAAGAGATATACGAGGTTACAGTCCTGATGGAATATTATGATATTGTGGTTTTTCTAGTTTTCACGACCAGTTTTTAAACAAATCAGCAAATGAAAGCCTACAAATGCTCGCATTATATCTGGGTTTTGCTGTTTGAAACAAAATATTCTGTGAGAAGTTTTTCACAAAAGGGTCAGTACAGATGAATAGGTGTACATGTAGAGAAGGGAAAAATGACCATTTTTATGATAAAATGCTGCTATGAGGATTGTGAAATATATTGGATCCGATCCATGCGGAAAGTGTTGGGCTGACCATTGTTCCTGACCATTCGTTCAGCGTTTGTACAAGCAATTTACACATGGATCGAATAGTTTTTTAAAATGTATATACATAATATGATGTAATGTGGTTGTATTAAATAATCTCGAAAAGATGCACAGTTCTATACAAAAGGTGTATTTACTATACCTAAATATAAAACAGAAACAATATGAAAATATAATTGGTTCAAAAATAGGAACAGTATAAAATTATATCCAGTAGAAAAATATACAACACATACAGCATAAATATATTGAGTATAGAATATAACCCATATATTTGAATAGCTCTTTCAATAGCATCCAATAATTTTAGTCGTCTCTTGGCTCGAGTCATTTGAGTAAAACTTCTTATCTTATACTGTATCTATTTCCTTGGCCTCCACATCCATATGCAAGAAGATGGCATCAGAGACAAACTGATGGCATAATTATTCATTTCCTCCCAAAATACTGCTCGACTTGCCCAAGTTATTGAATACTTTCATGGCCTCTGTACTAATGTAAAATTTACATAATTTTAGTTCGAACACCATGTTTACTTCGGACATTATGGTGTGAGCAACTCGAAAATTCATTTTTGAAAAGATATATGTAATATAAATTCAAAATAGAATAGACTTTTTCAATCGTATTTGACAATCAGCTGTTTATGACAGCGGAGAACACAACACGTCATGTGAGAATGTAGGAAGGAGTGGGGATTGTCGCTGGCGACACTACGAAGCTCTGGGAACTAGGCTTATGTTGGACACTCTAGGCCTGTTTTGGTTAGCTTTTAGGATGGTTCCAGAACGGTTCAAAACAGTGGCATATTTATTTATTCAGCGTAAGCTCGCGCGTAGCATGCGTGTAGCTTCCCACACCATTGCTGCTCCACTGCTTTGAACCGATTCAGAACCGCCTAAACTGCGAACCAAAACAAAGCTACTTTTCGTCGTATTTCAGTACCTAAGAGGCTCTTCCAGTTCTTATAGAGTTCAATGGCTTACGCAGAGAGATTTTGGCATATATCTATTATACCAATATCGATAACACGCGTTCTAGACTACGACAAAAAGTTAAGCCAAATCGTTGGGAGGAATCCACTTGTACGCATGCGCGAATTAGAATTTCGAAAATGACAATCAAGATATTGGTTAGTTTGTTTTCATATTTGACGTTGAATGAATTCGAATGATGATTTATTTCAAATTCTTGTACACATTTTGAGAGGAATTTTATTCGACGCGAAAGTTAATGAATATTGAATTCATCGAGAATTTATCCATTTTTTTCAACTTTCAGATAAATCAACGGAAAGAGATCAAACCAAATGAGTGCATCGAAACTATTCACTCAATATTATTATGATTTGTGAAATAATAAGTGCCGAATAGGATATATATCTATTATACCAATATTGATAACACTCGTTCTAGACTACGACAAAAAATGACGCCAAATCGTTGGGAGGAATCCACTTGTACGCATGCGCGAATTAGAAGTTCGAAAATGACAATCAAAATATTGGTTAGGTTGTTTTCCTATTTGACGTTGAATGATTGAATGAATTCGAATGATGATTCATTTCAAATTGTTGTACAAATTTTGAGAAGAATTTTATGTGAGGCGAAAGTTAATGAATATTAAATTCATCGAGTATGTATGCGTTTTTTTCAATTTTCAGATGAATCAACGAAAAGAGATCAAACCAAATAAGTGCATAAAAACTATTCAACCAATGTTATTATGATTTGTGAAATAATAATGAAGTGCCGAAAAGGAATAGTATTGTCCATACTCAGTAAACTCAAGAATGACATCATAACAAGTGCGTTTTATATTACTGTTTCATACCAGTATCAATTATTACGTGTACATATAAACATCATACTTATCTCACCTCCTGAATTTCCCCTCTTGTAAATCTACTCAATACTCAATAAAAAATATTTTTGGGTCAACTTTTAATGTAATATGTAGTTATATTATATATAAAAGTACAGAGTGCTCATTAAAAGAGCCATGCTTCAATAGAATCCATACAATAATCAATTTGGCAATAAGAATATTTAGAAGATGTGAAACTGGTAGATATTAGTAACTACAGTTGAGTTTTATAGATATAGATGTCGATTTAGATGTTTCACTATTTCGTGCCGAAAAAAACAATCATAAATTGAACTAGAATTATTACCTCAACTCCCAACTGAATTTCAAGACAATAACAGACTTATCTAGATACAATGCAGATAATATACAACAGTGAACAACCTAGAAAAATGTATTCACATTCCTACAATTTTGTTGACCATAATTTTTGTTAACCTCGGCACTCCGCATTTCTGTGGAAAACACATAATATTTCACTATTGTTATGAATCCGAACGTCTAGTGCTGCAAAATGATGAAGTTTCATGAATTTTGATTTCTAATTATTAGAAATCAACGATGAAATACAAATTACTACGTAATGCAAACCTGAGTTTGAACCCGATTCATATTATTATCAATATATTGTAAGGTTAAGGTCGAAAATATTCGAATGGTTGTGAAGTAAAATCATTTCATTCCTGTAAGTTCATAAATCGATGTATCAGAAAGAGACAGAGCCAATCAGGTATTTTTATTCTTAATATTTCTGCACATGCGCAGAAGTCGATTCCGGCCACGGGCTGACTTCAATTTTGGCCCTGACTTACGCTTCGAATTTCTGTGCCTACAGGCGACGTTGCCGCTGTGGCGTTGTTCCGGGCTATTCCTTTAGGAGGCTCAAGGCTGTGAGTAGCCGCTGTTGCCAAATCAAAAACCAGAAACAAAGAGATTTAAATTTTAAAACCCCATATTTGAAGAATGATTTTGAATAGTTTTCGCGGTGCATTTGGAAAAATCATGAATGAAACTCATAATTATTCAGTTTAAACTTGCATATGCATTGATAACCCAAATTGAGGAGAATCCCCCTCTTTTGATATGGCTCTTTACCGCGAAACCCGAGGCAACTGATCCATAAGTCAGTTGAGGCCTAGCAACGGCTTTATAATACATAATCTTCAATTTTGTCTACTTTTCAAAATAAATTAGCTCCTGCTTTATCAAGTTATAATAATTCCAATCATTCAAGTGTAGAAATGACTCCAATGCAAATAATCAAGGCAGATTTAAATTATTCATTATTGTAATACCTATATTTGTTACAATTTCATATTTTATATTGTCATGCGTCAAACTCCCCACTAAGTCAAAATATGTTCCGATTGCGATCTGATGCAAAAATGAATCAGTCGTATTGTAGTATACGGATATTGAAGTATACGTCATAGAAAAGTCGTTTTTCAATTGTTGCAAAGCGATAGATATCATTCAAATACATCACATAATTTGGCGACGAGGATAAAAGACTTCATCACACTAGTTGAAGTGTGTTTTGATAGTGGATATTCTGTTCATGCTGGTGTTTTTTTCAAACAACTAGAAGGTACTGCCATGGGATCACCCACTAGTCCTATTTTGGCCAACTTAGTCATGAATGAGGTGTTTGAGTTTGTGAAGAGTCGTTTAAACTTTGATGTACCACTTATGAAAATGTATGTAGATGATACCATCATATTAATACCATTTTTAGATCTTTTGTTGATAAGGGATGGGAACAATATCATTACAAATTGGTATACTAAGTCCATCAATAGTAACCGTTGCCTTAATTTTTTAAGTAACCACAGTATGCAACAAAAATTGAATGTAATGAATAACTTGATAAGTAGAGTTTAAAAATTGAGTAATGAAAAATAACAACAAGAAAACATTTCGAAAATAAAGAGTATCTTAAAAAACAATAATTACCCATATGCATAGACTGCATATGTCCGTGTCCGTGTGAAGAGTCGTTCTCTCGATTCCACTAATTAATTTCATGTTTCCAAAACAAGAACCTCAGATAATTATTGTAAATTGTACACACAAGAAGTTTGAAGTGGTGGTTACAGAGTAGCGGAAAAATTGTCTGAAAAAAAAATCCTTTCACAGATACAAAAGACTAATTAATTGATTAGTCGGTTTGTTTATATCAGAATCTTGTTGCCTGCATCTGTGTCGCTGATAAAATAGAATTGTAAAGCATACCACACACGCTTATAATTCTCAAGAAGAGGATGGCCGTGAATGCGGAATTGTCGAAGTTCCTGAGGAGTGAATTTGCAAATCAGACTTCCACAATTAAAGAAGAACTAGCGAAGCTGAGGGAAGAAATCAAAGAAATTGGATTGAACACGGAAGGGAGAATACAACATTGCGAAGGAAGAGTCAGTAAAGTTGAGAGTGAGCTACTTAAAATTAAACGTAATTCTATTAAGAACAATATTATTGTAACCGGACTAGCTCTAGACAACGCAGACCTAGTGCATTCCGTGATTGCTCAATTAAACTCCCTGCTGAATATAAACTTGGTTGAGTTAGAAGTGAATAATATATTCAGGCTCAATAAAAAGAAATCAGTGATAAAAATTGAATTTTTATCTTACCTAGCCAAATCAAAGGTGATTCAAAATAGGCTGAAACTCAAAGGCACTCGAGTCTATATTAACGAGGACCTATGCGAGGAAGATCGCGAAAATTTCAAATTCTTGAGGCAAAAATTGGCTGAAGCGAAAACCAATAAACAAAGAGCATTCATACGATCTGATTGTCTATACGTAAACGGTGAAAAGCACACCATCGAACAACTAAAAAGTTTAGAAGAGTCGGAGGAATCTCTGAATATCTCCAAAAATATAATTGAAAAACCCAATCCCTCAGATGAAAAGACCCAGGAATTGATCATCGTGCCTGATCATCCGACCCTCATAGCCTCTCACAAACCAACAGTTACCGAGTCCGAACACATACATCAGGGAGAAGACACGAAGATAAATAAGGAAATTTCAATATCAAATCTAGTACTGAATAAAGCGAAAGACTTTGAGGAGCTTGGGAGAACGAGATCACATTCTTCAGGTTCTTCAGGAATTGCGGGGAAGACTCAGAAGGCTGGTAACACGGGAACCAAAAGCAAGAGAGGTGGTTAACACAAGACTGGGAAGAAGATAAGCTATTTTTTGTTTGTTTTGTCTATTGTTGCTCAAATAAAGTAATTATCATTTATTGTTAAATTGGTTTTGGGTTTCTTTTGTTGTGGTTTGTTCTTCTTAGTTTGAAATGGATCAGTTTCTGAGAGATTTCCATGAGATAACACATAAGACTGAATACTTGGAACCGAAGGGCGGTTTGAATGATTATATGGGTGAGAGAGATAACTTCAAGATAATACATAATAATATAAGGAGTATGGAAGAAAATTTTGATGAATTCAAGCTATTGCTGGGGGAGTATTCCGGAGATTTTCAAGTTATTGTATTGACAGAAACTTTCAGGGTACCGGACTTGGAACTTTTCAAGATAAAAGGATATTCATGTGTGTATAACAACGGGAACTACAATAGGAATGACGGCGTTATTGTTTACGTCAGAGAAGACATCCAATATAGTCACAAAATAATACCTGTAGGAGAACAAAATGTCATAGAATTGGATCTTAAACTACCAAAGCAGACAGTAAAAATAACTGGAATATATCGTTCGCCGAAGGTATGTATAAAAAGTTTCAATAGAGAGTTGCTGAGCTACATCGAGGGGACTAGATCATGCGATTACCATGTAATTGTGGGCGATATCAACATTAATATTTTAGGGAATGATGAAAATATTGAAGAATATATGAACATGTTAAGTTCTTTTGGATTTAAATCCTACATAAACGATGTGACCAGACCTTCCAGTGGTAGTTGCTTGGATCACTTCTTCCTGAACTGTCATCATCCTGTAATAGATCAGAATAGAGGATACATTATCCGTACGGATATAACAGATCATTATACAACTTTATTAAGTCTTGATTTCAAAAATACACAAAAGAAAATGGCCGACTGTTTCAAAACATATATAAATTATCCTGAATTGAGAAATGAACTAGGTCTAGTCAACTGGAACGAACTCATCAGAGAAGGAGATGTGAATTCTTTCACGGAAGATTTTATTGACATAATAAGGCGATACACAGAAAAACACTCAACGAAAATAAAACTTACAAACAGAAAATCAGGGAAAGAAAAATGGATCACTAATGGTCTTCTGACGGCAATAAATAAAAAAAATAGGTTATACAAAGAACTGATGAAAGACCAATCTAATACTGAGTTAAGGCTGCAGTACTCCAAATATCGCAATGTTTTACAAAAATTGATTATAACAGCGAAAAAAAACTACATAAATGACAAAATCATTGGTAAAACTACGAAGGCCAAATCTTTATGGGCGTGCGTGGATGAACTATGTGGCAAATCGAGAACTGATAAGGAAATTAAGATGATCAGGGATTCGACAGGACAAGTACTTACAAGAAAGGAGGATATAGTGGAGGAATTTAGTGAATACTTCAGTAAAGTTGGAAAAAACCTGGCCGAGAAGGTGAAAGAAGTTCAAACGCGGGAGGAAGGAGAAGTCTATTCCAATAAAACATTATTTCTGTTCCCAACTTGTAAGAGTGAAATAAAGCAGATGATAATGGAGTTGAAGAATGAAAGTGCACCTGGGGATGACGGTATAAGGAATGAACTCTTAAAAAACATCCAGGATGAAATATCAGAACCTCTCATGCTCCTGGTTAACAAATGCTTCCAAACTGGACAGTTTCCGAGTGTTTTAAAAATAGGTATAATCAAGCCATTTCTCAAGTCAGGGGAGGAAAGCAACCTATCGAACTACAGACCGATTTGCCTAACATCCAATGTAGCTAAGATTATAGAAAAAATATTGAAAGCTCGTATCCTTAATTTTTTAGAAAAAAACAAAATTTTATCAGATAATCAATTCGGTTTTAGAGCTGGTAAATCAGCGGAAGATGCGATCAGAAGAATAACAGGAACTGCATATAACTGGCTAGATAGTGGTAAAGTAGGTTTATGTGTTTTTATAGATCTGGCGAAAGCTTTTGATACCATCTCTCATGTAAAACTTCTCCGAAAACTCCATCT
This sequence comes from Coccinella septempunctata, assembly GCF_907165205.1. Lineage (NCBI taxonomy): Eukaryota > Metazoa > Arthropoda > Insecta > Coleoptera > Coccinellidae > Coccinella > Coccinella septempunctata. The sequence continues at coordinate 12,840,791 of NC_058191.1, forward strand.
AATCGGCTTTAGGGGAAAAGCATATGATCTTATCAGAAGTTACTTATTACACCGAACACAATATGTCAAATTACAAGACCACAATAGTGGAAAGAAGACGGTTGAATTTGGAATACCACAAGGAACAGTCTTAGGGCCAATACTATTCACGATTTATGTGAACAGTCTACTACTAATGAAGAAAAAAGGAGAGGTTATCAGCTTCGCAGACGATACTGCAGTATTGTATGAAGCCGAGAGTTGGGGGAAATTGAAGTTAGAGGCCGAAAAAGATCTCCTCAGGATAAAACAGTGGTTTCAAGAAAACAAGCTAACCATCAATTTAGAAAAAACAAAATATCTACCGTTTTCTTCTTATCAATCGGGTCTTCCAATGATGGGTAATATTGAGGTTGACAAAGATACTTTAATTCCTGAAGCCGAACATATAAAATACTTAGGGGTCACAATAGACCGACAACTCAGATGGGACAAACACATTGAAAACTTGGTAAAAAAACTAAGATATTTACTTCCTAAGTTCAGATACCTCAAAAAATATTTGAATATAGCAAACTTAAGACAGATTTACTTCGCCCTATGCCAATCACAAATAAAATACGGAATAATTGGATGGGGAGGAGCATATGACAACCAAATCAAAAGAATTGAGGTTATCCAAAAGTGGATATTGCGGATCATTTACGAAAGGCCACTTCTCTTTCCATCGGACGAACTATACAAGATGTCCAGAATTATGGACCCCCATCAATTGTTTGCCCTAGAGATGCTTCTCATTATAAGGTCAGGGAAACTACATATTTCGAAACATCAACATGATTATGGGACAAGAAATAAAATAAATCAATATCTTGTTCCTAGAGCCGAGAAACGCATAGGACAAAGATGTTATACGTATCTAGGACCCCGCCTACATTCCATCACTCCTGAAAAACTGAGAACAATTAAGAACTCCTATAGCCATAAGAAAGAAATGAAGAAGTGGATATTCGAAAAAGGAAGAAGCTTCTTTGACATGTTTATAAAACAACAATGATATCACAACAAAGTAAGCAGTAAATGAAGACAAAATTTTGATCACCCACAAAATAGAACAATATCTTTAAATGACGCTCAGAAACTTTTCCAAGTTAGTCTAACATTATTGAGGATACTGTAAATTATTTTGGTTGAAATATTTCTCACGTACAGGCTTACGCCTCTGTGAAAGATGTTTATCCTGTAGTTTTCAGAATAAACTATATTATTATTATTATTATTATTATATTTGATCAGCAGGTTGTTGGATAATCACTTGAGACCTAAGATTGACATGACATCCACAGTCCCGGAAGGGGTGTCAAATATTTTAGATTTCTTTACCTCCCTAAATTAAGTAATAAAATAAATCACATTTTCGAGAATTTTTGCTGCAGTTGTGCATTTTATATCGTAAAGACCACGCGAAAATATTCTTTACTCGTTTGAAGGATAGAGTACCAGACCAGCTTAGAACTGAATTAATATATAAAATTCCTTGTCATAATTGTGATAGTTGCTATATTGGCCAAACGAAGCAGTACTCGAAAGAAAGAATTAGACAACATGAATGTGACACTAACAATTTTGATAATAGGAATTAAGCCGCTTTAGCTGATCATTCTTTTAAGACAGGTCATAAATTCAACTTTGAGCGAGTGTCAATTCTGTATAATGAATGTCGCCAATACAGCCATAATATAAGTGAAATGATACGATACATATAAAAACAAATAAAACAGTAAACCATAGGGAAGATGTGCAAGGTCTCAGCTTATTGATTTGATGTTGTTGGTTGGAATAATATGTTTCTTTGTACTTGGTAATCGAGAGATTTCAATTGTTATAATATATTGTTTGTGTCGTTATCTGTAACTTTATAGTAATTTGGTTCTGTGACGTTTATTTATTGTAATTAGATTATATTATATTTGATTCTATTGAACATTAGATTAGGGACAACACCAAATTCGTGGCTTTTATGTAACATAAAGAATAATATTCTTTGATTCAACCTGCAAATTTGAATTGATCGCCGTGCATGTTTGAGCAGATATGAATACATCGACTTATTGTAGTAATTTATATATGGATAGTTCCACCTAAATTGTTTTTAACTAGGTAAATGTACAAAACAATGTATGATTAAAAATTATCACCTGTAAATTCATGTATACTTCAGCCTTGAGGAAGGAGAAACTCGAGCTCCGAAACGTCGGCGTTGTTGAAAGTCGTTTATTTATTAAAGTCCAATTATCAGATATATGACTTTGTTAAAGATTATGAGGCCAAAATTGATTTACAAATAGATAAATATTGTGACAAAAGACCGTATAGGTGTACTATAAAAGATAAAACAGAAATCGAATCACAAATTGTAGAACTCTTAAAAAAAGAAATTATTGAGGAATCCTATAGCCCGTTCGCAGCTCCGGTCAAAATAAATTTTTATAATGAATATATACCAAAAAGTGCCATAATTCATAAGTTAAATGAGGCACAAAAAAGAAAGAAAGCTATATACCAAGAAACACTAGCAGTCAAAGAAGCAGTACTTTATTGGCAACACATTCAACTAAGTTTTTATTGCCATTAACCACTTCTGGATCTGAATATAAAAACGAGACCAGATGAAGAATAAGGCCCTCACTCTCTTTCTGTCACAGTTTGATATGGAGATAAAATACAATTCTGGAAAGTACAATTTAAAAGCAGACTGTCTCAGTAGGAATGCAGTGTTAGAAGCAGAAAATAATAAAGAAGAAATATTGAGAACAGTGAATTGGGTTAGTCTTCAAGATGTTATAATGGATCAAAAAAACAATAAGAATATCAGGATAGAAGATAAAAGTTTAATACAAAGAAAAGGTGTTTTTTTCAAGAAGAAAAACAAAAGAGAAAAAATTTTTCTGACGGAAGAATTCAGTAGTGATCTAATAAAAAAAATTCACTATAACATGGGTCATATTGGGATTAATCAGATGCTATCCATGCTTTCACCTTATTATACATCACTAAATTTCTTGAATAATATAAAAAACCTATGTTCAACCTGATGCGAGTCCCGCATAAAGAATAAAACAAGAATTAAGAATAACTATGGCTCGCTTTCACAACTAGGTCCATCAAAAGAGCCATTCGAAATAGTATCTATAGATACAATTGGTGGATTTGGCGACCTCACTCTATTTCTGTCACAGTTTGATATGGAGATAAAATACAACCCTGAAAAGTACAATTTAGAAGCAGACTGTCTCAGTAGGAATGCAGTGTTGGAAGCAGAAAAAAATCAAGAAGAAATATTGAGAACAGTAAATTGTGTTAGTCTTCAAGATGTAATAATGGATCAAAAAAACAATAAGAGTATCACTCATGTGAAGTTGGCGCCGACTTTTTCGAAAAATACAGTTTTTTTTTGGAGTTCTGGGTAGATTTGGAAGAGTTCTGGAGTTCCTGATGAAAATTTTGAATAGTTCCGGCAAATCGTGGATTCTAATGAAAAAAACAATTTGGTGGCGCTAAGTTCACTTTCTCGAAAAAATTAGTTCTGATGCTGTCTTCGTTGAAGAAGGAAGAGTTCTTGAGTTCTTGATAGTTTTTAGAAAGAGTTCTGCGAAAATTAAAAAAAAATAGTACACAGGTTTTTGACTCTCGAAAAAAATCTTTTTAAGAGAAAAAAATTGGAGATATTTCAGTTCTGATCAGAGTTCTGAATAGCGCTCAAAGAGTTCTACAAAATATGTCAAGTGACTTTTATCGAAAAAACAAAACTTTTCAATTTATCAGCAAAAATAAGATCAGAAATTTGAAAACCAATATTTCCTATGTTGGCAATACTTGATCGCAGAAGAGTTCTGATAAGAGTTCTGAATAGCGCTCGAAGAGTTCTACAAAATATGTCAAGTGACTTTTATCAAAAAAACAAAACTTTTCAATTTATCAGCAAAAATAAGGTCAGGAATTTGGAAATTTATATTTTCTATGTTGGCAAAACTTGATCGCAGAAAAGTTCTGATTAGAGTTCTGAATAGCTCTCGAAGAGTTCTAAATAATATGTTAAGTGACTTTTATCCAAAAAACAAAACATTTCAATTTATCAACAAAAATAAGTTCGGGAATTTTAAAATTTATATTTCCTAATATTGAACTCGAAATTTTTTCAAATTTCGGAATTTACTGATAAGAAGGCTCACAAAAGGATTTAGTTTTTGAGATGCGTCCTATGATATTTGATGTTAATTAGTCGATGACATACTCAAACGGGGAAATAAAAATAAATCGTGTCTACCCGATAGGGCAAGTGGGTAAGTAATGAAGGAAATTAATGCAGCAATTTAGATGAATATGCATGATGAAAAAATATACTTACTTTTGAGTCCGTTGAAAAGGCCTCTTAACAGAAAATATACACCAACAAAAAATTGAGACGGTTATTCCGTTATTTCACTGATATCCTCGAATCGAACTTTCGAAATTTTCACAAGCTTCAAGTGAGTAGGTATATACCTAGTATTGAACCAAATATCAACTCAAGATAGATTTGAATTTGCTCGTCTTCTTCTACAATCTACAACTTCAAGGCAGAACAGAAGTTCAGTCTCAAATGAAGCTTTTGAAGAATATTTTGGTGCAAGAAAATCCGCAATATGGTGTTAAAACTTCATCATCTGTTTTGTATTCTCCCATTTTCGAAAGAAGCCGTATAGCAGTTCAGATATTATTGCTTCAGAGACACTTGCCGACAACAGAATGAAGTTTTATTGCATCCCATTTCTAGTATTGGAATCCTAGGGTATCGATAGAAAAATACCTGAACTATGAAGAATACGGGTTATCTGAAGATTTAAGAAGGTTATTCTAGCCTTGGGTTGAATACTCAAAGATTCTAGGATATTTTGAAATTAAATTTTCTGAATAGAACATTCACGTAAATTTTGAATTATTAATTTCCATTAAGTTTTCATGGTGCATTGCTAAAATAAAAGGTAATTTTTTAAGCGTAGTTTTATTAAAAATCGAATAAAACACTCAATTTGCAACATATATTCAAAATTTTTATTGGAATTGATAACTTGGCCTTTACCATTTACATTTCAAAGATAACTTCATGTAAATGTTGTCCGCTGCTCTGTTTCAAAAGGTTTATTCGGAAGGTCAAATTTTTCGAGCATTTCTGCCTGTATTCCGAGAATTACAGGTGTTATGTTATCCTGTAAGGCTTCAATCGTGTTCGGTTTGTCCACATACTACTAACGACATTACATAACCCCTCAAGAAATAATCCAGAGGCGTCAAATCGCATGATCTTGGCGGCCAATTCACAGGGCCATTTCGAGAGATAAGCTGCTCACCAAATTCATCCTTCAACATGTTCATTGTTTCACGAGCTGTGTGGCATGTGGCACCGTCTTGATGAAAGCACATGTCAACCAAAATCGATTTCAAGCAAATAACCTGGTCATCATTGGTAATTACTAACAATAACCAACAATGATCAATTGCATTCAAGGGCTTTTGGTCATTATTGGTTATAACATCGTGACGTCATAAACTAGCCCTTCAACGTCATCATTTTGGACCGCAGATAACCGGAGATAACCATACTCGAGAGCTGGGTTAAACTTCTGGTTATTGAAGTGAGGTTAGAATTCGTGAAGGGACATAACCAAGGGCAAAACCAGCAATAACCGCGGTTATTACGGGTTATTCGCTTGAAATCGATTCAAGTTCAACTCGGCCAATTGGGGCAAAAAACAGATCGAAATGGCCTTGTGAATAGGCCTAAAGATCATGCGATTTGACGCCTCTGGATCATTTCTTGTGGGGTTATGTAAAGTCTCTAGTGTATGTGGATAAACCGAACACGATTGAAGCCTTACAAGATAACATAATCCTGTCCCAGCGCCAACGATTAAAATGAACCAACACTTTGCTGTAGAGTGTAGACAATGGAGAATATCTCGAATATTTCGAATGTGTAAAACCGCTGGCCAATAAAATTGATGAGAAATGTATCAGAATTTATATTTCTTTCTGACATTCTAAGATCGAGAGTATGTTCCTCTTTGTTGTTTTGAAAATTTGAAATGGCTAAGAAAATTTATTTCCCCATGGACCCATTCCATCAATTTTCTTGGATGGCCATTTCAAATTTTGGAAAAGAAGAGGAACATGCGCTCCATCGTAAAGAATATATCGGTTCATTTTCATCGTTGGAGGTGGTTTTTCTAAGTATATTGTGATACATTCCTTTATCCACCAATTTTCTTGGCCTGATATTCTGAACCTGAAAAATGAGGAATAGGCGCTAAATTGTAGACTGAATATTTCATTTTGATCCTCGGAGCTGTAGTATGAACATAAAATTATCCCTCTATGTACTTAAGCGATCAATTTCCTAGTCCGGATGTTTTGGACTTATTCATCTTCTGGAGAAGGAATCCTTAAATAATTCTGAATAGAAAAAGAGCGGCTGTCAGAATGAAACAAAATTTTTTTCTGAGTACCTACATTCTGATATATTCCTTTATCCACCAATTTTCTTGGCCGGCCATTCTGAACTTGAAAAACAGGAGGAATGTGAGCGTCATAGTAATATGAAAATCAATAATGAAATCAGGGATTATAAAAACTTGATCTATAATCCTTGGTATGAAATGAGTCTTTTCCTTCCTTAAACATAGAGAGATTGGCCGGCTGGTTCCATCAGGACAATACTCTTGATCATGAATCAATTTGGAATGTTAGAACATTACAGTCAAATATTCCATGACCTGTGATTTTCAACATCAATGCAATTTAGATTTTAGGATACAGAATATATCATAACGTTGAATAATTTTCCTTGGATAGATAATGTTATGTAATGATTCTCCTTGAACAGACTTTTATTAGAAAGAAACCTGAAAACTTCCACCAGAGAGTGCATAAACCCTTTACTTACTCAAGATGTTTCTATATCTTCCTTCATAAACTAAGTCAATGCAATTGTTTACTAAACTGAACATAATCTCTCAATGTAGTAATTTTGAAAGATCCTCATTTTGAACTTACTTTACATAACTGGAATGGGGAAAAATTGTTAGGCAGTGAAAATAAGACTCGAAGTTGATATTATTGCAGTTTTAGGTCTAACTGAAATATAAAAGGATCAGCTGATGACTGAAGTTAGGTACATAGGTTACGTTAATGTCAGCTGATGTGCTGCTCCCTTGGCTGTTGTGCGAAAATTGACCTTATCTACTGTGTGATAAGAAACGGCAACAGGCCCCGGGTGAAGCTGGATGCGTTTACATTCGTGTTGAAAAATCTCGAATTTCTGAAGCTTTTTTCTCGTATTTCCTATCTGTTTTCCTAGTCGAGAGTATTACGCGCCTATGGTCCGGCTATTCGTCTTTCGTTTGACATTTTCCGCGGACACGGACGGGCGGCTCTTTTCGGAGAAACAGAGAATTCCGGAACCTTCAAATGAGCCGATTTCCCCTCTTACCCCTCCCACTCGGTGCTTACGAAATTAGTAGTACGAGATAAATTTACAAATTCCTGACCTTATTTTTGCTGATAAATTGAAAAGTTTTGTTTTTTCGATAAAAGTCACTTGACATATTTTGTAGAACTCTTCGACCGCTATTCAGAACTCTCATCAGAACTCTTCTGTGATCAAGGATTGCCAACATAGGAAATATTGGTTTTCACATTTCTGACCTTATTTTTGCTGATAAATTGGAAAGTTTTGTTTTTTCGATAAAAGTCACTCGACATATTTTGTAGAACTCTTCGAGCGCTATTCAGAACTCTTCTGCGATCAAGGATTGCCAACATAGGAAATATTCAAATTTCTGACGTTATTTTTGCTGATGAATTGAGAAGTTTTGTTTTTTCGATAAAAGTCACTTGACATATTTTTGAGGGCTATTCAGAACTCTGATCAGAACTGAAATATCTCCAATTTTTTTCTCTCAAAATGATTTTTTTCTAGAGTCAAAAACCTGTGTTCTAATTTTTTTTTTGATTTTCGCAGAACTCGTCAAGAATTCTAAGCTCTTCCTTCTTCAACGAAAAACAACATCAGAAATCATTTTTTCGAAAAAGACGGCGCCGCGTGAAGTTAGCGCCACCAATTTGTATTTTTCATTAGAATCCACGATTTGCCGGAACTATTCAAAATTTTCATCAGGAACTCCAGAACTCTTTCAAATCTACCCAGAACTCCAAAAAAAAAGTATTTTTCGAAAAAGTCGGCACCAACTTCACATGAGTGAATTTCAGGATAAAAGATAAAAGTTTAATAGAAAGAAAAGGTGTTTTTTTTTTCAAGAAGAAAAACAAAACAGAAAAAAATAATTCTGACGGAAGAATTCAGTAGGGATCTAATAAAAAAAATTCACTCCAACATGGGTCATATTGGGATTAATCAAATGATATCCATGCTTTCACCTTATTATACATAACTAAATTTCTTGAATAATATAAAAAACCTATGTTCAACCTGATGCGAGTCCCGCATAAAGAATAAAACAAGAATTAAGAATAATTATGGCTTGCTTTCACAACTAGGTCCATCAAAAGAGCCATTCGAAATAGTATCTATAGATAAAATTGTTGGATTTGGCGGAAGTAGATCAACCAAAAAATATCTGCATTTATTAGTGGATCACTTTTCAAGATATGCATTTATTCTGACTTCTAAAACACAAATGAGCTCAGATATCATAAAATTATCAAACAGTTTTGAAAGAGGGAAACATAAAAAAATTTCAACCGATCAATATTCAGGAATTGAAAGTAGGAGTGAAGTATAATTTGAAGGGAGATAGAAAGACTGCATTGGAAAATAGTATAAAATACCACCAATATAACAAAAAATTATTTGACGCACGTAGAAAGGATTATAACTTCAAAGTTGACGGACTGTCGGTCACAATGACGGACGTCTGGTAACCTTACTATAAATCAACCAGTTTGGAAAAGCCAAAATTGTTGGAATATTGAACTGGTGTGGTTTCCGGATTTTTGCATTTATAAGATTTCTAGAGACCATGGTAGTATAAACCAACTAGTTTGGAAAAGCCAAAATTGTTGGATTGGAATATTGACCTGGGGTGGTTCCCGGAGCATGTTTCCGGATAACAGGCCAAAATTTAATTGCATTTCGATATTTATGAAGGTCATTTTGGAAATTTCAACTTATTCATAATTTCTGTAAGTTTAGTTATAAAGAAACTCAATATGAAAAGAACAATTATCATGTGTTGAGAATCAAAGAAGCCCCAACAATATTCCAGATATTCGGCAGGAAGCGTCAAAGCAAAGATTAGCCTCTTTCAAAGAAGCCGCCCCATAAAAGGAACCGTAACTGTTATAGAGAATGCCGACAAAGTTGTAGATTTTAGTTTTATGGCATCTGCGTCACAGAATGAAACATTTGTGAAATAGTTTGCCTACAAGCACGAGGGTAATTATGTACAGGTCCAGTTTATATTAGGTACTGTTATTACTGAATTCGCAGAAAATCCTCTGCATTCTGCAGCAATCTGTTAATTGAATATCATTTAAAAACGGATTCATTAAAATTTTAGTATCTACGAACATTTTAGTTTAATTGTATTTTCAAATGGTAGCTACTGAGTAAACAAATATCGTACAAAACGATCATTTTCGTACAAATGGCAACGCTGTCAGTACCCCGTAATCCAAGTATCCACAAAAAGCTGTAGCTGTGGAAGAAGATCTCAACAACTCAGAGTCACGATACTAAAAAAAAAATGATTCCATCGTGACACCGAGTATTGTTGGTGTTATCGATTTATCGAATATGTCCGGACTAGAAACTGGACTGGAACTGATCTTTGGACTAGTAATTTCTCTGGACCGGATCAGGTCGGAACTGATCCATGAAATTGTTTGGATCAGCCATCCCTAAACCAAGGTGCATCTATTGCACATGGTAGCAGCTTGTTTTCAGTGGCCTGAATAGGGAATACTCCTTCTGACGAAAATTATGTTTTTTTTATGAAATATTTCAACCTTTCCAAAAAAAAACTGTTTTAAGAACTTAAAAATGAAAAATAAAAATGGGTATTTTAAATTTAAAGCGTTTGGATTCAATTGCACAAGTTGGCAACATCGACTGAAATGTGCGTTGATAATAAAGGACAACAAATACATTATCTCGATGAGATAGACAAAGATGGATGTCTATGCAGTCTGCGACGAACGAGGAAGGTCGTAAACTTTTATGGGATTTTTATTAATATACTGTATTATTTCGAATTTTAAACGATAGCGTAGTAATTGAGTTGATGATTTGTTGAAAGAATTAACATTAATAAACAACATCAGACCCTAGTTGGTCAATAAATCGAATATCTGAGTTACTTCGGCACTTGAATCTCATAATAAATTTGAAATTGAAAGATATTTCTCAAATACATTATTCAATTTATTGTTCAGCAAGAACCACGAGAAGGTGTAGGGTCATCTCTCGCCATACAAAATATAAATTCTTGAGCACAACAAATATACAATTGAATAAATCAATGAAATTTTTGACTCATAGTACCTAGTGTTGATTATTTTCAACTAAAAGACCGACGACACGATCTAATAATGGCAAATTACAGGATACATTCGAGAGGTAGTTTTTATTACCACTGTGAGAATTAGCGAAGAAGTTGAAATTAATCTCAAATACCTCTTAGTAGGACAAATCAAAAATTTTCTCATTGATTCGAAACAAGATGCTGACTGAGAATATAACATAAATGACATTATTATTGTACTTGATGAGTACTTAATTTTATTCCTAATGATTTTCTCAATTGATCTGTAATGATTTCTACTTGTCTGAGATTATTAAAATTTTAATTAAAACTATCCACTGAAAATGCCTCTGAAGAAAATAAAGAATTTTTCAATAAATCTTGATGTTACAGTTGCTGAAATCTCATAGTTAGATTTTTATATCTAGCAAGTAAATTTGTAAGTTGAGACCACCTACTGAGGATATGATCAAAAGAACGAATCCATTTTAAATCATGACATGAAAATTTTTTATGAACAATTTTAAAATTTCAAATGGTTCAAAAGGCTCCTATCCATTTGAACTAAAGCATCTACAGATAATGATTTCTCAAAATTAAGTATATAAAAATAAATCTAATTCTCTAATTTCTTAACCTACAATCCAGATACTTGAGTTTTAGTGGAATAGATACCTAGTTGTTATCAAGGTCATCAAAATCTTTACTAATATCTGAACTCATGAAGGTTTCTATTTCATTATCCTGTCTACTAAACTAATAATCTCATTCCTTCTAAGCTGGGGACCGGTCCCAACTTTTGTGGTTGATTTCGAAAGAGATTTTGGCAAATTTAGAAGAATTTTTGGGAAAGCGTCTGGTTGTAGTTTTGGATTTTTCAATAATAACATTTTAGTGGTTCCATCCGGAAGTAAATATTTCTCATCCCTAGTAATATCACTTTCCTCAAAATGTTTCTCGCGAACCGAGCTATAAGCGAGGCTCGAGCGACGCTATAAGTGCTTGGAGTGAAATTTTTTCGTGGGATAGCTTTTACCGAGGCTTTTACGCATAAGCTTAAGGTTTTCATCTTTTGGAAACTTGAAACAACTCACATCATTGCTCCTGCAGGAGGGAAAACAACATTTTCACACCATTTTCCACAGTAGTTGATCACGATATCAAATTATCTCACCCAAATTTCGGAAGAAGATTCGCCCAGAACTAGACTAGATCCGCTTCACTTCAAACTATATCGCACTTATTTCACGCCGGTTTTTCACGAAAATTCAACGATTTATCGAACATAAACAACACCACGAGTGAAACCTTTCGAACTAACTGCTGTACTGAATGATATCTCGACATTCTCGACGTACGCTTACGCCATTGAACACTAAAAGAACTGGAAGGGCATGCAGGCAAACTGAGGAAGACTGAAAGGGAAGATGCGCTCTGTCAATTGGTTTATCTTCCGTCTCAGTTGGACACACTTTTCGTCGTATTTCAGTACCTAAGAGGCCCTTCCAGTTCTCTTAGACTTCAATGGCTTACGCAGAGAGAGTTTGCCTATGGCTTACGCTTCGAATTTCTGTGCCTACAGGCGACGTTGCCGCTGTGGCGTTGTTCCGGGCTATTCCTTTAGAAGGCTCAAGGCTGTGAGTAGGCGCTGTTGCCAAATCAATTTAAAAGTAGAGAATTTAAGAAGTTGTTGGATGAATATCATGTCAAAGTATTTTATAATCCTCTTTACCACCCGGAACCAAATTTTTCAGAAAGATCTAATAGAGTCATAAAAACGATGATAGCTAGTTAAATTGAAGAAAACCACAAAAAATGGGACAAATATTTACCCCAATTAGCTTGTGCATATCGAACAGCAAAACATGAAGTTGTTGATAATACACCTTTTTCGATACGGTGGAAAACAAGTCTGTAGAGGATGGTTCGGAAAAAATGTTGTGGATGGAGAAGTTAAGACTATTTGTGAAGGATAAATTGGTGAAAGCTCATGAGAAAACCAAACACGATTATAATTTAAGACATAGACCTCAACGATATAATGTTAATGATTATGTTTGGGTGAAGTCACATTCTTTGTGATCCAGTGTGAAAGATTTTTCAGCGAAGTTAGGTGATAAATTTTGTGGTCCGTATAGAGTATCAGAAAAGCTTGGGGTTAATGCTTATGAACTGAGAGATGATTCGGGAGTTTCTAAGGGATTTTGGCATGTGTCTCAACTTAAGCCTGATAGAACTCTTGATGATGGTCAATAGTTGGGATGAATTTTCCTCTCTCATGTTGATGACACCGACTATTTGTTTGCTTTTTTTGAAAAAAAATCTTCGATTTTTTTATCATGGGAAGGGGAGGTATGATACAGTTCGATTTTTATTCTTTACAGTTTTATCATGTTTGTTAAAGATTTCTGTAACGCAGGAGGTATGTTGCATTCCCAGTAGATGTCATGTTATAAGATCCGTTAAATTCAATTTTGCATTAGAATTAATATGTGTAAACAACTAAATTTTTTTCTTCAATTTTTTTATATCGCTTATCTCTTGAGTCGAGTTCTACATTAGATTCATTTCGAATTTCGTTCTTTTTCCATCGTAGCCGTTGCGCAGTGAATTTAAAAATTTCGACAAACAGTAGAGTTTATTGAACAGCATTTTTGAGTATTTTTATAGCTGAATTAATTCTGCTGATTAAGGCGTTAGCAATTAAATTTGGATAGCCAAGTCGAATTTTATTCAACTGCAATTGAGTGAAAAAATCCTCGACTACGAGGGTAAGTTACATGCAAATTAAATTCAAAACTAGTAAATCTTTTTTTTCTAATTTCATCCTCAGATTTTTTTTCGTACTGTAATTTTCACCTTTGGACTTATTTAAACCCGTTCGAGTTTTGGAAAGGAAATTTTGGGGTGAATGGTGCATACCTCCTGGGTCATATTGGTTTTATGGATCATAGCTTGTCTAGGAAAGATTCATTCCATACTTGGTTTGGTGCGTTTCACTTGCGAGGGGAGGTCATCCTGATTTAAGATAAGTTCCTTATCATACCTGGTTATAGTAGCATTCATTTCTTTAATTATCAGTTGTCACTTCAGTATTGATAACAAATAGTGAACATTGTTCTAAGTGCCGCTATTTCACTTACTTAGTTTTCAATAGCCATTTGTACAAAAATTTTCAAAATTGTTCATAAAATTTTACCCTATAGTATTAAGGATTTTTTTGCATGTAAAGGTTAATCCTGTAGTCAATAGATTGGTTAGTATGCAGTTATGAAACCTGAGTTTTATTATTATTAAGGCGTCAAACCCAACCCTGATTGAGTGTCTCATAATAAATTTGATATTGTAAATTACAAAATTATTGATTTCGTTGTATTATCACAGAAACTGAATTTAAGACAGAAAATACCGTAGCACGTAACGATGTCGTTTCAAGAGATTTGTAATGGGTGAAAATGCATTTATTGTTCAAATATCATGCATTATTTGAGAATGAAATAGTCAGACCACATATCAATAGAACAGAGGCGGTCAGCAGTCACTCAAAGTACGGATATTGTAATTTTACATAAATCAAAGAGCGTCGCCGCCAGATGTTCCACTACCTGACCTTGAGAGTGGGCGCTGACTCATGTACACCACCAAAACTAACTAATATTTAGATATGAGCCATTACAAAACTCTTGTCGATTTTCGTCGCCAGCTCTCGGACTATTCCAGCCTCATCATGTCTTTATGCTTGGAGATATCAAATCTTTTGATGCCTACTCCTGCTGACCAAAAGTCGGATTCGTACATTTCCTCTTTCTTTTCAAATGGTGCTGTTATTAAAAATCTTTTCGCCCTTTCTTCGCTCTACGATATCTCTCTCTCACTGTAATTTCCGCCTGTTCAAATCCTTGTTTATTGGAAAGGTATTCTTTTATCATTATCTCTGTTGTGTTTCTCTTAACTCTGTTCATATAAAGCCAAAACTTTTTCTCTTCTCCCGAGAATCCTTTCGAATTTTGTCCTGTGCCGATATTTTTTCCGTGGTAAGTTCTTGTATTCCTTCGACGATTTACTCCTGTGTATTCGTCACCTTCGATTTGTCTGCTTTGTGTTGTTCCAGTTTATGTTTAGTATTTCTTCCTTGGGGCTATACGTTCTTAGTAAGATGTCTAAAACTCTGGTGTATTCACTGATTCGATTTTGTTTTTAATTTCGTGAGGATATGGGATCAGTTTCGTTTTTTTCACTGTAGGTAGCGCTGTTTAGAATTTGACAGAGCATTGTCATTTGATATTTGAAAATAATTTCCTACGACGTACGAATATGTTGTATTTATAAGCGATTGTTGGTGTGTGAAAATGTATTAGTTTCGAGAAAGGGGTGTAGAACATTCATTTATTCAACATGTCGTTCAGTAAGTTCAGTTTTCCATATGGACAATCGAGAGTTACAGCTAAGAATTCGGTGTTGTTGGAATTTGAAGCAGAACCAAATCAGATGAACGAACATTCGGGACTGATATAGCTAAGTTTTATGGAAACTTCAGCAATATTTCAAAGAAACTGTATTGGAAATATGTAATGTGAATTGTGAGCATGTATTGAGAATCAGAAAAACATAAATCTATTCGAGTACCTATGTTACTTCAAATATTCTTCCTGAGTAGATATAGTGAAAATTTCCTTTCCGTCAACTGAATATATTGGATATTTGACCAATTAACTGTGTTTTATTAAAATCATATTGAATTACCCCCCTCACGAATTCAAGTTGTCAAACAGAAATTATCTTGAAGAAGAACAGTAAATCCTCATTCGAACCCTTATTCGATAGTGTTGAAATATTGACAGATTTGTTTTTACAACGAAAATTGAACTATAAGGCACAAATATTCCTTGATCCTTGATATACGTTGATCGACATTCTATATCAACGCAAAACAAAATAAAACGAGAGAGTATCATTGGACTTCCTTTGGTGGAACAAGGATAGAACCAAGCAAATGACATGGTGGCGCCGCCACGAAACTGATCCCATATCCCCGATTTTCTGAAATGTTGATACTTGCAAAAAGTGACAAGTGCACACACCAGTGTTTTAGACATCTTAGTTCTTAGGAACTACTCGCCTCTGTGTTCGGAGTGTTGTTCTGATCTGTATTTTCGGAACTATTACCCCCTCTGTTGTCTAGTTGCGGACATAGTCGCTTTAGCGTATGTGTAGGCTTCTGTTGTTTTATTGTTTGATGTATCTGTCCTTGGCTCTTCGAACGGTCTGTTTGTGGTAGGTGCGTTGTTTTCATTGATGTTTACCCCTATTTTGGGTTCTTCATTTTCCAGCATTTTGATTTTTTCCATCAGTAGGTTGTTGTTAAGTTTCAGAATTTCATTTTTGTCTCTTGTTTTTAACAGTGACTGTTTGAGGTACCTTATTTCCATTGCGTTTTGTTATGTTTTTGTTTCCTCCGTTTCTTCTTGTTCACCTGTCACGGCGCAACATAAAACTTTGTTTCCACCCAAAAATTTCAAATTTGTATTTATTTTCGCACATACTTGATGAAAAATCGGAAAGCATTGTATGCAGACTTTGAACTTGCAGCTTTTGGTTGCACAACATTTATAAAACTCTGAGTCTCGGGTCATTTTCATCGGACACATCCGACATCGCGTCTTCTTCGTCCGCCATATTCGAACCTTCGATTCTTGATTGGGGTGGTTTTTCGCTGTTTCGAATGATTTCTCTGCTTTTCTGTTCACGAATTCCGTTATGGTTTTCCATTTTAGGTCCCTAAAATTCTGTCTATTCCTGACAAACCAAGGTGCACATCGTAGCAGCTTGTTTTCAGTGGCCTGAATTCTTTTGATATGGCTCTTTGCCGCGAAACTCCAGGCAACTGATCCATAAGTCAGTTGAGGCCTAGCAACGGCTTTAATAATTTTCAATTTTGTCTCTTTCGGCATGTGGCTTCTTCTTCCTATCAGAGGGTAGAGTCTATTCATCGCTGCTTTCGTTTTGTCGATTGCTTTTTTGATATGACTTTTCCAAGTAAGTACTTTGTCAAGCGTTATTCCTAAATATTTGGCTTCATTTTTCCAATCGATTTCTTCGCCGTCAATTTCTAAATTCGTTGTAGGTCGCAGTCTTCTCTTCTGTAGTAATATTGCTTGGCTTCTGTCAATTGAGCTTGATTTTCCACTTTATGCACCAGTCATTTGCTTCGTCGATCGTTTCTTGTAGAACTCGTTCTATCACTTCTAGGTTGCGGTGTCGAGTTGCTAAGCCTGTGTCGTCACATCATATAAGCATGGTTCTTGGATTCTTGGGAAAATCGAGAATGTATATGTTGAACGGAAGTGGCCCAAGTACTGATCCTTGGGGTACTCCAGCATCTATATCTCTTGTTAAATGAAGATTTCAGCGGTCGACTCGACTAAGTATCATAAAATTTCTAGCGTCAATCTCTAGATTGACGGAACACGGACCCGCCCCTTCTAGAGCGTCTATCTGATGGCGTCCGCTAATTGGCGGAATGAAAATAGCATGAATATCAAGCACGATTGTAATGCAATAAAACATTCCGAGTCATTCACTTGACAGGAGAAGACGTGCTACAGTGCTCCTAGTGCTATAAAAGAGAAAGCGGACGAGAAAGTCGAAGTGTCACAGTGCCGTAAAAGAGAAAGCGGAGGTGAAAGTGCCCACTAACCAAGCTACGGAATATTTGATTCCGTCTGCGAAGTTTTTGTAGGTTCTATATTTGTTATCGGAATTTTAATTCGTTAAAATTCTCAAAGTTGGTGTTCATCCTAAGTGTCCAGAGAATTTCTCGTTGGTACTGCAGAAAACATCAGGTGAGCTTATTTTTCGTATCTCTTTTCTGATTTTTATCATAGCGTATAAAACATTCGACTTTATACCATAGTTTTATATTAGACTATTTTAGTGAAGATTTCTGAATATTTTATTATTTTGAGATTTTTGATTATAAAACCATGTCGGAAACCTCAGATAATGAGGGCTCCTACATGGAAGCGACCGATGCTGAAGAGTTCAGCGAAGGCGAACACGAGGAGCTTGTAAAGCTCAGAGAAGAAAATGGGCAGTTGAAAGCTCAAATAGTCAAACTGACTGAAACTGTGTCACAGTTGGTCGGTGAGATGCGCCTATTGAGGGAGGAAATGACCCGCAACAATATGACGAAACCTCCCACGTACGCCGCAATCACAAAGCCGGTACAGGGTTCCAAGAATAATTCCCTTATAGGAACTGTTTCACAACCCGAAACAAGGAAAAATGATACAACCCAAGTCGCGAAGGCCCCAAACGCGCCCCCAACTAAACGCGCGCGAAAAGAAAGCTCCTCTTCTGATGAGGAGACGGTCAAGAAGGCAATGGAAGTGCCTAAAAAAGATAAAATTCCACCCATCACGATGATGGGCACCTCAGATTGGGTAGAGATATCTAAAGCTCTCTACACAAAAAGGATAAATTACAACCGTGCAACTACAGTTAAAGACGGTATAAAAATCATCGCGTCAACCGTAGATGATTTTAGAAAAATCACGAAATTCTTCGAGCAGCGTGGTAAAGAATTTTTTACCTACCAAATGGAGGAGGAGAAGAAGATATATGCCGTTATTAGGCATTTACCAATCGACGCTGATCTTGCGTTGATTAAGGACGACCTGATATTCCAGGGAATAACAGACGCTGAGGTGTCCAGAATGACATCGAACAAGACAAAGAAACAAATACCTCTCTACCTGGTTAAAACCCAGAAAAAGGAAATATTCGAAGTGAAGCGACTCTACAACCTCTGTATTGTGGTTGAGCATAAAAAGAGGCCTGAAAGTCCAAGCCAGTGCTTTAGGTGCCAAAGGTACGGGCATGCACAAAACAAATGCTCCTTCCCGTGGAGATGCGTAAAGTGCTCAGGAAGCCACAGCAGCAATGACTGCACACTCACCAGAAAAGGTGAAGAGAGAAATGCCACATGCGTCTTATGTGGAGAAGAGGGCCATCCAGCTAGCTACAAAGGATGTAGCGAGTTCAAGTTGGTGACCAGAAAGAAAAATTCCCGAAAATCAGTTGAACAGAAAAAGAAGGTAACAAAAACAACAACTTCTGAACAAAAAATTCAGGAAGTAGCGAAGACCCAACCTACAGAGCAGGAAAAGAAGAGGGAGACTCCGAAACCCGTCCAGAAAAAAGAAGGACAGAAAAAGCTTACAATGAAACAAGCTGTGAACAGTCAACAAGATAAGAAAAAGATATCTGAATCAGCCGATGATTTAGATATCTTCACAGAAAAAATTTTCAACAAGATAATGTTGAAAATTGAGAGGGAAATGGAGAAAAAACTCCAAGCATTATTCAGTAAACTGAATTAATGGACCTTACGGATACTAGGAAGAAATCCCTCAAGATAATCTCGTGGAACATAAACGGGATCAACACTCGGAAAGCCGAGATAGAACAAATAATATCAGAAAGACAACCTGATATTATAGCCCTACAGGAAACAAGAATAAACCGGAACAGAAGACTGAATTTCATGAATTATGAAACATATAGATGTGACAGAATTACAAACACCGGAGGAGGAGTAGCAATATTGGTGAGAACAGATCTGAAACACTACTTTAAAAGTAGATCCGACGAAACACAAGGAAAAACAGAAAAAGTGACGATTGTTGCCGAATTAAATCGGCAAAGAGTCGAAATAACCTCGGCGTATAAGCCACCACAAAACAATCTATTGGAAGAAGAGATAAACAACATGTTGGAAGGATCAAACCCGAAAATCTCCATCGGAGATTTCAACTGTAAATCCCCATTATGGAATAGCATAACAGAGAATAGAAATGGCAAAAAACTCAAGGATTTCGCCGAAAAACAAAATGCCATAGTTATTGGACCAGAGCTACCGACATATCTTGCTTTTGGAAGAGGAATACCAGATGTAATAGATATCGCGATATTGAAAAATATAAGTCAAGAATTCTCGATTGAAACTTTGGAAGATGGAACCTCAAACCACAATCCCGTGGAATTGACAATTGGAGAAGAACCAAGAGAAAAACTGTTGGAAATAAGAGAATATACCAATTGGACTAAATACAGCCATTTAATACAATCGGAAATAACAGAAATTCCAACAATAAACACTCCAGACGATCTGGAATGTGCGGTTGATAAACTGGAAGAGATTATATTGAAAGC
Organism: Coccinella septempunctata; assembly: GCF_907165205.1. Taxonomy (NCBI): domain Eukaryota; kingdom Metazoa; phylum Arthropoda; class Insecta; order Coleoptera; family Coccinellidae; genus Coccinella; species Coccinella septempunctata. Next base: position 12,860,563 of record NC_058191.1, read on the forward strand.
TTACGAAAAAAGCACGAGAAGAGTGAAGAGACCAGCTCCAAGTCATCCGCATGGCGATACGCCTAAAGAAGTAAAAGATCTTATACAAGAAAATCGAAGACTAAGAAGAATATATAGGATGAACAAAAATGATCTGAATAGAAGGAACCTCAACCGACATAGCCAAGTTCTGAAAAATGCCCTGAAAAATCTAAGAACAAGCAGATGGAACAAAAGGGTGCAAGAACTGAATACAATCGATCATTCTGCATGGAGAATGCAAAAAAGCCTACGAGGAGAAAAGACTAAAATTCCACCCCTACACGGAGAAAGGGGAATGGCTTATACCAATACTGATAAGGCAGATGCATTGGCGGACTCGATCGAACGAGAATCGAGAATAAATTACAGGATAGACGACGATAATGAAGATTTGGAAGAACTGGTTGAAGAAAATGATGAAGAAATGGATGAATTACCAGCGACTGCTGAAATAGACAAGCCAACATCGCCAAATGAAATCAGGGAAATAATAAGAAGTTTGAAGAAGAGGAAAGCTCCCGGAAGCGATAAAATAACGAATGTTATGTTAAAGAAATTACCTAGAAAAGGTATAGCCGCTCTAACAAATATCGCGAATGGAATTATGAGGACAGAACACTACCCAGAAAAATGGAAAACAGCAGAAGTCATAGTATTCAATAAACCATTCAAAGAGAAGAAGTTTCCACAAAACTACAGACCGATAAGTCTACTGTCGGCTTTAGGAAAAGTAGTAGAAAGAATTATCGCCACGAGGCTAAATGAGGAAACCGAAAATCTGGAACTAATTCCACCAGAACAGTTCGGATTCAGAAGAGAGCATTCAACAGAACAACAATTATTGAGGCTCACAGAGTACATAACAGAGGGATTCCAAAATAAACAAGCTACAGGTCTTGTTTTACTAGACGTCGCCAGAGCATTCGACAGAGTATGGCATGAAGGATTAATATATAAGATGAGATGTGCTGGATATTCGATCAAAATATGCAAGTTGATACGGAATTATCTCAAAAATAGAAGATTTTACGTGAAAGTGGGAGGAGAATGCTCCTCAACAAGAGATATAGAGGCTGGAGTACCCCAAGGATCAGTACTTGGGCCACTTCTGTACAACATATACATCCACGATATTCCGAAAAATCCAAGAACCATGCTAACGTTATATGCTGACGACACAGGCATAGCAACTCGACACCGAAACCCTGAAATAATAGAACGAGTTCTACAAGAGTCGATTGACGAAACAAATGACTGGTGCATAAAGTGGAAAATCAAGCTCAATGGACAAAAGAGCCAAGCAATATTACTACAGAAGAGAAGACTGCGACCCACAACGAAACTGGATGTTGACGGCGAAGAAATCGACTGGAAAAATGAAGCCAAATATTTAGGAATAACGCTTGACAAAGGACTTACTTGGAAAAGTCATATCAAACAAGCAATCGACAAAACGAAAGCAGCGATGAATAGACTCTATCCTCTGATAGGAAGAAGAAGCCACATGTCGAAAGAGACAAAATTGAAGATAATCAAAGCCGTTGCTAGGCCTCAACTGACTTATGGATCAGTTGCCTGGGGTTTCGCGGCAAAGAGCCATATCAAAAGAATTCAGGCCACTGAAAACAAGCTGCTACGATGTGCAATAGATGCACCTTGGTTTGTCAGGAATAGACAGATTTATAAGGACCTGAAATGGGAAACCATAACGGAATTCATGAACAGAAAAGCAGAGAAATTATTCGAAACAGCGAAAAACCATCCGAATCAAGAACTCAGGAGACTAGTGGACTACGACCCAGAGGAAGACAAAAGGAGAATGCGAATTTACCGAAGGAGACCAAGAGATCAATTAAAAAGAGATTAAAATAACAACAGAAACTTATTGAAAAATTCAATAAAGTGTTAATCCAATAGAGGATAAACACATAAATCCCAGCACGATAGTGTGCGAGAAGAAAACCGATCAAGAGATGAACGGTTTATAGGCAAATGCCCGGAACCAAAATTCAAGAAGCAGTAGGGTTTTTAGTGGGTCTCGAGCTCAGGAGAGTGAGAAACCCCACACTGTTCCCCCTCAGGAGATGAGGGTGGTTCGTCTGTCTTGCAGATTTTCCCCCTGCTACATCAAAAAAAAAAAAAAAAAAAATGCAATAAAATTCATCACGAAAATTTATCGAACTACGTTTAGCAACTGTTGATAAATTCATTGATCATGTCGGGTCGTGGCAAAGGTGGTAAAGTTAAGGGTAAAGCGAAGTCTCGTTCAAATAGAGCGGGATTACAGTTTCCCGTTGGACGTATCCATCGATTGTTGCGAAAGGGAAATTACGCCGAACGAGTAGGAGCGGGAGCACCCGTTTACCTGGCAGCCGTGATGGAATATCTCGCTGCTGAAGTATTGGAATTGGCCGGTAACGCCGCTAGAGACAACAAGAAGACTAGGATCATTCCACGCCATCTTCAGTTGGCCATTAGAAACGACGAAGAATTGAACAAGTTACTCTCTGGAGTCACTATCGCCCAGGGCGGAGTTTTACCAAATATCCAAGCGGTACTTTTGCCGAAAAAGACCGAAAAGAAATCGTAAATAATTCGCAGCACGATCAACTCTCTGTCGAAAGGCCCTTTTCAGGGCCGCAACACAGTATCGCTAAAGAAGTTCGCTATGATATTTGAACGACGATGAGGTAACTCGATCTCAGTCCCCTCCAGCAGATTTCAAGAAGAACTGAATGTCGTAATGACACGTAGTTTTTGAATTGAGATGCCTTGTTGTATTATTACAGTTCGCTACTTCAAGTACAAATCTTCCGGTTCAACGCGCTGAATTTCTACTTTCAGTACAAATGCATACTTCAACGGTCCATTCTACACAGTAGGTTATCAATTGCCCAAAAACTTTCGGTTCACCTCGAAGACTTCTGTGGGATTATGAGATTTGGTTCGAATTGATCATACAATATTTCAGAAATTGATCTGATACTCGACCACGAGAAAGAACATTCCAAATGACGGTATCGAACAGAAATTCAACAAGCGCATTCCAATTCGAAAACTATGTCCGATTTCAAGATTTGGTTCGAATGGGTTTTTGGGAAATTGGTCTCATACTTTGCCTAAGCGACAAATGTCAAGAGATACACTAAACTTCTGAAGATTTTCAAGAATTCGTCAGATGAAGGATTCTGATATAGATTCCAAAAAAAACGAAATTTTACCAAAAAGTTTAATTTTTCGTTCATTGTCAGTAGGTCAACAAAATCTTCCATCTGATTGGCTCCTGACACATTAGTGCAAGAATTCAGGCAGGAGCAAATCGATTATTTCAATTCTTTAATTTATTTTGTTTCAGACCGAGTGAAAACCCCAAAAAAAATTGAGAAATTGGTTTGATACTTTGTCGAATCGACCACTGAAAACTAAATTTCTATCGGAAGTATCTAACTAAATATGAGGCTTGCCCTTTCATTTGTACGGGTTTGATTATGAATATCAACAGGTGAGGAATATACATTAAATGTCTCTCAATTTTCGCTCATAAAAAATCGTGGCAAAATTAAAACTGAAAGACACATTTCTATTATCATGAACTCTTAATGGACATCGATAAATTCTTCAATTGCAAGTTTTCCAGGAGAGACTTCGAATACAAAATCCGAAACAAAAGTACCTGCTCCTTAATAGTAAATGATACGAATAGACAATTTGGCAGCAATAGACATTGATATTGGATAAAACGAACCATTTTATCGTTGTGGTCCTGAGAAGGACCGTTATACTACGACCTGAATAATAACTCATTCAACCGCCGAAACCGTACAATGTACGTCCTTGACGTTTGAGGGCATATACAACGTCCATGGCGGTAACGGTTTTTCTTTTTGCATGTTCGGTATATGTGACAGCGTCCCTGATAACATTTTCCAGAAACACCTTCAACACTCCACGAGTTTCTTCGTAAATGAGACCAGAAATACGCTTGACACCTCCACGCCTAGCCAATCTCCTGATAGCTGGTTTGGTGATACCTTGGATGTTGTCTCGGAGTACTTTCCTATGACGCTTGGCTCCACCTTTGCCCAAACCCTTACCACCTTTACCTCGACCAGTCATGTCTGCTGAACGTTTGGAAAAGTCGAAGTACAGAGTCAGTACGTTAACGAAAACCGAATAACAGATAACTACTCTCCGACCAGTATTTATAAACTACAGCCGCCCCACCACAGAAATTTCGTAGCATCCAATAGATTTTTAGATACGCATTGGAACGGCGACGTAGTCTATATATATGGGCAGACGGTGGTGGGGACGGATAGAATTATTCATCCGTGCCGCGGATCAGATCGTGTAGAGAAATAGGGAGAGTGTTCATTATCTTACATTATGGCTCGTACTAAGCAGACTGCTAGAAAGTCGACCGGGGGTAAGGCTCCGCGAAAACAATTAGCCACCAAAGCTGCACGTAAAAGTGCTCCAGCCACAGGCGGTGTGAAGAAACCTCACCGTTACCGTCCGGGAACCGTTGCTTTACGTGAGATACGACGTTATCAGAAGAGTACCGAGTTGCTGATCCGTAAATTGCCCTTCCAGAGGTTGGTACGTGAGATCGCTCAGGATTTCAAAACTGATCTCAGATTTCAAAGTTCCGCCGTAATGGCACTTCAAGAAGCTAGCGAAGCTTATTTGGTTGGACTCTTCGAGGATACCAACTTGTGTGCGATCCACGCCAAAAGAGTAACTATCATGCCGAAGGACATTCAACTTGCTAGACGTATCAGGGGTGAACGTGCCTAAATTTCGATTTGGGAATCTTACATATCGGTTCTTTTCAGAACCACAAAACTCGAAGATGATTTTTTTTTACTCGTACGATACTTCGATCGCCATGCTCATACAGTTCGATACTTCCGATACGGATGGAAATTTCAGTGGTCGATTCGACAAAGTGTGAAAGCAATTTCTTTAAATCTTTTTCTGATTTTTTTTCGGAGTCTCTGTCACACAATCTGTTGTAATATGTAATCGATTTGCTCACGCACTCATGTGTCGCGAGCAATTCAAATGCTAGAAATTATTGCCTGACTGACACTGAACGGAAAAGGGAATTTTTGATGAGATTTCGTAATGTTTCGGAGTCACATCAGAATCCTTCATCAGACGAATTCTTAAAAATTTTCCGAATTGTAGTTTGCCGATTCTCAATAGATTTCAATATCGGGAAATTTCCTAGCTTTCGAGATTGAAACATTGCCGATTCTCGATTCGACAAATTATAAAACCACCAACTGTTGAATCAATTCGAATGAAATCTTGAAATGGTTTCAAATTTTAGGTTCCTATAAATCGGTCTATTCATAACAATTCATGGCTAAGTGTACGCGGAACTCATACCTGTTGTATGAGTCCTTACTGACAGTTCAAGGTTGTACAACACTTTCATTTGCCCTATGCTTCACAATTCATATCCATCTTAATTCAAAAACGGAGGGATGAATTCATCTCATTTTTAACATGTATAATCAGAAGGAATGAACAAAGAGACTCACGTTTCGTTTTTGAAAAAAAAATTAATATTTTTCTGTTAAACTCAGTTTGAAAATGGTGGTACATATTTATATACGAGTATAAGTTCGAATGCAAAAGTGATGGTTCGAAATAATCAACATGAGTATTTTCTTAAAAAGACCTTCATGATAACGAAAAAAAAATTTGAATTTTTTTCAATTATCCTGGATTTTTGAAGGAAATGAGATTAATTCACCCGCCTCTCATCAAACTCCACCCATCCATTTCTGAGTAGCCAATTACAATTCACTTAGCTCCTGCATTGAGCTTTATGGCCAAACAGGCGACCAGTTTTTACGAGGGTTAATTTTATAATAACAAAAGGACGGGTGGTACTCGACTCTTGCAGAAAATTCAATACATACAAGATTTATAACATCCTCCTAAAATTTACGTGAAAATAACGTTTTGGGTGTCGGACTGTATGTACCAGCCTTGAGTATTAACCCCCTTAGAGGAACAACCCAGTTCGTCAGATTGAAGCCGAAACTTTACCGCCGTAAAGTGGCGGTGCCTATTGGATATTAAGAGAAGTATATGATGCTGAGTCAGTCGAGAAATTTTGGGGCATTTTATTCTAGAAGAAATCTGCTTTCTTCAGCCCAAGTGGTCAGAATTTTTGGGACCGACAGAGCTGGAATGAAACATTTTTGTGCCTGGTTCAGCACAAAGCTGAACGTGGAATAAACACTTCTTTATTGAAAATTCGATATCGATTTGTTTCGAATCCATAATTCAGTTATGAGCAACTCATCGAATTTTGAATTATTTTCGACCATTCAATGATTGATTCTCTGTTGTTAGTTCTTCGATATATTCGGTAAGGAAAAAGTTGACTGGAAATCGCATAACTGAACAATTATTGAAGAGAAATTCAATGTTTTTTGATACCCGCACAAAATTTGAAAATCGTCCGTAACTAAGCTTTTGCGTACCTATTTTTATATGAAGTTTTTGCACTAAAATGATTGAGGAAATATACCCCTAAAATTATTGGACCTATCGAATCGTTCAACACCCCGTATATTCAACAATGTGTTTTGTACAATCAATTCAAGACAAAAAATCTTACTCTGAAGCAAATTAAGGTTATTTTCGTGACAAAAATTCTACTTTTTAGTTACTTTCAAAATTCGAAAATAAAATGATACCTTTTTTCAGATTGTTCATCAGAAATTCCAATTGATATCGATTTTAGGATCATAAGATAATTTCATTCATAGCTTTGAGTATTCAATTAATACACAATTTTCAAAGGTTTACTTTCTTTCTCTATAGAATTTTTGAGTTGAAAGTTTCACCGAAGAGGATGAGAACAATCCTATATTCGAACGGATTACTAAACAATCATATAACCTTGAATTTTGAATCACTTCATATAAGACATCAAGCAATTAAAACAGAATAATTCTTCACCTCTAACAAGAACAAACAAATAAGGCAGCATCAAGATATTCCAATCTGCTCGATTGTTACCGGACCTTTTTGAACCGGTGGGCCATAAAGTGTCATAAAAGTTGAAACTTTATTGCTCTCTTGTCGAGAAGGCCGTAATCACCATTCCAAATATTCTGTAAGAAGAATAACATCCCTGGCAAAGCTTGCTTTTTCAAACGAAATAATATCTTTGAGTATTCTCAATGATAATATGTATCGAAATTTTCCAGAAAAAATTTTCTTCAGAATTGAATAAAGAATCATACAAAAAACTTATTGCAGAAAAATCAGGTGGTGAATAAGAACACGATAATAATAATCGATAATAACATAGTGCTTCACATTATGTATCTTATTATTATGTACAGAGTTAAATTATATCGTCAACACCTTCTCTAGTGTTTTGGAACGGTGGGTGATTTCGGAAAAATATTATAGGATGTACCCTTAGTTATTTTCATCGAGGAATCGAGTCTCAAAGTTTTTGACATTTATTCACAGACGTACTTAAGAAGATTCTCGTCTTTTACTTGTATTTGTTTTCTTTCCTTCGAATTATATGAATTTCTCAAGAAAATACAATAGAAATAATCCGGAATAGTCTGGTTCAGAGTAGTTCGGAAATATTCGGTAAAATACATCATCAACTCTGTTGTTATCAAAGGCATATTTTATGCAAATATTCTTCCAAAATTGTGCTTCGCCGGCCTTATTTGAGCCATGTATAAAGCAATAAAAATTTATTATTTCACCTTTAGATGTCAAAATTACAAAGGCACCACTCGTAAAAAACACATCAAGGAAAGTTAAGAAGCCTAAGCAGACTGAAGCAACTCATAAGAGAAAATAAAATTCTGGAAGCTCTTCTTATCAAGAAAAACGAGAAGTTGCGTGTCCTTCAACAAAAACTTCGAAGAATTCAATCGAGAATATCCAGCATCCAATCGCCCATAAATAACCAATTGGCGAAAGCATTGAAAGAGTTGAACCCTGCAGTAAAAACTATATCATTATAATATTGTTTATCTATATAATTATCTTTTTAAAAAAAGTTAAATATAAGGTGAGAACTATGGAAATATTCGAAAAGGAATGTGTGATTTTGATGGACGAAATTTCTCTGAAGAAACGATTAGATTACGATAAAAAACTAGATATATATTATTAGAGGGCTTTGAGGACTAAGTCCATGAAGGAGGAAGATCACAAAAAAAATTTTTGTTTGGTGTAGCAGGGAGATAATCTGCAAATCAGACGAACCGCCCTCTCCTGAGGGGGAACAAGTGTGGGGTTTCTCACTCTCTTGAGCTCGAGACCCACTAAAAACCCTTAACTGCTTCTTCGTAGGTTCCGGGCATTTTGCCTATTGACCAGTTGACTCTTATGGTTTCTGGACTCTCACACGATCATAGTCGTGTTGATAGTTGTATGCTGCCTATAGCTTTTATACGTTAAGCTCTTCTTTGGTTACATTTAAATCCTTAACTGATCTCTCAGTCTTCGGTGGTAGGTTCTTGACCTTCTAGCTTCTTCCGTTGGATCGTAGTCGACTAATCTTTGTAGTTCCTCATTTTGATGTTGTTTGGCTTTGTCGAATATCCTTTCCGCCTTTCTCTTCATAAATTCTGTAACTGGTTCCCATTCCAAGTCCTTGTAGATTTGTTTGTTCCTAACAAACCAGGGTTCATCCATCGCCATTCTAAGGAGTTTATTCTCAGTGGCCTGTATTCTCTTGATGTGCGTCTTGGCTGCGAAGCCCCATGCCGCCGATCGATAAGTGAGTTGTGGTCGCGCGATAGTTTCAATCATCGTCAAATTGATGTCCTTATTCACATGACCTCTTCTGCCTATGATTGGATAAAGTCTACTCATTGCGCCTTTTGATTTATCAACTGCACATTTGATGTGGTTTTTTTTTCCAAGTTAGTCCTCTGTCAAGCTTCACTCCTAGGTATGTTACTTCATTTTTCCATTCAACCTCTTCTCCATCAACTTCAAGGTTTTCTTCCATCCTCAATCTTCTCTTTTGCAGTAAAATTGCTTGAGTCTTTCTTCCATTGATTTGGATTTTCCATTTGATGCACCATTTGAGTATTTCATCTATGGCTTCCTGCAGTCTCTGGTGTATGATCTCTGAGCGTCGATGTCTGCACGCTATTCCTGTGTCATCTGCGTACAAGGTGAGCATATTTCTAGCATTCTTCGGGATATCATAAACGTATATTACGTAAAGCAGAGGTCCAAGTACCGATCCTTGAGGCACTCCCGCTTCCAATTGTCTGGTTTGAGGGGTTGCTCCATCTATCTTCACATTAAAGTTTCTATTCCTCAGATACTTCCTGAGAATCTTGCTTAGCTTGGTCGAATATCCTGCTTTTTTCATGTTGTAGATAATGCCTTCGTTCCATACTCTATCAAAATATCTCTCGATATCCATCAGAACTAATCCTGTGGCCTGCTCGGCCTGCATTCCTTCGGTGCGGTATTCTATGAGCCGTAGCAATTGGAGTTCAGTCGAATGTTCTCGTCGAAATCCAAATTGTTCGGGTGGAATTAACTTCAACATTTCTGTTTCCTCATTCAGCCTTTTAGCGATAACCCTCTCGACGATTTTTCCTAGTGCTGATTGGTCTATAATTTTGGGGAAATTTCCGTTCCATTACAGGCTTGTTGAAAACTATCATTTCTGCAGTTTTCCATCTCTTCGGGTAGTATTCGGTATTTCTTCTTGTCTTCTTATCTTTTTGTTGTTCTGTAGATTTTTCTGAGTCTGAGTTCTTTTTTATAAGTTCCTTTATATCCCTTGGGGTATTTCCATGTTAACTGGTTTTACCAAGAGATTGGTGCTTTCTTCGTAGGCTTCTTTTATTCGATTTTCCAATTTTTCAACTGCTTCATCTAATTCATCCTGGGTGTTTGTTTGAGGAATTTACGTGATTTTATCCGGAAGTGAATTCTTATATTTCTCCCAGTCTGTGCGATCATTGGTTTGTGTCTCTTCTTCGGTTCTTGGGCCATGTCCCACTATGAATTCTTCTATGGGATTGTGGTCTTCTATTGTATCAATGCTGATTTCTTCAGTGATGTCTTTCATTACGACAATGTCCAGTACATCAGGTAGTCCATTTACTCTTGGTATGTAGGTCGGTATATCAGGTCGTATCACAACTGCATTAAGTTTTTCAGCATAAATCTTCAGTCTTCTCCCGTTGGTATTTTCCACTCTACTATTCCATTCCTGCGATTTCTCAATAATTTGCTGCATCTTCTTCTCAATCTCTTTCTCCAGATTCTGCATCATCGTGCTGAGGAGGTTTTTCGGAAGGAAGAAGCATTACGTTCGTCATTCTTCCTGGTAAGCGTACACTCCTTGGAGCTGTGATTACCGGAGCATTTCACCTAACTCCATGGGAATTCGCATTTGCTCTGGGCATGTCCATACCGTTGACAGCGATAGCACTATCCAGGCCCTGCTGTCTTTCTCTTTGGTTCGACAACACAATTCATGTTGTACAGCCTGTTGATTTCGAAGATGCCCTTATTCTGAGTTTTCACCAGTAGTAAGGGCATTGGCTTTTAAGAAATGTTCGAGGTCAACCTTATGACCTCGGCATCAACGATTCCTTGATCCTTGAGGTTCTCAAGGATCGTAGGAATATCTGCATATATCGGTAGGTATCTCACTACCGCGTAAATTTCCTTCTCCTCTTCTCGTTGGAGAGTGTAAAACTCTATTGATTTTTTGGAGGAATTCGGTCATCCTGCGGGGATCTTGGGGGGTTTGTGGGACGATCATAATTCCGTCCTTTACTGCTGTCGCTATGCTAAAATTAATGCCGTTTCGCACTGACCCGTTAGAAATTGACGTCCATTCTGACGTTTCTCTGAGGGTAACTGGGGAGACCTTCTCTCTTTTCTCCTCCACTGGAGGCTGGGGGTGTCACGACTCTCTTCTTATTGAGCTCTCACTCTTTTGGAGGGTGGGGAAATTTTGTTTTTAGGGGTTTTGACCACCTCAATCTTCTGCTTTTGAACCGGTAAGGTCACTTCTCGGACATTTTTGGACACGTCACGTTTGAGTGCTTTGGAGTTAGGACTTTCCTTATTACCCTCCTGCAACTCGACTCTCCCGGAGATTTTTAATCTCAGCCACTAAGCTAGATATGCATCTATCTAGCTCATTCACTCTCGCTTTTGAACTTGCGTTCTCCTGTCTCAAAATAGCGTGTTCGGACACGATATTAGCGATTTCTAACGGGTCTTCTTCCATTACGGAATCGCAGTCCGAAAGGTCAGAAATTTTAAAATCTAATTTATAATTACTATACTACTCAAAGAAATTTGAAATAAAATTTTTCAAGAAAAAAAAATATCTCATGCATAAAAACAAAACGACTCACCAGAGATTTTTCTACGCGAGAAAAATCAGGAAACAGATACGAAAAATAAGCTCACCTGATGCTTTCTGCAGAACCACCGATCTAGACCTGGACTCTGGCAGATGAATACCAACTTTGAAAATTTTAACGAATTAAACTTCCGATAACACATACACGTATAGAACCTACCCAAACTTCACAGACGGAATAAAAAATTCCGTAGCTTTGCTAGTGGGCACTTTCACTTTTACAGCACTATGAAATACGTCTGCTCTGGTCAAGCTCTCACTCGACACTGCAATGATGCAACAACACCTCTCAGAAAGAGGATTTGTTTTGATTCTGTTCTTGAAGATTTGGGCAAATCACAGAGCTTTGTTGGTTGCTTTATTTCCTTTTTGTCATTGAAACATTTTTGTATCGGAATTGAGATTTCAGTGATCAATTCGGCAAAGTGTGAAATCAATTTCCCAAAAACTGTTGGATCAATTCGAGACAAATCTTGAAACTGTGTATAGTATTCGAATTGAGATATTGAATATATTGAATTTCAGTTCGATAGTTCTGATAGGAATGGAGATTTCGGTGGTCGATTCAACAAAGTAGGTATGCTTTCAATTCCTAAGGAACTATTGGATCAAATCGACCCAAATCTCGAAACTGTACACAGTTTTCGAATTGAGATGTACGTGTTGAATTTCAGTTTGATAGTTCTGATAGGAATTGAGATTTCAGTGGTCGATTCGACAAAGTATGATTTCAATTCACAAGGAATTGTGGGATTAATCCAAGCCAAATCTTGAAACTATACATAGTTTTCGAATTGTGACGCATATGTTGAATTTTAGTTCGTCGCTTCTGATAGATTTCAGAGGTCGATCCGACAAAGTTCGATTTCAATTTCTAAGGAAATGTTGGATCAATTCGACCCAAATCTCGAAACTGTACACAGTTTTCGAATTCAGATGCACATGTTGAATTTCAGTTCGATAATTCAGATAGGATAATAGATAATCTTCAAGTGCTATGTAGAGAACAAAATCTTCTAAGAAGATCTATTAAAGAGATGATATTTATAATACGAATGTATGTCAGTTTTTATTCGATGTTTCGCTTTTACATAATTTATCGCGAAAAAAATTTGATTCCTTCTTTTCAGTCATTGGGTTATTCACATTTTATTCATAATTTAGTTTTTATATTTTGACCACTTTTTTACAACCTTTTCGTTGTTTTTTGACTCCACCTGAATGCTTGGTAACAATTACCTTTTGTAGTAGCCTGATGAAGGAAATAAAATTTCCGAAACGTCGCTGAGAGAATAAGTGTTTTAATTTCATGTTCCTTGTGCCAATATTCACCTTTAATGAAATTCTCTTGATGGTTTTCCCCTTTTATATTTTCTTTCCACCCCTGATTTCTTTGGCATCTTTTGTTGCAATTTCCTGAAGTTTTGTTTAGGGCTGGCTTCGGAGAGGTTTGAGCTGGCTCCGAAGTGGTTTAAGTTGATCTAGGCGATTTCTTGATCTTTTTCGTTTAGTGGGGGCGTTCAATCCTAGAATCTCATATAGTTTTCGAATTCTCTCGATAGAAATACAGTGCTCGATTCGACAAAGTATTAGAAATTTTTTTGTCGAATAACATTTCGCTACTTCCAGTAAAAATGCGGATTTTGATGGTCAATGAATAAAAGAATATGTTCTATTTATCATGGACTGTTCGATCAAGGAGAATCAAATTTCGAAATAACAACTTATGATGAGAATATCCAGGAACCATGACAAGAGCGACTTCGGCAAGTCTGGGAAGAATCGTTTCGGTCCGTCAAAAATGGCATATCGGCCTATTTCCCATATCGCATTCCTCCGAAATACGATGCAATGATGAACCCAATAATTAGTACAAATAAAAAACTTCAAATTCCGTGAGATTACGCAGAAAACTTGCAATTTCAAGTCCCTAGCAATAATTTACGAGCCAATCACCCGTCAAATTTCCGTCAACTTCGTTAATATAGATCCCTCTACCCGAAGTGATCCAAACCAAAAGTGTTAAGGTCATACAATGTCATCAGCAACCTCCGAGTCTGAAGTGCGACAGGCAACTACGCCCGCTAGTGCTGTTGGTAAGACGCTAAAAAAAGCCGAGAAAAAAACCTCGGCAAAGTCGAAACATGTCAAACCCAGCCATCCTCCAACTTCCGATATGGTTAACAGTGCCATCAAAGGATTGAAAGAAAGGAGCGGATCCTCGTTGCAAGCTATCAAGAAATACATCGGTTCGAATTACAAGGTCGATTCTGAAAAACTTGCACCGTTCATAAGAAAATATCTTAAGTCCGCTGTACAGTCCGGTTCCTTGATTCAGACCAAAGGAAAAGGAGCGTCTGGTTCTTTCAAATTGGCCGCTGGCGGATCTACAACAAACGCGTCGAAGAAAGTTGCGAAAAAATCGGTCAAGTCGGCCGATAGAGCAAATAAGAATGCATCACCTACAACGGCAGCCGACAAGAAGAACAAATCACTTGCCAGGTCTACATCTACAGCGAGTAGGTCGAAAAAGAGAGCGGCTGTTGCTACAGAAAAGAAGAAGCCAAAATTAACGAAATCTCCCTCTAAAGCTAAGAAGGCAATCAAATCGCCGACGAAGAAGCCCAAAGCACCGAAACCAAAAACGGTCAAATCAGTAACGGCTCCGAAGAAAGTTACGTCTCCCAAAAAGAAAAAGTAAAACGAATCTAATTTTGGAAGGAAATAAATTTTAAACCGGTCCTTTTCAGGGCCTCTAGAATTTTTTATCAAATATTACTTTTATAGATTTTCACTCGCTAGAGAAACGATGTCAGAAAAGATGTTTCCATCGAACACGGTAGGTAATTTTTTTCGGAAAATTAAATATAAGTCGCGAATTCTAAAAATCACTTGACGGTCGGGAATTTTGCCGAATAATTTCAGATTCAGAATATTCAAGATTTCACTCAAGCTATCGAATGATAGCGATTTTGATCAAAAAATCAATACGCCGCAGAAATTAAATATCTTCATAAATGTTCTCTCGGTTCCGAAGTACTCAACATAGTCATCGCAATTGAAAAATTGCGAACCTCATTCCGAGGTTCGGTTCAGATTGAACGGTTCTTTCGAAATTGAACTCGTTATTTGACTAATTGACCATGAACATCTGCATTCATATGGAAGCAACGAACTGTAATTCAACCTGCGCATGCCATTTACAAAATTATGTGTGATTTTTAAGCTTTGGTTAGAGGCTAAAATACGATGGGTAGTACGATCTCGGATAGAATCACCGGATAGAATATCAAGGAAGTCATATCAAACAAGCAATCGACAAAACGAAAGCAGCGCCGAATAGACTCTACCCTCTGATAGGAAGAAGAAGCCACATGTCGAAAGAGACAAAATTGAAGATTATAATATTCGAGAAAGTTGATATTCCGGGAGAATCATGTGTATTTGAAATTCCTTCCGGGGGCCGGGAGATTCGAATTTTTAGGGCTAAATACCTGGAGAATCCCGTGATTCCGGGAAAGGTGTCAACCCTAAGTATAGTTCACGGTACAAGGTACCTATTTCACGTGTCTACTCAACTCGAAGTAACACATACACTAATCGTTGAGTCTAAACTTAAAAATGAAACTTTTTGCTTTTATAAGATTTCTAGAGACCATAGTACTATGAACCAACCAAATTTGAATGTCTGAAGTATTTGATCAGTAACTTGAAACATGCCGTACAATATCTCTTCTTTCTCCAAATGCAGTGCTTAACCCTCTAATGCCCAATTTTTTTTTTCCTTTTTAAAATTATTTCCGTATAGTTTCAAGTTAGCTTATGTGTAATCTACATCTTTCTTTCGCAAATAGTAAACTGATTTACATTAACACCTGTTCTCACAAAATGAACCTATACTGAAGGCGGACATGGGCAGTTGAACTAAACTGCTCACAGGGAATAATTTTGTATCCACATATATGCAACCAGTCTGAAGGCGGAGTTGGGTATTAGAGGGTTAATTGACCCAAACATTCGTACATTGGACTTCAGAATCAAGTTTTGTTTTTTTTTTAAGGAATGGAAATTCTTTTGAAAGATCACTTACTTTTTTCATTATCCATCTCGAATATTCTTGAGAAAAATGCTGAATTGAATACAAGATTATGACGGACGTTTTCCAGTGACAGACTTCTTGAACGATTGACGGACTGTCCGTCACAATGACGGACGTCTGGTCACCTTACTATAAACCAACTAGTTTGGAAAAGCCAAAATTGTTGTATTGGAATATTGAACTGGGGTGGTTTCCGGAGCATGTTTCCAGATAACATACCAAAAATTTTGGGTTAAGCTAATTTTAATTGCATTTTGATATTTATGAAGGTCATTTTGGAAATTTCATCTTATTCATAATTTCTGTACTGTAGTTCAGTTATAAAGAAACTGAATATGAAAATAACAATTATCATGTGTTGAGGATCGAATAAGTCCCAACAATATTCCAGATATTCGGCAGGAGGCGTCAAAGAAGCAAAGATTAACCTCTTTGAAAGAAGCCGCCCCATAAAAAGAACCGTAACTGTTATAGAGGATGACGACAAAGTTGAAGATTTCAGTTTTATGGCATCTGTGTTATAGAATGAAACATTTGTGAAAAAGGGTACGAGGGTAATTAAGTACAGGTCCAGTTTATATTAGGTACTGTTATTGCTGAATTCGCAGAAAATCCTCTGCATTCTGCAGAAATCTGTTAATTGAATATCATTTGAAAACAGATTCATTGAAATTTTAGTATCTACGAACATTTTAGCTTAATTGAATTTTCAAATGGTAGGTATTGAGTAAAAAATTATCAAATATATATAATGTATATAACTCAGGGGCGGAGCCAAAGATGTAAGATTTTCCTATCTCATAATTTGTATCGGTAAGAGAACACTATTTTTCATCAATTTATCGACAGTCATGCCTCCGAAAACTAGCGGAAAAGCAGCTAAAAAGGCGGGCAAGGCCCAGAAAAATATTTCCAAGGGTGACAAGAAGAAGAAACGGAAGAGGAAAGAAAGTTACGCCATCTACATTTACAAGGTATTGAAACAAGTGCATCCCGATACCGGTATTTCTAGCAAAGCCATGAGTATCATGAACAGTTTTGTGAATGATATCTTCGAACGTATCGCTGCTGAAGCAAGCAGACTGGCTCACTACAATAAACGTTCTACGATTACTAGCAGGGAAATTCAGACTGCGGTACGGCTTCTCTTACCTGGCGAGCTGGCTAAGCACGCAGTCAGCGAAGGCACCAAAGCAGTCACCAAGTACACCAGTTCAAAATGAAGTGGAACACATACGTTCTAACCCAATAGGTTCTTTTCAGAACCACCAATTAATTCTTCCTAATAATTAGTAACTTGTCTGTTGCTATTTTCCTCAGATTTGATCGGCAAATTGCTCCGCTCTATGTAAGTTGATTTCCTTCAGTCTAACATTATCTGAAATACAACAAAGGCGTCTCAATTCGAAAACTTTGTGGTTTCAAGATTTGGTTCGAATTTATTCAACGCTATTTTTGAGAAATTGATTCCACTTTAAATCTTCGGTAAAAATTCCGTGAATACAAAACAAAATTCGGCACGCCTCGCCTGGACCACTAATGTTACCAGTGGACTCATTTGTGCGATCGTTCCGAATTTGAATGTTGCTTTGGATTCACGGAATATTTTTTATAACATCTGTATGTCATTCTCACAAGTATTCTGATGTGGTGAGTTTTATATGTATATAATTACATAATCCTAACCCTTATTAACTTCTTTAAAGCTAATACGGCGAATTCTGCGTTCCTTAAGTGCGCGAACATACGACGCGAGTTGGCGAAATATTCGAAACACGACTCTCATGACAGTCCCTCCAGACGGTGAGATTGATCGCAATAACAAAACCTTCTTCGAATAAATGTATATTTCGATGTGCCTTAGTTTTATTCTGTTCAGCAAAGTATCTCTGCAACCAATTGTAACATCCATTATATATTTGATCTAACGAACTTGGTAAGATTGTTGTTTCATTTTGTTTTTCACGTTGTTGTCACTCTTTTGTGTTTTTATTTATACATTAACGTAGTGCTTTTACTGATGACATTTTTTTTGTATTTATCTCTGTAGCCTTGAGGAAGTCCAAATATATGGACGAAACGTTGGCTTAGTTCCACTTGGTCGTTTTATTACCAGTCCTACTCCTGTGAAACAATTCAGCATGTCAACCCAAGGACGTGAACCTACCGATTTCAATAAATCTAATTTTGTAATTTCTTAACCTACAATCCACATACTTGAGTTAAGTTACCTAGTTTTCAACTAGGTAAATGTGGAAACCATTGTATGATTAAAAATTTTCACTTGTAAATTCATGTATATTTTCAGCCTTGAGAAAGGAGAAACTTGACCTCCGAAACGTCGGCGTTGTTAAAAGTCGTTTATTTATTGAAATCCAATTACCTGATATATGACTTTGTTGAAGATTATGAGGCAAGAATTGATTTACAAATAGAAAAATATTGTAACAAAAGACCGTATAGGTGTACCATAGAAGATAAAACAGAAATCGAATCACAA
This sequence comes from Coccinella septempunctata, assembly GCF_907165205.1. Lineage (NCBI taxonomy): Eukaryota > Metazoa > Arthropoda > Insecta > Coleoptera > Coccinellidae > Coccinella > Coccinella septempunctata. The sequence continues at coordinate 12,878,596 of NC_058191.1, forward strand.
ATTGCAGAACTCTTAAAAAAAGAAATTATTTAGGAATCCTATAGCCCGTTCGCAGCACCGGTCACATTAGCCTACAAAAAGGATGAAGAGAGAAAAAGCAGATTATGCATAGATATCAGAGAGCTTAACAAAATTGCCCCCATTAAGCTAGCAGAACCACTTTCGAATTTTGGATTTTTTTTGCGGCCATAATTTTAAGCTAATTTTAGTTCAAAGTAATGCCACCATGATTAAATCGATAATCAATTGTTTTTGAAATATATGATTACAAAATAATTTTAGGCCCATTTAAAGATCTCATTTGAACCTACTGCATATTTCCCTGAATGAGTTTTTGAAAAAAAAGGTTCTGCTAGCTTTACCGTCAAGCTAGCAGAACCCAACCGATTATACAATAGTTATCCAGAATCTGAGCACACCATCCTTTAATGCTAATTTTTGGCTAATTTATTACCCTAGTGGGAAATTTTTTGCTCTCCAATTATTGGAGAAATTGGGGGTTTCGTCAACCCAACCCGTCGCTAGCCGGACTAAACCGATAATCCATTGTTTATCCAGAATTTGATTACATCATATTTTCAGGCTAACCTTAAGCTAATTTATTACCCAAACAAAAAAAATTTCTCCTCCAATTGTGGGAGAAATTGCGAGATCTGAAAGTTCAAAGTAATGCCACCAAGATTGAAACGATAAATAATCAATTGTCTTTGAAATATACGATTACATAATAATTTTAGGTTCTCATCTGAACCTACTGCATATTTCCCTGAATGAGTTTTTAAAAAAAAAAAAAAAGGTTCTGCTAGCTTTACCGTCAAGCTAGCAGAACCAAACCGCTAATACAATAGTTATCCAGAATCTGAGCACACCATCCTTTTAGGCTAATTTTTGGCTAATTTAATACCCTAGTGAGAAATTTTTTGCTCTCCAATTATTGGAGAAACGGGGGCAAAAAAATAGACACTAGGTTAATGAATTAGCTCAAGATTAGCCCGAAAAAATGATGTAATCAGATTTTAGATGAACAATCGATTATCGGTTTTGTCCGGCTAGCGACGAGTTGGGTTAACGAAACGCCCAATTTCTCCAATAGTTGGAGAGCAAAATAATATAATAATAAATATAATAATAATAATAATAAATTAGTCTAAAATTAGCCTTGAAACATGATATAATCAGATTCTGGATGAACAATGTATTATCGGTGTTGTACGGCTAGCGACGGGTTGGGTTAACGAAACCCTCAATATCTCCAATAATTGGAGAGCAAAAAATTTCTCACTAGGGTAATAAATTAGCCTGAAAGGATGGTGTGATCAAATTCTGGATAAATATTGTATTAGCGGTTTGGTTCTGCTAGCTTGACGGTAAAGCTAGCAGAACCTTTTTTTTTTTAAAAACCCATTCTAGGGAAATCCGCAGTAGGTTCAAATGAAAGCCTAAAATTATGGTATTGTCAGATTTCTGCTAAATGTTTTATTAGCTTCAGATTTTAGATGAACAATCGATTATCGTTTTTGTCCGGCTAGCGACAGGTCGGGTAGACGGCATAGACATATTAAACACATGGACACGGCGTAGAGAGAGAGGGGGTGCGGCCGAAAGAAGATAGAGCTAGTATGGGCAAAACATTCGTTTGCACTTTGTATTTATCGAAATTTTCAGAATTTTCTCATCAATTTTAGATCAACTTTGAATGTCGTATCCCTTTTCTATTATGAATGGTGTAATAATGGTGTCCTCGTAGGGTGCAATTAATAGTACGAAATGAGTTGAAAAGACAGATAAAGTGAAATTTCACAGGTATAGTAACTTCGAATGTATTAATCGATTTATTATATCAGAGTTGAATTATTCATTTCAAATCAATAAATGTATGTCAATTCTTTTCTCATCTAGATAAAATAATACCCAAGAAGCATTTTAGATTAGAAGAGAAAATAAATGCCCAGAATGCTAGCTTTTCCATTGGGACAAAATATAAATATGCTTCCTAAAAATTATCCTCAGTTGAAAAATTACTCATAGTATGCTGATTGTAATGTCTATTTTTCAACCTTTTGATCAATATTGATCAATGAAATATTTTTACCGATATTGAACCAACAAGAAATCAGAATATTGTGTTGGCTACAAATGTGCTCAATTGTTTTTATTCAAATCAATTTATTCACAAACTTTCCATGAACTTATCTGTTGTATTTTCCGAGGAATAGTTGCCGAAAGCAAAAATTGTGCTCTTTATTTCTAATTGGATCATTAAACGCAATCTAAATGATACTAATATTCGTTCAATTTTTTTTATTCGATTATAGGTACTTGTTTTTATGATGAGAGCATAAATGGGCCTAAAATTATTATGTAATCATATATTTCAAAAACAATTGATTATCGATTTAATCTTGGTGGCATTACTTTGAACTTTCAGATCTTGCAATTTCTCCCACAATTGGAGGAGAAATTTTTTTTTATTCGGGTAATAAATTAGCTTAACGTTGGAAGGAATATGATGTAATCAAATTCTGGATATACAATGGATTATCGGTTTTGTCCGGCTAGCGACAGGTCGGGTAGACGGAACTCCCAATTTCTCCAATAATTGGAGAGCAAAAAATTTCTCACTGAGGTAATAAATTAGCCTTAAATTAGCCTTGAAATATGATATAATCAGATTCTGGATAAACAATGTATTAACGGTTTTGTCCGGCTTGCGACGGGTTGGGTTAACGAAACCCTCAATTTCTCCAATAATTGTGAAGCAAAAAATTTCTCACTAGGGTAATAAATTAACCTGAAAGTATGGTGTGATCAGATTCTGGATAAACGATGTATTAACGGTTTTGTCTGGCTAGCGACGGGTTGGATAGACGGAACTCCCAATTTCTCCAATAATTGGAAAGCAAAACATTTCTCACTGAGGTAATAAATTAGCCTAAAATTAGCCTTGAAATATGATATAATCAGATTCTGGATAAACAATGTATTAACGGTTTTGTCCGGCTTGCGACGGGTTGGGTTAACGAAACCCCCAATTTCTCCAATAATTGAAGAGCAAAAAATTTCTCACTAGGGTAATAAATTAGCCTGAAAGTATGGTGTGATCAGATTCTGGATAAACAATGAATTATATTAACGGTTTTGTCCGGCTAGCGACGGGTTGGGATAACGAAACCCCTAATTTCTCCAATAATTGGTGAGCAAAAAATTTCTCACTAGGGTAATAAATAAGCCCAAAATTAGCCTTGAAATATGATATACTCTGATTCTGGATAAACAATGTATTAACGTTTTTGTCCGGCTAGTGACGGGTTGGGTTAACGAAACCCTCAATTTCTCCAATAATTGGAGAGCAAAAAATTTCTCACTAAGGTAATAAATTAGCCTAAAATAAGCCTTGAAATATGATATAATCAGATTCTGGATAAACAATGTATTAACGGTTTTGTCCGGCTTGCGACGGGTTGGGTTAACGAAACCCTCAATTTCTCAAATAATTGTAGAGCAAAAAATTTCTCACTAGGGTAATAAATTAGCCTGAAAGTATGGTGTGATCAGATTCTGGATAAACAATGTATTAACGGTTTTGTCCGGCTAGCGACGGGTTGGAATAACGAAACCCCTAATTTCTCCAATAATTGGTGAGCAAAAAATTTCTCACTAGGGTAATAAATAAGCCCAAAATTAGCCTTGAAATATGATATACTCTGATTCTGGATAAACGTTTTTGTCCGGCTAGTGAAGGGTTGGGTTAACGAAACCCTCAATTTCTCCAATAATTTGAGAGCAAAAAATTTCTCACTAAGGTAATAAATTAGCCTAAAATAAGCCTTGAAATATGATATAATCAGATTCTGGATAAACAATGTATTAACGGTTTTGTCCGGCTTGCGACGGGTTGGGTTAACGAAACCCTCAATTTCTCCGATAATTGGAGAGCAAAAAATTTCTCACTAGGGTAATGAATTATCCTGAAAGCATGGTGTGATCAGATTCTGGATCAACAATGTATTAACGGTTTTGTCCGGCTAGCGACGGGTTGGGATAACGAAACTCCCAATTTCTCCAATAATTGGTGAGCAAAAAATTTCTCACTAGGATAATAAATTAGCCTAAAAATAGCCTTGAAATATGATATACTCAGATTCTGGATAAACAATGTATTAACGTTTTTGTCCGGCTAGTGACGGGTTGGGTTAACGAAACCCCCAATTTCTCCAATAATTGGTGAGCAAAAAATTTCTCACTAGGGTAATAAATCAGCTTAAAATTAGCCTTGAAATATGATATACTCAGATTCTGGATAAACAATGTATTAACGTTTTTGTCCGGCTAGTGACGGGTTGGATGAACGAAACCCTCAATTTCTCCAATAACTGGTGAGCAAAAAATTTCTCACTAGGGTAATAAATCAGCCTAAAATTAGCCTTGAAATATGATGTAATCAGATTCTGGATAAACAATGTATTAACGTTTTTGTCCGGCTAGTGACGGGTTGGGATAACGAAACCCCCAATTTCTCCAATAATTGGAGAGCAAAAATTTCTCACTAGGGTAATAAGTTAGCCTAAAATTAGACTTGAAATATGATATAATCAGATTCTGGATAAACAATGTATTAACGGTTTTGTATGGCTAGCGACGGGTTGGGTAGACGGAACTCCCAATTTCTCCAATAATTGGAGAGCAAAAAATTTCTCACTGAGGTAATAAATTAGCCTGAAATTAGCCTTGAAATATGATATAATCAGATTCTGGATAAACAATGTATTAACGGTTTTGTCCGGCTTGCGGCGGGTTGGAATAACGAAACTCCCAATTTCTCCAATAATTGGTGAGCAAAAAATTTCTCACTAGGATGATGAATAAGCCTAAAAATAGCCTTGAAATATGATAGACTCAGATTCTGGATAAACAATGTATTAACGTTTTTGTCCGGCTAGTGACGGGTTGGGTTAACGAAACCCTCAATTTCTCCAATAATTGGAGAGCAAAAAATTTCTCACTAGGGTAATAAATTAGCCTAAAATTAGCCTTGAAATATGATATACTCAGATTCTGGATAAACAATGTATTAACGGTTTTGTCCGGCTTGCGGCGGGTTGGAATAACGAAACTCCCAATTTCTCCAATAATTGGTGAGCAAAAAATTTCTCACTAGGGTAATAAATTAGCCTTAAATAAGCCTTGAAATATGATATAATCAGATTCTGGATAAACAATGTATTAACGTTTTTGTCCGGCTTGCGACGGGTTAGGTTAACGAAACCCCCAATTTCTCCGATAATTGGAGAGCAAAAAATTTCTCACTAGGGTAATAAATCAGCCTAAAATTAGCCTTGAAATATGATGTAATCAGATTCTGGATAAACAATGTATTAACGTTTTTGTCCGGCTAGTGACGGGTTGGGATAACGAAACCCCCAATTTCTCCAATAATTGGTGAGCAAAAAATTTCTCACTAGGGTAATAAAATAGCCTAAAATTAGCCCGTAAATATGATATTATCAGATTCTGGATAAACAATGTATTAACGGTTTTGTCCGGCCTGCGACGGGTTGGGTTAACGAAACCCCCAATTTCTCCAATAATTGGAGAGCAAAAAATTTCTCACTAGGGTAATAAGTTAGCCTAAAATTAGACTTGAAATATGATATAATCAGATTCTGGATAAACAATGTATTAACGGTTTTGTCCGGCTAGCGACGGGTTGGAATAACGAAACTCCCAATTTCTCCAATAATTGGTGAGCAAAAAATTTCTCACTAGGGTAATAAAATAGCCTAAAATTAGCCCGTAAATATGATATTATCAGATTCTGGATAAACAATGTATTAACGGTTTTGTCCGGCCTGCGACGGGTTGGGTTAACGAAACCCCCAATTTCTCCAATAATTGGAGAGCAAAAAATTTCTCACTAGGGTAATAAGTTAGCCTAAAATTAGACTTGAAATATGATATAATCAGATTCTGGATAAACAATGTATTAACGGTTTTGTATGGCTAGCGACGGGTTGGGTAGACGGAACTCCCAATTTCTCCAATAATTGGAGAGCAAAAAATTTCTCACTGAGGTAATAAATTAGCCTGAAATTAGCCTTGAAATATGATATAATCAGATTCTGGATAAACAATGTATTAACGGTTTTGTCCGGCTTGCGGCGGGTTGGAATAACGAAACTCCCAATTTCTCCAATAATTGGTGAGCAAAAAATTTCTCACTAGGATGATGAATTAGCCTAAAAATAGCCTTGAAATATGATAGACTCAGATTCTGGATAAACAATGTATTAACGTTTTTGTCCGGCTAGTGACGGGTTGGGTTAACGAAACCCTCAATTTCTCCAATAATTGGAGAGCAAAAAATTTCTCACTAGGGTAATAAATTAGCCTAAAATTAGCCTTGAAATATGATATAATCAGATTCTGGATAAACAATGTATTAACGGTTTTGTCCGGCTAGCGACGGGTTGGAATAACGAAACTCCCAATTTCTCCAATAATTGGTGAGCAAAAAATTTCTCACTAGGATAATAAATTAGCCTAAAAAAAGCCTTGAAATATGATATACTCAGATTCTGGATAAACAATGTATTAACGGTTTTGTCCGGCTTGCGGCGGGTTGGAATAACGAAACTCCCAATTTCTCCAATAATTGGTGAGCAAAAAATTTCTCACTAGGGTAATAAATTAGCCTTAAATAAGCCTTGAAATATGATATAATCAGATTCTGGATAAACAATGTATTAACGTTTTTGTCCGGCTTGCGACGGGTTAGGTTAACGAAACCCCCAATTTCTCCGATAATTGGAGAGCAAAAAATTTCTCACTAGGGTAATAAATCAGCCTAAAATAAGCCTTGAAATATGATGTAATCAGATTCTGGATAAACAATGTATTAACGTTTTTGTCCGGCTAGTGACGGGTTGGGATAACGAAACCCCCAATTTCTCCAATAATTGGTGAGCAAAAAATTTCTCACTAGGGTAATAAAATAGCCTAAAATTAGCCCGTAAATATGATATTATCAGATTCTGGATAAACAATGTATTAACGGTTTTGTCCGGCCTGCGACGGGTTGGGTTAACGAAACCCTCAATTTCTCCAATAATTGGAGAGCAAAAAATTTCTCACTAGGGTAATAAGTTAGCCTAAAATTAGACTTGAAATATGATATAATCAGATTCTGGATAAACAATGTATTAACGGTTTTGTCCGGCTAGCGACGGGTTGGGATAACGAAACCCCCAATTTCTCCAATAATTGGTGAGCAAAAAATTTCTCACTAGGGTAATAAATTAGCCTAAAATTAGCCTTGAAATATGATATACTCAGATTCTGGATAAACAATGTATTAACGTTTTTGTCCGGCTAGTGACGGGTTGGGTTAACGAAACCCTCAATTTCTCCAATAATTGGAGAGCAAAAAATTTCTCACTAGGGTAATAAATCAGCTTAAAATTAGCCTTGAAATATGATATAATCAGATTCTGGATAAACAATGTATTTACGGTATAAACAATGTATTTACGGTTTTGTACGGCTAGCGACGGGTTGGGTAGACGAAACTCCCAATTTCTCCAATAATTGGAGAGCAAAAAATTTCTCACTGAGGTAATAAATTAGCCTAAAATTAGCCTTGAAATATGATATAATCAGATTCTGGATAAACAATGTATTAACGGTTTTGTACGGCTAGCGACGGGTTGGGTAGACGGAACACCCAATTTCTCCAATAATTGGAGAGCAAAAAATTTCTCACTGAGGTAATAAATTAGCCTAAAATTAGCCTTGAAATATGATATAATCAGATTCTGGATAAACAATGTATTAACGGTTTTGTCCGGCTTGCGACGGGTTGGGTTAACGAAACCCCTAATTCCTCCGATAATTGGAGAGCAAAAAATTTCTCACTAGGGTAATGAATTATCTTGAAAGCATGGTGTGATCAGATTCTGGATCAACAATGTATTAACGGTTTTGTCCGGCTAGCGACGGGTTGGGATAACGAAACCCCCAATTTCTCCAATAATTGGTGTGCAAAAAATTTCTCACTAGGGTAATAAATTAGCCTAAAATTAGCCTTGAAATATGATATAATCAAATTCTGGATCAACAATGTATTAACGGTTTTGTCCGGCTAGCGACGGGTTAGGTTAACGAAACCCCCAATTTCTCCAATAATTGGTGAGCAAAAAATTTCTCACTAGGGTAATAAATTAGCCTTGAAATATGATATAATCAGATTCTGGACAAACAATGTATTAACGGTTTTGTCCGGCTTGCAACGGGTTGGGTTAACGAAACCCCCAATTTCTCCGATAATTGGAGAGCAAAAAATTTCTCACTAGGGTAATGAATTATCCTGAAAGCATGGTGTGATCAGATTCTGGATCAACAATGTATTAACGGTTTTGTCCGGCTAGTGACGGGTTGGGATATCGAAACCCCCAATTTCTCCAATAATTGGTGTGCAAAAAATTTCTCACTAGGGTAATAAATTAGCCTAAAATTAGCCTTGAAATATGATATAATCAAATTCTGGATCAACAATGTATTAACGGTTTTGTCCGGCTAGCGACGGGTTAGGTTAACGAAACCCCCAATTTCTCCAATAATTGGTGAGCAAAAAATTTCTCACTAGGGTAATAAATTAGCCTTGAAATATGATATAATCAGATTCTGGACAAACAATGTATTAACGGTTTCGTCCGGCTTGCGACGGGTTGGGTTAACGAAACCCCCAATTTCTCCAATAATTGGAGAGCAAAAAATATCTCACTAGGGTAATAAGTTAGCCTAAAATTAGCCTTGTAATATGATATGATCAGATTCTGGATAAACAATGTATTAACGTTTTTGTCCGGCTAGTGACGGGTTGGGATAACGAAACCCCCAATTTCTCCAATAATTGGTAAATTTCTCACTAGGGTAATAAATTAGCCTCAAATTAGCCTTGAAATATGATATAATCAGATTCTGGATAAACAATGTATTAACGTTTTTGTCCGGCTAGTGACGGGTTGGGTTAACGAAACCCCCAATTTCTGAAATAATTGGTGAGCAAAAAATTTCTCACTAGGGTAATAAATCAGCTTAAAATTAGCCTTGATATATGATATAATCAGATTCTGGATAAACAATGTATTAACGTTTTTGTCCGGCTAGTGACGGGTTGGGATAACGAAACCCCCAATTTCTCCAATAATTGGTAAATTTCTCACTAGGGTAATAAATTAGCCTCAAATTAGCCTTGAAATATGATATAATCAGATTCTGGATAAACAATGTATTAACGTTTTTGTCCGGCTAGTGACGGGTTGGGTTAACGAAACCCCCAATTTCTCCAATAATTGGTGAGCAAAAAATTTCTCACTAGGGTAATAAATCAGCTTAAAATTAGCCTTGAAATATTATATAATCAGATTCTGGATAAACAATGTATTAACGTTTTTGTCCGGCTAGTGACGGGTTGGGTTAACGAAACACTCAATTTCTCCAATAATTGGAGAGCAAAAAATTTCTCACTAGGGTAATAAATTAGCCTAAAATTAGCCTTGAAATATGATATAATCGGATTCTGGATAAACAATGTATAAACGGTTTTGTCCGGCTTGCGACGGGTTAGGTTAACGAAACCCCCAATTTCTCCGATAATTGGAGAGCAAAAAATTTCTCACTAGGGTAATAAATTAGCCTGAAAGTATGGTGTGATCAGATTCTGGATAAACAATGTATTAACGGTTTTGTCCGGCTAGCGACGGGTTGGGATAACGAAACCCCCAATTTCTCCAATAATTGGTGAGCAAAAAATTTCTCACTAGGGTAATAAATTAGCCTAAAATTAGCCTTGAAATATGATATAATCAGATTCTGGATAAACAATGTATTAACGGTTTTGTCCGGCTTGCGACGGGTTAGGTTAACGAAACCCCCAATTTCTCCGATAATTGGAGAGCAGAAAAATTCCCACTAGGGTAATAAATTAGCCTGAAAGTATGGTGTGATCAGATTCTGGATCAACAATGTATTAACGGTTTGGTCCGGCTAGCGACGGGTTGGGATAACGAAACCCCCAATTTCTCCAATAATTGGTGAGCAAAAAATTTCTCACTAGGGTGATAAATTAGCCTAAAATTAGCCTTGAAATATGATTTAATCAGATTCTGGATAAACAATGTATTAACGTTTTTGTCCGGCTAGTGACAGGTTGGGATAACGAAACCCCGAATTTCTCCAATAATTGGTGAGCAAAAAATTTCTCACTAGGGTAATAAATTAGCCTAAAATTAGCCTTGAAATATAATATAATCAGATTCTGGATAAACAATGTATTAACGGTTTTGTCCGGCTTGCGACGGGTTGGGTTAACGAAACCCCCAATTTCTCCAATAATTGGAGAGCAAAAAATTTCTCACTGAGGTAATAAATTAGCCTAAAATTAGCCTTGAAATATGATATAATCAGATTCTGGATAAACAATGTATTAACAGTTTTCTCCGGCTTGCGACGGGTTGGGTTAACGAAACCCCCAATTTCTCCAATAATTGGTGAGCAAAAAATTTCTCACTAGGGTAATAAATTAGCCTTGAAATATGATATAATCAGATTCTGGACAAACAATGTATTAACGGTTTTGTCCGGCTTGCAACGGGTTGGGTTAACGAAACCCCCAATTTCTCCGATAATTGGAGAGCAAAAAATTTCTCACTAGGGTAATGAATTATCTTGAAAGCATGGTGTGATCAGATTCTGGATCAACAATGTATTAACGGTTTTGTCCGGCTAGCGACGGGTTGGGATAACGAAACTCCCAATTTCTCCAATAATTGGTGTGCAAAAAATTTCTCACTAGGGTAATAAATTAGCCTAAAATTAGCCTTGAAATATGATATAATCAAATTCTGGATCAACAATGTATTAACGGTTTTGTCCGGCTAGCGACGGGTTAGGTTAACGAAACCCCCAATTTCTCCAATAATTGGTGAGCAAAAAATTTCTCACTAGGGTAATAAATTAGCCTTGAAATATGATATAATCAGATTCTGGACAAACAATGTATTAACGGTTTTGTCCGGCTTGCAACGGGTTGGGTTAACGAAACCCCCAATTTCTCCGATAATTGGAGAGCAAAAAATTTCTCACTAGGGTAATGAATTATCCTGAAAGCATGGTGTGATCAGATTCTGGATCAACAATGTATTAACGGTTTTGTCCGGCTAGCGACGGGTTGGGATAACGAAACTCCCAATTTCTCCAATAATTGGTGTGCAAAAAATTTCTCACTAGGGTAATAAATTAGCCTAAAATTAGCCTTGAAATATGATATAATCAAATTCTGGATCAACAATGTATTAACGGTTTTGTCCGGCTAGCGACGGGTTAGGTTAACGAAACCCCCAATTTCTCCAATAATTGGTGAGCAAAAAATTTCTCACTAGGGTAATAAATTAGCCTTGAAATATGATATAATCAGATTCTGGACAAACAATGTATTAACGGTTTCGTCCGGCTTGCGACGGGTTGGGTTAACGAAACCCCCAATTTCTCCAATAATTGGAGAGCAAAAAATATCTCACTAGGGTAATAAGTTAGCCTAAAATTAGCCTTGTAATATGATATGATCAGATTCTGGATAAACAATGTATTAACGTTTTTGTCCGGCTAGTGACGGGTTGGGATAACGAAACCCCCAATTTCTCCAATAATTGGTAAATTTCTCACTAGGGTAATAAATTAGCCTCAAATTAGCCTTGAAATATGATATAATCAGATTCTGGATAAACAATGTATTAAAGTTTTTGTCCGGCTAGTGACGGGTTGGGTTAACGAAACCCCCAATTTCTGAAATAATTGGTGAGCAAAAAATTTCTCACTAGGGTAATAAATCAGCTTAAAATTAGCCTTGATATATGATATAATCAGATTCTGGATAAACAATGTATTAACGTTTTTGTCCGGCTAGTGACGGGTTGGGATAACGAAACCCCCAATTTCTCCAATAATTGGTAAATTTCTCACTAGGGTAATAAATTAGCCTCAAATTAGCCTTGAAATATGATATAATCAGATTCTGGATAAACAATGTATTAACGTTTTTGTCCGGCTAGTGACGGGTTGGGTTAACGAAACCCCCAATTTCTCCAATAATTGGTGAGCAAAAAATTTCTCACTAGGGTAATAAATCAGCTTAAAATTAGCCTTGAAATATTATATAATCAGATTCTGGATAAACAATGTATTAACGTTTTTGTCCGGCTAGTGACGGGTTGGGTTAACGAAACACTCAATTTCTCCAATAATTGGAGAGCAAAAAATTTCTCACTAGGGTAATAAATTAGCCTAAAATTAGCCTTGAAATATGATATAATCGGATTCTGGATAAACAATGTATAAACGGTTTTGTCCGGCTTGCGACGGGTTAGGTTAACGAAACCCCCAATTTCTCCGATAATTGGAGAGCAAAAAATTTCTCACTAGGGTAATAAATTAGCCTGAAAGTATGGTGTGATCAGATTCTGGATAAACAATGTATTAACGGTTTTGTCCGACTAGCGACGGGTTGGGATAACGAAACCCCCAATTTCTCCAATAATTGGTGAGCAAAAAATTTCTCACTAGGGTAATAAATTAGCCTAAAATTAGCCTTGAAATATGATATAATCAGATTCTGGATAAACAATGTATTAACGGTTTTGTCCGGCTTGCGACGGGTTAGGTTAACGAAACCCCCAATTTCTCCGATAATTGGAGAGCAGAAAAATTCCCACTAGGGTAATAAATTAGCCTGAAAGTATGGTGTGATCAGATTCTGGATCAACAATGTATTAACGGTTTGGTCCGGCTAGCGACGGGTTGGGATAACGAAACCCCCAATTTCTCCAATAATTGGTGAGCAAAAAATTTCTCACTAGGGTGATAAATTAGCCTAAAATTAGCCTTGAAATATGATTTAATCAGATTCTGGATAAACAATGTATTAACGTTTTTGTCCGGCTAGTGACGGGTTGGGATAACGAAACCCCGAATTTCTCCAATAATTGGTGAGCAAAAAATTTCTCACTAGGGTAATAAATTAGCCTAAAATTAGCCTTGAAATATAATATAATCAGATTCTGGATAAACAATGTATTAACGGTTTTGTCCGGCTTGCGACGGGTTGGGTTAACGAAACCCCCAATTTCTCCAATAATTGGAGAGCAAAAAATTTCTCACTGAGGTAATAAATTAGCCTAAAATTAGCCTTGAAATATGATATAATCAGATTCTGGATAAACAATGTATTAACAGTTTTCTCCGGCTTGCGACGGGTTGGGTTAACGAAACCCCCAATTTCTCCGATAATTGGTGAGCAAAAAATTTCTCACTAGGGTAATAAATTAGCCTAAATTAGACTTGAAATATGATATAATCAGATTCTGGATAAACAATGTATAAACGGTTTTGTCCGGCTTGCGACGGGTTAGGTTAACGAAACCCTCAATTTCTCCAATAATTGGAGAGCAAAAAATTTCTCACTAGGGTAATAAATTAGCCTAAAATTAGCCTTGAAATATGATATAATCAGATTCTGGATAAACAGTGTATTAACGGTTTTGTACGGCTAGCGACGGGTTGGGTAGACGGAACTCCCAATTTCTCCAATAATTGGAGAGCAAAAAATTTCTCACTGAGGTAATAAATTAGCCTAAAATTAGCCTTCAAATATGATATAATCAGATTCTGGATAAACAATGTATTAACGGTTTTGTCCGGCTTGCGGCGTGTTGGGTTAACGAAACCCTCAATTTCTCCAATAATTGGAGAGCAAAAAATTTGTCACTAGGGTAATAAATCAGCCTAAAATTAGCCTTGAAATATGATATAATCAGATTCTGGATAAACAATGTATTAACGGTTTTGTACGGCTAGCGACGGGTTGGGTAGACGGAACTCCCAATTTCTCCAATAATTGGAGAGCAAAAAATTTCTCACTAGGGTAATAAATTAGCCTGAAATTAGCCTGAAAGTATGGTGTGATCAGATTCTGGATAAATATTGTATTAAGCTGTACCTTCGAGCGAGCATAACCTTTTTTTTTTAAAACCTATTCTAGGGAAACCCGCAGTAGGTGCAAATGAGCGCCTAAAATGAGCCTAAAATTATGGTATTGTCTGATTTCTGCTAAATGTTTCATTAGCTTCTGGGTTCTGCCAGCTTAACGTTAAGCTAGCAGTGATCGGACATTGTTCTTTTTATTTCGTAGTAGGCCACAGCCGTTTATAGGATATAGGATATAACCGTAGGGATACATGGGTCGATGCGATAGCGCGGGATACCGTATTATTTCAAATTTTAAACGATAGCGAAGTAATTGAATTGATGATTTGTTGAAAGAATTAACATTAATAAACAACATCAGACCCTAGTTGGTCAATAAATCGAATATCTGAGTTACTTCGGCACTTGAATCTCATAATAAAGTTGAAATTGAAAGATATTTCTCAAATACATTATTCAATTTATTGTTCAGCAAGAACCTCGAGAAGGTGTAGGGTCATCTCTTGCCATACAAAATATAAATTCTTGAGCACAACAAATATACAATTATGTAAATAAATCAATGAAATTTTTGACTCGTAGTACCTAATGTTGATGATTTTCAACTAAAAGATCGACGACACGATCTAATAATGGCAAATTACAGGATTCAAGAGGTAGTTTTCATTACCACTGTGGGAATTAGCAAAGAAGTTGAAATTAATCTCAAATACCTCTTAGTAGGTAAAATAAAAATTTTTCTCATTGATTCGAAACAAGATGCTGGCTGACTGAGAATATAACATAAATTACATGATTATTGTACTTGATGAGTACTTAATTTTATTCCTAATGGTTTGTCTCAATTGATCTGTAATGATTTCTACTTGTCTGAGTTTATCAAAACTTTAATTAAAGCTATCCACTGAAAATGTCTCTAAAGAAAAAAAAGAATTTTTCAATAAATCTTGATGTTACAGTTGCTGAAATCTCATAGTTAGATTTTTATATCTAGCAAGTAAATTTGTAAGTTGAGACCACCTACTGAGGATATGATCAAAAGAAAGAATCCATTTTAAATCATGACGAAAATTTTTCATGAACAATTTTAAAATTTCAAATGGTTCAAAAGGCTCCTATCGATTTGAACTGAAGCATCTACAGATACTGATTTCTCAAAATTAAGTATATAAAAATAAATCTAATTCTCTAATTTCTTAACCTACAATCCAGATACTTGAGTTTTAGTGGAATAGGTAGTTGTTATTAAGGTCATCAAAATCTTTACTAATATCTGAACTCATGAAGGTAAACTCGCTGTTTAAACAAGTGGGCTTCGGGGTGGTCCGTAACTCGCCGGTACGTTGCCAGATCGTACGATTATTCAGATAATTGAAGGAAGAGTAGAACTTCGATTTATGCCGCACCTCAGATTTTGATGATTATTTTTTAAAGAAAGAATTATATATTGGAACAATGGAACAAACTTTTAATTTGAGAGGAACGATTTTTCGAAAATTTCATCAGAATACGTGCATTATCATTATATTATCAAGATATTATATTTTCACATTTCGGTCCTTTAAACCTACATTTAAATCCACAAAAGTGATATCTTCATGTATGAAATTGTTTTTTCACTGTCCTAACCCGACCTAACAACCCAACCTAACCTCCAAATGATTCGATTAAATTTTTGGCCAAAACTGATCAATTATGCACATTTTCCCAATAAATTATCTCAAAACCCCAATTTGTTGAGAAAAACATTCGAATTAATTACGAATTACAGTGAACAAACATTCAGCTGTCATAATTGAGTGCTTTTAACGAACATTTCAAAAAATTATAGCTACTGAATTTCCGCAGATTGATTAGATTCCTCATGAAAAAATTCTATCTATAAAAAAATAATCATCAAAATCTGATTCTAATATAAGGTTTCTGCACAATCTGGCAACAAAAAGCACGAATGACGCTGTTACCGCACGCGGAATTTGACTACCGAATCTCACTTGTCTAAACAGCGAGTTTACCCCGAGGCTTTTACCCACAAGCTTAAGAGCCTGTCCAGATGCAGCGAGAAACGCGCGATTCACTACGCGCGTTTCGAAACGCGCGTGTCGAGATACTAGAGCACAGTAGATCCCGTCCACATGCACACGCGCGTGCAATAAAATCGCAAGTTCGACGCAAGCAATCGCAGGGATCTCGACTCGCGCGTTCTACGCGCGTGTCGAGATACTAGGGTCCCAATAGTAGCGTCCAGTACACATGCGTTGGTTGCTGCGTGATGACGGATTAAGTGAAATTTCGAAATGGAACTCGATAACGATATTGAACTTTTTATCGATGAAGTTGAAAGGGGAATTCTGTTGTGGGATATGGAATCACCCGAATATTTCAATCGTATTCGGAAAAAATGTTGGGAAGAAATTGTTGATAGATTTTCTGAAGAAGGTGATTCAGAAGAGAAAAAAGAGCTTTGGATAAGTAAACCATTTTTATTAGTGCGCGAAGTAGTATTATACGGAATAAAAAAGTACTGCGTTACTTGGAACAATACATAAATTATTAAACTATTTGATTTTGTCAGGGCAGTTGACTCGTTTACAAAATATTCAGCAAATCGGTCTCTTGTATTACGTTTCAAGCGTCAATGAGTTCTGAAAAGTGCCACTATATATGTCAGAATTGCAAAAAGATAATTCTGTTGTGGGATATGGAATCTCCCGAATATTCCAATCGATGAATACCTCCTAAAAATACATGTTGGGAAGAAATTGTTGAAATATGTTGTGAAGGAAGTAATTCAAAAGAGAAAAGAACCATCCACACTGGAAACCGGAGATTCAATAATAGGGAATACTGGACTGGAAACTCGCGTTTTGACGCGTAGACAAACGCTACATGTGGACGCAACATGAAATGATACGCGCGTAGTCAATCGCGCGTTTCTCGCCGCATCTGGACAAGCTCTAAGGTTTTTATCTTTTGGAAACTTGAAACAACTTACATCATTTCTGTTTTAGGAAAAGAATGATTGCTCCTGCAGGAGGGAAAACAACATTTTCACAACATTTTTCACACTAGTTGATCTCGATATCAAATTATCTCACCCAAATTTCGGAAGAAGATTCGCCCAGAACTAGACGAGATTCGCTTCACTTCAAACTATATCGCACTTATTTCACGCCGCTTTCTCACGAAAATTCAACTATTAATCGAACATAAACAACACCACGTCTGAAACCTTTCGAACTAACTGCTGTACTGAATGATATCTCGACATTCTCGACGTTACGCTTACGCCACTGAACACTAAAAGAACTGGAAGGGCATGCAGGCAAACTGAGGAAGACTGAAAGGGAAGGGAATGTAGAGAAATCTATCTCTCTCTGCGCTCTGTCAATTGGTTTATAACGATGTAAACAAAAACAACCCGGGGCGGGGCGTTCGAGTGAGACGACTGCTGCTGCGTCCGACGTATGATGCGGTTATTCGATTGGTTGCCGAACCATTAGAAAGAGATGGGTTACTCTACATCTTCCGTCTCAAGCCTAGTTCTCAGAGCTTCGTAGTGTCGCCAGCGACAGTTCTCCAGCCAATCAGAGCATGTAAACAAAACTTCCCCTGACCCCTTTCTTTTCATTTCTGGTTGTCGAGAAGTGTCGCGACACGCCCCTTTTGTAGTTGAAATATTCCAACTACACCTGGAATTTCTGCGACAATCACAATAAATATAACCTATCTGTCAGCCGCAAAAACAGTTGTTTTTGATTTTAGCTATTCTTTTCACTATTTTTTAATCATGGTATATTTTCCATCTAAATTCAGGTAAATATATGAAACACCAATGATAATTATCACGGAGAAAGGAAATATTCTTTCATTTCATATTTATTGTTTATTTCAGAATGGAGTTTTTCTACAAGTATACAGCTTTATATTCGTGGCGAAAGGCGAAATAAAATAAGGAGAAGAAGGTGGATACACTAGGCCACTGCGGCAGATAGGTATTTAACTTCCTAATGAACCATGGGAGTTCACTGCTATGTACTCCATGAATATTCATTTGACCAATAGATATATGAAAAGTAAGCTAATTTCACGTTTTGAAATGAGAAATATGTCAAGATCTCCTGAATTAAATTCCAATTTTCTTTCAGTGAATACAAAAAGTGCCTATTTCATTGAAATTCCCAAAACAAATCAAAAACTAGCTGAACGTTACTCCCACAAAATAAACAAGATTGGAGGTTTTGATCCATTTGCCATTTAAGAAAGAGATATACGAGGTTACAGTCCTGATGGAATATTATAATATTGTGGTTTTTCTAGTTTTCACGACCAGTTTTTAAACAAATCAGCAAATGAAAGCATTTAAGCGCTTATCAGCCTACAAATGCTCGCATTATATCTGGGTTTTGCTGTTTGAAACAAAATATTCTGTGAGAAGTTTTTCACAAAAGGGTCAGTACAGATGAATAGGTGTACATGTAGAGAAGGGAAAAATGACCATTTTTATGATAAAATGCTGCTATGAGGATTGTGAAATATATTGGATCCGATCCATGCGGAAAGTGTTGGGCTGACCATTGTTCCTGACCATTCGTTCAGCGTTTGTACAAGCAATTTACACATGGATCGAATAGTTTTTTAAAATGTATATACATAATATGATGTAATGTGGTTGTATTAAATAATCTCGAAAAGATGCACAGTTCTATACAAAAGGTGTATTTACTATACCTAAATATAAAACAGAAACAATATGAAAATATAATTGGTTCAAAAATAGGAACAGTATAAAATTATATCCAGTAGAAAAATATACAACACATACAGCATAAATATATTGAGTATAGAATATAACCCATATATTTGAATAGCTCTTTCACTAGCATCCAATAATTTTAGTCGTCTCTTGTCTCGAGTCATTTGAGTAAAACTTCTTATCTTATACTGTATCTATTTCCTTGGCCTCCACATCCATATGCAAGAAGATGGCATCAGAGACAAACTGATGGCATAATTATTCATTTCCTCCCAAAATACTGCTCGACTTGCCCAAGTTATCGAATACTTTCATGGCCTCTGTACTAATGTAAAATTTACATAATTTTAGTTCGAACACCATGTTTACTTCGGAGATTATGGTGTGAGCAACTCGAAAATTCATTTTTGAAAAGATATATGTAATATAAATTCAAAATAGAATAGACTTTTTCAATCGTATTTGACAATCAGCTGTTTATGACAGCGGAGAACACAACACGTCATGTGAGAATGTAGGAAGGAGTGGGGATTGTCGCTGGCGACACTACGAAGCTCTGAGAACTAGGCTTATGTTGGACACACTTTTCGTCGTATTTCAGTACCTAAGAGGCCCTTCCAGTTCTTATAGAGTTCAATGGCTTACGCAGAGAGATTTTGGCATATATCTATTATACCAATATCGATAACACGCGTTCTAGACTACGACAAAAAGTTAAGCCAAATCGTTGGGAGGAATCCACTTGTACGCATGCGCGAATTAGAAGTTCGAAAATGACAATCAAGATATTGGTTAGTTTGTTTTCATATTTGACGTTGAATGAATTCGAATGATGATTTATTTCAAATTCTTGTACACATTTTGAGAGGAATTTTATTCGACGCGAAAGTTAATGAATATTGAATTCATCGAGAATTTATCCATTTTTTTCAACTTTCAGATAAATCAACGGAAAGAGATCAAACCAAATGAGTGCATCGAAACTATTCACTCAATATTATTATGATTTGTGAAATAATAAGTGCCGAATAGGATATATATCTATTATACCAATATTGATAACACGCGTTCTAGACTACGACAAAAAATGACGCCAAATCGTTGGGAGGAATCCACTTGTACGCATGCGCGAATTAGAAGTTCGAAAATGACAATCAAAATATTGGTTAGGTTGTTTTCCTATTTGACGTTGAATGATTGAATGAATTCGAATGATGATTCATTTCAAATTGTTGTACAAATTTTGAGAAGAATTTTATGTGAGGCGAAAGTTAATGAATATTAAATTCATCGAGTATGTATGCGTTTTTTTCAATTTTCAGATGAATCAACGAAAAGAGATCAAACCAAATAAGTGCATAAAAACTATTCAACCAATGTTATTATGATTTGTGAAATAATAATGAAGTGCCGAAAAGGAATAGTATTGTCCATACTCAGTAAACTCAAGAATGACATCATAACAAGTGCGTTTTATATTACTGTTTCATACCAGTATCAATTATTACGTGTACATATAAACATCATACTTATCTCACCTCCTGAATTTCCCCTCTTGTAAATCTACTCAATACTCAATAAAAAATATTTTTGGGTCAACTTTTAATGTAATATGTAGTTATATTATATATAAAAGTACAGAGTGCTCATTAAAAGAGCCATGCTTCAATAGAAGCAATACAATAATCAATTTGGCAATAAGAATATTGCCAGAAGATGAGAAACTTGTAGATACTAGTAACTACAGTTGAGCTTTATATATATAGATGTCGATTTAGATATTTCACTATTTCAGTGCTGAAAAAACAATCATATAAATTGAACTAGAATTATTACCTCAACTCCCAACTGAATTTCAAGACAATAATACACTTATCTAGATACAATGCAGACAATATACGATAGTGAACAACCTAGAAAAATTTATTCACAGTCCTACAAATTTTGTTGATTCAACATCACTTTTGTTAGTCTACGCACTCCGCAGGTTTTCTGTGGATTACACATAATATTTCACTTTTGTTATGAATCCGAGGGTCTAGTGTTGCAAAATGATGAAGATTCAAGAATTTTGACTTCTAGTAATTAGAAATCAACGGAGAAATACAAATTATACTACGTAATGCCAACCTAAGTTTGAACCTGATTCAAACGAATATCAACATATTGATAGGTTAAGGTCGAAAATATGCGAATGGTTGTGAAGTAAAATCATTTCATTCCTGTCAATTCATAAAACCATGTATCAGAAAGAGACAGAACTAATCAGGTATTTTAATTCTTAATATTTCTGCACAAGCGCATAAGTCGATTCCGGCCGCGGGCTGGCTTCAATTTTCGAGGTCCCATTATCGATATAGAATATAATAGATATATGGATTTTGGCTCTGACTTACGCTTCGAATTTCTGTGCCTACAGGCGACGTTGCCGCTGTGGCGTTGTTCCGGGCTATTCCTTTAGGAGGCTCAAGGCTGTGAGTAGGCGCTGTTGCCAAATCAAAAACCAGAAACAAAGAGATTTAAATTTTAAAACCCCATATTTGAAGAATGATTTTGAATAGTTTTCGCGGTGCATTTGGAAAAATCATGAATGAAACTCATAATTATTCAGTTTAAACTTGCATATGCATTGATAACCCAAATTGAGGAGAATCCCCCTCTTTTGATATGGCTCTTTACCGCGAAACCCGAGGCAACTGATCCATAAGTCAGTTGAGGCCTAGCAACGGCTTTATAATACATAATCTTCAATTTTGTCTACTTTTCAAAATAAATTAGCTCCTGCTTTATCAAGTTATAATAATTCCAATCATTCAAGTGTAGAAATGACTCCAATGCAAATAATCAAGGCAGATTTGAATTATTCATTATTGTAATACCTATATTTGTTACAATTTCATATTTTATATTGTCATGCGTCAAACTCCCCACTAAGTCAAAATATGTTCCGATTGCGATCTGATGCAAAAATGAATCAGTCGTATTGTAGTATACGGATATTGAAGTATACGTCATAGAAAAGTCGTTTTTCAATTGTTGCAAAGCGATAGATATCATTCAAATACATCACATAATTTGGCGACGAGGATAAAAGACTTCATCACACTAGTTGAAGTGTGTTTTGATAGTGGATATTCTGTTCATGCTGGTGTTTTTTTCAAACAACTAGAAGGTACTGCCATGGGATCACCCACTAGTCCTATTTTGGCCAACTTAGTCATGAATGAGGTGTTTGAGTTTGTGAAGAGTCGTTTAAACTTTGATGTACCACTTATGAAAATGTATGTAGATGATACCATCATATTAATACCATTTTTAGATCTTTTGTTGATAAGGGATGGGAACAATATCATTACAAATTGGTATACTAAGTCCATCAATAGTAACCGTTGCCTTAATTTTTTAAGTAACCACAGTATGCAACAAAAATTGAATGTAATGAATAACTTGATAAGTAGAGTTTAAAAATTGAGTAATGAAAAATAACAACAAGAAAACATTTCGAAAATAAAGAGTATCTTAAAAAACAATAATTACCCATCTTATTTGATCAGCAGGTTGTTGGATAATCACTTGAGACCTAAGATTGACAAGACATCCACAGTCCCGGAAGGGGTGTCAAATATTTTAGATTTCTTTACCTCCCTAAATTAAGTAATAAAATAAATCACATTTTCGAGAATTTTTGCTGCAGTTGTGCATTTTATATCGTAAAGACCACGCGAAAATATTCTTTACTCGTTTGAAGGATAGAGTACCAGACCAGCTTAGAACTGAATTAATATATAAAATTCCTTGTCATAATTGTGATAGTTGCTATATTGGCCAAACGAAGCAGTACTCGAAAGAAAGAATTAGACAACATGAATGTGACACTAACAATTTTGATAATAGGAATTAAGCCGCTTTAGCTGATCATTCTTTTAAGACAGGTCATAAATTCAACTTTGAGCGAGTGTCAATTCTGTATAATGAATGTCGCCAATACAGCCATAATATAAGTGAAATGATACGATACATATAAAAACAAATAAAACAGTAAACCATAGGGAAGATGTGCAAGGTCTCAGCTCATTGTTCAACAGCTTATTGATTTGATGTTGTTGGTTGGAATAATATGTTTCTTTGTACTTGGTAATCGAGAGATTTCAATTGTTATAATATATTGTTTGTGTCGTTATCTGTAACTCTATAGTAATTTGGTTCTGTGACGTTTATTTATTGTAATTAGATTATATTATATTTGATTCTATTGAACATTAGATTAGGGACAACACCAAATTCGTGGCTTTTATGTAACATAAAGAATAATATTCTTTGATTCAACCTGCAAATTTGAATTGATCGCCGTGCATGTTTGAGCAGATATGAATACATCGACTTATTGTAGTAATTTATATATGGATAGTTCCACCTAAATTGTTTTTAACTAGGTAAATGTACAAAACAATGTATGATTAAAAATTATCACCTGTAAATTCATGTATACTTCAGCCTTGAGGAAGGAGAAACTCGAGCTCCGAAACGTCGGCGTTGTTGAAAGTCGTTTATTTATTAAAGTCCAATTATCAGATATATGACTTTGTTAAAGATTATGAGGCCAAAATTGATTTACAAATAGATAAATATTGTGACAAAAGACCGTATAGGTGTACTATAAAAGATAAAAAAGAAATCGAATCACAAATTGTAGAACTCTTAAAAAAAGAAATTATTGAGGAATCCTATAGCCCGTTCGCAGCTCCGGTCAAAATAAATTTTTATAATGAATATATACCAAAAAGTGCCATAATTCATAAGTTAAATGAGGCACAAAAAAGAAAGAAAGCTATATACCAAGAAACACTAGCAGTCAAAGAAGCAGTACTTTATTGGCAACACATTCAACTAAGTTTTTATTGCCATTAACCACTTCTGGATCTGAATATAAAAACGAGACCAGATGAAGAATAAGGCCCTCACTCTCTTTCTGTCACAGTTTGATATGGAGATAAAATACAATTCTGGAAAGTACAATTTAAAAGCAGACTGTCTCAGTAGGAATGCAGTGTTAGAAGCAGAAAATAATAAAGAAGAAATATTGAGAACAGTGAATTGGGTTAGTCTTCAAGATGTTATAATGGATCAAAAAAACAATAAGAATATCAGGATAGAAGATAAAAGTTTAATACAAAGAAAAGGTGTTTTTTTCAAGAAGAAAAACAAAAGAGAAAAAATTATTCTGACGGAAGAATTCAGTAGTGATCTAATAAAAAAAATTCACTATAACATGGGTCATATTGGGATTAATCAGATGCTATCCATGCTTTCACCTTATTATACATCACTAAATTTCTTGAATAATATAAAAAACCTATGTTCAACCTGATGCGAGTCCCGCATAAAGAATAAAACAAGAATTAAGAATAACTATGGCTCGCTTTCACAACTAGGTCCATCAAAAGAGCCATTCGAAATAGTATCTATAGATACAATTGGTGGATTTGGCGACCTCACTCTATTTCTGTCACAGTTTGATATGGAGATAAAATACAACCATGAAAAGTACAATTTAGAAGCAGACTGTCTCAGTAGGAATGCAGTGTTGGAAGCAGAAAAAAATCAAGAAGAAATATTGAGAACAGTAAATTGTGTTAGTCTTCAAGATGTAATAATGGATCAAAAAAACAATAAGAGTATCACTCATGTGAAGTTGGCGCCGACTTTTTCGAAAAATACAGTTTTTTTTTGGAGTTCTGGGTAGATTTGGAAGAGTTCTGGAGTTCCTGATGAAAATTTTGAATAGTTCCGGCAAATCGTGGATTCTAATGAAAAAACAATTTGGTGGCGCTAAGTTCACTTTTTCGAAAAAATTAGTTCTGATGCTGTCTTCGTTGAAGAAAGAAGAGTTCTAGAGTTCTTGATAGTTTTTAGAAAGAGTTCTGCGAAAATAAAAAAAAAATAGTACACAGGTTTTTGACTCTCGAAAAAAATCATTTTAAGAGAAAAAAATTGGAGATATTTCAGTTCTGATCAGAGTTCTGAATAGCGCTCAAAGAGTTCTACAAAATATGTCAAGTGACTTTTATCGAAAAAACAAAACTTTTCAATTTATCAGCAAAAATAAGATCAGAAATTTGAAAACCAATATTTCCTATGTTGGCAATACTTGATCGCAGAAGAGTTCTGATAAGAGTTCTGAATAGCGCTCGAAGAGTTCTACAAAATATGTCAAGTGACTTTTATCAAAAAAACAAAACTTTTCAATTTATCAGCAAAAATAAGGTCAGGAATTTGGAAATTTATATTTTCTATGTTGGCAAAACTTGATCGCAGAAAAGTTCTGATTAGAGTTCTGAATAGCTCTCGAAGAGTTCTAAATAATATGTTAAGTGACTTTTATCCAAAAAACAAAACATTTCAATTTATCAACAAAAATAAGTTCGGGAATTTTAAAATTTATATTTCCTAATATTGAACTCGAAATTTTTTCAAATTTCGGAATTTATTGATAAGAAGGCTCACAAAAGGATTTAGTTTTTGAGATGCGTCCTATGATATTTGATGTTAATTAGTCGATGACATACTCAAACGGGGAAATAAAAATAAATCGTGTCTTCCCGATAGGGCAAGTGGGTAAGTAATGAAGGAAATTAATGCAGCAATTTAGATGAATATGCATGATGAAAAAATATACTTACTTTTGAGTCCGTTGAAAAGGCCTCTTAACAGAAAATATACACCAACAAAAATTGAGACGGTTATTCCGTTATTTCACTGATATCCTCGAATCGAACTTTCGAAATTTTCACAAGCTTCAAGTGAGTAGGTATATACCTAGTATTGAACCAAATATCAACTCAAGATAGATTTGAATTTGCTCGTCTTCTTCTACAATCTACAACTTCAAGGCAGAACAGAAGTTCAGTCTCAAATGAAGCTTTTGAAGAATATTTTGGTGCAAGAAAATCCGCAATATGGTGTTAAAACTTCATCATCTGTTTTGTATTCTCCCATTTTCGAAAGAAGCCATATAGCAGTTCAGATATTATTGCTTCAAAGACACTTGCCGACAACAGAATGAAGTTTTATTGCATCCCATTTCTAGTATTGGAATCCTAGGGTATCGATAGAAAAATACCTGAACTATGAAGAATACGGGTTATCTGAAGATTTAAGAAGGTTATTCTAGCCTTGGGTTGAATACTCAAAGATTCTAGGATATTTTGAAATTAAATTTTCTGAATAGAACATTCACGTAAATTTTGAATTATTAATTTCCATTAAGTTCTCATGGTGCATTGCTAAAATAAAAGGTAATTTTTTAAGCGTAGTTTTATTAAAAATCGAATAAAACACTCAATTTGCAACATATATTCAAAATTTTTATTGGAATTGATAACTTGGCCTTTACCATTTACATTTCAAAGATAACTTCATGTAAATGTTGTCCGCTGCTCTGTTTCAAAAGGTTTATTCGGAAGGTCAAATTTTTCGAGCATTTCTGCCTGTATTCCGAGAATTACAGGTGTTATGTTATCCTGTAAGGCTTCAATCGTGTTCGGTTTGTCCACATACTACTAACGACATTACATAACCCCTCAAGAAATAATCCAGAGGCGTCAAATCGCATGATCTTGGCGGCCAATTCACAGGGCCATTTCGAGAGATAAGCTGCTCACCAAATTCATCCTTCAACATGTTCATTGTTTCACGAGCTGTGTGGCATGTGGCACCGTCTTGATGAAAGCACATGTCAACCTGGTCATCATTGGTAATTACTAACAATAACCAACAATGATCAATTGCATTCAAGGGCTTTTGGTCATTATTGGTTATAACATCGTGACGTCATAAACTAGCCCTTCAACGTCATCATTTTGGACCGCAGATAACCGGAGATAACCATACTCGAGAGCTGGGTTAAACTTCTGGTTATTGAAGTGAGGTTAGAATTCGTGAAGGGACATAACCAAGGGCAAAACCAGCAATAACCGCGGTTATTACGGGTTATTCGCTTGAAATCGATTCAAGTTCAACTCGGCCAATTGGGGCAAAAAACAGATCGAAATGGCCTTGTGAATAGGCCTAAAGATCATGCGATTTGACGCCTCTGGATCATTTCTTGTGGGGTTATGTAAAGTCTCTAGTGTATGTGGATAAACCGAACACGATTGAAGCCTTACAAGATAACATAATCCTGTCCCAGCGCCAACGATTAAAATGAACCAACACTTTGCTGTAGAGTGTAGACAATGGAGAATATCTTCCTCATATTTTTTCGAATGTGTAAAACCGCTGGCCAATAAAATTGATGAGAAATGTATCAGAATTTATATTTCTTTCTGACATTCTAAGATCGAGAGTATGTTCCTCTTTGTTGTTTTGAAAATTTGAAATGGCTAAGAAAATTTATTTCCCCATGGACCCATTCCATCAATTTTCTTGGATGGCCATTTCAAATTTTGGAAAAAAAGAAGAACATGCGCTCCATCGTAAAGAATATATCGGTTCATTTTCATCGTTGGAGGTGGTTTTTCTAAGTATATTGTGATACATTCCTTTATCCACCAATTTTCTTGGCCGGCCATTTTGAACCTGAAAAATGAGGAATAGGCGCTTCATCATAGACTGAATAGTTCATTTCGATCCTCAGAGCTGTAGTATGAACAAAAAATTATGTTAGGATATTTTAGTCATCCTTCTATGTACTCTCGCGATCAATTTCCTTGACCGGATGTTTTGAACTGATTTTTCTTCTGGATAAGGAATCCTTAAAATATTCCGAATAGAAAAAAAATCGGTTCATTTGATCGTTGGAGGTGGCGTTCTAGGGCTGTCAGAATGAAACAAAATTTTTTTCTGAGTACATTCTGATACATTCCTCTATCCACCAATTTTCTTGGCCTGATATTCTGAACCTGAAAAATGAGGAATAGGCGCTAAATTGTAGACTGAATATTTCATTTTGATCCTCGGAGCTGTAGTATGAACATAAAATTATCCCTCTATGTACTTAAGCGATCAATTTCCTAGTCCGGATGTTTTGGACTTATTCATCTTCTGGAGAAGGAATCCTTAAATAATTCTGAATAGAAAAAGAGCGGCTGTCAGAATGAAACAAAATTTTTTTCTGAGTACCTTTATTCTGATATATTCCTTTATCCACCAATTTTCTTGGCCGGCCATTCTGAACTTGAAAAACAGGAGGAATGTGAGCGTCATAGTAATATGAAAATCAATAATGAAATCAGGGATTATAAAAACTTGATCTATAATCCTTGGTATGAAATGAGTCTTTTCCTTCCTTAAACATAGAGAGATTGGCCGGCTGGTTCCATCAGGACAATACTCTTGATCATGAATCAATTTGGAATGTTAGAACATTACAGTCAAATATTCCATGACCTGTGATTTTCAACATCAATGCAATTTGGATTTTAGGATACAGAATATATCATAACGTTGAATAATTTTCCTTGGATAGATAATGTTATGTAATGATTCTCCTTGAACAGACTTTTATTAGAAAGAAACCTGAAAACTTCCACCAGAGAGTGCATAAACCCTTTACTTACTCAAGATGTTTCTATATCTTCCTTCATAAACTAAGTCAATGCAATTGTTTACTAAACTGAACATAATCTCTCAATGTAGTAATTTTGAAAGATCCTCATTTTGAACTTACTTTACATAACTGGAATGGGGAAAAATTGTTAGGCAGTGAAAATAAGACTCGAAGTTGATATTATTGCAGTTTTAGGTCTAACTGAAATATAAAAGGATCAGCTGATGACTGAAGTTAGGTACATAGGTTACGTTAATGTCAGCTGATGTGCTGCTCCCTTGGCTGTTGTGCGAAAATTGACCTTATCTACTGTGTGATAAGAAACGGCAACAGGCCCCGGGTGAAGCTGGATGCGTTTACATTCGTGTTGAAAAATCTCGAATTTCTGAAGCTTTTTTCTCGTATTTCCTATCTGTTTTCCTAGTCGAGAGTATTACGCGCCTATGGTCCGGCTATTCGTCTTTCGTTTGACATTTTCCGCGGACACGGACGGGCGGCTCTTTTCGGAGAAACAGAGAATTCCGGAACCTCCAAATGAGCCGATTTCCCCTCTTACCCCTCCCACTCGGTGCTTACGAAATTAGTAGTACGAGATAAATTTTCAAATTCCTGACCTTATTTTTGCTGATAAATTGAAAAGTTTTGTTTTTTCGATAAAAGTCACTTGACATATTTTGTAGAACTCTTCGACCGCTATTCAGAACTCTCATCAGAACTCTTCTGTGATCAAGGATTGCCAACATAGGAAATATTGGTTTTCACATTTCTGACGTTATTTTTGCTGATGAATTGAGAAGTTTTGTTTTTTCGATAAAAGTCACTTGACATATTTTTGAGGGCTATTCAGAACTCTGATCAGAACTGAAATATCTCCAATTTTTTTCTCTCAAAATGATTTTTTTCTAGAGTCAAAAACCTGTGTTCTAATTTTTTTTTTGATTTTCGCAGAACTCGTCAAGAATTCTAAACTCTTCCTTCTTCAACGAAAAACAACATCAGAACTCATTTTTTCGAAAAAGACGGCGCCGCGTGAAGTTAGCGCCACCAATTTGTATTTTTCATTAGAATCCACGATTTGCCGGAACTATTCAAAATTTTCATCAGGAACTCCAGAACTCTTTCAAATCTACCCAGAACTCCAAAAAAAGTATTTTTCGAAAAAGTCGGCACCAACTTCACATGAGTGAATTTCAGGATAAAAGATAAAAGTTTAATAGAAAGAAAAGGTGTTTTTTTTTTCAAGAAGAAAAACAAAACAGAAAAAAATCATTCTGACGGAAGAATTCAGTAGGGATGTAATAAAAAAAATTCACTCCAACATGGGTCATATTGGGATTAATCAAATGATATCCATGCTTTCACCTTATTATACATAACTAAATTTCTTGAATAATATAAAAAACCTATGTTCAACCTGATGCGAGTCCCGCATAAAGAATGAAACAAGAATTAAGAATAATTATGGCTTGCTTTCACAACTAGGTCCATCAAAAGAGCCATTCGAAATAGTATCTATAGATAAAATTGTTGGATTTGGCGGAAGTAGATCAACCAAAAAATATCTGCATTTATTAGTGGATCACTTTTCAAGATATGCATTTATTCTGACTTCTAAAACACAAATGAGCTCAGATATCATAAAATTATCAAACAGTTTTGAAAGAGGGAAACATAAAAAAATTTCAACCGATCAATATCCAGGAATTGAAATTAGGAGTGAAGTATAATTTGAAGGGAGATAGAAAGACTGCATTGGAAAATAGTATAAAATACCACCAATATAACAAAAAATTATTTGACGCACGTAGAAAGGATTATAACTTCAAAGTTGACGGACTGTCGGTCACAATGACGGACGTCTGGTAACCTTACTATAAATCAACCAGTTTGGAAAAGCCAAAATTGTTGGAATATTGAACTGGTGTGGTTTCCGGATTTTTGCATTTATAAGATTTCTAGAGACCATGGTAGTATAAACCAACTAGTTTGGAAAAGCCAAAATTGTTGGATTGGAATATTGACCTGGGGTGGTTCCCGGAGCATGTTTCCGGATAACAGGCCAAAATTTAATTGCATTTCGATATTTATGAAGGTCATTTTGGAAATTTCAACTTATTCATAATTTCTGTAAGTTTAGTTATAAAGAAACTCAATATGAAAAGAACAATTATCATGTGTTGAGAATCAAAGAAGCCCCAACAATATTCCAGATATTCGGCAGGAAGCGTCAAAGCAAAGATTAGCCTCTTTCAAAGAAGCCGCCCCATAAAAGGAACCGTAACTGTTATAGAGAATGCCGACAAAGTTGTAGATTTTAGTTTTATGGCATCTGCGTCACAGAATGAAACATTTGTGAAATAGTTTGCCTACAAGCACGAGGGTAATTATGTAGGTACAGGTCCAGTTTATATCAGGTACTGTTATTACTGAATTCGCAGAAAATCCTCTGCATTCTGCAGCAATCTGTTAATTGAATATCATTTAAAAACGGATTCATTAAAATTTTAGTATCTACGAACATTTTAGTTTAATTGTATTTTCAAATGGTAGCTACTGAGTAAACAAATATCGTACAAAACGATCATTTTCGTACAAATGGCAACGCTGCCAGTACCCCGTAATCCAAGTATCCACAAAAAGCTGTAGCTGTGGAAGAAGATCTCAACAACTCAGAGTCACGATACTAAAAAAAAAATTATTCCATCGTGACACCGAGTATTGTTGGTGTTATCGATTTATCGAATATGTCCGGACTAGAAACTGGACTGGAACTGATCTTTGGACTAGTAATTTCTCTGGACCGGATCAGGTCGGAACTGATCCATGAAATTGTTTGGATCAGCCATCCCTAAACCAAGGTGCATCTATTGCACATGGTAGCAGCTTGTTTTCAGTGGCCTGAATAGGGAATACTCCTTCTGACGAAAATTATGTTTTTTTTATGAAATATCTTTAAACGTCACATTTTGAAATAACTATTTCAACCTTTCCAAAAAAAAACTGTTTTAAGAACTTAAAAATGAAAAATAAAAATGGGTATTTTAAATTTAAAGCGTTTGGATTCAATTGCACAAGTTGGCAACATCGACTGAAATGTGCGTTGATAATAAAGGACAACAAATACATTATCTCGATGAGATAGACAAAGATGGATGTCTATGCAGTCTGCGACGAACGAGGAAGGTCGTAAACTTTTATGGGATTTTTATTAATATACTGTATTATTTCGAATTTTAAACGATAGCGTAGTAATTGAGTTGATGATTTGTTGAAAGAATTAACATTAATAAACAACATCAGACCCTAGTTGGTCAATAAATCGAATATCTGAGTTACTTCGGCACTTGAATCTCATAATAAATTTGAAATTGAAAGATATTTCTCAAATACATTATTCAATTTATTGTTCAGCAAGAACCACGAGAAGGTGTAGGGTCATCTCTCGCCATACAAAATATAAATTCTTGAGCACAACAAATATACAATTAAATAAATCAATGAAATTTTTGACTCATAGTACCTAGTGTTGATTATTTTCAACTAAAAGACCGACGACACGATCTAATAATGGCAAATTACAGGATACATTCGAGAGGTAGTTTTTATTACCACTGTGAGAATTAGCGAAGAAGTTGAAATTAATCTCAAATACCTCTTAGTAGGACAAATCAAAAATTTTCTCATTGATTCGAAACAAGATGCTGACTGAGAATATAACATAAATGACATTATTATTGTACTTGATGAGTACTTAATTTTATTCCTAATGATTTTCTCAATTGATCTGTAATGATTTCTACTTGTCTGAGATTATTAAAATTTAAATTAAAACTATCCACTGAAAATGCCTCTGAAGAAAATAAAGAATTTTTCAATAAATCTTGATGTTACAGTTGCTGAAATCTCATAGTTAGATTTTTATATCTAGCAAGTAAATTTGTAAGTTGAGACCACCTACTGAGGATATGATCAAAAGAACGAATCCATTTTAAATCATGACATGAAAATTTTTTATGAACAATTTTAAAATTTCAAATGGCTCAAAAGGCTCCTATCGATTTGAACTAAAGCATCTACAGATAATGATTTCTCAAAATTAAGTATATAAAAATAAATCTAATTCTCTAATTTCTCAACCTACAATCCAGATACTTGAGTTTTAGTGGAATAGATACCTAGTTGTTATCAAGGTCATCAAAATCTTTACTAATATCTGAACTCATGAAGGTTTCTATTTCATTATCCTGTCTACTAAACAAATAATCTCATTCCTTCTAAGCTGGGGACCGGTCCCAACTTTTGGGGTTGATTTCGAAAGAGATTTTGGCAAATTTAGAAGAATTTTTGGGAAAGCGTCTGGTTGTAGTTTTGGATTTTTCAATAATAACATTTTAGTGGTTCCATCCGGAAGTAAATATTTCTCATCCCTAGTAATATCACTTTCCTCAAAATGTTTCTCGCGAACCCAGCTATAAGCGAGGCTCGAGCGACGCTATAAGTGCTTGGAGTGAAATTTTTTCGTGGGATATCTTTTACCGAGGCTTTTACGCATAAGCTTAAGGTTTTCATCTTTTGGAAACTTGAAACAACTCACATCATTTCTGTTTTTGGAAAAAAATGATTGCTCCTGCAGGAGGGAAAACAACATTTTCACACCATTTTCCACAGTAGTTGATCTCGATATCAAATTATCTCACCCAAATTTCGGAAGAAGATTCGCCCAGAACTAGACTAGATCCGCTTCACTTCAAACTATATCGGACTTATTTCACGCCGGTTTTTCACGAAACATCGAACATAAACAACACCACGAGTGAAACCTTTCGAACTAACTGCTGTACTGAATGATATCTCGACATTCTCGACGTACGCTTACGCCATTGAACACTAAAAGAACTGGAAGGGCATGCAGGCAAACTGAGGAAGACTGAAAGGGAAGATGTAGAGAAATCTATCTCTCTCTGCGCTCTGTCAATTGGTTTATCTTCCGTCTCAGTTGGACACACTTTTCGTCGTATTTCAGTACCTAAGAGGCCCTTCCAGTTCTCTTAGAGTTCAATGGCTTACGCAGAGAGAGTTTGCCTATGGCTTACGCTTCGAATTTCTGTGCCTACAGGCGACGTTGCCGCTGTGGCGTTGTTCCGGGCTATTCCTTTAGAAGGCTCAAGGCTGTGAGTAGGCGCTGTTGCCAAATCAATTTAAAAGTAGAGAATTTAAGAAGTTGTTGGATGAATATCATGTCAAAGTATTTTATAATCCTCTTTACCACCCGGAACCAAATTTTTCAGAAAGATCTAATAGAGTCATAAAAACGATGATAGCTAGTTAAATTGAAGAAAACCACAAAAAATGGGACAAATATTTACCCCAATTAGCTTGTGCATATCGAACAGCAAAACATGAAGTTGTTGATAATACACCTTTTTCGATACGGTGGAAAACAAGTCTGTAGAGGATGGTTCGGAAAAAATGTTGTGGATGGAGAAGTTAAGACTATTTGTGAAGGATAAATTGGTGAAAGCTCATGAGAAAACCAAACACGATTATAATTTAAGACATAGACCTCAACGATATAATGTTAATGATTATGTTTGGGTGAAGTCACATTCTTTGTGATCCAGTGTGAAAGATTTTTCAGCGAAGTTAGGTGATAAATTTTGTGGTCCGTATAGAGTATCAGAAAAGCTTGGGGTTAATGCTTATGAACTGAGAGATGATTCGGGAGTTTCTAAGGGATTTTGGCATGTGTCTCAACTTAAGCCTGATAGAACTCTTGATGATGGTCAATAGTTGGGATGAATTTTCCTCTCTCATGTTGATGACACCGACTATTTGTTTGCTTTTTTTGAAAAAAAATCTTCGATTTTTTTATCATGGGAAGGGGAGGTATGATACAGTTCGATTTTTATTCTTTACAGTTTTATCATGTTTGTTAAAGATTTCTGTAACGCAGGAGGTATGTTGCATTCCCAGTAGATGTCATGTTATAAGATCCGTTAAATTCAATTTTGCATTAGAATTAATATGTGTAAACAACTAAATTTTTTTCTTCAATTTTTTTATATCGCTTATCTCTTGAGTCGAGTTCTACATTAGATTTATTTCGAATTTCGTTCTTTTTCCATCGTAGCCTTTGCGCAGTGAATTTAAAAATTTCGAAAAACAATAGAGTTTATTGAACAGCATTTTTGAGTATTTT
Source organism: Coccinella septempunctata (assembly GCF_907165205.1). Classification (NCBI taxonomy): domain Eukaryota; kingdom Metazoa; phylum Arthropoda; class Insecta; order Coleoptera; family Coccinellidae; genus Coccinella; species Coccinella septempunctata. The sequence continues at coordinate 12,913,135 of NC_058191.1, forward strand.
TATAGCTGAATTAATTCTGCTGATTAAGGCGTTGGCAATTAAATTTGGATAGCCAAGTCGAATTTTATTCAACTGCAATTGAGTGAAAAAATCCTCGACTACGAGAGTAAGTTACATGCAAATTAAATTCAAAACTAGTAAATCCTTTTTTTCTAATTTCATCCTCAGATTTTTTTTCGTACTGTAATTTTCACCTTTGGACTTATTTAAACCCGTTCGAGTTTTGGAAAGGAAATTTTGGGGTGAATGGTGCATACCTCCTGGGTCATATTGGTTTTATGGATCATAGCTTGTCTAGGAAAGATTCATTCCATACTTGGTTTGGTGCGTTTCACTTGCGAGGGGAGGTCATCCTGATTTAAGATAAGTTCCTTATCATACCTGGTTATAGTAGCATTCATTTCTTTAATTATCAGTTGTCACTTCAGTATTGATAACAAATAGTGAACATTGTTCTAAGTGCCGCTATTTCACTTACTTAGTTTTCAATAGCCATTTGTACAAAAATTTTCAAAATTGTTCATAAAATTTTACCCTATAGTATTAAGGATTTTTTTGCATGTAAAGGTTAATCCTGTAGTCAATAGATTGGTTAGTATGCAGTTATGAAACCTGAGTTTTATTATTATTAAGGCGTCAAACCCAACCCTGATTGAGTGTCTCATAATAAATTTGATATTGTAAATTACAAAATTATTGATTTCGTTGTATTATCACAGAAACTGAATTTAAGACAGAAAATACCGTAGCACGTAACGATGTCGTTTCAAGAGATTTGTAATGGGTGAAAATGCATTTATTGTTCAAATATCATGCATTATTTGAGAATGAAATAGTCAGACCACATATCAATAGAACAGAGGCGGTCAGCAGTCACTCAAAGTACGGATATTGTAATTTTACATAAATCAAAGAGCGTCGCCGCCAGATGTTCCACTACCTGACCTTGAGAGTGGGCGCTGACTCATGTACACCACCAAAACTAACTACCTAATATTTAAATATGAGCCATTACAAAACTCTTGCCGATTTTCGTCGCCAGCTCTCGGACTATTCCAGCCTCATCATGTCTTTATGCTTGGAGATATCAAATCTTTTGATGCCTACTCCTGCTGACCAAAAGTCGGATTCGTACATTTCCTCTTTCTTTTCAAATGGTGCTGTTATTAAAAATCTTTTCGCCCTTTCTTCGCTCTACGATATCTCTCTCTCACTGTAATTTCCGCCTGTTCAAATCCTTGTTTATTGGAAAGGTATTCTTTTATCATTATCTCTGTTGTGTTTCTCTTAACTCTGTTCATATAAAGCCAAAACTTTTTCTCTTCTCCCGAGAATCCTTTCGAATTTTGTCCTGTGCCGATATTTTTTCCGTGGTAAGTTCTTGTATTCCTTCGACGATTTACTCCTGTGTATTCGTCACCTTCGATTTGTCTGCTTTGTGTTGTTCCAGTTTATGTTTAGTATTTCTTCCTTGGGGCTATACGTTCTTAGTAAGATGTCTAAAACTCTGGTGTATTCACTGATTCGATTTTGTTTTTAATTTCGTGAGGATATGGGATCAGTTTCGTTTTTTTCACTGTAGGTAGCGCTGTTTAGAATTTGACAGAGCATTGTCATTTGATATTTGAAAATAATTTCCTACGACGTACGAATATGTTGTATTTATAAGCGATTGTTGGTGTGTGAAAATGTATTAGTTTCGAGAAAGGGGTGTAGAACATTCATTTATTCAACATGTCGTTCAGTAAGTTCAGTTTTCCATATGGACAATCAAGAGTTACAGCTAAGAATTCGGTGTTGTTGGAATTTGAAGCAGAACCAAATCAGATGAACGAACATTCGGGACTGATATAGCTAAGTTTTATGGAAACTTCAGCAATATTTCGAAGAAACTGTATTGGAAATATGTAATGTGAATTGTGAACATGTATTGAGAATCAGAAAAACATAAATCTATTCGAGTATGTTACTTCAAATATTCTTCCTGAGTAGATATAGTGAAAATTTCCTTTCCGTCAACTGAATATATTGGATATTTGACCAATTAACTGTGTTTTATTAAAATCATATTGAATTACCCCCCTCACGAATTCAAGTTGTCAAACAGAAATTATCTTGAAGAAGAACAGTAAATCCTCATTCGAACCCTTATTCGATAGTGTTGAAATATTGACAGATTTGTTTTTACAACGAAAATTGAACTATAAGGCACAAATATTCCTTAACAACTGACAAAATGCACCAGTTCAAGTTCATATTTTGAACTCGTTGGACGTTGATCGACATTCTATATCAACGCAAAACAAAATAAAACGAGAGAGTATCATTGGACTTCCTTTGGTGGAACAAGGATAGAACCAAGCAAATGACATGGTGGCGCCGCCACGAAACTGATCCCATATCCCCGATTTTCTGAAATGTTGATACTTCCAAATTTTAATTTTAAAAGTGGCAGACTTGGAAGTCAAATGATTCTGTTATCTGTGGCCAAATGAACAAAGTGATGTTTCAACTTAATTTTGGTAATTTGATTTCTTGAAATTTACTGAAAATAAGAATTTTGGATATTGTAGCGTGAATAATTCATAGGTAGGTGATTTTTTTAAGCTGAATATCAGGTATTAATTATGAGTTCCTGAATTTCATGACATATAACAAGGTTATCTCATGACAATAACACTCCATGGGCGTAGGTGATGTTAAGTCATAGACCTTAATACCATTAAGTATCTAGCCAAGCAGTGTTAGGCGGGGTGAATTTCCGCTTTGATTATCAATTTGAACGAGCTTGAAAAAGCTTCTGACTTTACGTCAGTGCTTTCCTAATTTTTTTGATTAATCAGAATCAACTGACTATTGAAGTTAGTTTTTTGGAAACTTCATTGTCCTACGTCACTGTTGAAACGGAAATATATGTCGGCCATATTTCTCCTCCATTCCGGTCAAATTGAGATGAGCAATATGCTCCTTCCTGTTATTCTATATTCTAAGGTTCTTAGGAACTACTCGCCTCTGTGTTCGGAGTGTTGTTCTGATCTGTATTTTCGGAACTATTACCCCCTCTGTTGTCTAGTTGCGGACATAGTCGCTTTAGCGTATGTGTAGGCTTCTGTTGTTTTATTGTTTGATGTATCTGTCCTTGGCTCTTCGAACGGTCTGTTTGTGGTAGGTGCGTTGTTTTCAGTGATGTTTACCCCTATTTTGGGTTCTTCATTTTCCAGCATTTTGATTTTTTCCATCAGCAGGTTGTTGTTAAGTTTCAGAATTTCATTTTTGTCTCTTGTTTTTTACAGTGAGTGTTTGAGGTACCTTATTTCCATTGCGTTTTGTTATGTTTCTGTTTCCTCCGTTTCTTCTTGTTCACCTGTCACGGCGCAACATAAAACTTTGTTTCCACCCAAAAATTTCAAATTTGTATTTATTTTCGCACATACTTGATGAAAAATCGGAAAGCATTGTATGCAGACTTTGAACTTGCAGCTTTTGGTTGCACAACATTTATAAAACTCTGAGTCTCGGGTCATTTTCATCGGACACATCCGACATCGCGTCTTCTCCGTCCGCCATATTCGAACCTTCGATTCTTGATTGGGGTGGTTTTTCGCTGTTTCGAATAATTTATCTGCTTTTCTGTTCATGAATTCCGTTATGGTTTTCCATTTTAGGTCCCTAAAATTCTGTCTATTCCTGACAAACCAAGGTGCACATCGTAGCAGCTTGTTTTCAGTGTCCTGAATTTTTTTGATATGGCTCTTTGCCGCGAAACTCCAGGCAACTGATCCATAAGTCAGTTGAGGCCTAGCAACGGCTTTAATAATTTTCAATTTTGTCTCTTTCGGCATGTGGCTTCTTCTTCCTATCAGAGGGTAGAGTCTATTCATCGCTGCTTTCGTTTTGTCGATTGCTTGTTTGATATGACTTTTCCAAGTAAGTACTTTGTCAAGCGTTATTCCTAAATATTTGGCTTCATTTTTCCAATCGATTTCTTCGCCGTCAATTTCTAGATTCGCTGTAGGTCGCAGTCTTCTCTTCTGTAGTAATATTGCTTGGCTTCTGTCAATTGAGCTTGATTTTCCACCTTATGCACCAGTCATTTGCTTCGTCAATCGTTTCTTGTAGAACTCGTTCTATCACTTCTGGGTTGCGGTGTCGAGTTGCTAAGCCTGTGTCGTCACATCATATAAGCATGGTTCTTGGATTCTTGGGAAAATCGAGAATGTATATGTTGAACGGAAGTGGCCCAAGTACTGATCCTTGGGGTACTCCAGCATCTATATCTCTTGTTAAATGAAGATTTCAGCGGTCGATTCGACTAAGTATCATAAAATTTCTAGCGTCAATCTCTAGATTGACGGAACACGGACCCGCCCCTTCTACAGCGTCTATCTGATGGCGTCCGCTAATTGGCGGAATGAAAATAGCATGAATATCAAGCACGATTGTAATGCAATAAAATTCATCACGAAAATTTATCGAACTACGTTTAGCAACTGTTGATAAACTCATTGATCATGTCGGGTCGTGGCAAAGGTGGTAAAGTTAAGGGTAAAGCGAAGTCTCGTTCAAATAGAGCGGGATTACAGTTTCCCGTTGGACGTATCCATCGATTGTTGCGAAAGGGAAATTACGCCGAACGAGTAGGAGCGGGAGCACCCGTTTACCTGGCAGCCGTGATGGAATATCTCGCTGCTGAAGTATTGGAATTGGCCGGTAACGCCGCTAGAGACAACAAGAAGACTAGGATCATTCCACGCCATCTTCAGTTGGCCATTAGAAACGACGAAGAATTGAACAAGTTACTCTCTGGAGTCACTATTGCCCAGGGCGGAGTTTTACCAAATATCCAAGCGGTACTTTTGCCGAAAAAGACCGAAAAGAAATCGTAAATAATTCGCAGCACGATCAACTCTCTGTCGAAAGGCCCTTTTCAGGGCCGCAACACAGTATCGCTAAAGAAGTTCGCTATGATATTTGAACGACGATGAGGTAACTCGATCTCAGTCCCCTCCAGCAGATTTCGAGAAGAACTGAATGTCGTAATGACACGTAGTTTTTGAATTGAGATGCCTTGTTGTATTATTACAGTTCGCTACTTCAAGTACAAATCTTCCGGTTCAACGCGCTGAATTTCTACTTCCAGTACAAATGCATACTTCAACGGTTCATACTACACAGTAGGTTATCAATTGCCCAAAAACTTTCGGTTCACCTCGAAGACTTCTGTGGGATTATGAGATTTGGTTCGAATTGATCATACAATATTTCAGAAATTGATCTGATACTCGACCACGAGAAAGTACATTCCAAATGACGGTATCGAACAGAAATTCAACAAGCGCATTCCAATTCGAAAACTATGTCCGATTTCAAGATTTGGTTCGAATGGGTTTTTGGGAAATTGGTTTCATACTTTGCCTAAGCGACAAATGTCAAGAGATACACTAAACTTCTGAAGATTTTCAAGAATTCGTCAGATGAAGGATTCTGATATAGATGCCAAAAAAAACGAAATTTTACCAAAAAGTTCAATTTTTCGTTCATTGTCAGTAGGTCAACAAAATCTTCCATCTGATTGGCTCCTGACACATTAGTGCAAGAATTCAGGCAGGAGCAAATCGATTATTTCAATTCTTTAATTTATTTTGTTTCAGACCGAGTGAAAACCCCAAAAAAAATTGAGAAATTGGTTTGATACTTTGTCGAATCGACCACTGAAAACTAAATTTCTATCGGAAGTATCCAACTAAATATGAGGCTTGCCCTTTCATTTGTACGGGTTTGATTATGAATATCAACAGGTGAGGAATATACATTAAATGTCTCTCAATTTTCGCTCATAAAAAATCGTGGCAAAATTAAAACTGAAAGACACATTTCTATTATCATGAACTCTTAATGGACATCGATAAATTCTTCAATTGTAAGTTTTCCAGGAGAGACTTCGAATACAAAATCCGAAACAAAAGTACCTGCTCCTTCATAGTAAATGATACGAATAGACAATTTGGCAGCAATAGACATTGATATTGGATAAAACGAACCATTTTATCGTTGTGGTCCTGAGAAGGACCGTTATACTACGACCTGAATAATAACTCATTCAACCGCCGAAACCGTACAATGTACGTCCTTGACGTTTGAGGGCATATACAACGTCCATGGCGGTAACGGTTTTTCTTTTTGCATGTTCGGTATATGTGACAGCGTCCCTGATAACATTTTCCAGAAACACCTTCAACACTCCACGAGTTTCTTCGTAAATGAGACCAGAAATACGCTTGACACCTCCACGCCTAGCCAATCTCCTGATAGCTGGTTTGGTGATACCTTGGATGTTGTCTCGGAGTACTTTCCTATGACGCTTGGCTCCACCTTTGCCCAAACCCTTACCACCTTTACCTCGACCAGTCATGTCTGCTGAACGTTTGGAAAAGTCGAAGTACAGAGTCAATACGTTAACGAAAACCGAATAACAGATAACTTTTTTTTTTTTTTTTTTTTTTTTTTGGTGTAGCAGGGGGAAAATCTGCAAACAGACGAACACACCCTCTGCTGAGGGGGAACAGTGTGGGGATTCTCACTCTCTGAGCTCGAGACCCACTATAAACCCTTAACTGCTTCTTCATAGGTTCCGGGCATTTTGCCTATTAACCAGTTGACTCTTATGGTTTCTGGACTCTCACACGATCATAGTCGTGTTGATATTTGTATGCTGCCTATAGCTTTTATAGGTTAAGCTCTTCTTTGGTTACATTTAAATCCTTAACTGATCTCTCGGTCTTCGGTGGTAGGTTCTTGACCTTCTAGCTTCTTCTGTTGGATCGTAGTCGACTAATCTTCGTAGTTCCTCATTTGGATGTTGTTTGGCTTTGTCGAATATCCTTTCCGCCTTTCTCTTCATAAATTCTGTAACTGGTTCCCATTCCAAGTCCTTGTAGATTTGTTTGTTCCTAACAAACCAGGGTACGTCCATCGCCATTCTAAGGAGTTTATTCTCAGTGGCCTGTATTCTCTTGATGTGGGTCTTGGCTGCGAAGCCCCATGCCGCCGATCCATATGTGAGTTGTGGTCGCGCAGATAACTACTCTCCGACCAGTATTTATAAACTACAGCCGCCCCACCACAGAAATTTCGTAGCATCCAATAGATTTTTAGATACGCATTGGAACGGCGACGTAGTCTATATATATGGGCAGACGGTGGTGGGGACGGATAGAATTATTCATCCGTGCCGCGGATCAGATCGTGTAGAGAAATAGGGAGAGTGTTCATTATCTTACATTATGGCTCGTACTAAGCAGACTGCTAGAAAGTCGACCGGGGGTAAGGCTCCGCGAAAACAATTAGCCACCAAAGCTGCACGTAAAAGTGCTCCAGCCACAGGCGGTGTGAAGAAACCTCACCGTTACCGTCCGGGAACCGTTGCTTTACGTGAGATACGACGTTATCAGAAGAGTACCGAGTTGCTGATCCGTAAATTGCCCTTCCAGAGGTTGGTACGTGAGATCGCTCAGGATTTCAAAACTGATCTCAGATTTCAAAGTTCCGCCGTAATGGCACTTCAAGAAGCTAGCGAAGCTTATTTGGTTGGACTCTTCGAGGATACCAACTTGTGTGCGATCCACGCCAAAAGAGTAACTATCATGCCGAAGGACATTCAACTTGCTAGACGTATCAGGGGTGAACGTGCCTAAATTTCGATTCGGGAATCTTACATATCGGTTCTTTTCAGAACCACAAAACTCAAGATGATTTTTTTTACTCGTACGATACTTCGATCGCCAGGCTCATACAGTTCGATACTTCCGATACGGATGGAAATTTCAGTGGTCGATTCGACAAAGTGTGAAAGCAATTTCTTTAGATCTTTTTCTGAATTTTTCTCGGAGCCTCTGTTGAAATATGTGATCGATTTGCTCACGCACTCATGTGTCGCGAGCAATTCAAATGCTAGAAATTATTGCCTGACTGACACTGAACGGAAAAGGGAATTTTTGATAAGATTCCGTAATGTTTCGGAGTCACATCAGAATCCTTCATCAGACGAATTCTTGAAAATTTTCCGAATTGTAGTTTGCCGATTCTCAATAGATTTCAATATCGGGAAAAGAAGTCAATAATGGGTCTATCTTTATGTTATTCTTTATTGAAGTTTTCCTAGCTCTCGAGATTGAAACATTGCCGATTCTCGATTCGACAAAATATAAAACCACCAACTATTGAATCAATTCGAATCAAATCTTGAAATGGTTTCAGATTTTAGGTTCCTATAAATCGGTCTATTCATAACAATTCATGGCTAAGTGTACACGGAACTCATACCTGTTGTATGAGTCCTTACTGACAGTTTAAGGTTGTACAACACTTTCATTTGCCCTATGCTTCACAATCCATTTCCATCTTAATTCAAAAACGGAAGGATGAATTCATCTCATTTTTAACATGTATAATCAGAAGGAATGAACAAAGAGACTCACGTTTCGTTTTTGAAAAGAAAATTAATATTTTTCTGTTAAACTCAGTTTGAAAATGGTGGTACATATTTATATACGAGTATAAATTCGAATGCAAAAGTGATGGTTCGAAATAATCAACATGAGTATTTTCTTAAAAAGACCTTCATGATAACGAAAAAAAAAAAATTTGAATTTTTTCAATTATCCTGGATTTTTTAAGGAAATGAGATCAATTCACCCGCCTCTCATCAAACTCCACCCATCCATTTCTGAGTAATCAATTACAATTCACTTAGCTCCTGCATTGTGATTTATGGCCAAACAGGCGACCAGTTTTTACGAGGGTTAATTTTATAATAACAAAAGGACGGGTGGTACTCGACTCTCGCAGAAAATTCAATACATACAAGATTTATAACATCCTCCTAAAATCTACGTGAAAATAACGTTTTGGGTGTCGGACTATATGTACCAGCCTTGAGTATTAACCCCCTTAGAGGAACAACCCAGTTCATCAGATTGAAGCCGAAACTTTACCGCCGTAAAGTGGCGGTGCCTATTGGATATTAAGAGAAGTATATGATGCTGAGTCAGTCGAGAAATTTTGGGGCATTTTATTCTAGAAGAAATCTGCTTTCTTCAGCCCAAGTGATCAGAATTTTTGGGACCGACAGGGCTGGAATGAAACATTTTTGTGCCTGGTTCAGCACAAAGCTGAACGTGGAATAAACACTTCTTTATTGAAAATTCGATATCGATTTGTTTCGAATCCATAATTCAGTTATGAGCAACTCATCGAATTTTGAATTATTTTCGACCATTCAATGATTGATTCTCTGTTGTTAGTTCTTCGATATATTCGGTAAGGAAAAAGTTGACTGGAAATCGCATAACTGAACAATTATTGAAGAGAAATTCAATGTTTTTTGATACCCGCACAAAATTTGAAAATCGTCCGTAACTAAGCTTTTGCGTACCTATTTTTATATGAAGTTTTTGCACTAAAATGATTGAGGAAATATACCCCTAAAATTATTGGACCTATCGAATCGTTCAACACCCCGTATATTCAACAATGTGTTTTGTACAATCAATTCAAGACAAAAAATCTTACTCTGAAGCAAATTAAGGTTATTTTCGTGACAAAAATTCTACTTTTTAGTTACTTTCAAAATTCGAAAATAAAATGATACCTTTTTTCAGATTGTTCATCAGAAATTCCAATTGATATCGATTTTAGGATCATAAGATAATTTCATTCATAGCTTTGAGTATTCAATTAATACACAATTTTCAAAGGTTTACTTTCTTTCTCTATAGAATTTTTGAGTTGAAAGTTTCACCGAAGAGGATGAGAACAATCCTATATTCGAACGGATTACTAAACAATCATATAACCTTGAATTTTGAATCACTTCATATAAGACATCAAGCAATTAAAACAGAATAATTCTTCACCTCTAACAAGAACAAACAAATAAGGCAGCATCAAGATATTCCAATCTGCTCGATTGTTACCGGACCTTTTTGAACCGGTGGGCCATAAAGTGTCATAAAAGTTGAAACTTTATTGCTCTCTTGTCGAGAAGGCCGTAATCACCATTCCAAATATTCTGTAAGAAGAATAACATCCCTGGCAAAGCTTGCTTTTTCAAACGAAATAATATCTTTGAGTATTCTCAATGATAATATGTATCGAAATTTTCCAGAAAAAATTTTCTTCAGAATTGAATAAAGAATCATACAAAAAACTTATTGCAGAAAAATCAGGTGGTGAATAAGAACACGATAATAATAATCGATAATAACATAGTGATTCACATTATGTATCTTATTATTATGTACAGAGTTACATCAAATCGTCAACACCTTCTCTAGTGTTTTGGAACGGTGGGTGATTTCGGAAAAATATTATATGATGTACCCTTAGTTATTTTCATCGAGGAATCGAGTCTCAAAGTTTTTGACATTTATTCACAGACGTACTTAAGAAGATTCTCGTCTTTTACTTGTATTTGTTTTCTTTCCTTCGAATTATATGAATTTCTCAAGAAAATACAATAGAAATAATCCGGAATAGTCTGGTTCAGAGTAGTTCAGAAATATTCGGTAAAATACATCATCAACTCTGTTGTTATCAAAGGCATATTTTATGCAAATAGTCTTCCAAAATTGTGCTTCGCCGGCCTTATTTGAGCCATGTATAAAGCAATAAAAATTTATCATTTCACCTTTAGATGTCAAAATTACAAACGCACCACTCGTAAAAAACACATCAAGGAAAGTTAAAAAGCCTAAGCAGACTGAAGCAACTCATAAGAGAAAATAAAATTCTGGAAGCTCTTCTTATCAAGAAAAACGAGAAGTTGCGTGTGCTTCAACAAAAACTTCGAAGAATTCAATCGAGAATATCCAGCATCCAATCGCCCATAAATATCCAATTGGCGAAAGCATTGAAAGAGTTGAACCTTGCAGTAAAAACTATATCATTATAATATTCTATATCTATATAATTATCTTTTTAAAAAAAGTTAAATATAAGGTGAGAACTATGGAAATATTCGAAAAGGAATGTGTGATTCTGATAGACGAAATTTCTCTGAAGAAACGATTAGATTACGATAAAAAACTAGATATATATTATTAGAGGGCTTTGAGGACTAAGTCAATGAAGGAGGAAGATCACAAAAAAAATTTTTTTTTGGTGTAGCAGGGGGATAATCTGCAAATCAGACGAACCACCCTCTCCTGAGGGGGAACAAGTGTGGGGTTTCTCACTCTCTTGAGCTCGAGACCCACTAAAAACCCTTAACTGCTTCTTCGTAGGTTCCGGGCATTTTGCCTATTGACCAGTTGACTCTTATGGTTTCTGGACTCTCACACGATCATAGTAGTGTTGATAGTTGTATGCTGCCTATAGCTATACGTTAAGCTCTTCTTTGGTTACATTTAAATCCTTAACTGATCTCTCAGTCTTCGGTGGTAGGTTCTTGACCTTCTAGCTTCTTCCGTTGGATCGTAGTCCACTAATCTTTGTAGTTCCTCATTTTGATGTTGTTTGGCTTTGCGAATATCCTTTCCGCCTTTCTCTTCATAAATTCTGTAACTGGTTCCCATTCCAAGTCCTTGTAGATTTGTTTGTTCCTAACAAACCAGGGTACATCCATCGCCATTCTAAGGAGTTTATTCTCAGTGGCCTGTATTCTCTTGATGTGCGTCTTGGCTGCGAAGCCCCATGCCGCCGATCGATAAGTGAGTTGTGGTCGCGGGATAGTTTCAATCATCGTCAACTTGATGTCCTTATTCACATGACCTCTTCTGCCTATGATTGGATAAAGTCTACTCATTGCGCCTTTTGATTTATCAACTGTACATTTGATGTGGTTTTTTTTTTCAAGTTAGTCCTCTGTCAAGCTTCACTCCTAGGTATGTTACTTCATTTTTCCATTCAACCTCTTCTCCATCAACTTCAAGGTTTTCTTCCATCCTCAATCTTCTCTTTTGCAGTAAAATTGCTTGAGTCTTTCTTCCATTGATTTGGATTTTCCATTTGATGCACCATTTGAGTAATTCATCTATGGCTTCCTGCAGTCTCTGGTGTATGATCTCTGAGCGTCGATGTCTGAACGCTATTCCTGTGTCATCTGCGTACAAGGTGAGCATATTTCTAGCATTCTTCGGGATATCATAAACGTATATTACGTAAAGCAGAGGTCCAAGTACCGATCCTTGAGGCACTCCCGCTTCCAATTGTCTGGTTTGAGGGGTTGCTCCATCTATCTTCACATTAAAGTTTCTATTCCTCAGATACTTCCTGAGAATCTTGCATAGCTTGGTCGAATATCCTGCTTTTTTCATGTTGTAGATTATGCCTTCGTTCCATACTCTATCAAAATCTCTCTCGATATCCATCAGAACTAATCCTGTGGCCTGCTCGGCCTGCATTCCTTCGGTGACGTATTCTATGAGCCATAGTAATTGGAGTTCAGTCGAATGTTCTCGTCGAAATCCAAATTGTTCGGGTGGAATTAACTTCAACATTTCTGTTTCCTCATTCAGCCTTTTAGCGATAACCCTCTCGACGATTTTTCCTAGTGCTGATTGGTCTATAATTTTGGGGAAATTTCCGTTCCATTACAGGCTTGTTGAAAACTATCATTTCTGCAGTTTTCCATCTCTTCGGGTAGTATTCGGTCCTCATCACTCCGTTTGTTATATTCGTCAAGGCTGCTATTCCTTTTCTAGGCAATTTCTTCAACATATAATTCGTTATCCTATCTTCTTCCGGCGCTTTCCTGTTTTTCAATATCATTATGAGATCTCTTTGATATCTGTTGGTAAAGCCGGTTTTGGAATGATTTCGGTTTGCGGTGGTTCCATCATCAGTTTTTCGTTTGCCTTCACTTCTTCTTCTAGATCTTCATTGTCATCATATCTGACTATGCTTATTCAGTTTCTTCTTGTCTTCTTATCTTTTTGTTGTTCTGTAGATTTTTCTGAGTCTGAGTTCTTTTACCAAGAGATTGGTGCTTTCTTCATAGGCTTCTTTTATTCGATTTTCCAATTTTTCAACTGCTTCATCTAATTCATCCTGGGTGTTTGTTTGAGGAATTTACGTGATTTTATCCGGAAGTGAATTCTTATATTTCTCCCAGTCTGTGCGATCATTGGTTTGTGTCTCTTCTTCGTTTCTTGGGCCATGTCCCACTATGAATTCTTCTATGGGATTGTGGTCTTCTATTGTATCAATGCTGATTTCTTCAGTGATGTCTTTCATTACGACAATGTCCAGTACATCAGGTAGTCCATTTACTCTTTGTATGTAGGTCGGTATATCAGGTCGTATCACAACTGCATTAAGTTTTTCAGCATAAATCTTCAGTCTTCTCCCGTTGGTATTTTCCACTCTATTATTCCATTCCTGCGATTTCTCAATAATTTCTTAATAATTTGCTGCATCTTCTTCTCAATCTCTTTCTCCAGATTCTGCATCATCGTGCTGAGGAGGTTTTTCGTGAACTTATCCAGTTCCTCAGTAATTCCAGAAATTCCTTTCCTGGTTTCGGCTTTTTTGACGGTTTTTGCCTTCTCCGTCATTTCATCTGGATTCCTAGTCTCTGCTTTGGTTGCAGTTTCCTGGGGTTTCTTAACTTCCGAAGAGTTTTGGGCTGGCTTCGGAGTATTTTGTGTTGGCCTCGAGCTGGTTTGGTGCGATCTTGGCGATCTCTTGGCCTTTTTCGTGACCAAGAAGGAAGAAGCATTACGTTCGTCATTCTTCCTGGTGAGCGTACACTCCTTGGAGCTGTGATTACCGGAGCATTTCACCTAACTCCATGGGAATTCGCATTTGCTCTGGGCATGTCCATACCGTTGACAGCGATAGCACTATCCAGGCCCTGCTGTCTTTCTCTTTGGTTCGACAACACAATTCATGTTGTACAGCCTGTTGATTTCGAAGATGCCCTTATTCTGAGTTTTCACCAGTAGTAAGGGCATTGGCTTTTAAGAAATGTTCGAGGTCAACCTTATGACCTCGGCATCAACGATTCCTTGATCCTTGAGGTTCTCAAGGATCGTAGGCATATCTACATATATCGGTAGGTATCTCACTACCGCGTAAATTTCCTTCTCCTCTTCTCGTTGGAGAGTGTAAAACTCTATTGATTTTTTGGAGGAATTCAGTCATCCTTCGGGGATCTTGGGGGGTTTGTGGGACGATCATAATTCCGTCCTTTACTGCTGTCGCTATGCTAAAATTAATGCCGTTTCGCACTAACGCGTTAGAAATTGACGTCCATTCTGACGTTTCTCTAAGGGTAACTGGGGAGAACTTATCTCTTTTCTCCTCCTCTGGAGGCTGGGGGTGTCACGACTCTCTTCTTATTGAGCTCTTCATTTGACGAAGAGCTGTATTTTCTCACTCTTTTGGAGGGTGGGGAAATTTTGTTTTTAGGGGTTTTGACCACCTCAATCTTCTGCTTTTGAACCGGTAAGGTCACTTCTCGGACATTTTTGGACACGTCACGTTTGAGTGCTTTGGAGTAAGGACTTTCCTTATTACCCTCCTGCAACTCGACTCTCCCGGAGATTTTTAATCTCAGCCACTAAGCTAGATATGCATCTATCTAGCTCATTCACTCTCGCTTTTGAACTTGCGTTCTCCTGTCTCAAAATAGCGTGTTCGGACACGATATTAGCGATTTCTAACGGGTCTTCTTCCATTACGGAATCGCAGTCCGAAAGGTCAGAAATTTTAAAATCTAATTTATAATTACTATACTACTCAAAGCAATTTGAAATAAAATTTTTCAAAAAAAAAAATATCTCATGCATAAAAACAAAACGACTCACCAGAGATTTTTCTACGCGAGAAAAATCAGGAAACAGATACGAAAAATAAGCTCAGCTGATGCTTTCTGCAGAACCACCGATCTAGACCTGGACTCTGGCAGATGAATACCAACTTTGAAAATTTTAACGAATTAAACTTCCGATAACACATACACCTATAGAACCTACCCAAACTTCACAGACGGAATAAAAAATTCCGTAGGTTTGCTAGTGGGCACTTTCACTTTTACAGCACTATGAAATACGTCTGCTCTGGTCAAGCTCTCACTCGACACTGCAATGATGCAACAACACCTCTCAGAAAGAGGATTTGTTTCGATTCTGTTCTTGAAGATTTGGGCAAATCACAGAGCTTTGTTGGTTGCTTTATTTCCTTTTTGTCATTGAAACATTTTTGTATCGGATTTGAGATTTCAGTGATCAATTCGGCAAAGTGTGAAATCAATTTCCCAAAAACTGTTGGATCAATTCGAGACAAATCTTGAAACTGTATATATTATTCGAATTGAGATATTGAATGTATTGAATTTCAGTTCGATAGTTCTGATAGGAATGGGGATTTCAGTGGTCGATTCAAAAAAGTAGGTATGCTTTCAATTCCTAAGGAACTATTGGATCAAATCGACCCAAATCTCGAAACTGTACACAGTTTTCGAATTGAGATGTACGTGTTGAATTTCAGTTTGATAGTTCTGATAGGAATTGAGATTTCAGCGGTCGATTCGACAAAGTATGATTTCAATTCACAAGGAATTGTGGGATTAATCCAAGCCAAATCTTGAAACTATACATAGTTTTCGAATTGTGACGCATATGTTGAATTTTAGTTCGTCGCTTCTGATAGATTTCAGAGGTCGACCCGACAAAGTTCGATTTCAATTTCTAAGGAAATTTTGGATCAATTCGACCCAAATCTCGAAACTGTACAGTTTTCGAATTCAGATGCACATGTTGAATTTCAGTTCGATAATTCAGATAGGATAATAGATAATCTTCAAATGCTATGTAAAGAACAAAATCTTCTAAGAAGATCTATTAAAGAGATGATATTTATAATACGAATGTATGTCAGTTTTATATTTGAACCGGTAAGTTCACTTCTTGGACATTTTTCAAAATAATGTTCTTTTTGAGTGCTTTGGAGTAAGGACTTTCCTTATTACCCTCCTGCAACTAGACTCTCCCGGAGATTTTTAATCTCAGCCACTAAGCTAGATATGCATCTATCTAGCTCATTCACTCTCGCTTTTGAACTTGCGTTCTCCTGTCTCAAAATAGCGTGTTCGGACACGATATTAGCGATTTCTAACGGGTCTTCTTCCATTACGGAATCGCAGTCCGAAAGGTCAGAAATTTTAAAATCTAATTTATAATTACTATACTACTCAAAGCAATTTGAAATAAAATTTTTCAAAAAAAAAAATATCTCATGCATAAAAACAAAACGACTCACCAGAGATTTTTCTACGCGAAAAAAATCAGGAAACAGATACGAAAAATAAGCTCACCTGATGCTTTCTGCAGAACCACCGATCTAGACCTGGACTCTGGCAGATGAATACCAACTTTGAAAATTTTAACGAATTAAACTTCCGATAACACATACACCTATAGAACCTACCCAAACTTCACAGACGGAATAAAAAATTCCGTAGCTTTGCTAGTGGGCACTTTCACTTTTACAGCACTATGAAATACGTCTGCTCTGGTCAAGCTTTCACTCGACACTGCAATGATGCAACAACACCTCTCAGAAAGAGGATTTGTTTTGATTCTGTTCTTGAAGATTTGGGCAAATCACAGAGCTTTGTTGGTTGATTTATTTCCTTTTTGTCATTGAAACATTTTTGTATCGGAATTGAGATTTCAGTGATCAATTCGGCAAAGTGTGAAATCAATTTCCCAAAAACTGTTGGATCAATTCGAGACAAATCTTGAAACTGTATATAGTATTCGAATTGAGATATTGAATATATTGAATTTCAGTTCGATAGTTCTGATAGGAATGGAGATTTCAGTGGTCGATTCAACAAAGTAGGTATGCTTTCAATTCCTAAGGAACTATTGGATCAAATCGACCCAAATCTCGAAACTGTACACAGTTTTCGAATTGAGATGTACGTGTTGAATTTCAGTTTGATAGATCTGATAGGAATTGAGATTTCAGTGGTCGATTCGACAAAGTATGATTTCAATTCACAAGGAATTGTGGGATTAATCCAAGCCAAATCTTGAAACTATACATAGTTTTCGAATTGTGACGCATATGTTGAATTTTAGTTCGTCGCTTCTGATAGATTTCAGAGGTCGACCCGACAAAGTTCGATTTCAATTTCTAAGGAAATGTTGGATCAATTCGACCCAAATCTCGAAACTGTACAGTTTTCGAATTCAGATGCACATGTTGAATTTCAGTTCGATAATTCAGATAGGATAATAGATAATCTTCAAATGCTATGTAGAGAACAAAATCTTCTAAGAAGATCTATTAAAGAGATGATATTTATAATACGAATGTATGTCAGTTTTTATTCGATGTTTCGCTTTTACATAATTTATCACAAAAAAAATTTGATTCCTTCTTTTCAGTCATTGGGTCATTCACATTTTATTCATATATTAGTTTTTATATTTTGACCACTTTTTTACAACCTTTTCGTTGTTTTTTGACTCCACCTGAATGCTTGGTAACGATTACCTTTTGTAGTAGCCTGATGAAGGAAATAAAATTTCCGAAACGTCGCTGAGAGAATAAGTGTTTTATATTCATGTTCCTTGTGCCAATATTCACCTTTAATGAAATTCTCTTGATGGTTTTCCCCTTTTATATTTTCTTTCCAACCCTGATTTCTTTGGCATCTTTTGTTGCAATTTCCTGAAGTTTTGTTTAGGGCTGGCTTCGGAGAGGTTTGAGCTGGCTCCGAAGTGGTTTAAGTTGATCTAGGCGATTTCTTGATCTTTTTCGTTTAGTGGGGGCGTTCAATCCTAGAATCTCATATAGTTTTCGAATTCTCTCGATAGAAATTCAGTGCTCGATTCGACAAAGTATTAGAAATTTTTTTGTCGAATAACATTTCGCTACTTCCAGTAAAAATGCGGATTTTGATGGTCAATGAATAAAAGAATATGTTCTATTTATCATGAACTGTTCGATCAAGGAGAATCAAATTTCGAAATAATAATATGATGAGAATATCCAGGAACCATGACAAGAGCGACTTCGGCAAGTCTGGGAAGAATCGTTTCGGTCCGTCAAAAATGGCATATCGGCCTATTTCCCATATCGCATTCGTCCGAAATACGATGCAATGATGAACCCAATAATTGGTACAAATAAAAAACTTCAAATTCCGTGAGATTACGCAGAAAACTTGCAATTTCAAGTCCTTAGCAATAATTTACGAGCCAATCGCCCGTCAAATTTCCGTCAACTTCGCTAATATAGATCCCTCTACCCGAAGTAATCCAAACCAAAAGTGTTAAGGTCATACAATGTCATCATCAACCTCCGAGTCTGAAGTGCGACAGGCAACTACGCCCGCTAGTGCTGTTGGTAAGACGCTAAAAAAAGCCGAGAAAAAAACCTCGGCAAAGTCGAAACATGTCAAACCCAGCCATCCTCCAACTTCCGATATGGTTAACAGTGCCATCAAAGGATTGAAAGAAAGGAGCGGATCCTCGTTGCAAGCTATCAAGAAATACATCGGTTCGAATTACAAGGTCGATTCTGAAAAACTTGCACCGTTCATAAGAAAATATCTCAAGTCCGCTGTACAGTCCGGTTCCTTGATTCAAACCAAAGGAAAAGGAGCGTCTGGTTCTTTCAAATTGGCCGCTGGCGGATCTACAACAAACGCGTCGAAGAAAGTTGCGAAAAAATCGGTCAAGTCGGCCGATGGAGCAAATAAGAATGCATCACCTACAACGGCAGCCGACAAGAAGAACAAATCACTTGCCAGGTCTACATCAACAGCGAGTA
Organism: Coccinella septempunctata; assembly: GCF_907165205.1. NCBI lineage: Eukaryota > Metazoa > Arthropoda > Insecta > Coleoptera > Coccinellidae > Coccinella > Coccinella septempunctata. The sequence continues at coordinate 12,931,921 of NC_058191.1, forward strand.
GGTCGAAAAAGAGAGCGGCTGTTGCTACAGAAAAGAAGAAGCCAAAATTAACGAAATCTCCCTCTAAAGCTAAGAAGGCAATCAAATCGCCGACGAAGAAGCCCAAAGCACCGAAACCAAAAACGGTCAAATCAGTAACGGCTCCGAAGAAAGTTACGTCTCCCAAAAAGAAAAAGTAAAACGAATCTAATTTTGGAAGGAAATAAATTTTAAACCGGTCCTTTTCAGGGCCTCTAGAATTTTTTATCAAATATTACTTTTATAGATTTTCACTCGCTAGAGAAACGATGTCAGAAAAGATGTTTCCATCGAACACGGTAGGTAATTTTTTTCGGAAAATTAAATATTTTTGAAAATGCTATCACATAAGTCGCGAATTCTAAAAATCACTTGACGGTCAGGAATTTTGCCGAATAATTTCAGATGCAGAATATTCAAGATTTCACTCAAGCTATCGAATGATAGCGATTTTGATCAAAAAATCAATACGCCGCAGAAATTAAATATCTTCATAAATGTTCTCTCGGTTCCGAAGTACTCAACATAGTCATCGCAATTAAAAAATTGCGAACCTCATTCCGAGGTTCGGTTCAGATTGAACAGTTCTTTCGAAATTGAACTCGTTATTTGACTAATTGACCATGAACATCTGCATTCATATGGAAGCAACGAACTGTAATTCAACCTGCGCATGCCATTTACAAAATTATGTGTGATTTTTAAGCTTTGGTTAGAGGCTAAAATACGATGGGTAGTACGATGGCACCGGATAGAATATCAAGGAAGTCATATCAAACAAGCAATCGACAAAACGAAAGCAGCGCCGAATAGACTCTACCCTCTGATAGGAAGAAGAAGCCACATGTCGAAAGAGACAAAATTGAAGATTAATATTCGAGAAAGTTGATATTCCGGGAGAATCATGTGTATTTGAAATTCCTTCCGGGGGCCGGGAGATTCGAATTTTTAGGGCTAAATTCCTGGAGAATCCCGTGATTCCGGGAAAGGTGTGAACCCTAAGTATAGTTCACGGTACAAGGTACCTATTTCACGTGTCTACTCAACTCGAAGTAACACATACACTAATCGTTGAGTCTCAACTTGAAAATGAAACTTTTTGCTTTTATAAGATTTCTAGAGACCATGGTACTATGAACCAACTAAATTTGAATGTCTGAAGTATTTGATCAGTAACTTGAAACATGCCGTACAATATCTCTCCAAATGCAGTGCTTAATTGACCCAAACATTCGTACATTGGACCTCAGAATCAAGTTTTGTTTTTTTTTAAGGAATGGAAATTCTTTTGAAAGATCACTTACTTTTTTCATTATCCATCTCGAATATTCTTGAGAAAAATGCTGAAATTGAATTCAAGATTATGACGGACGTTTTCCAGTGACAGACTTCTTGAACGATTGACGGACTGTCCGTCACAATGACGGACGTCTGGTCACCTTACTATAAACCAACTAGTTTGGAAAAGCCAAAATTGTTGTATTGGAATATTGAACTGGGGTGGTTTCCGGAGCATGTTTCCAGATAACATACCAAAAATTTTGGGTTAAGCTAATTTTAATTGCATTTTGATATTTATGAAGGTCATTTTGGAAATTTCATCTTATTCATAATTTCTGTACTGTAGTTCAGTCATAAAGAAACTGAATATGAAAATAACAATTATCATGTGTTGAGAATCGAGTAAGTCCCAACAATATTCCAGATATTCGGCAGGAGGCGTCAAAGAAGCAAAGATTAACCTATTTGAAAGAAGCCGCCCCATAAAAAGAACCGTAACTGTTATAGAGGATGACGACAAAGTTGAAGATTTCAGTTTTATGGCATCTGTGTTATAGAATGAAACATTTGTGAAAAAGGGTACGAGGGTAATTAAGTACAGGTCCAGTTTATATTAGGTACTGTTATTGCTGAATTCGCAGAAAATCCTCGGCATTCTGCAGAAATCTGTTAATTGAATATCATTTGAAAACAGATTCATTGAAATTTTAGTATCTACGAACATTTTAGCTTAATTGAATTTTCAAATGGTAGGTACTAAGTAGAAAATTATCAAATATATATAATGTATATAACTCAGGGGCGGAGCCAAAGATGTAAGATTTTCCTATCTCATAATTTGTATCGGTAAGAGAACACTATTTTTTATCAATTTATCGACAGTCATGCCTCCGAAAACTAGCGGAAAAGCAGCTAAAAAGGCGGGCAAGGCCCAGAAAAATATTTCCAAGAGTGACAAGAAGAAGAAACGGAAGAGGAAAGAAAGTTACGCCATCTACATTTACAAGGTATTGAAACAAGTGCATCCCGATACCGGTATTTCTAGCAAAGCCATGAGTATCATGAACAGTTTTGTGAATGATATCTTCGAACGTATCGCTGCTGAAGCGAGCAGACTGGCTCACTACAATAAACGTTCAACGATTACTAGCAGGGAAATTCAGACTGCGGTACGGCTTCTCTTACCTGGCGAGCTGGCTAAGCACGCAGTCAGCGAAGGCACCAAAGCAGTCACCAAGTACACCAGTTCAAAATGAAGTGGAACACATACGTTCTAACCCAATAGGTTCTTTTCAGAACCACTAATTAATTATTCCTAATAATTAGTAACTTGTCTGTTGCTATTTTCCTCAGATTTGATCGGAAAATTGCTCCGCTCCATGTAAGTTGATTTCCTTCAGTCTAACATTATCTGAAATTCAGCAAAGGCGTCTCAATTCGAAAACTTTGTGGTTTCAAGATTTGGTTCGAATTTATTCAACAGTTTTTGAGAAATTGATTCCACTTTAAATCTTCGGTAAAAATTCCGTGAATCCAAAACAAAATTCCGCACGCCTCGCCTGGACCACTCATGTTACCAATGGACTTATTTGTGCGATCGTTCCGAATTTGAATGTTGCTTTGGATTCACGGAATATTTTTCTTTAATATTTTTTATAACATCTGTATGTCATTCTCACAAGTATTCTGATGTGGTGAGTTTTATATGTATATAATTACATAATCCTAACCCTTATTAACTTCTTTAAAGCTAATACGGCGAATTCTGCGTTCCTTAAGTGCGCGAACATACGACGCGAGTTGGCGAAATATTCGAAACACGACTCTCATGACAGTCCCTCCAGACGGTGAGATTGATCGCAATAACAACCGGTGTGAACTTAGCAGCCACTTTCCAGCAGCCACTTCAGATCTAGCAGCCGTTTGACCAGTGGCGTCGGGTACTTTTTTTTTCGCGTACTGTGCTTACTGAAATCAGTATTAGGTCTCGGAAATGAATGAATTCTTTCAAACCCAGAGTGTTTATTCACTAGAAGATGATAAATACTATTTGAAAGATTTTTTATTCCTAGAATGTTGAAGTGTGAGTTCCAGCCATAAAATGGATATTCGAAATATAATCGAAAATAGGTCTAAAAAATGAATAAAGGGTTTGAAATTCGGTGTATGTATTTATAAGCCCTCAAGGAACGATATTCCATGAGCTTTTTCATTTGCAGGACTTGGAAGGGTGAATCTCACCCTTATTTCTAATAATAAAAAAAAATCGAAAATAGGTCTCAAAAATGAATAAAGGGTTTGAAATTCGGTGTATGTATCTATAAACCCTTAAGGAACGATATTCCAAGAGCTTTTTCATTTGCAGGACTTGGAAGGGTGAATTTCACCCCTATTTCTAATAATAAAACAAACATCGAAAATAGGTCTCAGAAATGAATAAAGGGTTTGAAATTCGGTGTATGTATTTATAAACCCTCAAGGAACGATATTCCGAGAGCTTTTTCATTTGCAGGACTTGGAAGGGTGAATTTCACCCCTATTTCTAGGGGTGAAAAAAAATCGAAAGTAGGTCTCAAAAACGAATAAAGGGTTTGAAATTCGGTGTATGTATTTATAAACCCTCAAGGAACGATATTCCGAGAGATTTTTCATTTGCAGGACTTGGAAGGGTGAATTTCACCCCTATTTATAATAATAAAAAAAACATCGAAAATGGGTCTCAAAAATGAATAAAGGGTTTGAAATTCGGTGTATCTATTTACGAACCCTCAAGGAACGATATTCCAAGAGATTTTTCATTTGCAGGACTTGGAAGGGTGAATTTCACCCCTATTTCTAATAATAAAAAAAAAATCGAAAATAGGTCTCAAAAATGAATAAAGGGTTTGAAATTCGGTGTATGTATTTATAAACCCTCAACGAACGATATTCCAAGAGATTTTTCATTTGCAGGACTTGGAAGGGTGAATTTCACCCCTATTTCTAATAATAAAAAAAACATCGAAAATGGGTCTCAAAAATGAATAAAGGGTTTGAAATTCGGTGAATTTCACCCCCTCTCCTCAGAGTCCACAGAATAAATCGAGAATAGGTCTTTAAAATGAATAAAGGGTTTGAAATTCGGTGTATGTATTTATAAACCCTCAAGGAACGATATTCCAAGAGCTTTTCCATTTGCAGGACTTGGAAGGGTGAATTTCACCCCCTCTCCTCAGAGTCCACAAAATAATTCGAAAATAGGTCTAAAAAATGAATAAAGGGTTTGAAATTCGGTGAATGTATTTACGAACCCTCAAGGAACGAAATTCCGAGAGCTTTTTTATTTGCAGGACTTGGAAGGGTGAATTTCACCCCCTCCTCTGGGAGTCCACAGAATAAATCGAAAATAGGTCTAGAAAATGAATAAAGGGTTCGAAATTCGGTGTATGTATTTATAAACCTTCAAGGAACGATATTTTGGGACCTATTTTCGATGTTTTTTTCATTATTAGACATAGGGGTGAAATTCACCCTTCCAAGTCCTGCAAATGAAAAATGTGTTGGAATATCGTTCGTTGAGGGTTCGTAAATACATACACCGAATTTCGAACCCTTTATTCATTTTCTAGACCTATTTTCGATTTATTCTGTGGACTCCAAAGGAGGGGGTGAAATTCATCCTTCCAAGTCCTGCAAATGAAAAAGCTCTTGGAATATCGTTCCTTGAGGGTTTATAAATACATACACCGAATTTCAAACCCTTTATTCATTTTAAAGACCTATTCTCGATTTATTCTGTGGACTCTGAGGAGAGGGGGTGAAATTCACCCTTGCAAGTCCTGCAAATGAAAAATCTCTTGGAATATCGTTCCTTGAGGGTTCGTAAATACATACATCGAATTTCAAACCCTTTATTCATTTTTGAGACCTATTTTCGATGTTTTTTTAATTATTAGAAATAGGGGTGAAATTCACCCTTCCAAGTTCTGCAAATGAAAAATCTTTTGGAATATCGTTCGTTGAGGGTTTATAATTACATGCACCGAATTTCAAACCCTTTATTCATTTTTAAGACCTATTTTCGGTTTATTCTGTGGACTCTGAGGAGAGGGGGTGAAATTCACCCTTCCAAGTTCTGCAAATGAAAAATCTTTTGGAATATCGTTCGTTGAGGGTTTATAATTACATACACCGAATTTCAAACCCTTTATTCATTTTTAAGACCTATTTTCGGTTTATTCTGTGGACTCTGAGGAGAGGGGGAGAAATTCACCCTTCGAAGTCCTGCAAATGAAAAAGCTCATGGAATATCGTTCCTTGAGGGCTTATAAATACATACACCGAATTTCAAACCCTTTATTCATTTTTTAGACCTATTTTCGATTATATTTCGAATATCCATTTTATGGCTGGAACTGACACTTCAACATTCTTGGAATAAAAAATCTTTCAAATAGTATTTATCATCTTCTAATGAATAAACACTCTGGGTTTGAAAGAATTCATTCATTTGCGAGACCTAATACCGATTTCAGTAAGCACAGTACGCGAAAAAAAAAGTACCCGACGCCACTGGTCAATCGGCCGCTATATCTGAAGTGGCTGCTGGAAAGTGGCTGCTAAGTTCACACCGGTGCAATAACAAAACCTTCTTCGAATAAATGTATATTTCGATGTGCCTAAGTTTTATTCTGTTCAGCAAAGTGTCTCTGCAACCAATTGTAACATCCATCATATATTTGATCTAACGAACTTGGTAAGATTGTTGTTTTATTTTCTTTTTCACGTTGTTGTCACTCTTTTCTGTTTTTATTTATACATTAACGTAGTGCTCTCACTGATGACATTTTTTTGTATTTATCTCTGTAGCCTTGAGGAAGTCCAAATATATGGACGAAACGTTGGCTTAGTTCCACTTGGTCGTTTTATTACCAGTCCTACTCCTGTGAAACAATTCAGCATGTCAACCCAAGGACGTGAACCTACCGATTTCAATAAATCTAATTTTGTAATTTCTTAACCTACAATCCACATACTTGAGTTAAGTTACCTAGTTTTGAACTAGGTAAATGTGGAAACCATTGTATAATTAAAAATTTTCACTTGTAAATTCATGAATATTTTCAGCCTTGAGAAAGGAGAAACTTGACCTCCGAAACGTCGGCGTTGTTATTTATTGAAATCCAATTACCTGATATATGACTTTGTTGAAGATTATGAGGCAAGAATTGATTTACAAATAGAAAAATATTGTAATAAAAGATCGTATAGGTGTACCATAGAAGATAAAACAGAAATCGAATCACAAATTGCAGAACTTTAAAAAGAGAAATTATTGAGGAATCCTATAGCCCGTTCGCAGCACCGGTCACATTAGCCTACAAAAAGGATGAAGAGAGAAAAAGCAGATTATGCATAGATATCAGAAAGCTTAACAAAATTGCCCCCATTAGGCTAGCAGAACTACTTTCGAATTTTGGATTTTTTTTGCGGCCATAATTTTAAGCTAATTTTTAGCTGAATGAGTTTTTGAAAAAAAAAAAAGGTTCTGCTAGCTTTACCGTCAAGCTAGCAGAACCAAACCGCTAATACAATAGTTATCCAGAATCTGAGCACACCATCCTTTTAGGCTAATTTTTGGCTAATTTAATACCCTAGTGAGAAATTTTTTGCTCTCCAATTATTGGAGAAATGGGGGCAAAAAAATAGACACTAGGGTAATGAATTAGCTCAAGGTTAGCCCGAAAAAATGATGTAATCAGATTTTAGATGAACAATCGATTATCGGTTTTGTCCGGCTAGCGACGCGTTGGGTTAACGAAAAGCCCAATTTCTCCAATAGTTGGAGAGCAAAACAATTCGCACTAGGGTAATAAATTAGTCTAAAATTAGCCTTGAAACATGATATAATGAGATTCTGGATGAACAATGTGTTATCGGTGTTGTACGGCTAGCGACGGGTTGGGTTAACGAAACCCTCAATATCTCCAATAATTGGAGAGCAAAAAATTTCTCACTAGGGTAATAAATTAGCCTGAAAGGATGGTGTGATCAGATTCTGGATAAATATTGTATTAGCGGTTTGGTTCTGCTAGCTTGACGGTAAAGCTAGCCTAAAATAAGCCTAAAATTATGGTATTGTCAGATTTCTGCTAAATGTTTTATTAGCATCAAATTTTAGATGAACAATCGATTATCGTTTTTGTCCGGCTAGCGACAGGTCGGGTAGACGGCATAGACATATTTAACACATGGACACGGCGTAGAGAGAGAGGGGGTGCGGCCGAAAGAAGATAGAGCTAGTATGGGCAAAACATTCGTTTGCACTTTGTATTTATCGAAATTTTCAGAATTTTCTCATCAATTTTAGATCAACTTTGAATGTCGTATCCCTTTTCTATTATGAATGGTGTAATAATGGTGTCCTCGTAGGGTGCAATTAATAGTACGAAATGAGTTGAAAAGACAGATAAAGTGAAATTTCACAGGTATAGTAACTTCGAATGTATTAATCGATTTATTATATCAGAGTTGAATTATTCATTTCAAATCAATAAAAGTATGTCAATTCTTTTCTCATCTAGATGAAATAATATCCAAGAAGCATTTGAGATAAGATTACTTATAGTATGCTGATTGTAATGTCTATTTTTCAACCTTTTGATCAATATTGATCAATGAAATATTTTTTCCGATATTGAACCAACAAGAAATCAGAATATTGTGTTGGCTACAAATGTGCTCAATTGTTTTTATTCAAATCAATTTATTCACAAACTTTCCATGAACTTATCTGTTGTATTTTCCGAGGAATAGTTGCCGAAAGCAAAAATTGTGCTCTTTAGTTCTAATTGGATCATTAAACGCAATCTAAATGATACTAATATTCGTTCAATTTTTTTTATTCGATTATAGGTACTTGTTTTTATGATGAGAGCATAAATGGGCCTAAAATTATTATGTAATCATATATTTCTAAAACAATTGATTATCGATTTAATCTTGGTGGCATTACTTTGAACTTTCAGATCTTGCAATTTCTCCCACAATTGGAGGAGAAATTTTTTTTTATTCGGGTAATAAATTAGCTTAACGTTGGAAGGAATATGATGTAATCAAATTCTGGATAAACAATGTATTAACGGTTTTGTACGGCTAGCGACGGGTTGGGTTAACGAAACCCCAATTTCTCCAATAATTGGAGAGCAAAAAATTTCTCACTAGGGTAATAAATTAGCCTTAAAATATGATATAATCAGATTCTGGATAAACAATGTATTAACGGTTTTGTCTGGCTAGCGACGGGTTGGGATAACGAAACTCCCAACTTCTCCAATAATTGGTGAGCAAAAAATTTTTCACTAGGGTAATAAATTAGCCTAAAAATAGCCTTGAAATATGATATACTCAGATTCTGGATAAACAATGTATTAACGGTTTTGTCCGGCTTGCGACGGGTTAGGTTAACGAAACCCCCAATTTCTCCGATAATTGGAGAGCAAAAAATTTCTCACCAGGGCAATAAATTAGCTTTAAAGTATGGTGTGATCAGATTCTGGATAAACAATGTATTAACGGTTTTGTACGGCTAGCGACGGGTTGGGATGACGAAACCCCCAATTTCTCCGATAATTGGTGAGCAAAAAATTTTTCACTAGGGTAATAAATTTGCCTAAAATTAGCCTTGAAATATGATATAATCAGATTCTGGATAAACAATGTATTAACGGTTTTGCCCTGCTTGCGACGGGTTAGGTTAACGAAACCCCCAATTTCTCCAATAATTGGTAAGCAAAAAATTTCTCACTAGGGTAATAAATTAGCCTGAAATTAGCTTTGAAATATGATATAATCAGATTCTGGATAAACAATGTATTAACGGTTTTGTCCGGCTTGCGACGGGTTAGGTTAACGAAACCCCCAATTTCTCCGATAATTGGAGAGCAAAAAATTTCTCGCTAGGGTAATAAATTAGCCTGAAAGTATGGTGTGATCAGATTCTGGATAAACAATGTATTAACGGTTTTGTCCGGCTAGCGACGGGTTGGAATAACGAAACCCCTAATTTCTCCAATAATTGGTGAGCAAAAAATTTCTCACTAGGGTAATAAATAAGCCCAAAATTAGCCTTGAAATATGATATACTCTGATTCTGGATAAACGTTTTTGTCCGGCTAGTGAAGGGTTGGGTTAACGAAACCCTCAATTTCTCCAATAATTGGAGAGCAAAAAATTTCTCACTAAGGTTATATATTAGCCTAAAATTAGCCTTGAAATATGATATAATATGATTCTGGATAAACAATGTATTAACGGTTTTGTCCGGCTTGCGACGGGTTAGGTTAACGAAACCCCTAATTTCTCCAATAATTGGTGAGCAAAAAATTTCTCACTAGGGTAATAAATTAGCCTAAAATTAGCCTTGAAATATGATATAATCAGATTCTGGATAAACAATGTATTTACGGTTTTGTACGGCTAGCGACGGGTTGGGTAGACGGAACTCCCAATTTCTCCAATAATTGGAGAGCAAAAAATTTCTCACTGAGGTAATAAATTAGCCTAAAATTAGCCTTGAAATATGATATAATCAGATTCTGGATAAACAATGTATTAACGGTTTTGTCCGGTTGCGACGGGTTGGGTTAACGAAACCCCCAATTTCTCCAATAATTGGAGAGCAAAAAATTTCTCACTAGGGTAATGAATTATCCTGAAAGCATGGTGTGATCAGATTCTGGATCAACAATGTATTAACGGTTTTGTCCGGCTAGCGACGGATTGGGATAACGAAACCCCTAATTTCTCCAATAATTGGTGAGCAAAAAATTTCTCACTAGGGTAATAAATTAGCCTAAAATTAGCCTTGAAATATGATATAATCAGATTCTGGTTAAACAATGTATTAACGTTTTTGTCCGGCTAGTGACGGGTTGGGATAACGAAACCCCCAATTTCTCCAATAATTGGTGAGCAAAAAATTTCTCACTAGGGTAATAAATTAGCCTAAAATTAGCCTTGAAATATGATATACTCAGATTCTGGATAAACAATGTATTAACGTTTTTGTCCGGCTAGTGACGGGTTGGGTTAACGAAACCCTCAATTTCTCCAATAATTGGTGAGCAAAAAATTTCTCACTAGGGTAATAAATTAGCCTAAAATTAGCCTTGAAATATGATATAATCAAATTCTGGATCAACAATGTATTAACGGTTTTGTCCGGCTAGCGACGGGTTAGGTTAACGAAACCCCCAATTTCTCCAATAATTGATGTGCAAAAAATTTCTCACTAGGGTAATAAATTAGCCTTGAAATATGATATAATCAGATTCTGGACAAACAATGTATTAACGGTTTTGTCCGGCTTGCGACGGGTTGGGTTAACGAAACCCCCAATTTCTCCAATGATTGGAGAGCAAAAAATTTCTCACTAGGGTAATAAGTTAGCCTAAAATAAGCCTTGAAATATGATATAATCAGATTCTGGATAAACAATGTATTAACGATTTTGTCCGGCTAGTGACGAAACCCCCAATTTCTCCAATAATTGGAGAGCAAAAAATTTCTCACTAGCGTAATAAATTAGCCTGAAATTAGCCTTGAAATATGATATAATCAGATTCTGAATAAACAATGTATTATCGGTGTTGTACGGCTAGCGACGAGTTGGGTTAACGAAACCCTCAATATCTCCAATAATTGGAGAGCAAAAAATTTCTCACTAGGGTAATAAATTAGCCTGAAATAAGCCTTGAAATATGATATAATTAGATTCTGGATGAACAATGTATTAACCGTCCGGCTTGCGACGGGTTGGGTTAACGAAACCCCCGATTTCTCCAATAATTGGTGAGCAAAAAATTTCTCACTAGGGTAATAAATTAGCCTAAAATTAGCCTCGAAATATGATATAATCAGATTCTGGATAAACAATGTATTAACGATTTTGTCCGGCTAGTGACGAAACCCCCAATTTCTCCAATAATTGGAGAGCAAAAAATTTCTCACTAGCGTAATAAATTAGCCTGAAATTAGCCTTGATATCAAGAAACACAAGCAGGCCAGTGAGTTATTTCGTAAAGCAAATAGCTACGCAAAGTCAATGATTCCGAGTTCAGTGACTGATGCGGTTTACCAGAAAATAATGGATAAGCAAACAGCGCGTGAAGCATGGGAAGCATTGAAGTTAAATTTTGAAGCATCTTCTAAAGATCAACTTTTCAAAGTGTGCACGGATTTTTTCGCATTCAGTTGGGTTATTGGAGAGGATGTCTCAACACACATCGCAAAATTAAGAAATTTATGGAATGAACTCAACAATGGTTTGAAAGCAAAGAATGAAAATATTTTACCGGACTTAATTCTTGTGTGTAAAGTTTTGAAAATCTTGCCTGACGAATTTGAGAACTTCAAGTCAAGTTGGATGTTGTTGTCGAAAAACGAAGAGAGAACTTTCGACGAGTTAGTAACTCAACTGTGCATGTATGAAAGAAATTTCAGAAAGACCATAGACAGTGGAACTGGAGAAGCATTGTTTGCTAAAATCGATAAAACGAAGAAGTATCAAGGTTTCAAGAAGTCGAAAGCAAATGACACATGCAAATGCAACTACTGCAAAAAGAAGGGACATTGGGTAAATACGTGTAAAAGGTGGATTGCTGATGGAAGACCATCGCGGACTAAGGACTCTCCACAGAGCAATACTCTGGATACCAATGTGGCCCTGTGTGCTAGCGGTGAAGATGAGACTGGTACATCAGTATGGTGGATTGACAATGGAGCCACAAAGCATGTGACGAATTGTCCAGACCAGTTTGTTGATTTTCACAAGTTTCGAAGTCCCTGCGTCATAAGGGCTGCTGGAAAAGAAACTCTTGAGGCAATTGGGAAAGGAACTATAGAGATATCATCCTTTACTGAAGATTGTAAACTAAAGATTACCTTGAATGAAGTATGGTATGTTCCAAAAATATCTAAAAATTTATTTTCTGTATTAGCTGCTCAAGACAGAACCAAAAATAGCAGATTCTACTCGACTTCAACTAAGTGTTCGCTGGAGGTTAATGGAAAGGTAGTACTATGTGGACATCGTGAAAAGGGTGGAACTTTATATAAAGCAGCAGTCGAACCGATAATTCCTGATAAAATAGAGAGAGTCAACATAGTCGAAGCAGAAAATTCCACACTTCAGCTGTATCACGAGAGGTGGGGACACCAAGGCAAGCGACACGTAAGAGAGATACTGAAGAGAGAGTTAGGTATTACTTTTAAGATGGTAAGAGATATTTGTGAGCCCTGTGTTTTTGGTAAAGCACATCGTTTACCTTTTGGCACTAGTATAAAAGCAACGAAACCTGGGGAACTGTTTTCCACTGATGTTGTAGGTCCATTTTGCGAATCTTTTAACAAAAAAAGGTTTCTATTTGTATTCAAGGATAGCTACACGAAGTTTCGTTATGGTTTTGTAATTAAGCAGAAATCAGATGTTAAGATTGTGTTGAAGTAGTTTTTAGCTCACGCAAAAACACTTGGACACAAAATCCAAGAGCTACTCAGTGACAATGGAGGAGAGTTCGATTGTGAAAATGTCAAGGAGATTCTGGCTGAGAATGGAATTGTGCAGAGATTGACAGCACCATACACGCCAGAACAAAATGGAGGCAGTGAGCGAGAAAATCGAACAATTGTTGAAATGGCAAGGACTTTCAAGTACTCGAATAGTGAAGTAGAATTTCCAGATTCAATATGGGCAGAGCTTGTGATGTCAGCTATTTACATATTGAATAGAACAGGAAAATCGTCAGAAGACGGATTCACCCCGTTTGAGTTATGGTTCAAGAAGAAACCAAGAATTAAACATCTGCGTGTAATTGGTTCATCTTGCTACGTTCACATACCAGCTGAAAAAAGGAAGAAAATGGACAAAAAGGCAGAAAAAGGATATCTTGTAGGATATGACGGAGATGAACGTTATAGAGTCTACATTCCAAGCAACAACAAGGTAATTTTATCAAGAGATGTTCAATTCCAAGAGAGACTCAAAGAATGTGAAGAGCTAGTCAAGCTACCGTTGGAAGATAAAATTCAGGACCAGTTTGAAGAGAAAGAAAATAATTGGGAAGTACATTCTGAGGAAGAAGATGATGATGATCAACTTGAGAACACTGAAGAAAAGTTAACATCGGAAAGAAAATTGAGGGATCGGTCATCTTTGCAAAAACCAAGACATCTTGAAGATTACACAATGTTGATAGAAGAGTTCGCAAACCAAGTTACAGGTGATCCGGAGACCTATGAAGATGCCTTGCATAGCGACGATTTAGCAGAGTGGAAGAAAGCCATGGATCGTGAAATGTCCTCCCTGAAAGAGAATCAGACCTGAACTTTAACAGAATCTTTCATTTCAGGGAAAGCTGGGAAAGAAATACAAAAATCCAACTCAAGAAGACGTAACCCGAGTAAAGAGAGTTTCATCGTAGAACCAAACATATTTCCATTCAATACTCATCAGAGAAAAAGTAACGGAGGAAAAATTGGTTATCCAACAGATTTCTACAGAGTATCAAGTTGCAGACATCATGACGAAGCCGTTGCAAAAAGAACGTTTGAATATGTGCTGTGCGAAGATGGGACTTATGTGAGAAGGGAAAATGGACAACATTAAGAATGCCACATTATTTACCTCTTTATCTCACATATATCTGTTTTATTCAACTGTACTTTACAATGGAAAGTGTTGAAATAATATGTAAATTTAAGTTGAATGATACTTCTGTATGAAAGTCTCATGTTCTATGTTCTATATTTTGTCAAGGAGAATGTATTTAGAGATTTTGAAAAGTGTGTATGTGTCGAGTTAGTCAAAAAAAAAGAAATGTAATAAAGTCAAACTTGTTGAACAGAAGTTCTTTTTTACCAAAAATAGAAGACTTTAACACAAAAAATTTCTCACTAGGGTAATGAATTAGCCTTAAAATATGATATAATCAGATTCTGGATAAACAATGTATTAACGGTTTTGTCCGGCTAGCGACGGGTTGGGATAACGAAACCCCCAATTTCTCCAATAATTGGTGAGCAAAAAATTTCTCACTAGGGTAATAAATTAGCCTGAAAGTATGGTGTGATCAGATTCTGGATAAATATTGTATTAGCTTCACCTTCAAGCTCGCAGAACCTTTTTTTTTTTTTTGAACCTAGTCTAGGGAAACCCGCAGTAGGTTCGAATGAGCGCCTAAAATGAGCCTAAAATTATGGTATTGTCTGATTTCTGCTAAATGTTTCATTAGCTTCTGGGTTCTGCCAGCTTAACGTTAAGCTAGCAGAACCCCCAATTTCTCCAAAAATTGGGGAGCAAGAAATTTTTAATTGGGGTAATAAATTTGCCTTTAATTATGGCCGCAAAAAAAATCCAAAATTAAGCTAGCAGAAAAGGCTAGCTTAATGAGGGTAACAAAATTGTAGTACGAGAAACACAGCCTTTTCCGAGAATAGAAGATATCCTAGTAAAATCTCGAAATTGTAAATTTTTCACAAAATTGGATATTAACTCAGCATTTTGGTCAATACCCCTTCGAATTGAAGACAGGAGTAAAGCAGGCTTCTCCACACAAAACGGTCATTTTCAGTGGACCTTTTAGCCCCCTGGTCTGAAAACGTCACCTGCAATTTTCCAGAGAATATTGCAATATAATCAGAAAACATGGACTATCTGATTTCACAAGAAACTATATAGATGATATCTCAGTGTTTTCCGAGACATTTGAGCAACACATGATTTACTTGGAAAAACTACTCCAAACAAAAAACAAACAAGGGTTCAGGCTGAAACTTACAAAATGTAAATTTGCTATGGATTCAGTGACATATTTGGGACATGAGATCAGGTGAAATTCAATTAAACCAATGAATGACAATTTAGTGGCAATAAAAGATTTTCCACTAAGTAAGAATCAGAAAAATATTCGACAGTTTTTGGGTAAAATAAATTTTTATAATGAATATATAACAAAAAGAGCCATAATTCATAAGTTAAATGAGGCACAAAAAAAGAAAGAAAGCTATATACCTAGAAACACTAGCAGTCAAAGAAGCAGTACTTTATTGGCAACACCTGTTGATGGGAAGATCATTCAACTAAGTGTTTATTGCCATTAACCACTTCAGGATCTGAATATAAAAACGAGACCAGATGAAGAATAAGGCCCTCACTTTCTTTCTGTCACAGTTTGATAAAGAGATAAAATACAATTCTGGAAAGTACAATTTAAAAGCAGACTGTCTCAGTAGGAATGCAGTGTTGGAAGCAGAAAATAATAAAGAAGAAATATTGGGAACAGTAAATTGTGTCAGTCTTCAAGATATTATAATGGATCAAAAAAATAATAAGAATATCAGGATAAAAGATAAAAGTTTAATACAAATAAAAGGCATGTTTTTCAAGGAGAAAAACAAAAGGGAAAAAAATTATTCTGACGGAGGAATTCAGTAGGGATCTAATAAAAAAAAATTCACTATAACATGGGTCATATTGGAATTAATCAGATGATATCCATGCTTTCACCTTATTATACATCACTTAATTTCTTGAATAATATAAAAAACCTATGTTCAACCTGATGCGAGACCCGCAAAAAAAATAAAACAAGAATTAAGAATAATTATGGCTCGCTTTCACAACTAGGTCCATCAAAAGAGCCATTCGAAATAGTATCTATAGATACAATTGGTGGATTTGGCGGAAGTAGATCAACAAAAAAATATCTGCATTTATTAGTGGATCACCTTTCAAGATATGCATGTGTCTGACTTCTAAAACACAAATGTGCTACCGATGTGAAGTTAGCGGCCACTTTATCCGGAGATAGCAGCCGTTTCGCCAATGGCGTCGGGTGAATTATATTTTATCATAACATTTCACTGGAACATAGTTCGCGTATGAAATTTGAGAGATTCTCTCATTTCCAATGCCATATCTTGATAGCTGATTAATTTTTTTTCCCCAAACTGAAAATAACCCTTCAACAAAAACATACTATCTGGTTTCTTCCGAAAACCATTGAAGTAAAAAACCTCTACAGATGAAAACAAGAGACAACATTAATAATAACAACAGAAACAAAATCTTACACTTTCATTGCATTCGAAAGGGGCTGAGGGGTGAAAATCACCGCCACCCCCATAAATCATATTTGTTGGGAAAATATAGAAGGAACCGTCCTCTACAAATGAAAATCACAGGATGAGTTCTATGTACCCCAAGGAACAATTTTTCATCAATTTCATTGAATTCGGAAGGGGCTGAAGGGTGAAAATCACCGCCACCCCCATTAATCATATTTTTTGGAAAAGTATAGAAGGAACCTTCCCCTACAGATGAAAGTCACAGGATGAGTTCTATGTACCCAAAGGAACAATTTTTCATCAATTTCATTGAATTTGGAAGGGGCTGAGGGTGGAAAAGCACCGCCACCCCCATAAATCATATTTGTTGGGAAAATATAGAAGGAACCGTTCCTACAGATGAAAATCACAGGATGAGTTCTATGCACCCCAAGGAACAATTTTTCATCAATTTCATTGAATTCGGAAGGGGCTGAGGGGTGAAAATCACCGCCACCCCCATTAATCATATTTTTTGGAAAAGTATAGAAGGAACCTTCCCCTACAGATGAAAGTCACAGGATGAGTTCTATGTACCCAAAGGAACAATTTTTCATCAATTTCATTGAATTTGGAAGGGGCTGAGGGTGGAAAATCACCGTCACCCCCATAAATAATATTTGTTGGGAAAATATAGAAGGAACCGTTCCTACAGATGAAAATCACAGGATGAGTTCTATGTACCCCAAGGAACAATTTT
The DNA here is from genome assembly GCF_907165205.1 of Coccinella septempunctata. NCBI lineage: Eukaryota > Metazoa > Arthropoda > Insecta > Coleoptera > Coccinellidae > Coccinella > Coccinella septempunctata. The sequence goes on from NC_058191.1 coordinate 12,949,064, forward strand.
TCATCAATTTCATTGAATTTGGAAGGGGGTGAGGGTGGAAAATCACCGCCACCCCCATAAATCATATTTGTTGTTAAAATAAAGAAGTAACCGTCCTCTACAGATGAAAATCACAGGATGAGTTCTATGTACCCCAAGGAACAATTTTTCATCAATTTCATTGAATTCGGAAGGGGCTGAGGGGTGAAAATCACCACCACCCCCATTAATAACATTTCCAACAAATATGATTAATGGGGGTGGTGGTGCTTTTCACCCCTCAGCCCCTTCCGAATTCAATGAAATTGATGAAAAATTGTTCCTTGGGGTATATAGAACTCATCCTGTGATTTTCATCTGTAGAGGACGGTTCTTTCGATATTTTCTCAACAAATATGATTTATGGGGGTGGCGGTGATTTTCACCCCTCAGCCCCTTCCGAATTCAATAAAATTGATAAAAACTGTTCCTTGGGGTACATAGAACTCATCCTGTGATTTTCATCTGTAGAGGACGGTTCCTTCTATATTTTCCCAACAAATATGATTTATGGGGGTGGCGGTGATTTTCACCCCTCAGCCCCTTCCGAATTCAATGAAATTGATGAAAAACTGTTCCTTGGGGTACATAGAACTCATCCTGTGATTTTCATCTGTAGAGGACGGTTCCTTCTATATCTTCCCAACAAATATGATTTATGGGGGTGGCGGTGATTTTTCACCCTCAGCCCCTTTCGAATGCAATGAAATTGTAAGATTTCGTTTCTGTTGTTATTATTAATATTGTCTCTTATTTTCATCTGTAGAGGTTTTTTACTTCAATGATTTTCGGAAGAAACCAGATAGTATGTTTTTGTTGAAGGGTTACTTTCACAGTTTGGGAAAAAAAATTAATCAGATATCAAGATATGGCATTAGAAATGACCTCAAAGAGAATCTCTACAAATTTCATATGCGAATTATGTTCCAGTGAAAAGTTATGATAAAATATAATTCACCCGACGCCACTGGCGAAACGGCTGCTATCTCCGGATGAAGTGGCCGCTAACTTCACATCGGTAAATGTGCTCAGATTCCATACAATTAACAAACAAAGTTTTGAAAGAAGGAAACATAAAAAAATTTCAACGGATCAATATTCAGGAATAAACTCAAAAAAATATTGAAAATTTTTAGATGAAAAAAACATCCCACGGATATTCACTGCTCTAAATTCTCCTTTTTCAAATGGTTTGAACGAGAGGCTAATTCAATCACTAGTGAATAAAATTAGATGTAAGTTGAATGAATCAGAAAATAGATCTGCATGGACAACAGTAGCACATAAATCTATAGAAGAATGCAATAAAACTATCCACACGGTAACCAAATTTAGCCCAGAATACTTGTTGAAAGGAATCGATAATTTATTGATACCTAAAGAATTAAAAGTAGGAGTGAAGTATAATTTCAAGGGAGATAGAAACACTGCATTGGAAAATAGTATAAAATACAACCAATATAACAAAAAAAAATTTGACGCACGTAGAAAGGATTATAACTCCAGTGACGGACTTCTCGAACGATTGACGGACTGTCAGTCACAATGACGGACGTCTGGTCACCTTACTATAAAATATAAGTCAACTGATTGGGGAAAGCCAAAATTGTTGGAATATTGAACTGGGGTGGTTTCCGGAGCATGTTTCCAGATAACAGGCCAAAATTTAATTGCATTTCGATATTTATGAAGGTCATTTTGGAAATTTCAACTTATTCATAAATTTAGTTATAAAGAAACTGAATATGAAAATAACAATTATCATGTGTTAAGCCGGCCACAGACACAGAGAGAAGACGGCGTGCAACATGCAACATGCAAAGAAAGACAACCATCAACTTTCGCACTTATTGCCCACACACATGAGAGAAAACAACGCGGAAAAATGCGATAATTCATCAGTTCGAAAATTTCATCAGTGGGAGATGATGGCAGTGGCGTACGCTTGTTTGGTGAAAAAGAAGTAATTGAAGTCGCTTCGAGAGAGAGGAAACTTCATCCTCTCCTGCGCCTGATCGTTTGGATTCCAATACTTTTTTGAATTCCCGTCAGAAACCACCACGAAGGGTGTTAATTTTTGATTTTATCGAATCATCTGTTGAGGATTTTTCAACATCTTTCAACTTAGCAAGTAAGACATTATATGGGTAATTCTTCTTCGATCGGTTCATATATTCTCTCGATTTTGTTTTCCACAAAGATGGGAAGGACCTATAAATTTCTATGAACTCCATCTCCAGGAATTCGCGGGAGAGATTTCTCAGGTCCGACATCGTCCTCGGTGCATTTCGAGCCGAAACAGTATTGAAGACTGAAGCTGCAGCTGCTCGATTTGATTTGTTGTATGTATATTGCCTACTGCACTGGTGTAGAAGTCCGTTGGTCCATAAAATCGGCCACACACGGACGTTCATGCTTCGCGCAACATGCAATTTTTCAGGATGGTTCGGAAGAGATGAATGACGGACAACATGCAACATTCATACCCACACACGAGCGTTGATGGTTGTCATTCTTTGCATGTTGCATGTTGCACGCCGTCTTCTCTCTGTGTCTGTGGCCGGCTTTAAGAATCAAAGGAGCACCAACAATATTCCAGATATTCGGCAGGAAGCGTCAAAGCAAAGATTAGCCTCTTTGAAAGAAGCCGCCCCATAAAAGGAACCGTAACTGTTATAGAGAATGCCGACAAAGTTGTAGATTTCATTTTTATGGCATGTGTGTCACAGTATGAAACATTTGTGAAATAGTGTGCCTACAAGCACGAGAGTAATTAAGTACAGGTCCAGTTTATATTAGGTACTGTTATTACTGAATTCGCAGAAAATCCTCTGCATTCCGCAGCAATCTGTTAATTGAATATCATTTGAAAACAGATTCGTTAAAATTTTAGTATCTGCGAACATTTTAGCTTAATTGTATTTTCGAATGGTAGGTACTGAGTAAAAAAATATCGTACAAAACGATAATTTTCGTACAAATGGCAACGGTGCCAGTACCCCGTAATCCAAGTATCCACAAAAAGCTGTGGAAGAAGACCTCAACAACACCGAGTCACGATACTAAAAAGAAAATTATTCTATCGTGACAACGAGTGTTGTCGTGTTGTCGGTGTTATCGAATATGTCCGGACTAGAAACTGGACTGGAACTGATCTTTGGACTAGTTATTTCTCTGGACCGGATCAGGTTGAAACTGATCCATGAAATTGTTTGGATCAGCCTTCCCTAAACCAAGGTGCATCTATTGCACATGGTAGCAGCTTGTTTTCAGTGGCCTGAATAGGGAATACTCCTTCTGACGAAAATGATGTTTTTTTATGATCTTTTAAACGTCACATTTTGAAATAACTATTTCAACCTTACCCAAAAAAAAATTATTTTAAGAACTTAAAAATGAAAAATGAAAATGGGTATTTTAAATTTAAAGCGTTTGGATTCAATTGCACAAGTTGGCAACATCGACTGAAATATGCGTTGATAATAAAGGACAACAAATACATTATCTCGATGAGACAGACAAAGATGGATGTCTATGAAGTCTGCGACGAACGCGGAAGGTCGTAAAATTTTATGGGATTTTTATGGTTGGTTGCTGTTGCTGCTCATCCGTGAGTAGGCGGCTGTAAATCAACAGCTGTTATTTTATAAACAAGCTGATCGGACATTGTTCTTTTTATTTCGTAGTAGGCCACAGCCGTCTATAGAGATAGCCTGGAACACAATTATTCAACGCCGCAATCGAACGCAAACCGAAGGGATACATGGGTCGATGCTATAGCGCGGGATACCGTATTATTTCGAATTTTAAACGATAGCGAAGTAATTGAATTGATGATTTGTTGAAAGAATTAACATTAATAAATAAACAACATCAGACCCTAGTTGGTCAATAAATCGAATATCTGAGTTACTTCGGCACTTGAATCTCATAACAAAGTTGAAATTGAAAGATATTTCTCAAATACATTATTCAATTTATTGTTCAGCAAGAACCTCGAGAAGGTGTAGGGTCATCTCTTGCCATACAAAATATAAATTCTTGAGCACAACAAACATACAATTAAATAAATCAATGAAATTTTTGACTCGTAGTACCTTATGTTGATGATTTTCAACTAAAAGATCGACGACACGATCTAATAATGGCAAATTACAGGATAGGTACATTCAAGAGGTAGTTTTCATTACCACTGTGGGAATTAGCAAAGAAGTTGAAATTAATCTCAAATACCTCTTAGTAGGTAAAATAAAAAATTTTCTCATTGATTCGAAACAAGATGCTGGCTGACTGAGAATATAACATAAATGACATGATTATTGTACTTGATGAGTACTTAATTTTATTCCTAATGATTTGTCTCAATTGATCTGTAATGATTTCTACTTGTCTGAGTTTATTAAAATTTTAATTAAAGCTATCCACTGAAAATGCCGCTAAAGAAAATAAAGAATTTTTCAATAAATCTAGATGTTACAGTTGCTGAAATCTCATAGTTAGATTTTTATATCTAGCAAGTAAATTTGTGAGTTCAGACCACCTATTGAGGATAAGATCAAAAGGAAGAATCCATTTTAAATCATGACATGAAAATTTTTTATGAACAATTTCGAAAATTTCAAATGGTTCAAAAGGCTCCTATCGATTTTAACTGAAGCATCTACAGATAATGATTTCTCAAAATTAAGTATATAAAAATAAATCTTATTCTCTAATTTCTTAACCTACAATCCAGATACTTGAGTTTTAGTGGAATAGGTAGTTGTTATTAAGGTCATCAAAATCTCTACTAATATCTGAACTCACAAAGGTTTCTTGAGGGTTGATTTCGAAAGAGATTTTGGCAAATTTAGAAGAATTTTTGGGAAAGCGTCTGGTTGTAGTTTTGGATTTTTCAATAATAACATTTTAGTGGTTCCATCCGGAAGTAAATATTTCACATCCCTAATAATATCACTTTCCTCAAAATGTTTCTCGCAAACCGACCTACATATAAGCGAGGCTCGAGCGACGCTATAAGTGCTTGGAGTGAAATTTTTTCGTGGGATAGCTTTTACCCATAAGCTTAAGGTTTTCATCTTTTGGAAACTTGAAACAACTTACATCATTTCTGTTTTAGGAAAAGAATGATTGCTCCTGCAGGAGGGAAAACAACATTTTCACAACATTTTTCACACTAGTTGATCTCGATATCAAATTATCTCACCCAAATTTCGGAAGAAGATTCGCCCAGAACTAGACGAGATCCGCTTCACTTCAAACTATATCGCACTTATTTCACGCCGGTTTTTCACGAAAACTCAACGATTTATCGAACATAAACAACACCACGTGTGAAACCTTTCGAACTAACTGCTGTACTGAATGATATCTCGACATTATCGATGTTACGCTTACGCCATCGAACACTAAAAGAACTGGAAGGGCATGCAAGCAAACTGAGGAAGACTGAAAGGGAAGATGTAGAGAAATCTATCTCTCTCTGCGCTTTGTCAATTGGTTTATAACGATGTAAACAAAAACAACCCGGGGCGGGGCGTTCGAGTGAGACGACTGCTGCTGCGTCCGACGTATGATGCGGTTATTCGATTGGTTGCCGAACCATTAGAAAGAGATGGGTTGCTCTACATCTTCCGTCTCAAGCCTGGTTCTCAGAGCTTCGTAGTGTCGCCAGCGACAGTTCTCCAGCCAATCAGAGCATGTAAACAAAACTTCCCCTGACCCCTTCCTTTTCATTTCTGGTTGTCGAGAAGTGTCGCGACACGCCCCTTTTGTAGTTGAAATATTCCAACTACACCTGGAATTTCTGCGACAATCACAATAAATATAACCTATCTGTCAGCCGCAAAAACAGTTGTTTTTGATTTTAGCTATTCTTTTCACTATTTTTTAATCATGGTATATTTTCCATCTAAATTCAGGTAAATATATGGAACACCAATGATAATTATCACGGAGAAAGGAAATATTCTTTCATTTCATATTTATTGTTTATTTCAGAATGGAGTTTTTCTACAAGTATACAGCTTTATATTCGTGGCGAAAGGCGAAATAAAATAAGGAGAAGAAGGTGGATTCTCTAGGCCACTGCGGCAGATAGGTATTTAACTTCCTAATGAACCATGGGAGTTCACTGCTATGTACTCCATGAATATTCATTTGACCAATAGATATATGAAAAGTAAGCTAATTTCACGTTTTGAAATGAGAAATATGTCAAGATCTCCTGAATTAAATTCCAATTTTCTTTCAGTGAATACAAAAAGTGCCTATTTCATTGAAATTCCCAAAACAAATCAAAAACTAGCTGAACGTTACTCACACAAAATAAACAAGATTGGAGGTTTTGATCCATTTGCCATTTAAGAAAGAGATATACGAGGTTACAGTCCTGATGGAATATTATGATATTGTGGTTTTTCTAGTTTTCACAACCAGTTTTTAAACAAATCAGCAAATGAAAGCATTTAAGCGCTTATCAGCCTACAAATGCTCGCATTATATCTGGGTTTTGCTGTTTGAAACAAAATATTCTGTGAGAAGTTTTTCACAAAAGGGTCAGTACAGATGAATAGGTGTACATGTAAAGAAGGGAAAAATTACCATTTTATGATAAAATGCTGCTATGAGGATTGTGAAATATATTGGATCCGATCCATGCGGAAAGTGTTGGGCTGACCATTGTTATATTTTATATTTTCAAGACTATTTACGCATTTATGTGCGCAGCGCGTAGTAGGAAGGATACGAATCCGGCGCAAGCCGATATTATAAAATGTAATTCACCAGTTCGAGTATTGTAGCAAAGATAGAAAAACTCCTGTACGAAGTTTTATTTTTATGAGAAATAAAGTTGTAAAACGAGTGGTTCTCATTTCATTCATTTCTTCATTTGATTACATCAGAACACAACAGTTGGCGACGAGAAAGAAACGATCCTACATTAATTGGATAAACTTAAATACTTAATTAAGTCGAACACGTGAGATTTGCGAAGATCACAAAATGGCTGCCCCAACACATTCCATTCATACAGTATTTTCGATCGAGACCTACGATATTACCAAAAAATTCGATCGTTGGTTAATGCGATTGGAAAGCGCATTCGAAGTTTTTCAAGTGCCTGATGATAAAAGAGCGGCCTATTTACTCCATTACATGGGGCCAGATGCTTATGACGTTCTATGTGATAAAATATCACCCCAAAACCCCAATGATACACCTTACGAAGACCTTATAAGAGAAACGAAGAACCATTACAATCCTGAGCCGTTGGAAATTTCAGAAAATTTTAGATTCCTTCAAAGAAAACAAAATGATGGGGAAAGTGTTCAAGAATATTTGACGGCCCTACAACGCCTGGCAACAACTTGCAAATTTGGTGATTACTTGAAGAAAGCCCTTAGGAACCAATTTGTTTTTAGTCTACGAACCCAAAATATTCAAAGCAGGCTATTGGAGATGAAGGATTTGACAATCGAGAGAGCCTTAGAGGTAGCGATCAGCATGGAAACTTCTGCCAGGGATGCAGCACAACTTCATCGGAATAACGTGACCAGTTCTTCTGTGAATAGTATTAAATGTGGAAAACAAATGGGTGATCGTCCTTTGAAAATCAAGGCTTCTTCAAAGCCTTCTTCTAATGATAAAAATTCTAATAAGTCTTCTTATTGTTACATATGTGGCTCTCCTTCTCACTTTGCGAATACATGTAAATACATCTCTTCTATCTGTTCGAAATGTAAAGTCAAGGGTCATCTGGCAAAGGTATGTTTCAAAGGCAGACAAAGCTCCAGGAAAGCTGAGCATACCAATCAAATTGAGGAAATTTTTGCGGTAGAATCAGAACATGTAAGTTACAGAGATAAATACATGGTAAAAATCAAAATTGAAGATAAATTAATTAATTTTGAACTGGACAGTGGAGCTGCTGTCACAATAATGAGTCATGCATTGTTTAAAAAGTCATTTCCCAAATTAGAAATCCATAAGACAGATCTGAAATTGGTTACATATTGTAAGAGAGTTTTGGATGTTGTTGGCTTTTCAAGGGTGAAATGCGTATACGAGGGCAAACTAAAACATTTGAATGTCTACATTGTCAATACAGATAGATTGCCTATTTTAGGTCGGGAGTGGATACGTCAACTAAACATAAAACTCGAAAATTTTAATAAAATTGGTCGTGAACAAAATTTACAAAATATTTTACATAAATACCCAGTTCTTTCAGATAATTCTATGGGTAAAATACTCACCCCCGGTTTCATAAAGCTCTATCGGGAAATCAACGCTTGATTGACACATAAACGTCAATTTGTTTTCAATCAATAATTCAGCCATAAGAATTCGGAATTCAATTCTAGAATCAAATTATGATCTATATACATCTATTCAATGATTCTAAATTGCTTCTTGTTCAATATATGTAGGAATGAAAAAGTTTTAGTGATTTCGTTTTTGAAATCCAGTGTCTGTCAAATCGTTGATCGGGCAGTAAGAGTTTTATGAAACCCGCTGTTAATCTCAAAGCTCGCTTAAGGTTGAAGGATAACGCGAAGCCGGTTTTTGTTAAAGCTAGGAAAATTCCGTATGCTTTGCAAGATAAAGTTGAAGAAGAATTGAGTAGGTTAGAAAAAGAGAATATTTTAGTCAAAGTAAATCAATCAGAATGGGCTACACCAATAGTTCCGGTTGTTAAAGCAAATGGTAATATAAGAATATGCGGAGATTTCAAAGTAACTCTAAACCCTAATTTAATTATTGACGAACACCCGTTACCTTCAATAGAAGAATTATTTGCAACAATGTCAGGGGGAGATAAATTTACAAAATTAGATTTACAGCAAGCTTACTTACAAATGGAAGTTCATCCGGAAGATCAGAAACTTTTGACATTAAGTACGCATAAAGGTCTTTATCAATGTACTCGTTTATGGTATGGAGTTGCTAGCGCCCCAGCCATTTGGCAAAGAGAAATAGAAAACATACTTAAAGACATACCCGGAGTATCTGTATTCATAGATGATATCAAAATAACGGCACCAGACGACGAAACTCATTACGAACGTCTAGAGGAGGTTTTGTCTAGATTAGCTAAGCACAATATTCGAATCAATTATGATAAATCTGAATTCATGAAAGACAAAATAGAATATTGTGGTTACGTTATTGATAAGACTGGAATACATAAAGCACTAAATAAAATTCAGGCTATTCAAAATGCAAAAATACCTAAAAATAAAACAGAAGTTAGAGCTTTCACTGGTTAAATAAACTATTATGGCAGATTTCTAAAGAATTTGAGCTCTAAGTTATATCCGTTATACAATTTACTAAAAGACGGCGTAGTATTCAAATGGGACGCAAAATGTCAGAAAGCCTTTGATACGGTAAAAAAAGAAATCATGTCAGATAGGGTACTTGCTCATTTTGATCCACAACTACCTTTAATATTAGCTACCGATGCTAGTCCCTATGCTGTCGGGGCTGTGCTGTCGCATATATATCCGGATGGTACAGAGAGGCCTATACAATTTGCTTCACAAGTTTTATCTTCAGTTCAACAAAGGTATTCACAAATAGACAAGGAAGCTCATAGTATCATTTTCGGTGTTAAAAAAATTCTTCTACTACCTCTATGGTAGACATTTCACGCTCTTTACTGAGCATTGCGACGTGGGAAACTAGTACATAAACGAGATCGTTTCAACATATTATATCAAACAGAATTTTCATTACTACAAAATTGTTTGTTTAGAGGACAAACCGATGTCATACCTAAAACGTTACGCGGAAAGGTCTTGGATGAACTGCATGCTATACATACAGGTATAATTAAAACCAAGCAAATCGCCAGAAGTTATTGTTGGTGGCCAGGAATTTCCGAAGATATTGAGCAGAAGGTTAAAAATTGTTTAGAATGTAATAAATTCAAAAATAACCCTCCCAAATATCCATTTCATCCTTGGGAACAGGCTAAAACTGTTTTTGAAAGAGTTCATATCGATTTCACTGGACCGTTTATGAAACACTATCTCTTCATTCTAGTGGATGCGTATAGTCGTTGGCCAGAAATACACTTAGTCAAAAATATGACAGTCCAGACTTTAATTCCTTTACTGAGAAAAATATTTGGTACCTTCGGTTTACCATCGGTCATAGTAAGTGATAATGCACCCACATTTACGTCTTTTCAATTCAAAAATTTCTTGAAGGAAAACAACATTTTCCATAAATTATCGCCACCATATCATCCTGCAACCAATGGACTTGCAGAAAGATATGTACAATCTTTCAAAAATGTGATAAAAACATTAGGACACACTGAAAATGACATTGAGAAAAACTTATCAAAATTTCTAATGAACAACAGAAAATTGCCTCATTCTATAACTGGCGTAAGTCCCTCCACCCTAATGTTCGGTAGAAATACAAGAACTAAACTGGATTTATTATTACCACCGGGAAATATTTCAAAATCAATTAACACAGACAATGGTTGTCAGAGAAAATTTAAGGAGGGGGAGAGAGTTATGACTAGAGAATATTTACACTCTCATAAATGGGAGTTCGGTGTCATTGAAAGAGTCCTAGGTAATTTAACTTATTTAGTTCGACTAGATGATTCACGAATTTGGAAACGGCATGTTGACCAGATACGTTCAATAGGTCAAGAAACACCATTAATGATTAGCCATACACCATCCAATCCTACTCTGGATCCTGTTTTGATTTCAACAGAATCAGCTCAAAATTCTGAGATAAATTTAGAAAATTCCTGTAGGGAAAATACTGAGGAGAATAAAGATTCTGAACAGACATTGAACATAACTAAAGCTCCTCAAACTGAAATACCAAAACAGTTGCCTGCTCCAGATGATCCTTGTACCCTAAGCAGGTCCACACGCATACGAAAAGCACCATCAAGGTTAGGTATGGAACCTTTGTAAACTTAGAGAGGGAGGAATTGTTATATTTTATATTTTCAAGACTATTTACGCATTTATGTGCGCAGCGCGTAGTAGGAGGGATACGAATCCGGCGCAAGCCGATATTATAAAATGTAATTAACCAGTTCGAGTATTGTAGCAAAGATAGAAAAACACCTGTACGAAGTTTTATTTTTATGAGGAATAAAGTTGTAAAACGAGTGGTTCTCATTTCTTCATTTGATTACATCAAAACACAACAACCATTGTTCCTGATTATTCGTTCAGCGTTTGTACAAGCAATTTACACATGGATCGAATAGTTTTTTAAAATGTTATACATAATATGATGTAATGTGGTTCTATTAAATAATCTCGAAAAGATGCACAGTTCTATACAAAAGGTGTATTTACTATACCTAAATATAAAACAGAAACAATATGAAAATATAATTGGTTCAAAAATAGGAACAGTATAAAATTATATCCAGTAGAAAAATATACAACACATACAGCATAAATATATTGAGTATAGAATATAACCCATATATTTGAATAGCTCTTTCAATAGCATCCAATAATTTTAGTCGTCTCTTGTCTCGAGTCATTTGAATAAAACTTCTTATCTTATACTGTATCTATTTCCTTGGCCTCCACATCCATATGCAAGAGGATGGCATCAGAGACAAACTGATGGCATAATTATTCATTTCCTCCCAAAATACTGCTCGACTTGCCCAAGTTATTGAATACTTTCATGGCCTCAGTACTAATGTAAAATTTACACAATTTTAGTTCGAACACCATGTTTACTTCGGACATTATGGTGTGAGCAACTCGAAAATTCATTTTTGAAAAGATATATGTAGGTAATATAAATTCAAAATAGAATAGACTTTTTCAATCGTATTTGACAATCAGCTGTTTATGACAGCGGAGAACACAACACGTCATGTGAGAATGTAGGAAGGAGTGGGGATTGTCGCTGGCGACACTACGAAGCTCTGAGAACTAGACTTATGTTGGACACACTTTTCGTCGTATTTCAGTACCTAAGAGGCCCTTCCAGTTCTTATAGAGTTCAATGGCTTACGCAGAGAGATTTTGGCTCTGACTTGAGTTTTAGTGGAATAGGTAGTTGTTATTAAGGTCATCAAAATCTTTACTAATATCTGAACTCATAAAGGTTTCTATTTCATTATCCTGTCTACTAAAGTAATAATCTCATTCCTTCTAAGCTTGAGGGTTGATTTCGAAAAAGATTTTGGCAAATTTAGAAGAATTTTTGGGAAAGCGTCTGGTTGTAGTTTTGGGTTTTTCAATAATAACATTTTAGTGGTTCCATCCGGAAGTAAATATTTCACATCCCTAATAATATCACTTTCCTCAAAATGTTTCTCGCAAACCGAGCTATAAGCGAGGCTCGAGCGACGCTATAAGTGCTTGGAGTGAAATTTTTTCGTGGGATAGCTTTTACCCATAAGCTTAAGGTTTTCATCTTTTGGAAACTTGAAACAACTTACATCATTTCTGTTTTAGGAAAATAATGATTGCTTCTGCAGGAGGGAAAACAACATTTTCACAACATTTTTCACACTAGTTGATCTCGATATCAAATTATCTCACCCAAATTTCGGAAGAAGATTCGCCCAGAACTAGACGAGATCCGCTTCACTTCAAACTATATCGCACTTATTTCTCGCCGGTTTTTCACGAAAATTCAACGATTTATCGAACATAAACAACACCACGTGTGAAACCTTTCGAACTAACTGCTGTACTGAATGATATCTCGACATTCTCGACGTTACGCTTACGCCATTGAACACTAAGAGAACTGGAAGGGCATGCAGGAAAACTGAGGAAGACTGAAAGGGAAGATGTAGAGAAATCTATCTCTCTCTGAGCTCTGTCAATTGGTTTATAACGATGTAAACAAAAACAACCCGGGGCGGGGCGTTCGAGTGAGACGACTGCTGCGTCTGACGTCTGATGCGGTTATTCGATTGGTTGCCGAACCATTAGAAAGAGATTGGGTTGCTCTACATCTTCCGTCTCAGTTGGACACACTTTTCGTCGTATTTCAGTACCTAAGAGGCCCTTCCAGTTCTTATAGACTTCAATGGCTTACGCAGAGAGATTTTGGCTCTGACTTACGCTTCGAATTTCTGTGCCTACAGGCGACGTTGCCGCTGTGGCGTTGTTCCGGGCTATTCCTTTAGAAGGCTCAAGGCTGTGAGTAGGCGCTGTTGCCAAATCAAAAACCAGAAACAAAACGTTTTGAATTTTAAAACCCCATATTTATAGAATGATTTTGAATAGTTTTCGCGGTGCATTTGGAAAAATCATGAATGAAACTCATAATTATTCAGTTTAAACTTGCATATGCATTGATAACCCAAATTGAGAAATCCCCCTCTTTTGATATGGCTCTTTTCCGCGAAACCCCAGGCAACTGATCCATAAGTCAGTTGAGGCCTAGCAACGGCTTCAATAATCTTCAATTTTGTCTACTTTTCAAAATAAATTATCTCTTGCTTTAGTAAGTTATAATAATTCCAATCATTCAAGTGTAGAAATTACTCCAATGCAAATAATCAAGGCAGATTTAAATTATTCATTATTGTAATATATTTGTTACAATTTCATATTTTATATTGTCATGTGTCAAACTCCCCACTAAGTCAAAATATGTTCTGATTGCGATCTGATGTAAAAATGAATCAGTGGTATTGTAGCAACAGGATATTGAAGTATACGTCATAAAAAAGTCGTTTTTTAATTGTTGCAAAGCGATAGATATCATTCAAATACATCACATAATTTGGCGACGAGAATAAAAGAGTTCATCAGACTAGTTGAAGTGTGTTTTGATAGTGGATATTTTGTTCATGCTGGTGTTTTTTTCAAACAACTAGAAGGTACTGCCATGGGATCACCCACTAGTCCTATTTTGGCCAACTTAGTCATGAATGAGGTGTTTGAGTTTGTGAAGAGTCGTTTAAACTTTGATGTACCACTTATGAAAATGTATGTAGATGATACCATCCTATTAGTACCATTTTTGGATCCTTTGTTGATGAGGGATGGGAACAATATCATTAAAAATTGGTCCACTAACAGTAACCGTTGCCTTAATTTTTCAAGTAACCACAGTATGCAACAAAAATTGAATGTAATGAATAACTTGATAAGTAGAGTTTTAAAATTGAGTAATGAAAAATATAAACGAGAAAACCTTTCGAAAATAAAGAGTATCTTAAAAAACAATAATTACCCATCTTATTTAATCAGCAGGTTGTTGGATAATCACTTGAGACCTAAGATTGACATGACATCTACAGTCCCGCAAGGGGATGTCAAATATTTTAGATTTCTTTACCTCCCTAAATTAAGTAATAAAATAAATCACATTTTCGAGAATTTTTGCTGCAGTTGTGCATTTTATATCGTAAAGACCACGAAAATATTCTTTACTCGTTTGAAGGATAGAGTACCAGACCAGTTTAGAACTGAATTAATATATAAAATTCCTTGTCATAATTGTGATAGTTGCTATATTGGCCAAACGAAGAAGTACTCGAAAGAAAGAATTAGACAACATGAATGTGACACTAACAATTTTGATAATAGGAATAAAACCGCTTAAGCTGATCATTCTTTTAAGACAGGTCATAAATTCAACTTTGAGCGAGTGTCAATTCTGTATAATGAATGTCGCCAATACAGCCGTAATATAAGTGAAATGATACATATAAAAACAAATAAAACAGTAAACCATAGGGAAGATGTGCAAGGTCTCAGCTCATTGTTCAACAGCTTATTGATTTGATGTTGTTGGTTGGAATAATATGTTTCTTTGTACTTGCTAATCGAGAGATTTCAATTGTTATAATATATTGTTTGTGTCGTTATCTGTAACTTTATAGTAATTTGGTTCTGTGACGTTTATTTATTGTAATTAGATTATGTTATATTTGATTCTATTGAACATTAGATTAGGGACAACACCAAATTTGTGGCTTCTATGTAACATAAAGCATAATATTCTTTGATTTCACCTGCAAATTTGAATTGATCGCCGTGCATGTTTGAGCAGATATGAATACATCGACTTATTGTAGTAATTTATATATGGATAGTTCCACCTAAATTGTTTTCAACTAGGTGAATGTGGAAACCATAGTATGATTAAAAATTATCACCTGTAAATTCATGTATATTTCAGCCTTGAGAAAGGAGAAACTCGAGCTCCGAAACGTCGGCGTTGTTAAAAGTCGTTTATTTATTAAAGTCCAATTACCTGATATATGACTTTGTTAAAGATTATGAGGCCAGAATTGATTTACAAATAGATAAATATTGTAACAAAAGACCGTATAGGTGTACTATGAAAGATAAAACAGAAATCGAATCACAAATTGCAGAACTCTTAAAAAAAGAAATTATTTAGGAATCCTATAGCCCGTTCGCAGCACCGGTCAAAATAAATTTTTATAATGAATATATACCAAAAAGTGCCATAATTCATGAGTTAAATGAGGCACAAAAAAGAAAGAAAGCTATATACCAAGAAACACTAGCAGTCCTAGAAGCAGTACTTCATTGGCAACACCTGTTGATGGGAAGAACATTCAACTAAGTGTTTATTGCCATTAACCACTTCAGGATCTGAATATAAAAACGAGACCAGATGAAGAATAAGGCCCTCACTCTCTTTCTGTCACAGTTTGATATGGAGATAAAATACAATTCTGGAAAGTACAATTTAAAAGCAGACTGTCTCAGTAGGAATGCAGTGTTAGAAGCAGAAAATAATAAAGAAGAAAAATTGAGAACAGTAAATTGGGTTAGTCTTCAAGATGGATAATGGATCAAAAAAACAATAAGAATATCAGGATAGAAGATAAAAGTTTAATACAAAGAAAAGATGGTTTTTTCAAGAAGAAAAACAAAAGAGAAAAAATTATTCTGACGGAAGAATGCAGTAGGGATCTAATAAAAAAAATTCACTATAAAATGGGTCATATTGGGATTAATCAGATGATATCCATACTTTCACCTTATTATACATCACTAATTTTCTTGAATAATATAAAAAACCTATGTTCAACCTGATGCGAGACCCGCATAAAGAATAAAACAAGAATTAAGAATAATTATGGCTCGCTTTCACAACTAGATCCATCAAAAGAGCCATTCGAAATAGTATCTATAGATACAATTGGTGGATTTGGCGACCTCACTCTCTTTCTGTCACAGTTTGATATGGAGATAAAATACAACCCTGAAAAGTACAATTTAGAAGCAAACTGTCTTAGTAGGAATGCAGTGTTGGAAGCAGAAAAAAATCAAGAAGAAATATTGAGAACAGTAAATTGTGTTTGTCTTCAAGATGTAATAATGGATCAAAAAAACAATAAGAGTATCACTCATGTGAAGTTGGCGCCGACTTTTTCGAAAAATACAATTTTTTTTGGAGTTCTGGGTAGATTTGGAAGAGTTCTGGAGTTCCTGATGAAAATTTTGAATAGTTCCGGCAAATCGTGGATTTTAATGAAAAAAACAATTTGGTGGCGCTAATTTCACGCGACGCCGTCTTTCTCGAAAAAATTAGTTCTGATGCTGTCTTCGTTGAAGAAGGAAGAGTTCTAGAGTTCTTGATAGATTTTAGAAAGAGTTCTGCGAAAATCAAAAAAAAAATTAGTACACAGGTTTTTGACTCTCGAAAAAAATCATTTTGAGAAAAAAAAATTGGAGATATTTCAGTTCTGATCAGAGTTCTGAATAGCGCTCAAAGAGTTCTACAAAATATTTCAAGTGACTTTTATCGAAAAAACAAAACTTTTCAATTTATCAGCAAAAATATGATCAGAAATTTGAAAACCAATATTTCCTATGTTGGCAATACTTGATCGCAGAAGAGTTCTGATAAGAGTTCTGAATAGCGCTCGAAGAGTTCTACAAAATATGTCAAGTGACTTTTATCAAAAAAACAAAACTTTTCAATTTATCAGCAAAAATAAGGTCAGGAATTTGAAAGTTTATATTTCCCATGTTGGCAAAACTTGATCGCAGAGAGTTCTGATGAGAGTTCTGAATAGCGCTCAAAGAGTTCTACAAAATATGTCAAGTGATTTCTATCGAAAAAACAAAACTTTTCAATTTATCAGCAAAAATAAGGTCAGGAATTTGGAAATTTATATTTTCTATGTTGGCAAAACTTGATCGCAGAAGAGTTCTGAATAGCTCTCGAAGAGTTCTAAATAATATGTAAAGTGACTTTTATCCAAAAAACAAAACATTTCAATTCATCAACAAAAATAAGTTCGGGAATTTTAAAATTTATATTTCCTAATTGAACTCGAAATTTTTTCAAATTTCGGAATTTATTGATTAGAAGGCTCACAAAAGGATTTAGTTTTTGAGATGCGTCCTATGCTATTTGATGTTAATTAGTCGATGACATACTCAAACGGGGAAATAAAAATAAATCGTGTCTTCCCGATAGGGCAAGTGGATAAGTAATGAAGGAAATTAATGCAGCAATTTAGATGAATATGCATGATGAAAAAATATACTTACTTTTGAGTCCGTTGAAAAGGCCTCGTAACAGAAAATATACACCAACAAAAAATTGAGACGGTTATTCCGTTATTTCACTGATATCCTCGAATCGAACTTTCGACATTTTCACAAGCTAGGTAGCTATATACCAAGTATTGAACCGAATATCAACTCAAGATAGATTTGAATTTGCTCGTCTTCTTCTACAATCTACAACTTCGAGGCAGAACAGATGTTCAGTCTCAGATGAAGCTTTTTAAGGAATATTTTGGTGCAAGAAAATCCGCAATATGGTGTTAAAACTTCATCATCTGTTTTGTATTCTCCCATTTTCGAAAGAAGCCATATGACAGTTCAGATATTATTGCTTCAAAGACACTTGCCGACAACAGAATGAAGTTTTATTGCATCCCATTTCTAATATTGGAATCCTAGGGTATCGATAGAAAAATACCTGAACTATGAAGAATACGGGTTATCCGAAGATTTAAGAATGTTATTTTAGCCTTGGGTTGAATAATCAAAAATTCTAGGATATTTTGAAATTAAATTTTTTGAATAGAACATACACGTAAATTTTGAATTATTAATTTCCATTAAGTTTTCACGGTGCATTGCTAAAATAGAAGGTGATTTTTCAAGCGTTGTTTTATTAAAAATCGAATAAAACACTCAATTTGCAACATATAGGTATTCAAAATTTTCATTGGAATTGATAACTTGGCCTTTACCATTTACATTTTAAAGATAACTTCATGTAAATATTGTCCGCTGCTCTGTTTCAAAAGGTTTATTCGGAAGGTCAAATTTTTCGAGCATTTCTGCCTGTATTCCGAGAATTACAGGTGTTATGTTATCCTGTAAGGCTTCAATCGTGTTCGGTTTGTCCACATACTACTAACGACATTACGAAATTAGTAGTACGAGAAAAATTTTCAAATTCCTGACCTTATTTTTGCTGATAAATTGAAAAGTTTTGTTTTTTCGATAAAAGCCACTCGACATATTTTGTAGAACTCTTCGAGCGCTATTCAGAACTCTCATCAGAACTCTCCTGCGATCAAGTATTGCCAACATAGGAAATATTGGTTTTCAAATTCCTGACCTTATTTTTGCTGATAAATTGAAAAGTTTTGTTTTTTCGATAAAAGTCACTTGACATATTTCGTAGAACTCTTCGAGCGCTATTCAGAACTCTTCTGCGATCAAGGATTGCCAACATAGGAAATATTCAAATTTCTGACCTTATTTTTGCTGAGGAATTGAGAAGTTTTGTTTTTTCGATAAAAGTCACTTGACATATTTTGTAGAACTCTTTGAGCGCTATTCAGAACTCTGATCAGAACTGAAATATCTCCAATTTTTTTCTCTCAAAATGATTTTTTTCTAGAGTCAAAAACCTGTGTTCTAATTTTTTTTTTTGATTTTCGCAGAACTCATCAAGAATTCTAAACTCTTCCTTCTTCAACGAAAAACAACATCAGAACTCATTTTTTCGAAAAAGACGGCGCCGCGTGAAGTTAGCGCCACCAATTTGTATTTTTCATTAGAATCCACGATTTGCCGGAACTATTCGAAAGTTTTTATCAGGGACTCCAGAACTCTTTCAAATCTACCCAAGACTCCAAAAAAAAAGTATTTTTCGAAAAAGTCGGCACCAACTTCACATGAGTGAATTTCAGGATAAAAGATAAAAGTTTAATAGAAAGAAAAGGTGTTTTTTTTTCAAGAAGAAAACCAAAACAGAAAAAAATAATTCTGACGGAAGAATTCAGTAGGGATCTAATAAAAAAAAATTCACTCCAACATGGGTCATATTGGGATTAATCAAATGATATCCATGCTTTCACCTTATTATACATAACTTAATTTCTTGAATAATATGAAAAACCTATGTTCAACCTGATGCGAGTCCCGCATAAAGAATAAAACAAGAATTAAAAATAATTATGGCTCGCTTTCACAACTAGTCTATCAAAAGAGCCATTCGAAATAGTATCTATAGATACAATTGGTGGATTTGGCGACCTCACTCTCTTTCTGTCACAGTTTGATACAACACAAGTAGATCAACCAAAAAATATCTGCATTTATTAGTGGATCACTTAGATATGCATTTATTCTGACTTCTAAAACACAAATGAGCTCAGATTTCATAAAATTTTATGAAATCTGAGCTGTTTGATAATTATCAAACAGTTTTGGAAGAGGGAAACATAAAAAAATTTCAACCGATCAATATCCAGGAATTGAAAGTAGGAGTAAAGTATAATTTGAAGGGAGATAGAAAGACTGCATTGGAAAATAGTATAAAATACCACCAATATAACAAAAAAGTATTTGACGCACGTAGAAAGGATTATAACTTCAAAGTTGACGGACATTTTGACGGATGTTTTCCAGTGACGGACTTCTTGAACGATTGACGGACTGTCGGTCACAATGACGGACGTCTGGTAACCTTACTATAAATCAAACAGTTTGGAAAAGCCAAAATTGTTGGATTTGGATTGGAATATTGACCTGGGGTGGTTCCCGGAGCATGTTTCCGGATAACATGCCAAAATTTAATTGCATTTCGATATTTATGAAGGTCATTTTGAAAATTTCAACTTATTCATAATTTCTGTAAGTTTAGTTATAAAGAAACTCAATATAAAAATAACAATTATCATGTGTGAAGAATCAAAGAAGCCCCAACAATATTCCAGATATTCGGCAGGAAGCGTCAAAGCAAAGATTAGCCTCTTTGAAAGAAGCCGCCCCATAAAAGGAACCGTAACTGTTATAGAGAATGCCGACATTGCCGACAAAGTTGTAGATTTTAGTTTTATGGCATCTGCGTCACAGAATGAATCATTTGTGAAATAGTTTGCCTAAAAGCACGAGGGTAATCATGTACAGGTCCAGTTTATATTAGGTACTGTTATTACCGAATGCGCAGAAAATCCTCTGCATTCTGCAGCAATCTGTTAATTGAATATCATTTGAAAACGGATTCATTAAAATTTTAGTATCTACAAACATTTTAGTTTAATTGTATCTTCAAATGATAGGTACTGAGTAAAAAAATATCGTACAAAACGATAATTTTCGTACAAATGGCAACGCTGCCAGTACCCCGTAATCCAAGTAGCCACAAAAAGCTGTAGCTGTGGAAGAAGACCTCAACAACACCGAGTCACGATACTAAAAAGAAAATTATTCCATCGTGACACCGAGTATTGTTGGTGTTATCGATTTATCGAATATGTCCGGACTAGAAACTGGACTGGAACTAATCTTTGGACTAGTAATTTCTCTGGACCGCATAAGGTCGGAACTGATCCATGAAATTGTTTGGATCAGCCTTCCCTAAACCAAGGTGCATCTATATTGCACATGGTAGCAGCTTGTTTTCAGTGGCCTGAATAGGGAATACTCCTTCTGACGAAAATGATGTTTTTTTTTATGAAATATCTTTTAAACGTCACATTTTGAAATAACTATTTCAACCTTTACCAAAAAAAATATTTTAAGAACTTAAAAATGAAAAATAAAAATAGGTATTTTAAATTTAAAGAGTTTGGATTCAATTGCACAAGTTGGCAACATCGACTGAAATGTGCGTTGATAATAAAGGACAACAAATACATTATCTCGATGAGATAGAAAAAGATGGATGTCTATGCAGTCTGCGACGAACGAGGAAGGTCGTAAAATTTTATGGGATTTTTATTAATATACTGTATTATTTCGAATTTTAAACGATAGCGAAGTAATTGAGTTGATGATTTGTTGAAAGAATTAACATTAATAAAAAACATCAGACCCTAGTTGGTCAATAAATCGAATATCTGAGTTACTTCGGCACTTGAATCTCATAATAAAGTTGAAATTGAAAGATATTTCTCAAATACATTATTCAATTTATTGTTCAGCAAGAACCAAGAGAAGGTGCAGGGTCATCTCTTGCCATACAAAATATAATTTCTTGAGCACAACAAATATACAATTAGATAAATCAATGAAATTTTTGACTTATAGTACCTAGTGTTGATTATTTTCAACTAAAAGACCGACGACACGATCTAATAATGGCAAATTACAGGATACATTCGAGAGGTAGTTTTTATTACCACTGTGAGAATTAGCGAAGAAGTTGAAATTAATCTCAAATACCTCTTAGTAGGAAAAATCAAAAATTTTCTCATTGATTCGAAACAAGATGCTGACTGAGAATATAACATAAATGACATTATTATTGTACTTGATGAGTACTTAATTTTATTCCTAATGATTTGTCTCAATTGATCTGTAATGATTTCTACTTGTCTGAGTTTATTAAAATTATAATTAAAACTATCCACTGAAAATGCCTCTGAAGAAAATAAAGAATTTTTCAATAAATCTTGATGTTACAGTTGCTAAAATCTCATAGTTAGATTTTTATATCTAGCAAGTAAATTTGTAAGTTGAGACCACCTACTGAGGATATGATATGATATGATGAAAAGAAAGAATCCATTTTAAATCATGACATGAAAATTTTTTATGAACAATTTTAAAATTTCAAACGGTTCAAAAGGCTCCTATCGATTTGAACTGAAGCATCTACAGATAATGCTTTCTCAAAATTAAGTAAATAAAAATATAGGTACTCTAATTTCTTAACCTACAATCCAGATACTTGAGTTTTAGTGGAATAGGTAGTTGTTATTAAGGTCATCAAAATCTTTACTAATATCTGAACTCATAAAGGTTTCTATTTCATTATCCTGTCTACTAAACTAATAATCTCATTCCTTCTTAGCTTGAGGGTTGATTTCGAAAGAGATTTTGGCAAATTTAGAAGAATTTTTGGGAAAGCGTCTGGTTGTAGTTTTGGATTTTTCAATAATAACATTTTAGTGGTTCCATCCGGAAGTAAATATTTCACATCCCTAATAATATCACTTTCCTCAAAATGTTTCTCGCAAACCGAGCTATAAGCGAGGCTCGAGCGACGCTATAAGTGCTTGGAGTGAAATTTTTTCGTGGGATAGCTTTTACCCATAAGCTTAAGGTTTCATCTTTTGGAAACTTGAAACAACTTACATCATTTCTGTTTTAGGAAAATAATGATTGCTTCTGCAGGAGGGAAAACAACATTTTCACAACATTTTTCACACTAGTTGATCTCGATATCAAATTATCTCACCCAAATTTCGGAAGAAGATTCGCCCAGAACTAGACGAGATCCGCTTCACTTCAAACTATATCGCACTTATTTCTCGCCGGTTTTTCACGAAAATTCAACGATTTATCGAACATAAACAACACCACGTGTGAAACCTTTCGAACTAACTGCTGTACTGAATGATATCTCGACATTCTCGACGTTACGCTTACGCCATTGAACACTAAGAGAACTGGAAGGGCATGCAGGAAAACTGAGGAAGACTGAAAGGGAAGATGTAGAGAAATCTATCTCTCTCTGAGCTCTGTCAATTGGTTTATAACGATGTAAACAAAAACAACCCGGGGCGGGGCGTTCGAGTGAGACGACTGCTGCGTCTGACGTCTGATGCGGTTATTCGATTGGTTGCCGAACCATTAGAAAGAGATTGGGTTGCTCTACATCTTCCGTCTCAGTTGGACACACTTTTCGTCGTATTTCAGTACCTAAGAGGCCCTTCCAGTTCTTATAGACTTCAATGGCTTACGCAGAGAGATTTTGGCTCTGACTTACGCTTCGAATTTCTGTGCCTACAGGCGACGTTGCCGCTGTGGCGTTGTTCCGGGCTATTCCTTTAGAAGGCTCAAGGCTGTGAGTAGGCGCTGTTGCCAAATCAAAAACCAGAAACAAAACGTTTTGAATTTTAAAACCCCATATTTGAAGAATGATTTTGAATAGTTTTCGCGGTGCATTTGGAAAAATCATGAATGAAACTCATAATTATTCAGTTTAAACTTGCATATGCATTGATAACCCAAATTGAGAAATCCCCCTCTTTTGATATGGCTCTTTTCCGCGAAACCCCAGGCAACTGATCCATAAGTCAGTTGAGGCCTAGCAACGGCTTCAATAATCTTCAATTTTGTCTACTTTTCAAAATAAATTATCTCTTGCTTTAGTAAGTTATAATAATTCCAATCATTCAAGTGTAGAAATTACTCCAATGCAAATAATCAAGGCAGATTTAAATTATTCATTATTGTAATATATTTGTTACAATTTCATATTTTATATTGTCATGTGTCAAACTCCCCACTAAGTCAAAATATGTTCTGATTGCGATCTGATGTAAAAATGAATCAGTGGTATTGTAGCAACAGGATATTGAAGTATACGTCATAAAAAAGTCGTTTTTTAATTGTTGCAAAGCGATAGATATCATTCAAATACATCACATAATTTGGCGACGAGAATAAAAGAGTTCATCAGACTAGTTGAAGTGTGTTTTGATAGTGGATATTTTGTTCATGCTGGTGTTTTTTTCAAACAACTAGAAGGTACTGCCATGGGATCACCCACTAGTCCTATTTTGGCCAACTTAGTCATGAATGAGGTGTTTGAGTTTGTGAAGAGTCGTTTAAACTTTGATGTACCACTTATGAAAATGTATGTAGATGATACCATCCTATTAGTACCATTTTTGGATCCTTTGTTGATGAGGGATGGGAACAATATCATTA
This sequence comes from Coccinella septempunctata, assembly GCF_907165205.1. Classification (NCBI taxonomy): domain Eukaryota; kingdom Metazoa; phylum Arthropoda; class Insecta; order Coleoptera; family Coccinellidae; genus Coccinella; species Coccinella septempunctata. The sequence goes on from NC_058191.1 coordinate 12,973,237, forward strand.
AAAATTGGTCCACTAACAGTAACCGTTGCCTTAATTTTTCAAGTAACCACAGTATGCAACAAAAATTGAATGTAATGAATAACTTGATAAGTAGAGTTTTAAAATTGAGTAATGAAAAATATAAACGAGAAAACCTTTCGAAAATAAAGAGTATCTTAAAAAACAATAATTACCCATCTTATTTAATCAGCAGGTTGTTGGATAATCACTTGAGACCTAAGATTGACATGACATCTACAGTCCCGCAAGGGGATGTCAAATATTTTAGATTTCTTTACCTCCCTAAATTAAGTAATAAAATAAATCACATTTTCGAGAATTTTTGCTGCAGTTGTGCATTTTATATCGTAAAGACCACGAAAATATTCTTTACTCGTTTGAAGGATAGAGTACCAGACCAGTTTAGAACTGAATTAATATATAAAATTCCTTGTCATAATTGTGATAGTTGCTATATTGGCCAAACGAAGAAGTACTCGAAAGAAAGAATTAGACAACATGAATGTGACACTAACAATTTTGATAATAGGAATAAAACCGCTTTAGCTGATCATTCTTTTAAGACAGGTCATAAATTCAACTTTGAGCGAGTGTCAATTCTGTATAATGAATGTCGCCAATACAGCCGTAATATAAGTGAAATGATACATATAAAAACAAATAAAACAGTAAACCATAGGGAAGATGTGCAAGGTCTCAGCTCATTGTTCAACAGCTTATTGATTTGATGTTGTTGGTTGGAATAATATGTTTCTTTGTACTTGCTAATCGAGAGATTTCAATTGTTATAATATATTGTTTGTGTCGTTATCTGTAACTTTATAGTAATTTGGTTCTGTGACGTTTATTTATTGTAATTAGATTATATTATATTTGATTCTATTGAACATTAGATTAGGGACAACACCAAATTTGTGGCTTCTATGTAACATAAAGCATAATATTCTTTGATTTCACCTGCAAATTTGAATTGATCGCCGTGCATGTTTGAGCAGATATGAATACATCGACTTATTGTAGTAATTTATATATGGATAGTTCCACCTAAATTGTTTTCAACTAGGTGAATGTGGAAACCATAGTATGATTAAAAATTATCACCTGTAAATTCATGTATATTTCAGCCTTGAGAAAGGAGAAACTCGAGCTCCGAAACGGCGGCGTTGTTAAAAGTCGTTTATTTATTAAAGTCCAATTACCTGATATATGACTTTGTTAAAGATTATGAGGTCAGAATTGATTTACAAATAGATAAATATTGTAACAAAAGACCGTATAGGTGTACTATGAAAGATAAAACAGAAATCGAATCACAAATTGCAGAACTCTTAAAAAAAGAAATTATTTAGGAATCCTATAGCCCGTTCGCAGCACCGGTCAAAATAAATTTTTATAATGAATATATACCAAAAAGTGCCATAATTCATGAGTTAAATGAGGCACAAAAAAGAAAGAAAGCTATATACCAAGAAACACTAGCAGTCCTAGAAGCAGTACTTCATTGGCAACACCTGTTGATGGGAAGAACATTCAACTAAGTGTTTATTGCCATTAACTACTTCAGGATCTGAATATAAAAACGAGACCGGATCATCATCATCATCATCATTTATTTTGCCTATTAGAAATTACAATTCTAGGACACGTCAATTCATCATATATCAAGTACATATACATTCAAAGACATAGTTTAAAAAAAATATATATATCGAGGACAAAAAAAAAACAGCTGAAGGCAACATGCTCTTATCCTAGGTCGCCACCCACAATAAGTTCCCGGAACTCAGTAATATCATACACAGCCTTACCTCCTAAATAGTTTTTGAGAGTTCTCTTGAATTTTTTCATGGGTAAGGTGGTGAGCGAAAGAGGCAGGATGTTATATATTGCGATCCCGGCACACATCGGAGACCTCTTCATGTACTCATGTGACGCAGTTAAAATTCTAACCTTGTGTCTATTTCTCGTGGGGTAGTCATGGATATCGGACTGTCGAACATGAGAGCCACGGGTAGAGTGGATATGACACAAGAGTTTGAGTATAAACATGGCTGGAACTGTCAAAATACCAGAAGATCTAAATATCAGCCTACAGGTCTCTCTGAATGGAACATCATAAATGAGCCTCACTATTCTTTTCTGCTGAACGAAGATCCGATGGGCCCCTGGCATCATTCCCCATACACAGATCCCATAATCGAGCAGGGGCTGGACGTGAGCATAATATGCTGTCAACAGGCATTCACGTGGAAGGGAAGACTTGAGAGAGGAAATTATATAGAACGCCTTGTTCAGGTTCTTCTTCAATTTTTCAAAGTGTGGCCCAAAGTTCAACAATGGGTCTATTGTTATTCCAAGGAAACGGGTTTCATCTTGGAAATTAAGTGGCGTTTCACCGAAATATATTTCACGACTGGAGACACTCTGCCTCTTCCTACCGAACTCCATGATGACGGTTTTATCGATGTTAATAATAAGCCGATTTTGTGAGCACCATGATTTAAATCTCTCGATGACCTCCAGTATTCTCGAATAAAGGCTTTCAACATCCCGCTCCGATACAACGAAGCACGTGTCATCAGCGTACAGGTATACCGCCAACAGGTACTCAGCTACATATTGGGGAAGGTCATTAATGAACATAAAGAACAGCACTGCCCCCAGGTTGCCACCCTGCGGCGTCCCCAACACCGTTTCATAAGCCTCCGAAAGATGATCATTGAGCCTAACCCTTATCTTCCGTTGGGAGAGATAGGACATTACCCAATCATGAACAGTGCCACGGATACCCATACTGTACATCTTCTCAGACAATATCGCAGGGTCAACCGAATCAAAGGCTTTCGCGATATCGAAAAATATCACCACCACAAACTTTTCCGAATCAACCTCACTCAAGATATCCTGAACAAAGTCGACAACAGCTAATTCCGCTGATCTGCCTGGTCTGAATCCATATTGAGATGATGTTAGGATATTGTTTTTCTCGAGATAGTCAACAAGCCTGTTGACCATAATTTTCTCAAATATTTTCGAGAATATACTGAGATTCGATATCAGTCTATAGTTAGCTACTTCATTGGTAGCCCCCTTTTTGAATATAGGAAAGGCAATGGCACTCTTGAGAGAGTTCGGAAACTTGCCCTGAGTGACAGAGGCGTTCATCAACTCAGATAAAATGGAGGAAAGTAGATGTTCACTTTTTAAAATGATTATAGGTATTTCATCCGGGCCTGTACATTTTTTATTTGGCATACTGTTTATAACGTCATGAACCTCGAAAGGAGTACAAGGGTAGAAAAACATGCAGCAGCTCTGAAGAGTTCCAGCTGTGCCGCCTGCACCATAAGGAAACTTTTGTCTGATGATTTCTGGTATACTGGTCGTAAAATATTCGCCAAAAGCATTAACCACTTCGCTGTCTACCGACAGGAGCTCACCCTTGTATAACAGGTCGATGCTCCTGCTGACGCTGTTGACCTCCCCACATCGCAAGTCCCTAACGACCCGCCACAGAGTTTTTGACTTGTTAGAAGATTCATTGATGATATTTGAGAAATGTAGAATCCTCTCTCTGTGCATGTTACACCTGATTGTCTTGCGATAATCGGCAATATTCTCTGCCAATCTACATGATGGAGCAACATTATAAAGCCATCTCATATCCCCCAGTTCCTGTATCCCGCGAAGGAGTTCATCAGAGTACCTGAAACTACTGAAGTGACAACATACACGTGCTCTCACCTTTCTCTTATGGAAAACCATGTTGAAAATGTATAGAAAATCATCAAAAAACAAATCGAACATCCGGTCAATATCCTCGCTCAACCTGAGTCCATGAAAAGCGTTCGAAAATCTGTAGTGAAACTCAGAAATTAAGTCGGGAGAAAAGTAACGTTTTTCTAAGGTTTTATAAACATGTTTATGAGCTGGACGCCGCTGTGTGACAGGAAAGCTCAACGTCTGAGCATGATGATCAGACACCGCAAGAAGAAAGTTATCAGACGAGCACAGTGTAACATCAACATTTGTTATGACGTAATCAACCTGGGAGGAACTCGTGGGAGTTATGCGAGTGGGTTCATTGATCAAACTATTGAAACCAAAATTATTTATCATGTGAAACAGAATATCAACATGATCTCCGTCTCGGCACTCGGGCTCAACATTGAAATCGCCACATATTATAATTCGTTCAAAAAATCTTTTTGTGTATGAAAATATCGTAAATAATTGATCATTAAAGAGTTCAAGATCGCCACTGGGTGGGCGATAAATTGTAACAATACACAAAGAATTCTCGACCGAGACTGCCGTACATTCAAAAGACTTCTCAATGCTCAGTTTATTTATAAAATCAACCGGCTTACAAATTTCTGTTAGAGCTAGTTGTGAAAAAATTGCACAGCCCCCACCTTTATATTTAGATCTACTGAAATGGGTTATTCTGCTATACCCTGAAAAGTTAAAAATGGGTAGTTTTGCCTCATCATCAGCCCAATGCTCCGTGACGCAAAAAAATGATGGCCTACACACCTCGGAAAGAACATGCTGTACATAATGAAATTTATTAAAAACAGATTGAACATTCCAGTGAAGCAACGTCCACCTTTCGTCTGCCACCCCCTTCTCTAAGGTCGCTCCAGATTGATTCGTCTGTTGTGAAAATTTTCGGATTTTTTCCTCAAGAAAAATCTTCGAACTCCAGCTCCAGCAGGCCATATATTCGGGTTGAAAATCTCATCGAGGTGGGACAAGTCGAAACTGAGGTGGAAAGAGGATGTTACGTCTCCCTGTCGTATTTTCTCACATTTGAATTGTATATGTGGAACAGTCTGCTTTAGGTAGTCCAGAATATCGCTTTCCTCAGTAGTTGGATCAAGGCGGAACACCTGTATATGCCCTCTTCTTACAACAGTTTTCAATTTTGCAGAAGAATCGTTCGTTCCAAAAATGGAATTTTCTTTATGTTTAATATTTACAGGCGGGTTCGTTGTCCTTGCCTTTCTCAAAGGATTGACAACATCGTTGTTTTGACCATCTGACTTTTGTTTGATAACGGGGGAGGCGTGGTCAGATATCACTATCGAGGAAGAATTCTTTTGTTTATTTCGGACATTTAGAGAGACCGATGGAAGGGATTCATTGCTTTGTGTGTACTTCTCAGACGTATCGTTAGATGGCGTATTATTTTGTTGTTTGCTTTTGTTTTTATAATTATCTTTCAATTGAATTATATTTTCCAAATCATTAATACGTTTATTTAGTATGTTGATTATGTTAGCCTGGTATTTCAATTCCTTCGTTTGGTACTCACTATGTAATTTTACGCGAGCACAATCAAAACGGAAACACTCCGGTGATTTGTTATCATTCATATCAGGATCTATTTCAGGAGGATCAGCAGCACTGAAACTTGAGAGGTTTGCTATAGATGCCTGCTGCTCGTTGATAGTTTTTTCGAAGCACAATTCATTTAAATCGGTTAGTCGAGCCCTCAAATTTTGAATTTCCAGTTCTTTCTCTTTGCATTTGCATGTTTTTGAGGTTATGGAATCACAACAAAGTATTTCACCCTTGTCGGACACAAACATTCCACAAACTTTCAACACACAACTCGGATGATAAGTCTTCTTGCATTTAGAACAAGACACAAAATTTTTAACGTCTTTTGAACATTTAGTACATACATTCTCCAAAACAGTGACCACACGCGGCGCCATCTTCTACACCGAATTGGGATTTCCGGTTATATGAAGAATAAGGCCCTCACTCTCTTTCTGTCACAGTTTGATATGGAAATAAAATACAATTCTGGAAAGTACAATTTAAAAGCAGACTGTCTCAGTAGGAATGCAGTGTTAGAAGCAGAAAATAATAAAGAAGAAAAATTGAGAACAGTAAATTGGGTTAGTCTTCAAGATGGATAATGGATCAAAAAAACAATAAGAATATCAGGATAGAAGATAAAAGTTTAATACAAAGAAAAGATGGTTTTTTCAAGAAGAAAAACAAAAGAGAAAAAATTATTCTGACGGAAGAATGCAGTAGGGATCTAATAAAAAAAATTCACTATAAAATGGGTCATATTGGGATTAATCAGATGGTTTCCATACTTTCACCTTATTATACATCACTAATTTTCTTGAATAATATAAAAAACCTATGTTCAACCTGATGCGAGACCCGCATAAAGAATAAAACAAGAATTAAGAATAATTATGGCTCGCTTTCACAACTAGGTCCATCAAAAGAGCCATTCGAAATAGTATCTATAGATACAATTGGTGGATTTGGCGACCTCACTCTCTTTCTGTCACAGTTTGATATGGAGATAAAATACAACCCTGAAAAGTACAATTTAGAAGCAAACTGTCTTAGTAGGAATGCAGTGTTGGAAGCAGAAAAAAATCAAGAAGAAATATTGAGAACAGTAAATTGTGTTTGTCTTCAAGATGTAATAATGGATCAAAAAAACAATAAGAGTATCACTCATGTGAAGTTGGCGCCGACTTTTTCGAAAAATACAATTTTTTTTGGAGTTCTGGGTAGATTTGGAAGAGTTCTGGAGTTCCTGATGAAAATTTTGAATAGTTCCGGCAAATCGTGGATTTTAATGAAAAAAACAATTTGGTGGCGCTAATTTCACGCGACGCCGTCTTTCTCGAAAAAATTAGTTCTGATGCTGTCTTCGTTGAAGAAGGAAGAGTTCTAGAGTTCTTGATAGATTTTAGAAAGAGTTCTGCGAAAATCAAAAAAAAAATTAGTACACAGGTTTTTGACTCTCGAAAAAAATCATTTTGAGAGAAAAAAATTGGAGATATTTCAGTTCTGATCAGAGTTCTGAATAGCGCTCAAAGAGTTCTACAAAATATTTCAAGTGACTTTTATCGAAAAAACAAAACTTTTCAATTTATCAGCAAAAATATGATCAGAAATTTGAAAACCAATATTTCCTATGTTGGCAATACTTGATCGCAGAAGAGTTCTGATAAGAGTTCTGAATAGCGCTCGAAGAGTTCTACAAAATATGTCAAGTGACTTTTATCAAAAAAACAAAACTTTTCAATTTATCAGCAAAAATAAGGTCAGGAATTTGAAAGTTTATATTTCCCATGTTGGCAAAACTTGATCGCAGAGAGTTCTGATGAGAGTTCTGAATAGCGCTCAAAGAGTTCTACAAAATATGTCAAGTGATTTCTATCGAAAAAACAAAACTTTTCAATTTATCAGCAAAAATAAGGTCAGGAATTTGGAAATTTATATTTTCTATGTTGGCAAAACTTGATCGCAGAAGAGTTCTGAATAGCTCTCGAAGAGTTCTAAATAATATGTAAAGTGACTTTTATCCAAAAAACAAAACATTTCAATTCATCAACAAAAATAAGTTCGGGAATTTTAAAATTTATATTTCCTAATTGAACTCGAAATTTTTTCAAATTTCGGAATTTATTGATTAGAAGGCTCACAAAAGGATTTAGTTTTTGAGATGCGTCCTATGATATTTGATGTTAATTAGTCGATGACATACTCAAACGGGGAAATAAAAATAAATCGTGTCTTCCCGATAGGGCAAGTGGATAAGTAATGAAGGAAATTAATGCAGCAATTTAGATGAATATGCATGATGAAAAAATATACTTACTTTTGAGTCCGTTGAAAAGGCCTCGTAACAGAAAATATACACCAACAAAAAATTGAGACGGTTATTCCGTTATTTCACTGATATCCTCGAATCGAACTTTCGAAATTTTCACAAGCTAGGTAGCTATATACCAAGTATTGAACCGAATATCAACTCAAGATAGATTTGAATTTGCTCGTCTTCTTCTACAATCTACAACTTCGAGGCAGAACAGATGTTCAGTCTCAGATGAAGCTTTTTAAGGAATATTTTGGTGCAAGAAAATCCGCAATATGGTGTTAAAACTTCATCATCTGTTTTGTATTCTCCCATTTTCGAAAGAAGCCATATGACAGTTCAGATATTATTGCTTCAAAGACACTTGCCGACAACAGAATGAAGTTTTATTGCATCCCATTTCTAATATTGGAATCCTAGGGTATCGATAGAAAAATACCTGAACTATGAAGAATACGGGTTATCCGAAGATTTAAGAATGTTATTTTAGCCTTGGGTTGAATAATCAAAAATTCTAGGATATTTTGAAATTAAATTTTTTGAATAGAACATACACGTAAATTTTGAATTATTAATTTCCATTAAGTTTTTACGGTGCATTGCTAAAATAGAAGGTGATTTTTCAAGCGTTGTTTTATTAAAAATCGAATAAAACACTCAATTTGCAACATATAGGTATTCAAAATTTTCATTGGAATTGATAACTTGGCCTTTACCATTTACATTTTAAAGATAACTTCATGTAAATATTGTCCGCTGCTCTGTTTCAAAAGGTTTATTCGGAAGGTCAAATTTTTCGAGCATTTCTGCCTGTATTCCGAGAATTACAGGTGTTATGTTATCCTGTAAGGCTTCAATCGTGTTCGGTTTGTCCACATACTACTAACGACATTACATAACCCCTCAAGAAATAATCCAGAGGCATCAAATCGCATGATCTTGGCGGCAAATTCACAGGGCCATTTCGAGAGATAAGCTGCTCACCAAATTCATCCTTCAATTGTTGTTCATTGTTTCACGAGCTGTGTGGCATGTGGCACCGTCTTGATGAAACCACATGTCAACTTAAATCGATTTCAAGCAAATAACCTGGTCATCATTGGTAACTACTAACAATAACCAACAATGATCAATTGCATTCAAGGGCTTTTGGTCATTATTGGTTATAACATCGTGACGTCATAAACTAGCCCTTCAACGTCATCATTTTGGACGGCAGATAACCGGAGATAACCATACTCGAGAGCTGGGTTAAACTTCTGGTTATTGAAGTGAGGTTAGAAGTCGTGAAGGGACATAACCAAGGGCAAAACCAGCAATAACCGCGGTTATTACGGGTTATTCGCTTGAAATCGATTCAAGTTCAACTCGGCCAGTTGGGGCGAAAAACAGATCGAAATGGCCATGTGAATAGGCCCAAAGATCATGCGATTTGACGCCTCTGGATCATTTCTTGTGGGGTTATGTAAAGTCTCTAGTGTATGTGGATAAACCGAACACGATTGAAGCCAACAATTAAAATGAACCAACACTTTGCTGTAGACGATGGAGAATATCTTCCCCATATTTTTTCGAATGTGTAAAACTGCTGGAAAATAAAATTGATGAGAAATGTATCAGAATTTATATTTCTTTCTGACATTCTAAGATCGAGAGTATGTTCCTCTTTGTTGTTTTGAAAATTTGAAATGGCTAAGAAAATTTATTTCCCCATGCACCCATTCCATCAATTTTCTTGCGCTCCATCGTAAAGAATATATCGGTTCATTTTCATCGTTGGAGGTGGCGTTCTAGGGCTGTCAGAATGAAACAAAATTTTTTTCTGAGTACATTCTGATACACTCCTCTATCCACCAATTTTCTTGGCCTGATATTCTGAACCTGAAAAATGAGGAATAGGCGCTAAATTGTAGACTGAATATTTCATTTTGATCCTCGGAGCTGTAGTATGAACATAAAATTATCCCTCTATGTACTTAAGCGATCAATTTCCTAGTCCGGATGTTTTGGACTTATTTATCTTCTGGAGAAGGAATCCTTAAATAATTCTGAATAGAAAAAGAGCGGCTGTCAGAATGAAAGAAAATTTTTTTCTGAGTACATTCTGATATATTCCTTTATCCACCAATTTTCTTGGCCGGCCATTCTGAACTTGAAAAACAGGAGGAATGTGAGCGTCATAGTAATATGAAAATCAATAATGAAATCAGGGATTATACAAACTTGATCTATAATCCTTGGTATGAAATGAGTCTTTTCCTTCCTTGAACATAGGTAATTATTCGGTTCGCCATACTATAATGAATGAGGGAAAATAAGTTAAACGACTGCAGCATTGATATGAGAGATCGGCCGGCTGGTTCCATCAGGACAATACTCTTGATCATGAATCAATTTGGAATGTTAGAACATTACAGTCAAATATTCCATGAGCTGTGATTTTCAACATCAATGCCATTTAGATTTTAGGATAAAGAATATATCATAACGTTGAATAATTTTCCTTGGATAGATGATGTTGTGTAATGATTCTCCTTGAACAGACTTTTATTAGAAAGAAACCTGAAAACTTCCACCAGAGAGTGCATAAACCCTTTACTTACTCAAGATGTTTCTATATCTTCCTTCATAAACTAAGTCAATGCAATTGTTTACGAAACTGAACATAATCTCTCAATGTAGTAATTTTGAAAGATCCTCATTTTGAACTTACTTTACATAACTGGAATGGGGAAAAATTGTTAGGCAGTGAAAATAAGACTCGAAGTTGATATTTTTGCAGTTTTAGGTCTAACTGAAATATAAAAGTACAAATCTGGATCAGCTGATGACTGAAGTTAGGTACATAGGTTACGTTAATGTCAGCTGATGTGCTGCTTCCTTGGCTGTTGTGCGAAAATTGACCTTATCGACTGTGTGATAAGAAACGGCAACAGGCCCCGGGTGAAGCTGGATGCGTTTATATTCGTGTTGAAAAATCTCGAATTTCTGAAGCTTTTTTCTCGTATTTCCTATCTGTTTTCGTAGTCGAGAGTATTACGCGCCTATGGTCTGGCTATTCGTCTTTCGTTTGACATTTTCCGCGGACACGGACGGGCGGCTCTTTTCGGAGAAACAGAGAATTCCGGAACCTCCAAATGAGCCGATTTCCCCTCTTACCCCTCCCACTCGGTGCTTACGAAATTAGTAGTACGAGATAAATTTTCAAATTCCTGACCTTATTTTTGCTGATAAATTGAAAAGTTTTGTTTTTTCGATAAAAGTCACTCGACATATTTTGTAGAACTCTTCGAGCGCTATTCAGAACTCTCATCAGAACTCTCCTGCGATCAAGTATTGCCAACATAGGAAATATTGGTTTTCAAATTCCTGACCTTATTTTTGCTGATAAATTGAAAAGTTTTGTTTTTTCGATAAAAGTCACTTGACATATTTCGTAGAACTCTTCGAGCGCTATTCAGAACTCTTCTGCGATCAAGGATTGCCAACATAGGAAATATTCAAATTTCTGACCTTATTTTTGCTGAGGAATTGAGAAGTTTTGTTTTTTCGATAAAAGTCACTTGACATATTTTGTAGAACTCTTTGAGCGCTATTCAGAACTCTGATCAGAACTGAAATATCTCCAATTTTTTTCTCTCAAAATGATTTTTTTCTAGAGTCAAAAACCTGTGTTCTAATTTTTTTTTTTGATTTTCGCAGAACTCATCAAGAATTCTAAACTCTTCCTTCTTCAACGAAAAACAACATCAGAACTCATTTTTTCGAAAAAGACGGCGCCGCGTGAAGTTAGCGCCACCAATTTGTATTTTTCATTAGAATCCACTATTTGCCGGAACTATTCAAAAGTTTTTATCAGGAACTCCAGAACTCTTTCAAATCTACCCAAGACTCCAAAAAAAAAGTATTTTTCGAAAAAGTCGGCACCAACTTCACATGAGTGAATTTCAGGATAAAAGATAAAAGTTTAATAGAAAGAAAAGGTGTTTTTTTTCAAGAAGAAAACCAAAACAGAAAAAAATAATTCTGACGGAAGAATTCAGTAGGGATCTAATAAAAAAAAATTCACTCCAACATGGGTCATATTGGGATTAATCAAATGATATCCATGCTTTCACCTTATTATACATAACTAAATTTCTTGAATAATATGAAAAACCTATGTTCAACCTGATGCGAGTCCCGCATAAAGAATAAAACAAGAATAAAGAATAATTATGGCTCGCTTTCACAACTAGTCTATCAAAAGAGCCATTCGAAATAGTATCTATAGATACAATTGTTGGATTTGGCGGAAGTAGATCAACCAAAAAATATCTGCATTTATTAGTGGATCACTTAGATATGCATTTATTCTGACTTCTAAAACACAAATGAGCTCAGATTTCATAAAATTTTATGAAATCTGAGCTGTTTGATAATTATCAAACAGTTTTGGAAGAGGGAAACATAAAAAAATTTCAACCGATCAATATCCAGGAATTGAAAGTAGGAGTAAAGTATAATTTGAAGGGAGATAGAAAGACTGCATTGGAAAATAGTATAAAATACCACCAATATAACAAAAAAGTATTTGACGCACGTAGAAAGGATTATAACTTCAAAGTTGACGGACATTTTGACGGATGTTTTCCAGTGACGGACTTCTTGAACGATTGACGGACTGTCGGTCACAATGACGGACGTCTGGTAACCTTACTATAAATCAAACAGTTTGGAAAAGCCAAAATTGTTGGATTTGGATTGGAATATTGACCTGGGGTGGTTCCCGGAGCATGTTTCCGGATAACATGCCAAAATTTAATTGCATTTCGATATTTATGAAGGTCATTTTGGAAATTTCAACTTATTCATAATTTCTGTAAGTTTAGTTATAAAGAAACTCAATATAAAAATAACAATTATCATGTGTGAAGAATCAAAGAAGCCCCAACAATATTCCAGATATTCGGCAGGAAGCGTCAAAGCAAAGATTAGCCTCTTTGAAAGAAGCCGCCCAATAAAAGGAACCGTAACTGTTATAGAGAATGCCGACAAAGTTGTAGATTTTAGTTTTATGGCATCTGCGTCACAGAATGAATCATTTGTGAAATAGTTTGCCTAAAAGCACGAGGGTAATCATGTACAGGTCCAGTTTATATTAGGTACTGTTATTACCGAATGCGCAGAAAATCCTCTGCATTCTGCAGCAATCTGTTAATTGAATATCATTTGAAAACGGATTCATTAAAATTTTAGTATCTACAAACATTTTAGTTTAATTGTATCTTCAAATGATAGGTACTGAGTAAAAAAATATCGTACAAAACGATAATTTTCGTACAAATGGCAACGCTGCCAGTACCCCGTAATCCAAGTAGCCACAAAAAGCTGTAGCTGTGGAAGAAGACCTCAACAACACCGAGTCACGATACTAAAAAGAAAATTATTCCATCGTGACACCGAGTATTGTTGGTGTTATCGATTTATCGAATATGTCCGGACTAGAAACTGGACTGGAACTAATCTTTGGACTAGTAATTTCTCTGGACCGCATAAGGTCGGAACTGATCCATGAAATTGTTTGGATCAGCCTTCCCTAAACCAAGGTGCATCTATATTGCACATGGTAGCAGCTTGTTTTCAGTGGCCTGAATAGGGAATACTCCTTCTGACGAAAATGATGTTTTTTTTTATGAAATATCTTTTAAACGTCACATTTTGAAATAACTATTTCAACCTTTACCAAAAAAAATATTTTAAGAACTTAAAAATGAAAAATAAAAATAGGTATTTTAAATTTAAAGAGTTTGGATTCAATTGCACAAGTTGGCAACATCGACTGAAATGTGCGTTGATAATAAAGGACAACAAATACATTATCTCGATGAGATAGAAAAAGATGGATGTCTATGCAGTCTGCGACGAACGAGGAAGGTCGTAAAATTTTATGGGATTTTTATTAATATACTGTATTATTTCGAATTTTAAACGATAGCGAAGTAATTGAGTTGATGATTTGTTGAAAGAATTAACATTAATAAAAAACATCAGACCCTAGTTGGTCAATAAATCGAATATCTGAGTTACTTCGGCACTTGAATCTCATAATAAAGTTGAAATTGAAAGATATTTCTCAAATACATTATTCAATTTATTGTTCAGCAAGAACCACGAGAAGGTGCAGGGTCATCTCTTGCCATACAAAATATAAATTCTTGAGCACAACAAATATACAATTAGATAAATCAATGAAATTTTTGACTTATAGTACCTAGTGTTGATTATTTTCAACTAAAAGACCGACGACACGATCTAATAATGGCAAATTACAGGATACATTCGAGAGGTAGTTTTTATTACCACTGTGAGAATTAGCGAAGAAGTTGAAATTAATCTCAAATACCTCTTAGTAGGAAAAATCAAAAATTTTCTCATTGATTCGAAACAAGATGCTGACTGAGAATATAACATAAATGACATTATTATTGTACTTGATGAGTACTTAATTTTATTCCTAATGATTTGTCTCAATTGATCTGTAATGATTTCTACTTGTCTGAGTTTATTAAAATTATAATTAAAACTATCCACTGAAAATGCCTCTGAAGAAAATAAAGAATTTTTCAATAAATCTTGATGTTACAGTTGCTAAAATCTCATAGTTAGATTTTTATATCTAGCAAGTAAATTTGTAAGTTGAGACCACCTACTGAGGATATGATATGATATGATGAAAAGAAAGAATCCATTTTAAATCATGACATGAAAATTTTTTATGAACAATTTTAAAATTTCAAACGGTTCAAAAGGCTCCTATCGATTTGAACTGAAGCATCTACAGATAATGATTTCTCAAAATTAAGTATATAAAAATATAGGTACTCTAATTTCTTAACCTACAATCCAGATACTTGAGTTTTAGTGGAATAGGTAGTTGTTATTAAGGTCATCAAAATCTTTACTAATATCTGAACTCATAAAGGTTTCTATTTCATTATCCTGTCTACTAAACTAATAATCTCATTCCTTCTTAGCTTGAGGGTTGATTTCGAAAGAGATTTTGGCAAATTTAGAAGAATTTTTGGGAAAGCGTCTGGTTGTAGTTTTGGATTTTTCAATAATAACATTTTAGTGGTTCCATCCGGAAGTAAATATTTCACATCCCTAATAATATCACTTTCCTCAAAATGTTTCTCGCAAACCGAGCTATAAGCGAGGCTCGAGCGACGCTATAAGTGCTTGGAGTGAAATTTTTTCGTGGGATAGCTTTTACCCATAAGCTTAAGGTTTTCATCTTTTGGAAACTTGAAACAACTTACATCATTTCTGTTTTAGGAAAATAATGATTGCTTCTGCAGGAGGGAAAACAACATTTTCACAACATTTTTCACACTAGTTGATCTCGATATCAAATTATCTCACCCAAATTTCGGAAGAAGATTCGCCCAGAACTAGACGAGATCCGCTTCACTTCAAACTATATCGCACTTATTTCTCGCCGGTTTTTCACGAAAATTCAACGATTTATCGAACATAAACAACACCACGTGTGAAACCTTTCGAACTAACTGCTGTACTGAATGATATCTCGACATTCTCGACGTTACGCTTACGCCATTGAACACTAAGAGAACTGGAAGGGCATGCAGGAAAACTGAGGAAGACTGAAAGGGAAGATGTAGAGAAATCTATCTCTCTCTGAGCTCTGTCAATTGGTTTATAACGATGTAAACAAAAACAACCCGGGGCGGGGCGTTCGAGTGAGACGACTGCTGCGTCTGACGTCTGATGCGGTTATTCGATTGGTTGCCGAACCATTAGAAAGAGATTGGGTTGCTCTACATCTTCCGTCTCAGTTGGACACACTTTTCGTCGTATTTCAGTACCTAAGAGGCCCTTCCAGTTCTTATAGACTTCAATGGCTTACGCAGAGAGATTTTGGCCCTGACTTACGCTTCGAATTTCTGTGCCTACAGGCGACGTTGCCGCTGTGGCGTTGTTCCGGGCTATTCCTTTAGAAGGCTCAAGGCTGTGAGTAGGCGCTGTTGCCAAATCAAAAACCAGAAACAAAACGTTTTGAATTTTAAAACCCCATATTTGAAGAATGATTTTGAATAGTTTTCGCGGTGCATTTGGAAAAATCATGAATGAAACTCATAATTATTCAGTTTAAACTTGCATATGCATTGATAACCCAAATTGAGAAATCCCCCTCTTTTGATATGGCTCTTTTCCGCGAAACCCCAGGCAACTGATCCATAAGTCAGTTGAGGCCTAGCAACGGCTTCAATAATCTTCAATTTTGTCTACTTTTCAAAATAAATTATCTCTTGCTTTAGTAAGTTATAATAATTCCAATCATTCAAGTGTAGAAATTACTCCAATGCAAATAATCAAGGCAGATTTAAATTATTCATTATTGTAATATATTTGTTACAATTTCATATTTTATATTGTCATGTGTCAAACTCCCCACTAAGTCAAAATATGTTCTGATTGCGATCTGATGTAAAAATGAATCAGTGGTATTGTAGCAACAGGATATTGAAGTATACGTCATAAAAAAGTCGTTTTTCAATTGTTGCAAAGCGATAGATATCATTCAAATACATCACATAATTTGGCGACGAGAATAAAAGAGTTCATCAGACTAGTTGAAGTGTGTTTTGATAGTGGATATTTTGTTCATGCTGGTGTTTTTTTCAAACAACTAGAAGGTACTGCCATGGGATCACCCACTAGTCCTATTTTGGCCAACTTAGTCATGAATGAGGTGTTTGAGTTTGTGAAGAGTCGTTTAAACTTTGATGTACCACTTATGAAAATGTATGTAGATGATACCATCCTATTAGTACCATTTTTGGATCCTTTGTTGATGAGGGATGGGAACAATATCTTAAAAAATTGGTCCACTAACAGTAACCGTTGCCTTAATTTTTCAAGTAACCACAGTATGCAACAAAAATTGAATGTAATGAATAACTTGATAAGTAGAGTTTTAAAATTGAGTAATGAAAAATATAAACGAGAAAACCTTTCGAAAATAAAGAGTATCTTAAAAAACAATAATTACCCATCTTATTTAATCAGCAGGTTGTTGGATAATCACTTGAGACCTAAGATTGACATGACATCTACAGTCCCGCAAGGGGATGTCAAATATTTTAGATTTCTTTACCTCCCTAAATTAAGTAATAAAATAAATCACATTTTCGAGAATTTTTGCTGCAGTTGTGCATTTTATATCGTAAAGACCACGAAAATATTCTTTACTCGTTTGAAGGATAGAGTACCAGACCAGTTTAGAACTGAATTAATATATAAAATTCCTTGTCATAATTGTGATAGTTGCTATATTGGCCAAACGAAGAAGTACTCGAAAGAAAGAATTAGACAACATGAATGTGACACTAACAATTTTGATAATAGGAATAAAACCGCTTTAGCTGATCATTCTTTTAAGACAGGTCATAAATTCAACTTTGAGCGAGTGTCAATTCTGTATAATGAATGTCGCCAATACAGCCGTAATATAAGTGAAATGATACATATAAAAACAAATAAAACAGTAAACCATAGGGAAGATGTGCAAGGTCTCAGCTCATTGTTCAACAGCTTATTGATTTGATGTTGTTGGTTGGAATAATATGTTTCTTTGTACTTGCTAATCGAGAGATTTCAATTGTTATAATATATTGTTTGTGTCGTTATCTGTAACTTTATAGTAATTTGGTTCTGTGACGTTTATTTATTGTAATTAGATTATATTATATTTGATTCTATTGAACATTAGATTAGGGACAACACCAAATTTGTGGCTTCTATGTAACATAAAGCATAATATTCTTTGATTTCACCTGCAAATTTGAATTGATCGCCGTGCATGTTTGAGCAGATATGAATACATCGACTTATTGTAGTAATTTATATATGGATAGTTCCACCTAAATTGTTTTCAACTAGGTGAATGTGGAAACCATAGTATGATTAAAAATTATCACCTGTAAATTCATGTATATTTCAGCCTTGAGAAAGGAGAAACTCGAGCTCCGAAACGTCGGCGTTGTTAAAAGTCGTTTATTTATTAAAGTCCAATTACCTGATATATGACTTTGTTAAAGATTATGAGGCCAGAATTGATTTACAAATAGATAAATATTGTAACAAAAGACCGTATAGGTGTACTATGAAAGATAAAACAGAAATCGAATCACAAATTGCAGAACTCTTAAAAAAAGAAATTATTTAGGAATCCTATAGCCCGTTCGCAGCACCGGTCAAAATAAATTTTTATAATGAATATATACCAAAAAGTGCCATAATTCATGAGTTAAATGAGGCACAAAAAAGAAAGAAAGCTATATACCAAGAAACACTAGCAGTCCTAGAAGCAGTACTTCATTGGCAACACCTGTTGATGGGAAGAACATTCAACTAAGTGTTTATTGCCATTAACCACTTCAGGATCTGAATATAAAAACGAGACCGGATCATCATCATCATCATCATTCATTTTGCCTATTAGAAATTACAATTCTAGGACACGTCAATTCATCATATATCAAGTACATATACATTCAAAGACATAGTTTAAAAAAAATATATATATCGAGGACAAAAAAAAAACAGCTGAAGGCAACATGCTCTTATCCTAGGTCGCCACCCACAATAAGTTCCCGGAACTCAGTAATATCATACACAGCCTTACCTCCTAAATAGTTTTTGAGAGTTCTCTTGAATTTTTTCATGGGTAAGGTGGTGAGCGAAAGAGGCAGGATGTTATATATTGCGATCCCGGCACACATCGGAGACCTCTTCATGTACTCATGTGACGCAGTTAAAATTCTAACCTTGTGTCTATTTCTCGTGGGGTAGTCATGGATATCGGACTGTCGAACATGAGAGCCACGGGTAGAGTGGATATGACACAAGAGTTTGAGTATAAACATGGCTGGAACTGTCAAAATACCAGAAGATCTAAATATCAGCCTACAGGTCTCTCTGAATGGAACATCATAAATGAGCCTCACTATTCTTTTCTGCTGAACGAAGATCCGATGGGCCCCTGGCATCATTCCCCATACACAGATCCCATAATCGAGCAGGGGCTGGACGTGAGCATAATATGCTGTCAACAGGCATTCACGTGGAAGGGAAGACTTGAGAGAGGAAATTATATAGAACGCCTTGTTCAGGTTCTTCTTCAATTTTTCAAAGTGTGGCCCAAAGTTCAACAATGGGTCTATTGTTATTCCAAGGAAACGGGTTTCATCTTGGAAATTAAGTGGCGTTTCACCGAAATATATTTCACGACTGGAGACACTCTGCCTCTTCCTACCGAACTCCATGATGACGGTTTTATCGATGTTAATAATAAGCCGATTTTGTGAGCACCATGATTTAAATCTCTCGATGACCTCCAGTATTCTCGAATAAAGGCTTTCAACATCCCGCTCCGATACAACGAAGCACGTGTCATCAGCGTACAGGTATACCGCCAACAGGTACTCAGCTACATATTGGGGAAGGTCATTAATGAACATAAAGAACAGCACTGCCCCCAGGTTGCCACCCTGCGGCGTCCCCAACACCGTTTCATAAGCCTCCGAAAGATGATCATTGAGCCTAACCCTTATCTTCCGTTGGGAGAGATAGGACATTACCCAATCATGAACAGTGCCACGGATACCCATACTGTACATCTTCTCAGACAATATCGCAGGGTCAACCGAATCAAAGGCTTTCGCGATATCGAAAAATATCACCACCACAAACTTTTCCGAATCAACCTCACTCAAGATATCCTGAACAAAGTCGACAACAGCTAATTCCGCTGATCTGCCTGGTCTGAATCCATATTGAGATGATGTTAGGATATTGTTTTTCTCGAGATAGTCAACAAGCCTGTTGACCATAATTTTCTCAAATATTTTCGAGAATATACTGAGATTCGATATCAGTCTATAGTTAGCTACTTCATTGGTAGCCCCCTTTTTGAATATAGGAAAGGCAATGGCACTCTTGAGAGAGTTCGGAAACTTGCCCTGAGTGACAGAGGCGTTCATCAACTCAGATAAAATGGAGGAAAGTAGATGTTCACTTTTTAAAATGATTATAGGTATTTCATCCGGGCCTGTACATTTTTTATTTGGCATACTGTTTATAACGTCATGAACCTCGAAAGGAGTACAAGGGTAGAAAAACATGCAGCAGCTCTGAAGAGTTCCAGCTGTGCCGCCTGCACCATAAGGAAACTTTTGTCTGATGATTTCTGGTATACTGGTCGTAAAATATTCGCCAAAAGCATTAACCACTTCGCTGTCTACCGACAGGAGCTCACCCTTGTATAACAGGTCGATGCTCCTGCTGACGCTGTTGACCTCCCCACATCGCAAGTCCCTAACGACCCGCCACAGAGTTTTTGACTTGTTAGAAGATTCATTGATGATATTTGAGAAATGTAGAATCCTCTCTCTGTGCATGTTACACCTGATTGTCTTGCGATAATCGGCAATATTCTCTGCCAATCTACATGATGGAGCAACATTATAAAGCCATCTCATATCCCCCAGTACCTGTATCCCGCGAAGGAGTTCATCAGAGTACCTGAAACTACTGAAGTGACAACATACACGTGCTCTCACCTTTCTCTTATGGAAAACCATGTTGAAAATGTATAGAAAATCATCAAAAAACAAATCGAACATCCGGTCAATATCCTCGCTCAACCTGAGTCCATGAAAAGCGTTCGAAAATCTGTAGTGAAACTCAGAAATTAAGTCGGGAGAAAAGTAACGTTTTTCTAAGGTTTTATAAACATGTTTATGAGCTGGACGCCGCTGTGTGACAGGAAAGCTCAACGTCTGAGCATGATGATCAGACACCGCAAGAAGAAAGTTATCAGACGAGCACAGTGTAACATCAACATTTGTTATGACGTAATCAACCTGGGAGGAACTCGTGGGAGTTATGCGAGTGGGTTCATTGATCAAACTATTGAAACCAAAATTATTTATCATGTGAAACAGAATATCAACATGATCTCCGTCTCGGCACTCGGGCTCAACATTGAAATCGCCACATATTATAATTCGTTCAAAAAATCTTTTTGTGTATGAAAATATCGTAAATAATTGATCATTAAAGAGTTCAAGATCGCCACTGGGTGGGCGATAAATTGTAACAATACACAAAGAATTCTCGACCGAGACTGCCGTACATTCAAAAGACTTCTCAATGCTCAGTTTATTTATAAAATCAACCGGCTTACAAATTTCTGTTAGAGCTAGTTGTGAAAAAATTGCACAGCCCCCACCTTTGTATTTAGATCTACTGAAATGGGTTATTCTGCTATACCCTGAAAAGTTAAAAATGGGTAGTTTTGCCTCATCATCAGCCCAATGCTCCGTGACGCAAAAAAATGATGGCCTACACACCTCGGAAAGAACATGCTGTACATAATGAAATTTATTAAAAACAGATTGAACATTCCAGTGAAGCAACGTCCACCTTTCGTCTGCCACCCCCTTCTCTAAGGTCGCTCCAGATTGATTCGTCTGTTGTGAAAATTTTCGGATTTTTTCCTCAAGAAAAATCTTCGAACTCCAGCTCCAGCAGGCCATATATTCGGGTTGAAAATCTCATCGAGGTGGGACAAGTCGAAACTGAGGTGGAAAGAGGATGTTACGTCTCCCTGTCGTATTTTCTCACATTTGAATTGTATATGTGGAACAGTCTGCTTTAGGTAGTCCAGAATATCGCTTTCCTCAGTAGTTGGATCAAGGCGGAACACCTGTATATGCCCTCTTCTTACAACAGTTTTCAATTTTGCAGAAGAATCGTTCGTTCCAAAAATGGAATTTTCTTTATGTTTAATATTTACAGGCGGGTTCGTTGTCCTTGCCTTTCTCAAAGGATTGACAACATCGTTGTTTTGACCATCTGACTTTTGTTTGATAACGGGGGAGGCGTGGTCAGATATCACTATCGAGGAAGAATTCTTTTGTTTATTTCGGACATTTAGAGAGACCGATGGAAGGGATTCATTGCTTTGTGTGTACTTCTCAGACGTATCGTTAGATGGCGTATTATTTTGTTGTTTGCTTTTGTTTTTATAATTATCTTTCAATTGAATTATATTTTCCAAATCATTAATACGTTTATTTAGTATGTTGATTATGTTAGCCTGGTATTTCAATTCCTTCGTTTGGTACTCACTATGTAATTTTACGCGAGCACAATCAAAACGGAAACACTCCGGTGATTTGTTATCATTCATATCAGGATCTATTTCAGGAGGATCAGCAGCACTGAAACTTGAGAGGTTTGCTATAGATGCCTGCTGCTCGTTGATAGTTTTTTCGAAGCACAATTCATTTAAATCGGTTAGTCGAGCCCTCAAATTTTGAATTTCCAGTTCTTTCTCTTTGCATTTGCATGTTTTTGAGGTTATGGAATCACAACAAAGTATTTCACCCTTGTCGGACACAAACATTCCACAAACTTTCAACACACAACTCGGATGATAAGTCTTCTTGCATTTAGAACAAGACACAAAATTTTTAACGTCTTTTGAACATTTAGTACATACATTCTCCAAAACAGTGACCACACGCGGCGCCATCTTCTACACCGAATTGGGATTTCCGGTTATATGAAGAATAAGGCCCTCACTCTCTTTCTGTCACAGTTTGATATGGAAATAAAATACAATTCTGGAAAGTACAATTTAAAAGCAGACTGTCTCAGTAGGAATGCAGTGTTAGAAGCAGAAAATAATAAAGAAGAAAAATTGAGAACAGTAAATTGGGTTAGTCTTCAAGATGGATAATGGATCAAAAAAACAATAAGAATATCAGGATAGAAGATAAAAGTTTAATACAAAGAAAAGATGGTTTTTTCAAGAAGAAAAACAAAAGAGAAAAAATTATTCTGACGGAAGAATGCAGTAGGGATCTAATAAAAAAAATTCACTATAAAATGGGTCATATTGGGATTAATCAGATGGTTTCCATACTTTCACCTTATTATACATCACTAATTTTCTTGAATAATATAAAAAACCTATGTTCAACCTGATGCGAGACCCGCATAAAGAATAAAACAAGAATTAAGAATAATTATGGCTCGCTTTCACAACTAGGTCCATCAAAAGAGCCATTCGAAATAGTATCTATAGATACAATTGGTGGATTTGGCGACCTCACTCTCTTTCTGTCACAGTTTGATATGGAGATAAAATACAACCCTGAAAAGTACAATTTAGAAGCAAACTGTCTTAGTAGGAATGCAGTGTTGGAAGCAGAAAAAAATCAAGAAGAAATATTGAGAACAGTAAATTGTGTTTGTCTTCAAGATGTAATAATGGATCAAAAAAACAATAAGAGTATCACTCATGTGAAGTTGGCGCCGACTTTTTCGAAAAATACAATTTTTTTTGGAGTTCTGGGTAGATTTGGAAGAGTTCTGGAGTTCCTGATGAAAATTTTGAATAGTTCCGGCAAATCGTGGATTTTAATGAAAAAAACAATTTGGTGGCGCTAATTTCACGCGACGCCGTCTTTCTCGAAAAAATTAGTTCTGATGCTGTCTTCGTTGAAGAAGGAAGAGTTCTAGAGTTCTTGATAGATTTTAGAAAGAGTTCTGCGAAAATCAAAAAAAAAATTAGTACACAGGTTTTTGACTCTCGAAAAAAATCATTTTGAGAGAAAAAAATTGGAGATATTTCAGTTCTGATCAGAGTTCTGAATAGCGCTCAAAGAGTTCTACAAAATATTTCAAGTGACTTTTATCGAAAAAACAAAACTTTTCAATTTATCAGCAAAAATATGATCAGAAATTTGAAAACCAATATTTCCTATGTTGGCAATACTTGATCGCAGAAGAGTTCTGATAAGAGTTCTGAATAGCGCTCGAAGAGTTCTACAAAATATGTCAAGTGACTTTTATCAAAAAAACAAAACTTTTCAATTTATCAGCAAAAATAAGGTCAGGAATTTGAAAGTTTATATTTCCCATGTTGGCAAAACTTGATCGCAGAGAGTTCTGATGAGAGTTCTGAATAGCGCTCAAAGAGTTCTACAAAATATGTCAAGTGATTTCTATCGAAAAAACAAAACTTTTCAATTTATCAGCAAAAATAAGGTCAGGAATTTGGAAATTTATATTTTCTATGTTGGCAAAACTTGATCGCAGAAGAGTTCTGAATAGCTCTCGAAGAGTTCTAAATAATATGTAAAGTGACTTTTATCCAAAAAACAAAACATTTCAATTCATCAACAAAAATAAGTTCGGGAATTTTAAAATTTATATTTCCTAATTGAACTCGAAATTTTTTCAAATTTCGGAATTTATTGATTAGAAGGCTCACAAAAGGATTTAGTTTTTGAGATGCGTCCTATGATATTTGATGTTAATTAGTCGATGACATACTCAAACGGGGAAATAAAAATAAATCGTGTCTTCCCGATAGGGCAAGTGGATAAGTAATGAAGGAAATTAATGCAGCAATTTAGATGAATATGCATGATGAAAAAATATACTTACTTTTGAGTCCGTTGAAAAGGCCTCGTAACAGAAAATATACACCAACAAAAAATTGAGACGGTTATTCCGTTATTTCACTGATATCCTCGAATCGAACTTTCGAAATTTTCACAAGCTAGGTAGCTATATACCAAGTATTGAACCGAATATCAACTCAAGATAGATTTGAATTTGCTCGTCTTCTTCTACAATCTACAACTTCGAGGCAGAACAGATGTTCAGTCTCAGATGAAGCTTTTTAAGGAATATTTTGGTGCAAGAAAATCCGCAATATGGTGTTAAAACTTCATCATCTGTTTTGTATTCTCCCATTTTCGAAAGAAGCCATATGACAGTTCAGATATTATTGCTTCAAAGACACTTGCCGACAACAGAATGAAGTTTTATTGCATCCCATTTCTAATATTGGAATCCTAGGGTATCGATAGAAAAATACCTGAACTATGAAGAATACGGGTTATCCGAAGATTTATTTATTTATTTAATACATAAGACTACAAATCATCATTAGAGTGATGTTCTAGTAGAATCATTAAATTTTGAATAAAATCAAATGAAATAAACAAACATTAGGCAAAATGTGTCATTGCAAAATCTTTAACAAATTTATTGAACAATTTGAGAGATTGTTTCCGTTTTACATGTTCAGGTATGTTGTTATATACCATTGCAGCCTGGTAGTAAGGTGAATTTCTGGCTCTATTTGTTCTGATATTATCTAGATGGAAATTGTTAATTTGTCTGGTATGGTAGTTGTGAATATTTAGTCTTTTTTTCGTTTCAGTGTTGAATTTTAGTAGGCCATGCTCGATTTTGTACATTAGTTTGCACTGCTCCACGAATTTTGTGATCTTCATGTTGGGTATCTTCAAGGTGTTTTGTAACTCAGTTGTTGGGGTGTCATTTGGTAAATTGTATATAGCCTTCAAAGCTCGATTTTGCAGTCTTTGAATTCTCTGTAAGTTATTGATTGATGTGTTGGACCATATACTAATCAGGTATGTAAGCACTGAATGAATATTCGAGTAATAAATGGACCTTCTTGCTTTTTCACTGAGATAGGGACTGACTCTTCTCAATGCTCCAATCAAAGGTGTGAGTTTTCGTGACAAATAATCTATGTGCCCAGTCCATTCCAGTTTTGTATCGATTTTCAATCCAAGGTATGTGTGCAAATTTTTTTGGTTGATTTTTATTCCATTAAGTGTGATGTCAAGTGGCTTTGTGGGCTTATTTTTCTGACAGAAAAGGAGAGCAACTGTTTTGTCCACATTCAAGATGAGTCTATTGTCAGTCAGCCAATCCTGGAATTTCTTTAGATCAGTCTCGATGCGTTGCTGTAAATTGTCTAGATCCCTACCCTCGTAAAACAACGCAGTGTCATCAGCAAACATGTAGTAAAGTGCCTCCAATCCCACGGCTGCGAGATCTTCCACATACAAAAGATACAAAAGTGGACCAATCACTGATCCCTGGGGTACCCCTTTTAAAACCCTTTCCTCTGAGCTTCTTGTTGTTCCTAAGACTGTGTGATGTCTTCTGTTTTTCAAAA
Source organism: Coccinella septempunctata (assembly GCF_907165205.1). NCBI lineage: Eukaryota > Metazoa > Arthropoda > Insecta > Coleoptera > Coccinellidae > Coccinella > Coccinella septempunctata. Next base: position 12,998,958 of record NC_058191.1, read on the forward strand.
ATGTTTTTATGAGGGAAAAGGCTTCTCTATTTATTCCCATGTTTTCAAGTTTTCTCAGCAGTAAATCGTGGTCAACCATGTCAAAAGCTTTTCGTAAGTCTATAAACACTACAACTACATAATTTCTACTATCTATGCTAGTACTTATTTTTTGGACTAGATCTGTTGTTGCTCCAAGGGTTGAGCTATTACTCTGAAAGCCATACTGATAGTCAGAGAAATTGAAGTATGAGCAAATTCTTTTTTTAATTACTGTTTCTATAAGTTTGGAGAATATTGAAGTGAGTGCTATAGGGCGGTAGTTGTTAGGGTTGGTCCTTTCTCCCTTTTTGAATATTGGTATTATTTTGCTTTCAAGACATTGTGACGGCATTGTCCCTGTTTTTAGAGAGTTGTTTATGAAATACAAGAGGTATTTGCTTATTACTGGATATAAAAATATCAAATCATTTGCTGTAATCAGGTCGTTCCCAGGAGAAGCATTTTTCTTAAAATTATGTAAAATTCCCTTCAGTTCGTCCTCTGTGCATTTTTTCAGATATATGGACCTATCAGAGCAGTTCAGCTCGATTTCATCTTCAATTGGGCCCCAGCTAGTGTCGGATTCGACATTTATGAAAAATTTATTCAATATATCCGAAATTTCATTTGGATCTGTGTATTCTTCCCCATCGATTATCAATTTTTGGACGTTATTTTGTCTTTTATTACGTGTGTTAATTAATTCCTTTATAGTGCTCCATAGCTTTGTTGTACTTGAGCTTGCATTCATAAATCTTTTACGAAAATATATTTGTTTTGATCTTCTGATTATTTTGAATACTGCCTTCTTGAGTTCAATGAATTTTTCCTTTAAGTTCATGTTTGTAGGGTGTTTTTTAAATTTTACATAAGCTTTATCCCTTTTCCGAACAATCTTCGCTATACTTCTATTGTACCATTGCTTATTTTCAATTTTTTTAAACGTTTTAAGGGTTGTTGCTTCTGTTTTAGCTTGCTTGATTATGCTTATAAAAGTTTCCCCATTGAATTCAGAGTCTAATTTTAAAGTTTTCATATTTTCTTCCACGATATTTTTGAATTTCGATTTATCCAATATTCTTGTAGTAACGGAATTTTTGCAATTTGTGGGTTTTGTGTTAGTTTCCAGTTTCACAACAATTTTTTTATGGTCAGATATAGGGGTGTCATAAAGTTTATATGATCCGGTTAATTTTTGAAATAAAATAATATGATCAATATTTGTCTTTGATTTTTTTTGTACCCTAGTATAGTGTTTGGTATTTAAAAATTTGTAAGAATTAGATTTAACGATTTCTTTGTAATTAGTTGTCATATTATTATGCTTCTTGATATCTATGTTTATATCCCCTATGATGATGCTGTTTCTTCCACTCAGAAGTTGTTCGATCAAGGGAAAGAAATGTTCAATCCGATTTTTTTGGGATCTGTATATTGAGTATAGATTCAGTTTATATCTATTCATTCTTACGCCTACAAAGTTCATAAAACGGTCTTGGTAACTATATATCTCTTCATGGTCAATATTATTTCTTATGAATATTGCTGTGCCTCCTCCCCTAGTAATATTGCACCTGTACATTCTTACAACTGAAGTGTCCTGTATAACCCCCAAATTTATAAGGTTGGGGGAGGGGAGGAGGATTCAGATTATAGAGATCACTTCTCTGTAAACTGTGGGAAAGGACATTACAAATGACTAGCAACGTTTTCGTTATCATTGGGATCCACGTGATCACCGGGTTCGTTTTAGTTGTTGAGCTAGTCAACAATTAAAAAATCTACAATCGTCTTCGTACAGCCAGGTTTCTGTTAGTATTAGAATTTCTGGATAGTTGTGCTTGCAAATGTAATAATTTATGTTTTCGTGTTTGTATTTGGTTTTTAAAGATCTTATGTTTAGATAGAGAATTGTAATTAGTTTTTTGTTCCAGTACCATTTAATGATTTTTTCTTTGTTTCTTGGGTTCTCAGTTCATTCAATTGTGACTCTTTATTGATAGGAAGAATTTTACTCGTTTCGGTTTTTCTAAGGTAAACTTTTTCTTCATTAGTCCAAACGAATTTATAATTGAATTGCTTCCGGAACTCTCTAGCTTCTTTAAAAAGGTATTGATTTTCCCTGGTTAGTTCATGATTGATATATAGAGTATTGTCTTCTAGTAAACCAATTTTTTTTGTATTCAAAGTTGTTTTACGTTTTTCACTCATCACAGTTTTTTTGTCTTCGTAATTTTTGAAAGTTATCTTAATCCTAGGTTTTTCTTTATGACCAATTTTTCTACATTCGACATCATCCCTGCTTATATCCTTCTTGAGGAGTTGAATTGTTTTCAATGCTAGTGTTCTCATTTCTTCGTCTGTTTCAATTTTCTTCTCGAATCCGGATATGATTATATTGTTTTTCAGTAATTTTTGTTTCTCATCACTTTTCTCAAATTTGAAATTTTCGAGTTGTTTTTTGAATTCAATATTTTGTTTTTTCAATTCTTCAACTTCCTGTTTAATTTTTGTGACCTCTTGTGTTTGATTGTTTATAGTGCGCCAGATTAAATCCAATTTTTCGGCAATATCCTCAAGTGTTGTGCTTTTTTTACGATTTTTCCTTGCACTCGCCGTATCGTCGGATTCTTCATCATCTTCAGAGTCTGAGTCCAAACCTGTCGATGTTTCCTCCCCTGTTTCACAGTCTTGACACCTGGTACAGTACCAATCCAATTTACCATCTTTCACCTCTTTCAGTTCTTCCTTTTCTAATTTAGTGCATTGTTCATGGAAATATTGCTGGCATATGCCCACACATGGAATTTAAGAATGTTATTTTAGCCTTGGGTTGAATAATCAAAAATTCTAGGATATTTTGAAATTAAATTTTTTGAATAGAACATACACGTAAATTTTGAATTATTAATTTCCATTAAGTTTTTACGGTGCATTGCTAAAATAGAAGGTGATTTTTCAAGCGTTGTTTTATTAAAAATCGAATAAAACACTCAATTTGCAACATATAGGTATTCAAAATTTTCATTGGAATTGATAACTTGGCCTTTACCATTTACATTTTAAAGATAACTTCATGTAAATATTGTCCGCTGCTCTGTTTCAAAAGGTTTATTCGGAAGGTCAAATTTTTCGAGCATTTCTGCCTGTATTCCGAGAATTACAGGTGTTATGTTATCCTGTAAGGCTTCAATCGTGTTCGGTTTGTCCACATACTACTAACGACATTACATAACCCCTCAAGAAATAATCCAGAGGCATCAAATCGCATGATCTTGGCGGCAAATTCACAGGGCCATTTCGAGAGATAAGCTGCTCACCAAATTCATCCTTCAATTGTTGTTCATTGTTTCACGAGCTGTGTGGCATGTGGCACCGTCTTGATGAAACCACATGTCAACTTAAATCGATTTCAAGCAAATAACCTGGTCATCATTGGTAACTACTAACAATAACCAACAATGATCAATTGCATTCAAGGGCTTTTGGTCATTATTGGTTATAACATCGTGACGTCATAAACTAGCCCTTCAACGTCATCATTTTGGACGGCAGATAACCGGAGATAACCATACTCGAGAGCTGGGTTAAACTTCTGGTTATTGAAGTGAGGTTAGAAGTCGTGAAGGGACATAACCAAGGGCAAAACCAGCAATAACCGCGGTTATTACGGGTTATTCGCTTGAAATCGATTCAAGTTCAACTCGGCCAGTTGGGGCGAAAAACAGATCGAAATGGCCATGTGAATAGGCCCAAAGATCATGCGATTTGACGCCTCTGGATCATTTCTTGTGGGGTTATGTAAAGTCTCTAGTGTATGTGGATAAACCGAACACGATTGAAGCCAACAATTAAAATGAACCAACACTTTGCTGTAGACGATGGAGAATATCTTCCCCATATTTTTTCGAATGTGTAAAACTGCTGGAAAATAAAATTGATGAGAAATGTATCAGAATTTATATTTCTTTCTGACATTCTAAGATCGAGAGTATGTTCCTCTTTGTTGTTTTGAAAATTTGAAATGGCTAAGAAAATTTATTTCCCCATGCACCCATTCCATCAATTTTCTTGCGCTCCATCGTAAAGAATATATCGGTTCATTTTCATCGTTGGAGGTGGCGTTCTAGGGCTGTCAGAATAAAACAAAATTTTTTTCTGAGTACATTCTGATACACTCCTCTATCCACCAATTTTCTTGGCCTGATATTCTGAACCTGAAAAATGAGGAATAGGCGCTAAATTGTAGACTGAATATTTCATTTTGATCCTCGGAGCTGTAGTATGAACATAAAATTATCCCTCTATGTACTTAAGCGATCAATTTCCTAGTCCGGATGTTTTGGACTTATTTATCTTCTGGAGAAGGAATCCTTAAATAATTCTGAATAGAAAAAGAGCGGCTGTCAGAATGAAAGAAAATTTTTTTCTGAGTACATTCTGATATATTCCTTTATCCACCAATTTTCTTGGCCGGCCATTCTGAACTTGAAAAACAGGAGGAATGTGAGCGTCATAGTAATATGAAAATCAATAATGAAATCAGGGATTATACAAACTTGATCTATAATCCTTGGTATGAAATGAGTCTTTTCCTTCCTTGAACATAGGTAATTATTCGGTTCGCCATACTATAATGAATGAGGGAAAATAAGTTAAACGACTGCAGCATTGATATGAGAGATCGGCCGGCTGGTTCCATCAGGACAATACTCTTGATCATGAATCAATTTGGAATGTTAGAACATTACAGTCAAATATTCCATGAGCTGTGATTTTCAACATCAATGCCATTTAGATTTTAGGATAAAGAATATATCATAACGTTGAATAATTTTCCTTGGATAGATGATGTTGTGTAATGATTCTCCTTGAACAGACTTTTATTAGAAAGAAACCTGAAAACTTCCACCAGAGAGTGCATAAACCCTTTACTTACTCAAGATGTTTCTATATCTTCCTTCATAAACTAAGTCAATGCAATTGTTTACGAAACTGAACATAATCTCTCAATGTAGTAATTTTGAAAGATCCTCATTTTGAACTTACTTTACATAACTGGAATGGGGAAAAATTGTTAGGCAGTGAAAATAAGACTCGAAGTTGATATTTTTGCAGTTTTAGGTCTAACTGAAATATAAAAGTACAAATCTGGATCAGCTGATGACTGAAGTTAGGTACATAGGTTACGTTAATGTCAGCTGATGTGCTGCTTCCTTGGCTGTTGTGCGAAAATTGACCTTATCGACTGTGTGATAAGAAACGGCAACAGGCCCCGGGTGAAGCTGGATGCGTTTATATTCGTGTTGAAAAATCTCGAATTTCTGAAGCTTTTTTCTCGTATTTCCTATCTGTTTTCGTAGTCGAGAGTATTACGCGCCTATGGTCTGGCTATTCGTCTTTCGTTTGACATTTTCCGCGGACACGGACGGGCGGCTCTTTTCGGAGAAACAGAGAATTCCGGAACCTCCAAATGAGCCGATTTCCCCTCTTACCCCTCCCACTCGGTGCTTACGAAATTAGTAGTACGAGATAAATTTTCAAATTCCTGACCTTATTTTTGCTGATAAATTGAAAAGTTTTGTTTTTTCGATAAAAGTCACTCGACATATTTTGTAGAACTCTTCGAGCGCTATTCAGAACTCTCATCAGAACTCTCCTGCGATCAAGTATTGCCAACATAGGAAATATTGGTTTTCAAATTCCTGACCTTATTTTTGCTGATAAATTGAAAAGTTTTGTTTTTTCGATAAAAGTCACTTGACATATTTCGTAGAACTCTTCGAGCGCTATTCAGAACTCTTCTGCGATCAAGGATTGCCAACATAGGAAATATTCAAATTTCTGACCTTATTTTTGCTGAGGAATTGAGAAGTTTTGTTTTTTCGATAAAAGTCACTTGACATATTTCGTAGAACTCTTTGAGCGCTATTCAGAACTCTGATCAGAACTGAAATATCTCCAATTTTTTTCTCTCAAAATGATTTTTTTCTAGAGTCAAAAACCTGTGTTCTAATTTTTTTTTTTGATTTTCGCAGAACTCATCAAGAATTCTAAACTCTTCCTTCTTCAACGAAAAACAACATCAGAACTCATTTTTTCGAAAAAGACGGCGCCGCGTGAAGTTAGCGCCACCAATTTGTATTTTTCATTAGAATCCACTATTTGCCGGAACTATTCAAAAGTTTTTATCAGGAACTCCAGAACTCTTTCAAATCTACCCAAGACTCCAAAAAAAAAGTATTTTTCGAAAAAGTCGGCACCAACTTCACATGAGTGAATTTCAGGATAAAAGATAAAAGTTTAATAGAAAGAAAAGGTGTTTTTTTTTCAAGAAGAAAACCAAAACAGAAAAAAATAATTCTGACGGAAGAATTCAGTAGGGATCTAATAAAAAAAAATTCACTCCAACATGGGTCATATTGGGATTAATCAAATGATATCCATGCTTTCACCTTATTATACATAACTAAATTTCTTGAATAATATGAAAAACCTATGTTCAACCTGATGCGAGTCCCGCATAAAGAATAAAACAAGAATAAAGAATAATTATGGCTCGCTTTCACAACTAGTCTATCAAAAGAGCCATTCGAAATAGTATCTATAGATACAATTGTTGGATTTGGCGGAAGTAGATCAACCAAAAAATATCTGCATTTATTAGTGGATCACTTAGATATGCATTTATTCTGACTTCTAAAACACAAATGAGCTCAGATTTCATAAAATTTTATGAAATCTGAGCTGTTTGATAATTATCAAACAGTTTTGGAAGAGGGAAACATAAAAAAATTTCAACCGATCAATATCCAGGAATTGAAAGTAGGAGTAAAGTATAATTTGAAGGGAGATAGAAAGACTGCATTGGAAAATAGTATAAAATACCACCAATATAACAAAAAAGTATTTGACGCACGTAGAAAGGATTATAACTTCAAAGTTGACGGACATTTTGACGGATGTTTTCCAGTGACGGACTTCTTGAACGATTGACGGACTGTCGGTCACAATGACGGACGTCTGGTAACCTTACTATAAATCAAACAGTTTGGAAAAGCCAAAATTGTTGGATTTGGATTGGAATATTGACCTGGGGTGGTTCCCGGAGCATGTTTCCGGATAACATGCCAAAATTTAATTGCATTTCGATATTTATGAAGGTCATTTTGGAAATTTCAACTTATTCATAATTTCTGTAAGTTTAGTTATAAAGAAACTCAATATAAAAATAACAATTATCATGTGTGAAGAATCAAAGAAGCCCCAACAATATTCCAGATATTCGGCAGGAAGCGTCAAAGCAAAGATTAGCCTCTTTGAAAGAAGCCGCCCAATAAAAGGAACCGTAACTGTTATAGAGAATGCCGACAAAGTTGTAGATTTTAGTTTTATGGCATCTGCGTCACAGAATGAATCATTTGTGAAATAGTTTGCCTAAAAGCACGAGGGTAATCATGTACAGGTCCAGTTTATATTAGGTACTGTTATTACCGAATGCGCAGAAAATCCTCTGCATTCTGCAGCAATCTGTTAATTGAATATCATTTGAAAACGGATTCATTAAAATTTTAGTATCTACAAACATTTTAGTTTAATTGTATCTTCAAATGATAGGTACTGAGTAAAAAAATATCGTACAAAACGATAATTTTCGTACAAATGGCAACGCTGCCAGTACCCCGTAATCCAAGTAGCCACAAAAAGCTGTAGCTGTGGAAGAAGACCTCAACAACACCGAGTCACGATACTAAAAAGAAAATTATTCCATCGTGACACCGAGTATTGTTGGTGTTATCGATTTATCGAATATGTCCGGACTAGAAACTGGACTGGAACTAATCTTTGGACTAGTAATTTCTCTGGACCGCATAAGGTCGGAACTGATCCATGAAATTGTTTGGATCAGCCTTCCCTAAACCAAGGTGCATCTATATTGCACATGGTAGCAGCTTGTTTTCAGTGGCCTGAATAGGGAATACTCCTTCTGACGAAAATGATGTTTTTTTTTTATGAAATATCTTTTAAACGTCACATTTTGAAATAACTATTTCAACCTTTACCAAAAAAAATATTTTAAGAACTTAAAAATGAAAAATAAAAATAGGTATTTTAAATTTAAAGAGTTTGGATTCAATTGCACAAGTTGGCAACATCGACTGAAATGTGCGTTGATAATAAAGGACAACAAATACATTATCTCGATGAGATAGAAAAAGATGGATGTCTATGCAGTCTGCGACGAACGAGGAAGGTCGTAAAATTTTATGGGATTTTTATTAATATACTGTATTATTTCGAATTTTAAACGATAGCGAAGTAATTGAGTTGATGATTTGTTGAAAGAATTAACATTAATAAAAAACATCAGACCCTAGTTGGTCAATAAATCGAATATCTGAGTTACTTCGGCACTTGAATCTCATAATAAAGTTGAAATTGAAAGATATTTCTCAAATACATTATTCAATTTATTGTTCAGCAAGAACCACGAGAAGGTGCAGGGTCATCTCTTGCCATACAAAATATAAATTCTTGAGCACAACAAATATACAATTAGATAAATCAATGAAATTTTTGACTTATAGTACCTAGTGTTGATTATTTTCAACTAAAAGACCGACGACACGATCTAATAATGGCAAATTACAGGATACATTCGAGAGGTAGTTTTTATTACCACTGTGAGAATTAGCGAAGAAGTTGAAATTAATCTCAAATACCTCTTAGTAGGAAAAATCAAAAATTTTCTCATTGATTCGAAACAAGATGCTGACTGAGAATATAACATAAATGACATTATTATTGTACTTGATGAGTACTTAATTTTATTCCTAATGATTTGTCTCAATTGATCTGTAATGATTTCTACTTGTCTGAGTTTATTAAAATTATAATTAAAACTATCCACTGAAAATGCCTCTGAAGAAAATAAAGAATTTTTCAATAAATCTTGATGTTACAGTTGCTAAAATCTCATAGTTAGATTTTTATATCTAGCAAGTAAATTTGTAAGTTGAGACCACCTACTGAGGATATGATATGATATGATGAAAAGAAAGAATCCATTTTAAATCATGACATGAAAATTTTTTATGAACAATTTTAAAATTTCAAACGGTTCAAAAGGCTCCTATCGATTTGAACTGAAGCATCTACAGATAATGATTTCTCAAAATTAAGTATATAAAAATATAGGTACCTACTCTAATTTCTTAACCTACAATCCAGATACTTGAGTTTTAGTGGAATAGGTAGTTGTTATTAAGGTCATCAAAATCTTTACTAATATCTGAACTCATAAAGGTTTCTATTTCATTATCCTGTCTACTAAACTAATAATCTCATTCCTTCTTAGCTTGAGGGTTGATTTCGAAAGAGATTTTGGCAAATTTAGAAGAATTTTTGGGAAAGCGTCTGGTTGTAGTTTTGGATTTTTCAATAATAACATTTTAGTGGTTCCATCCGGAAGTAAATATTTCACATCCCTAATAATATCACTTTCCTCAAAATGTTTCTCGCAAACCGAGCTATAAGCGAGGCTCGAGCGACGCTATAAGTGCTTGGAGTGAAATTTTTTCGTGGGATAGCTTTTACCCATAAGCTTAAGGTTTTCATCTTTTGGAAACTTGAAACAACTTACATCATTTCTGTTTTAGGAAAATAATGATTGCTTCTGCAGGAGGGACAACAACATTTTCACAACATTTTTCACACTAGTTGATCTCGATATCAAATTATCTCACCCAAATTTCGGAAGAAGATTCGCCCAGAACTAGACGAGATCCGCTTCACTTCAAACTATATCGCACTTATTTCTCGCCGGTTTTTCACGAAAATTCAACGATTTATCGAACATAAACAACACCACGTGTGAAACCTTTCGAACTAACTGCTGTACTGAATGATATCTCGACATTCTCGACGTTACGCTTACGCCATTGAACACTAAGAGAACTGGAAGGGCATGCAGGAAAACTGAGGAAGACTGAAAGGGAAGATGTAGAGAAATCTATCTCTCTCTGAGCTCTGTCAATTGGTTTATAACGATGTAAACAAAAACAACCCGGGGCGGGGCGTTCGAGTGAGACGACTGCTGCGTCTGACGTCTGATGCGGTTATTCGATTGGTTGCCGAACCATTAGAAAGAGATTGGGTTGCTCTACATCTTCCGTCTCAGTTGGACACACTTTTCGTCGTATTTCAGTACCTAAGAGGCCCTTCCAGTTCTTATAGACTTCAATGGCTTACGCAGAGAGATTTTGGCTCTGACTTACGCTTCGAATTTCTGTGCCTACAGGCGACGTTGCCGCTGTGGCGTTGTTCCGGGCTATTCCTTTAGAAGCCTCAAGGCTGTGAGTAGGCGCTGTTGCCAAATCAAAAACCAGAAACAAAACGTTTTGAATTTTAAAACCCCATATTTGAAGAATGATTTTGAATAGTTTTCGCGGTGCATTTGGAAAAATCATGAATGAAACTCATAATTATTCAGTTTAAACTTGCATATGCATTGATAACCCAAATTGAGAAATCCCCCTCTTTTGATATGGCTCTTTTCCGCGAAACCCCAGGCAACTGATCCATAAGTCAGTTGAGGCCTAGCAACGGCTTCAATAATCTTCAATTTTGTCTACTTTTCAAAATAAATTATCTCTTGCTTTAGTAAGTTATAATAATTCCAATCATTCAAGTGTAGAAATTACTCCAATGCAAATAATCAAGGCAGATTTAAATTATTCATTATTGTAATATATTTGTTACAATTTCATATTTTATATTGTCATGTGTCAAACTCCCCACTAAGTCAAAATATGTTCTGATTGCGATCTGATGTAAAAATGAATCAGTGGTATTGTAGCAACAGGATATTGAAGTATACGTCATAAAAAAGTCGTTTTTTAATTGTTGCAAAGCGATAGATATCATTCAAATACATCACATAATTTGGCGACGAGAATAAAAGAGTTCATCAGACTAGTTGAAGTGTGTTTTGATAGTGGATATTTTGTTCATGCTGGTGTTTTTTTCAAACAACTAGAAGGTACTGCCATGGGATCACCCACTAGTCCTATTTTGGCCAACTTAGTCATGAATGAGGTGTTTGAGTTTGTGAAGAGTCGTTTAAACTTTGATGTACCACTTATGAAAATGTATGTAGATGATACCATCCTATTAGTACCATTTTTGGATCCTTTGTTGATGAGGGATGGGAACAATATCATTAAAAATTGGTCCACTAACAGTAACCGTTGCCTTAATTTTTCAAGTAACCACAGTATGCAACAAAAATTGAATGTAATGAATAACTTGATAAGTAGAGTTTTAAAATTGAGTAATGAAAAATATAAACGAGAAAACCTTTCGAAAATAAAGAGTATCTTAAAAAACAATAATTACCCATCTTATTTAATCAGCAGGTTGTTGGATAATCACTTGAGACCTAAGATTGACATGACATCTACAGTCCCGCAAGGGGATGTCAAATATTTTAGATTTCTTTACCTCCCTAAATTAAGTAATAAAATAAATCACATTTTCGAGAATTTTTGCTGCAGTTGTGCATTTTATATCGTAAAGACCACGAAAATATTCTTTACTCGTTTGAAGGATAGAGTACCAGACCAGTTTAGAACTGAATTAATATATAAAATTCCTTGTCATAATTGTGATAGTTGCTATATTGGCCAAACGAAGAAGTACTCGAAAGAAAGAATTAGACAACATGAATGTGACACTAACAATTTTGATAATAGGAATAAAACCGCTTTAGCTGATCATTCTTTTAAGACAGGTCATAAATTCAACTTTGAGCGAGTGTCAATTCTGTATAATGAATGTCGCCAATACAGCCGTAATATAAGTGAAATGATACATATAAAAACAAATAAAACAGTAAACCATAGGGAAGATGTGCAAGGTCTCAGCTCATTGTTCAACAGCTTATTGATTTGATGTTGTTGGTTGGAATAATATGTTTCTTTGTACTTGCTAATCGAGAGATTTCAATTGTTATAATATATTGTTTGTGTCGTTATCTGTAACTTTATAGTAATTTGGTTCTGTGACGTTTATTTATTGTAATTAGATTATATTATATTTGATTCTATTGAACATTAGATTAGGGACAACACCAAATTTGTGGCTTCTATGTAACATAAAGCATAATATTCTTTGATTTCACCTGCAAATTTGAATTGATCGCCGTGCATGTTTGAGCAGATATGAATACATCGACTTATTGTAGTAATTTATATATGGATAGTTCCACCTAAATTGTTTTCAACTAGGTGAATGTGGAAACCATAGTATGATTAAAAATTATCACCTGTAAATTCATGTATATTTCAGCCTTGAGAAAGGAGAAACTCGAGCTCCGAAACGTCGGCGTTGTTAAAAGTCGTTTATTTATTAAAGTCCAATTACCTGATATATGACTTTGTTAAAGATTATGAGGCCAGAATTGATTTACAAATAGATAAATATTGTAACAAAAGACCGTATAGGTGTACTATGAAAGATAAAACAGAAATCGAATCACAAATTGCAGAACTCTTAAAAAAAGAAATTATTTAGGAATCCTATAGCCCGTTCGCAGCACCGGTCAAAATAAATTTTTATAATGAATATATACCAAAAAGTGCCATAATTCATGAGTTAAATGAGGCACAAAAAAGAAAGAAAGCTATATACCAAGAAACACTAGCAGTCCTAGAAGCAGTACTTCATTGGCAACACCTGTTGATGGGAAGAACATTCAACTAAGTGTTTATTGCCATTAACCACTTCAGGATCTGAATATAAAAACGAGACCGGATCATCATCATCATCATCATTTATTTTGCCTATTAGAAATTACAATTCTAGGACACGTCAATTCATCATATATCAAGTACATATACATTCAAAGACATAGTTTAAAAAAAATATATATATCGAGGACAAAAAAAAAACAGCTGAAGGCAACATGCTCTTATCCTAGGTCGCCACCCACAATAAGTTCCCGGAACTCAGTAATATCATACACAGCCTTACCTCCTAAATAGTTTTTGAGAGTTCTCTTGAATTTTTTCATGGGTAAGGTGGTGAGCGAAAGAGGCAGGATGTTATATATTGCGATCCCGGCACACATCGGAGACCTCTTCATGTACTCATGTGACGCAGTTAAAATTCTAACCTTGTGTCTATTTCTCGTGGGGTAGTCATGGATATCGGACTGTCGAACATGAGAGCCACGGGTAGAGTGGATATGACACAAGAGTTTGAGTATAAACATGGCTGGAACTGTCAAAATACCAGAAGATCTAAATATCAGCCTACAGGTCTCTCTGAATGGAACATCATAAATGAGCCTCACTATTCTTTTCTGCTGAACGAAGATCCGATGGGCCCCTGGCATCATTCCCCATACACAGATCCCATAATCGAGCAGGGGCTGGACGTGAGCATAATATGCTGTCAACAGGCATTCACGTGGAAGGGAAGACTTGAGAGAGGAAATTATATAGAACGCCTTGTTCAGGTTCTTCTTCAATTTTTCAAAGTGTGGCCCAAAGTTCAACAATGGGTCTATTGTTATTCCAAGGAAACGGGTTTCATCTTGGAAATTAAGTGGCGTTTCACCGAAATATATTTCACGACTGGAGACACTCTGCCTCTTCCTACCGAACTCCATGATGACGGTTTTATCGATGTTAATAATAAGCCGATTTTGTGAGCACCATGATTTAAATCTCTCGATGACCTCCAGTATTCTCGAATAAAGGCTTTCAACATCCCGCTCCGATACAACGAAGCACGTGTCATCAGCGTACAGGTATACCGCCAACAGGTACTCAGCTACATATTGGGGAAGGTCATTAATGAACATAAAGAACAGCACTGCCCCCAGGTTGCCACCCTGCGGCGTCCCCAACACCGTTTCATAAGCCTCCGAAAGATGATCATTGAGCCTAACCCTTATCTTCCGTTGGGAGAGATAGGACATTACCCAATCATGAACAGTGCCACGGATACCCATACTGTACATCTTCTCAGACAATATCGCAGGGTCAACCGAATCAAAGGCTTTCGCGATATCGAAAAATATCACCACCACAAACTTTTCCGAATCAACCTCACTCAAGATATCCTGAACAAAGTCGACAACAGCTAATTCCGCTGATCTGCCTGGTCTGAATCCATATTGAGATGATGTTAGGATATTGTTTTTCTCGAGATAGTCAACAAGCCTGTTGACCATAATTTTCTCAAATATTTTCGAGAATATACTGAGATTCGATATCAGTCTATAGTTAGCTACTTCATTGGTAGCCCCCTTTTTGAATATAGGAAAGGCAATGGCACTCTTGAGAGAGTTCGGAAACTTGCCCTGAGTGACAGAGGCGTTCATCAACTCAGATAAAATGGAGGAAAGTAGATGTTCACTTTTTAAAATGATTATAGGTATTTCATCCGGGCCTGTACATTTTTTATTTGGCATACTGTTTATAACGTCATGAACCTCGAAAGGAGTACAAGGGTAGAAAAACATGCAGCAGCTCTGAAGAGTTCCAGCTGTGCCGCCTGCACCATAAGGAAACTTTTGTCTGATGATTTCTGGTATACTGGTCGTAAAATATTCGCCAAAAGCATTAACCACTTCGCTGTCTACCGACAGGAGCTCACCCTTGTATAACAGGTCGATGCTCCTGCTGACGCTGTTGACCTCCCCACATCGCAAGTCCCTAACGACCCGCCACAGAGTTTTTGACTTGTTAGAAGATTCATTGATGATATTTGAGAAATGTAGAATCCTCTCTCTGTGCATGTTACACCTGATTGTCTTGCGATAATCGGCAATATTCTCTGCCAATCTACATGATGGAGCAACATTATAAAGCCATCTCATATCCCCCAGTTCCTGTATCCCGCGAAGGAGTTCATCAGAGTACCTGAAACTACTGAAGTGACAACATACACGTGCTCTCACCTTTCTCTTATGGAAAACCATGTTGAAAATGTATAGAAAATCATCAAAAAACAAATCGAACATCCGGTCAATATCCTCGCTCAACCTGAGTCCATGAAAAGCGTTCGAAAATCTGTAGTGAAACTCAGAAATTAAGTCGGGAGAAAAGTAACGTTTTTCTAAGGTTTTATAAACATGTTTATGAGCTGGACGCCGCTGTGTGACAGGAAAGCTCAACGTCTGAGCATGATGATCAGACACCGCAAGAAGAAAGTTATCAGACGAGCACAGTGTAACATCAACATTTGTTATGACGTAATCAACCTGGGAGGAACTCGTGGGAGTTATGCGAGTGGGTTCATTGATCAAACTATTGAAACCAAAATTATTTATCATGTGAAACAGAATATCAACATGATCTCCGTCTCGGCACTCGGGCTCAACATTGAAATCGCCACATATTATAATTCGTTCAAAAAATCTTTTTGTGTATGAAAATATCGTAAATAATTGATCATTAAAGAGTTCAAGATCGCCACTGGGTGGGCGATAAATTGTAACAATACACAAAGAATTCTCGACCGAGACTGCCGTACATTCAAAAGACTTCTCAATGCTCAGTTTATTTATAAAATCAACCGGCTTACAAATTTCTGTTAGAGCTAGTTGTGAAAAAATTGCACAGCCCCCACCTTTATATTTAGATCTACTGAAATGGGTTATTCTGCTATACCCTGAAAATTTAAAAATGGGTAGTTTTGCCTCATCATCAGCCCAATGCTCCGTGACGCAAAAAAATGATGGCCTACACACCTCGGAAAGAACATGCTGTACATAATGAAATTTATTAAAAACAGATTGAACATTCCAGTGAAGCAACGTCCACCTTTCGTCTGCCACCCCTTTCTCTAAGGTCGCTCCAGATTGATTCGTCTGTTGTGAAAATTTTCGGATTTTTTCCTCAAGAAAAATCTTCGAACTCCAGCTCCAGCAGGCCATATATTCGGGTTGAAAATCTCATCGAGGTGGGACAAGTCGAAACTGAGGTGGAAAGAGGATGTTACGTCTCCCTGTCGTATTTTCTCACATTTGAATTGTATATGTGGAACAGTCTGCTTTAGGTAGTCCAGAATATCGCTTTCCTCAGTAGTTGGATCAAGGCGGAACACCTGTATATGCCCTCTTCTTACAACAGTTTTCAATTTTGCAGAAGAATCGTTCGTTCCAAAAATGGAATTTTCTTTATGTTTAATATTTACAGGCGGGTTCGTTGTCCTTGCCTTTCTCAAAGGATTGACAACATCGTTGTTTTGACCATCTGACTTTTGTTTGATAACGGGGGAGGCGTGGTCAGATATCACTATCGAGGAAGAATTCTTTTGTTTATTTCGGACATTTAGAGAGACCGATGGAAGGGATTCATTGCTTTGTGTGTACTTCTCAGACGTATCGTTAGATGGCGTATTATTTTGTTGTTTGCTTTTGTTTTTATAATTATCTTTCAATTGAATTATATTTTCCAAATCATTAATACGTTTATTTAGTATGTTGATTATGTTAGCCTGGTATTTCAATTCCTTCGTTTGGTACTCACTATGTAATTTTACGCGAGCACAATCAAAACGGAAACACTCCGGTGATTTGTTATCATTCATATCAGGATCTATTTCAGGAGGATCAGCAGCACTGAAACTTGAGAGGTTTGCTATAGATGCCTGCTGCTCGTTGATAGTTTTTTCGAAGCACAATTCATTTAAATCGGTTAGTCGAGCCCTCAAATTTTGAATTTCCAGTTCTTTCTCTTTGCATTTGCATGTTTTTGAGGTTATGGAATCACAACAAAGTATTTCACCCTTGTCGGACACAAACATTCCACAAACTTTCAACACACAACTCGGATGATAAGTCTTCTTGCATTTAGAACAAGACACAAAATTTTTAACGTCTTTTGAACATTTAGTACATACATTCTCCAAAACAGTGACCACACGCGGCGCCATCTTCTACACCGAATTGGGATTTCCGGTTATATGAAGAATAAGGCCCTCACTCTCTTTCTGTCACAGTTTGATATGGAAATAAAATACAATTCTGGAAAGTACAATTTAAAAGCAGACTGTCTCAGTAGGAATGCAGTGTTAGAAGCAGAAAATAATAAAGAAGAAAAATTGAGAACAGTAAATTGGGTTAGTCTTCAAGATGGATAATGGATCAAAAAAACAATAAGAATATCAGGATAGAAGATAAAAGTTTAATACAAAGAAAAGATGGTTTTTTCAAGAAGAAAAACAAAAGAGAAAAAATTATTCTGACGGAAGAATGCAGTAGGGATCTAATAAAAAAAATTCACTATAAAATGGGTCATATTGGGATTAATCAAATGATATCCATGCTTTCACCTTATTATACATAACTTAATTTCTTGAATAATATGAAAAACCTATGTTCAACCTGATGCGAGTCCCGCATAAAGAATAAAACAAGAATTAAAAATAATTATGGCTCGCTTTCACAACTAGTCTATCAAAAGAGCCATTCGAAATAGTATCTATAGATACAATTGGTGGATTTGGCGACCTCACTCTCTTTCTGTCACAGTTTGATACAACACAAGTAGATCAACCAAAAAATATCTGCATTTATTAGTGGATCACTTAGATATGCATTTATTCTGACTTCTAAAACACAAATGAGCTCAGATTTCATAAAATTTTATGAAATCTGAGCTGTTTGATAATTATCAAACAGTTTTGGAAGAGGGAAACATAAAAAAATTTCAACCGATCAATATCCAGGAATTGAAAGTAGGAGTAAAGTATAATTTGAAGGGAGATAGAAAGACTGCATTGGAAAATAGTATAAAATACCACCAATATAACAAAAAAGTATTTGACGCACGTAGAAAGGATTATAACTTCAAAGTTGACGGACATTTTGACGGATGTTTTCCAGTGACGGACTTCTTGAACGATTGACGGACTGTCGGTCACAATGACGGACGTCTGGTAACCTTACTATAAATCAAACAGTTTGGAAAAGCCAAAATTGTTGGATTTGGATTGGAATATTGACCTGGGGTGGTTCCCGGAGCATGTTTCCGGATAACATGCCAAAATTTAATTGCATTTCGATATTTATGAAGGTCATTTTGGAAATTTCAACTTATTCATAATTTCTGTAAGTTTAGTTATAAAGAAACTCAATATAAAAATAACAATTATCATGTGTTAAGAATCAAAGAAGCCCCAACAATATTCCAGATATTCGGCAGGAAGCGTCAAAGCAAAGATTAGCCTCTTTGAAAGAAGCCGCCCCATAAAAGGAACCGTAACTGTTATAGAGAATGCCGACATTGCCGACAAAGTTGTAGATTTTAGTTTTATGGCATCTGCGTCACAGAATGAATCATTTGTGAAATAGTTTGCCTAAAAGCACGAGGGTAATCATGTACAGGTCCAGTTTATATTAGGTACTGTTATTACCGAATGCGCAGAAAATCCTCTGCATTCTGCAGCAATCTGTTAATTGAATATCATTTGAAAACGGATTCATTAAAATTTTAGTATCTACAAACATTTTAGTTTAATTGTATCTTCAAATGATAGGTACTGAGTAAAAAAATATCGTACAAAACGATAATTTTCGTACAAATGGCAACGCTGCCAGTACCCCGTAATCCAAGTAGCCACAAAAAGCTGTAGCTGTGGAAGAAGACCTCAACAACACCGAGTCACGATACTAAAAAGAAAATTATTCCATCGTGACACCGAGTATTGTTGGTGTTATCGATTTATCGAATATGTCCGGACTAGAAACTGGACTGGAACTAATCTTTGGACTAGTAATTTCTCTGGACCGCATAAGGTCGGAACTGATCCATGAAATTGTTTGGATCAGCCTTCCCTAAACCAAGGTGCATCTATATTGCACATGGTAGCAGCTTGTTTTCAGTGGCCTGAATAGGGAATACTCCTTCTGACGAAAATGATGTTTTTTTTTTATGAAATATCTTTTAAACGTCACATTTTGAAATAACTATTTCAACCTTTACCAAAAAAAATATTTTAAGAACTTAAAAATGAAAAATAAAAATAGGTATTTTAAATTTAAAGAGTTTGGATTCAATTGCACAAGTTGGCAACATCGACTGAAATGTGCGTTGATAATAAAGGACAACAAATACATTATCTCGATGAGATAGAAAAAGATGGATGTCTATGCAGTCTGCGACGAACGAGGAAGGTCATAAAATTTTATGGGATTTTTATTAATATACTGTATTATTTCGAATTTTAAACGATAGCGAAGTAATTGAGTTGATGATTTGTTGAAAGAATTAACATTAATAAAAAACATCAGACCCTAGTTGGTCAATAAATCGAATATCTGAGTTACTTCGGCACTTGAATCTCATAATAAAGTTGAAATTGAAAGATATTTCTCAAATACATTATTCAATTTATTGTTCAGCAAGAACCACGAGAAGGTGCAGGGTCATCTCTTGCCATACAAAATATAAATTCTTGAGCACAACAAATATACAATTAGATAAATCAATGAAATTTTTGACTTATAGTACCTAGTGTTGATTATTTTCAACTAAAAGACCGACGACACGATCTAATAATGGCAAATTACAGGATACATTCGAGAGGTAGTTTTTATTACCACTGTGAGAATTAGCGAAGAAGTTGAAATTAATCTCAAATACCTCTTAGTAGGAAAAATCAAAAATTTTCTCATTGATTCGAAACAAGATGCTGACTGAGAATATAACATAAATGACATTATTATTGTACTTGATGAGTACTTAATTTTATTCCTAATGATTTGTCTCAATTGATCTGTAATGATTTCTACTTGTCTGAGTTTATTAAAATTATAATTAAAACTATCCACTGAAAATGCCTCTGAAGAAAATAAAGAATTTTTCAATAAATCTTGATGTTACAGTTGCTAAAATCTCATAGTTAGATTTTTATATCTAGCAAGTAAATTTGTAAGTTGAGACCACCTACTGAGGATATGATATGATATGATGAAAAGAAAGAATCCATTTTAAATCATGACATGAAAATTTTTTATGAACAATTTTAAAATTTCAAACGGTTCAAAAGGCTCCTATCGATTTGAACTGAAGCATCTACAGATAATGATTTCTCAAAATTAAGTATATAAAAATATAGGTACTCTAATTTCTTAACCTACAATCCAGATACTTGAGTTTTAGTGGAATAGGTAGTTGTTATTAAGGTCATCAAAATCTTTACTAATATCTGAACTCATAAAGGTTTCTATTTCATTATCCTGTCTACTAAACTAATAATCTCATTCCTTCTTAGCTTGAGGGTTGATTTCGAAAGAGATTTTGGCAAATTTAGAAGAATTTTTGGGAAAGCGTCTGGTTGTAGTTTTGGATTTTTCAATAATAACATTTTAGTGGTTCCATCCGGAAGTAAATATTTCACATCCCTAATAATATCACTTTCCTCAAAATGTTTCTCGCAAACCGAGCTATAAGCGAGGCTCGAGCGACGCTATAAGTGCTTGGAGTGAAATTTTTTCGTGGGATAGCTTTTACCCATAAGCTTAAGGTTTTCATCTTTTGGAAACTTGAAACAACTTACATCATTTCTGTTTTAGGAAAATAATGATTGCTTCTGCAGGAGGGAAAACAACATTTTCACAACATTTTTCACACTAGTTGATCTCGATATCAAATTATCTCACCCAAATTTCGGAAGAAGATTCGCCCAGAACTAGACGAGATCCGCTTCACTTCAAACTATATCGCACTTATTTCTCGCCGCTTTTTCACGAAAATTCAACGATTTATCGAACATAAACAACACCACGTGTGAAACCTTTCGAACTAACTGCTGTACTGAATGATATCTCGACATTCTCGACGTTACGCTTACGCCATTGAACACTAAAAGAACTGGAAGGGCATGCAGGCAAACTGAGGAAGACTGAAAGGGAAGATGTAGAGAAATCTATCTCTCTCTGAGCTCTGTCAATTGGTTTATAACGATGTAAACAAAAACAACCCGGGGCGGGGCGTTCGAGTGAGACGACTGCTGCGTCTGACGTCTGATGCGGTTATTCGATTGGTTGCCGAACCATTAGAAAGAGATTGGGTTGCTCTACATCTTCCGTCTCAGTTGGACACACTTTTCGTCGTATTTCAGTACCTAAGAGGCCCTTCCAGTTCTTATAGACTTCAATGGCTTACGCAGAGAGATTTTGGCTCTGACTTACGCTTCGAATTTCTGTGCCTACAGGCGACGTTGCCGCTGTGGCGTTGTTCCGGGCTATTCCTTTAGAAGGCTCAAGGCTGTGAGTAGGCGCTGTTGCCAAATCAAAAACCAGAAACAAAACGTTTTGAATTTTAAAACCCCATATTTGAAGAATGATTTTGAATAGTTTTCGCGGTGCATTTGGAAAAATCATGAATGAAACTCATAATTATTCAGTTTAAACTTGCATATGCATTGATAACCCAAATTGAGAAATCCCCCTCTTTTGATATGGCTCTTTTCCGCGAAACCCCAGGCAACTGATCCATAAGTCAGTTGAGGCCTAGCAACGGCTTCAATAATCTTCAATTTTGTCTACTTTTCAAAATAAATTATCTCTTGCTTTAGTAAGTTATAATAATTCCAATCATTCAAGTGTAGAAATTACTCCAATGCAAATAATCAAGGCAGATTTAAATTATTCATTATTGTAATATATTTGTTACAATTTCATATTTTATATTGTCATGTGTCAAACTCCCCACTAAGTCAAAATATGTTCTGATTGCGATCTGATGTAAAAATGAATCAGTGGTATTGTAGCAACAGGATATTGAAGTATACGTCATAAAAAAGTCGTTTTTCAATTGTTGCAAAGCGATAGATATCATTCAAATACATCACATAATTTGGCGACGAGAATAAAAGAGTTCATCAGACTAGTTGAAGTGTGTTTTGATAGTGGATATTTTGTTCATGCTGGTGTTTTTTTCAAACAACTAGAAGGTACTGCCATGGGATCACCCACTAGTCCTATTTTGGCCAACTTAGTCATGAATGAGGTGTTTGAGTTTGTGAAGAGTCGTTTAAACTTTGATGTACCACTTATGAAAATGTATGTAGATGATACCATCCTATTAGTACCATTTTTGGATCCTTTGTTGATGAGGGATGGGAACAATATCTTAAAAAATTGGTCCACTAACAGTAACCGTTGCCTTAATTTTTCAAGTAACCACAGTATGCAACAAAAATTGAATGTAATGAATAACTTGATAAGTAGAGTTTTAAAATTGAGTAATGAAAAATATAAACGAGAAAACCTTTCGAAAATAAAGAGTATCTTAAAAAACAATAATTACCCATCTTATTTAATCAGCAGGTTGTTGGATAATCACTTGAGACCTAAGATTGACATGACATCTACAGTCCCGCAAGGGGATGTCAAATATTTTAGATTTCTTTACCTCCCTAAATTAAGTAATAAAATAAATCACATTTTCGAGAATTTTTGCTGCAGTTGTGCATTTTATATCGTAAAGACCACGAAAATATTCTTTACTCGTTTGAAGGATAGAGTACCAGACCAGTTTAGAACTGAATTAATATATAAAATTCCTTGTCATAATTGTGATAGTTGCTATATTGGCCAAACGAAGAAGTACTCGAAAGAAAGAATTAGACAACATGAATGTGACACTAACAATTTTGATAATAGGAATAAAACCGCTTTAGCTGATCATTCTTTTAAGACAGGTCATAAATTCAACTTTGAGCGAGTGTCAATTCTGTATAATGAATGTCGCCAATACAGCCGTAATATAAGTGAAATGATACATATAAAAACAAATAAAACAGTAAACCATAGGGAAGATGTGCAAGGTCTCAGCTCATTGTTCAACAGCTTATTGATTTGATGTTGTTGGTTGGAATAATATGTTTCTTTGTACTTGCTAATCGAGAGATTTCAATTGTTATAATATATTGTTTGTGTCGTTATCTGTAACTTTATAGTAATTTGGTTCTGTGACGTTTATTTATTGTAATTAGATTATATTATATTTGATTCTATTGAACATTAGATTAGGGACAACACCAAATTTGTGGCTTCTATGTAACATAAAGCATAATATTCTTTGATTTCACCTGCAAATTTGAATTGATCGCCGTGCATGTTTGAGCAGATATGAATACATCGACTTATTGTAGTAATTTATATATGGATAGTTCCACCTAAATTGTTTTCAACTAGGTGAATGTGGAAACCATAGTATGATTAAAAATTATCACCTGTAAATTCATGTATATTTCAGCCTTGAGAAAGGAGAAACTCGAGCTCCGAAACGTCGGCGTTGTTAAAAGTCGTTTATTTATTAAAGTCCAATTACCTGATATATGACTTTGTTAAAGATTATGAGGCCAGAATTGATTTACAAATAGATAAATATTGTAACAAAAGACCGTATAGGTGTACTATGAA
This sequence comes from Coccinella septempunctata, assembly GCF_907165205.1. Classification (NCBI taxonomy): domain Eukaryota; kingdom Metazoa; phylum Arthropoda; class Insecta; order Coleoptera; family Coccinellidae; genus Coccinella; species Coccinella septempunctata. The sequence continues at coordinate 13,022,425 of NC_058191.1, forward strand.
AGATAAAACAGAAATCGAATCACAAATTGCAGAACTCTTAAAAAAAGAAATTATTTAGGAATCCTATAGCCCGTTCGCAGCACCGGTCAAAATAAATTTTTATAATGAATATATACCAAAAAGTGCCATAATTCATGAGTTAAATGAGGCACAAAAAAGAAAGAAAGCTATATACCAAGAAACACTAGCAGTCCTAGAAGCAGTACTTCATTGGCAACACCTGTTGATGGGAAGAACATTCAACTAAGTGTTTATTGCCATTAACCACTTCAGGATCTGAATATAAAAACGAGACCGGATCATCATCATCATCATCATTCATTTTGCCTATTAGAAATTACAATTCTAGGACACGTCAATTCATCATATATCAAGTACATATACATTCAAAGACATAGTTTAAAAAAAATATATATATCGAGGACAAAAAAAAAACAGCTGAAGGCAACATGCTCTTATCCTAGGTCGCCACCCACAATAAGTTCCCGGAACTCAGTAATATCATACACAGCCTTACCTCCTAAATAGTTTTTGAGAGTTCTCTTGAATTTTTTCATGGGTAAGGTGGTGAGCGAAAGAGGCAGGATGTTATATATTGCGATCCCGGCACACATCGGAGACCTCTTCATGTACTCATGTGACGCAGTTAAAATTCTAACCTTGTGTCTATTTCTCGTGGGGTAGTCATGGATATCGGACTGTCGAACATGAGAGCCACGGGTAGAGTGGATATGACACAAGAGTTTGAGTATAAACATGGCTGGAACTGTCAAAATACCAGAAGATCTAAATATCAGCCTACAGGTCTCTCTGAATGGAACATCATAAATGAGCCTCACTATTCTTTTCTGCTGAACGAAGATCCGATGGGCCCCTGGCATCATTCCCCATACACAGATCCCATAATCGAGCAGGGGCTGGACGTGAGCATAATATGCTGTCAACAGGCATTCACGTGGAAGGGAAGACTTGAGAGAGGAAATTATATAGAACGCCTTGTTCAGGTTCTTCTTCAATTTTTCAAAGTGTGGCCCAAAGTTCAACAATGGGTCTATTGTTATTCCAAGGAAACGGGTTTCATCTTGGAAATTAAGTGGCGTTTCACCGAAATATATTTCACGACTGGAGACACTCTGCCTCTTCCTACCGAACTCCATGATGACGGTTTTATCGATGTTAATAATAAGCCGATTTTGTGAGCACCATGATTTAAATCTCTCGATGACCTCCAGTATTCTCGAATAAAGGCTTTCAACATCCCGCTCCGATACAACGAAGCACGTGTCATCAGCGTACAGGTATACCGCCAACAGGTACTCAGCTACATATTGGGGAAGGTCATTAATGAACATAAAGAACAGCACTGCCCCCAGGTTGCCACCCTGCGGCGTCCCCAACACCGTTTCATAAGCCTCCGAAAGATTATCATTGAGCCTAACCCTTATCTTCCGTTGGGAGAGATAGGACATTACCCAATCATGAACAGTGCCACGGATACCCATACTGTACATCTTCTCAGACAATATCGCAGGGTCAACCGAATCAAAGGCTTTCGCGATATCGAAAAATATCACCACCACAAACTTTTCCGAATCAACCTCACTCAAGATATCCTGAACAAAGTCGACAACAGCTAATTCCGCTGATCTGCCTGGTCTGAATCCATATTGAGATGATGTTAGGATATTGTTTTTCTCGAGATAGTCAACAAGCCTGTTGACCATAATTTTCTCAAATATTTTCGAGAATATACTGAGATTCGATATCAGTCTATAGTTAGCTACTTCATTGGTAGCCCCCTTTTTGAATATAGGAAAGGCAATGGCACTCTTGAGAGAGTTCGGAAACTTGCCCTGAGTGACAGAGGCGTTCATCAACTCAGATAAAATGGAGGAAAGTAGATGTTCACTTTTTAAAATGATTATAGGTATTTCATCCGGGCCTGTACATTTTTTATTTGGCATACTGTTTATAACGTCATGAACCTCGAAAGGAGTACAAGGGTAGAAAAACATGCAGCAGCTCTGAAGAGTTCCAGCTGTGCCGCCTGCACCATAAGGAAACTTTTGTCTGATGATTTCTGGTATACTGGTCGTAAAATATTCGCCAAAAGCATTAACCACTTCGCTGTCTACCGACAGGAGCTCACCCTTGTATAACAGGTCGATGCTCCTGCTGACGCTGTTGACCTCCCCACATCGCAAGTCCCTAACGACCCGCCACAGAGTTTTTGACTTGTTAGAAGATTCATTGATGATATTTGAGAAATGTAGAATCCTCTCTCTGTGCATGTTACACCTGATTGTCTTGCGATAATCGGCAATATTCTCTGCCAATCTACATGATGGAGCAACATTATAAAGCCATCTCATATCCCCCAGTACCTGTATCCCGCGAAGGAGTTCATCAGAGTACCTGAAACTACTGAAGTGACAACATACACGTGCTCTCACCTTTCTCTTATGGAAAACCATGTTGAAAATGTATAGAAAATCATCAAAAAACAAATCGAACATCCGGTCAATATCCTCGCTCAACCTGAGTCCATGAAAAGCGTTCGAAAATCTGTAGTGAAACTCAGAAATTAAGTCGGGAGAAAAGTAACGTTTTTCTAAGGTTTTATAAACATGTTTATGAGCTGGACGCCGCTGTGTGACAGGAAAGCTCAACGTCTGAGCATGATGATCAGACACCGCAAGAAGAAAGTTATCAGACGAGCACAGTGTAACATCAACATTTGTTATGACGTAATCAACCTGGGAGGAACTCGTGGGAGTTATGCGAGTGGGTTCATTGATCAAACTATTGAAACCAAAATTATTTATCATGTGAAACAGAATATCAACATGATCTCCGTCTCGGCACTCGGGCTCAACATTGAAATCGCCACATATTATAATTCGTTCAAAAAATCTTTTTGTGTATGAAAATATCGTAAATAATTGATCATTAAAGAGTTCAAGATCGCCACTGGGTGGGCGATAAATTGTAACAATACACAAAGAATTCTCGACCGAGACTGCCGTACATTCAAAAGACTTCTCAATGCTCAGTTTATTTATAAAATCAACCGGCTTACAAATTTCTGTTAGAGCTAGTTGTGAAAAAATTGCACAGCCCCCACCTTTATATTTAGATCTACTGAAATGGGTTATTCTGCTATACCCTGAAAAGTTAAAAATGGGTAGTTTTGCCTCATCATCAGCCCAATGCTCCGTGACGCAAAAAAATGATGGCCTACACACCTCGGAAAGAACATGCTGTACATAATGAAATTTATTAAAAACAGATTGAACATTCCAGTGAAGCAACGTCCACCTTTCGTCTGCCACCCCCTTCTCTAAGGTCGCTCCAGATTGATTCGTCTGTTGTGAAAATTTTCGGATTTTTTCCTCAAGAAAAATCTTCGAACTCCAGCTCCAGCAGGCCATATATTCGGGTTGAAAATCTCATCGAGGTGGGACAAGTCGAAACTGAGGTGGAAAGAGGATGTTACGTCTCCCTGTCGTATTTTCTCACATTTGAATTGTATATGTGGAACAGTCTGCTTTAGGTAGTCCAGAATATCGCTTTCCTCAGTAGTTGGATCAAGGCGGAACACCTGTATATGCCCTCTTCTTACAACAGTTTTCAATTTTGCAGAAGAATCGTTCGTTCCAAAAATGGAATTTTCTTTATGTTTAATATTTACAGGCGGGTTCGTTGTCCTTGCCTTTCTCAAAGGATTGACAACATCGTTGTTTTGACCATCTGACTTTTGTTTGATAACGGGGGAGGCGTGGTCAGATATCACTATCGAGGAAGAATTCTTTTGTTTATTTCGGACATTTAGAGAGACCGATGGAAGGGATTCATTGCTTTGTGTGTACTTCTCAGACGTATCGTTAGATGGCGTATTATTTTGTTGTTTGCTTTTGTTTTTATAATTATCTTTCAATTGAATTATATTTTCCAAATCATTAATACGTTTATTTAGTATGTTGATTATGTTAGCCTGGTATTTCAATTCCTTCGTTTGGTACTCACTATGTAATTTTACGCGAGCACAATCAAAACGGAAACACTCCGGTGATTTGTTATCATTCATATCAGGATCTATTTCAGGAGGATCAGCAGCACTGAAACTTGAGAGGTTTGCTATAGATGCCTGCTGCTCGTTGATAGTTTTTTCGAAGCACAATTCATTTAAATCGGTTAGTCGAGCCCTCAAATTTTGAATTTCCAGTTCTTTCTCTTTGCATTTGCATGTTTTTGAGGTTATGGAATCACAACAAAGTATTTCACCCTTGTCGGACACAAACATTCCACAAACTTTCAACACACAACTCGGATGATAAGTCTTCTTGCATTTAGAACAAGACACAAAATTTTTAACGTCTTTTGAACATTTAGTACATACATTCTCCAAAACAGTGACCACACGCGGCGCCATCTTCTACACCGAATTGGGATTTCCGGTTATATGAAGAATAAGGCCCTCACTCTCTTTCTGTCACAGTTTGATATGGAAATAAAATACAATTCTGGAAAGTACAATTTAAAAGCAGACTGTCTCAGTAGGAATGCAGTGTTAGAAGCAGAAAATAATAAAGAAGAAAAATTGAGAACAGTAAATTGGGTTAGTCTTCAAGATGGATAATGGATCAAAAAAACAATAAGAATATCAGGATAGAAGATAAAAGTTTAATACAAAGAAAAGATGGTTTTTTCAAGAAGAAAAACAAAAGAGAAAAAATTATTCTGACGGAAGAATGCAGTAGGGATCTAATAAAAAAAATTCACTATAAAATGGGTCATATTGGGATTAATCAGATGGTTTCCATACTTTCACCTTATTATACATCACTAATTTTCTTGAATAATATAAAAAACCTATGTTCAACCTGATGCGAGACCCGCATAAAGAATAAAACAAGAATTAAGAATAATTATGGCTCGCTTTCACAACTAGGTCCATCAAAAGAGCCATTCGAAATAGTATCTATAGATACAATTGGTGGATTTGGCGACCTCACTCTCTTTCTGTCACAGTTTGATATGGAGATAAAATACAACCCTGAAAAGTACAATTTAGAAGCAAACTGTCTTAGTAGGAATGCAGTGTTGGAAGCAGAAAAAAATCAAGAAGAAATATTGAGAACAGTAAATTGTGTTTGTCAAGATGTAATAATGGATCAAAAAAACAATAAGAGTATCACTCATGTGAAGTTGGCGCCGACTTTTTCGAAAAATACAATTTTTTTTGGAGTTCTGGGTAGATTTGGAAGAGTTCTGGAGTTCCTGATGAAAATTTTGAATAGTTCCGGCAAATCGTGGATTTTAATGAAAAAAACAATTTGGTGGCGCTAATTTCACGCGACGCCGTCTTTCTCGAAAAAATTAGTTCTGATGCTGTCTTCGTTGAAGAAGGAAGAGTTCTAGAGTTCTTGATAGATTTTAGAAAGAGTTCTGCGAAAATCAAAAAAAAAATTAGTACACAGGTTTTTGACTCTCGAAAAAAATCATTTTGAGAGAAAAAAATTGGAGATATTTCAGTTCTGATTAGAGTTCTGAATAGCGCTCAAAGAGTTCTACAAAATATTTCAAGTGACTTTTATCGAAAAAACAAAACTTTTCAATTTATCAGCAAAAATATGATCAGAAATTTGAAAACCAATATTTCCTATGTTGGCAATACTTGATCGCAGAAGAGTTCTGATAAGAGTTCTGAATAGCGCTCGAAGAGTTCTACAAAATATGTCAAGTGACTTTTATCAAAAAAACAAAACTTTTCAATTTATCAGCAAAAATAAGGTCAGGAATTTGAAAGTTTATATTTCCCATGTTGGCAAAACTTGATCGCAGAGAGTTCTGATGAGAGTTCTGAATAGCGCTCAAAGAGTTCTACAAAATATGTCAAGTGATTTCTATCGAAAAAACAAAACTTTTCAATTTATCAGCAAAAATAAGGTCAGGAATTTGGAAATTTATATTTTCTATGTTGGCAAAACTTGATCGCAGAAGAGTTCTGAATAGCTCTCGAAGAGTTCTAAATAATATGTAAAGTGACTTTTATCCAAAAAACAAAACATTTCAATTCATCAACAAAAATAAGTTCGGGAATTTTAAAATTTATATTTCCTAATTGAACTCGAAATTTTTTCAAATTTCGGAATTTATTGATTAGAAGGCTCACAAAAGGATTTAGTTTTTGAGATGCGTCCTATGATATTTGATGTTAATTAGTCGATGACATACTCAAACGGGGAAATAAAAATAAATCGTGTCTTCCCGATAGGGCAAGTGGATAAGTAATGAAGGAAATTAATGCAGCAATTTAGATGAATATGCATGATGAAAAAATATACTTACTTTTGAGTCCGTTGAAAAGGCCTCGTAACAGAAAATATACACCAACAAAAAATTGAGACGGTTATTCCGTTATTTCACTGATATCCTCGAATCGAACTTTCGAAATTTTCACAAGCTAGGTAGCTATATACCAAGTATTGAACCGAATATCAACTCAAGATAGATTTGAATTTGCTCGTCTTCTTCTACAATCTACAACTTCGAGGCAGAACAGATGTTCAGTCTCAGATGAAGCTTTTTAAGGAATATTTTGGTGCAAGAAAATCCGCAATATGGTGTTAAAACTTCATCATCTGTTTTGTATTCTCCCATTTTCGAAAGAAGCCATATGACAGTTCAGATATTATTGCTTCAAAGACACTTGCCGACAACAGAATGAAGTTTTATTGCATCCCATTTCTAATATTGGAATCCTAGGGTATCGATAGAAAAATACCTGAACTATGAAGAATACGGGTTATCCGAAGATTTAAGAATGTTATTTTAGCCTTGGGTTGAATAATCAAAAATTCTAGGATATTTTGAAATTAAATTTTTTGAATAGAACATACACGTAAATTTTGAATTATTAATTTCCATTAAGTTTTCACGGTGCATTGCTAAAATAGAAGGTGATTTTTCAAGCGTTGTTTTATTAAAAATCGAATAAAACACTCAATTTGCAACATATAGGTATTCAAAATTTTCATTGGAATTGAACTTGGCCTTTACCATTTACATTTTAAAGATAACTTCATGTAAATATTGTCCGCTGCTCTGTTTCAAAAGGTTTATTCGGAAGGTCAAATTTTTCGAGCATTTCTGCCTGTATTCCGAGAATTACAGGTGTTATGTTATCCTGTAAGGCTTCAATCGTGTTCGGTTTGTCCACATACTACTAACGACATTACATAACCCCTCAAGAAATAATCCAGAGGCATCAAATCGCATGATCTTGGCGGCAAATTCACAGGGCCATTTCGAGAGATAAGCTGCTCACCAAATTCATCCTTCAATTGTTGTTCATTGTTTCACGAGCTGTGTGGCATGTGGCACCGTCTTGATGAAACCACATGTCAACTTAAATCGATTTCAAGCAAATAACCTGGTCATCATTGGTAACTACTAACAATAACCAACAATGATCAATTGCATTCAAGGGCTTTTGGTCATTATTGGTTATAACATCGTGACGTCATAAACTAGCCCTTCAACGTCATCATTTTGGACGGCAGATAACCGGAGATAACCATACTCGAGAGCTGGGTTAAACTTCTGGTTATTGAAGTGAGGTTAGAAGTCGTGAAGGGACATAACCAAGGGCAAAACCAGCAATAACCGCGGTTATTACGGGTTATTCGCTTGAAATCGATTCAAGTTCAACTCGGCCAGTTGGGGCGAAAAACAGATCGAAATGGCCATGTGAATAGGCCCAAAGATCATGCGATTTGACGCCTCTGGATCATTTCTTGTGGGGTTATGTAAAGTCTCTAGTGTATGTGGATAAACCGAACACGATTGAAGCCAACAATTAAAATGAACCAACACTTTGCTGTAGACGATGGAGAATATCTTCCCCATATTTTTTCGAATGTGTAAAACTGCTGGAAAATAAAATTGATGAGAAATGTATCAGAATTTATATTTCTTTCTGACATTCTAAGATCGAGAGTATGTTCCTCTTTGTTGTTTTGAAAATTTGAAATGGCTAAGAAAATTTATTTCCCCATGCACCCATTCCATCAATTTTCTTGCGCTCCATCGTAAAGAATATATCGGTTCATTTTCATCGTTGGAGGTGGCGTTCTAGGGCTGTCAGAATGAAACAAAATTTTTTTCTGAGTACATTCTGATACACTCCTCTATCCACCAATTTTCTTGGCCTGATATTCTGAACCTGAAAAATGAGGAATAGGCGCTAAATTGTAGACTGAATATTTCATTTTGATCCTCGGAGCTGTAGTATGAACATAAAATTATCCCTCTATGTACTTAAGCGATCAATTTCCTAGTCCGGATGTTTTGGACTTATTTATCTTCTGGAGAAGGAATCCTTAAATAATTCTGAATAGAAAAAGAGCGGCTGTCAGAATGAAACAAAATTTTTTTCTGAGTACATTCTGATATATTCCTTTATCCACCAATTTTCTTGGCCGGCCATTCTGAACTTGAAAAACAGGAGGAATGTGAGCGTCATAGTAATATGAAAATCAATAATGAAATCAGGGATTATACAAACTTGATCTATAATCCTTGGTATGAAATGAGTCTTTTCCTTCCTTGAACATAGGTAATTATTCGGTTCGCCATACTATAATGAATGAGGGAAAATAAGTTAAACGACTGCAGCATTGATATGAGAGATCGGCCGGCTGGTTCCATCAGGACAATACTCTTGATCATGAATCAATTTGGAATGTTAGAACATTACAGTCAAATATTCCATGAGCTGTGATTTTCAACATCAATGCCATTTAGATTTTAGGATAAAGAATATATCATAACGTTGAATAATTTTCCTTGGATAGATGATGTTGTGTAATGATTCTCCTTGAACAGACTTTTATTAGAAAGAAACCTGAAAACTTCCACCAGAGAGTGCATAAACCCTTTACTTACTCAAGATGTTTCTATATCTTCCTTCATAAACTAAGTCAATGCAATTGTTTACGAAACTGAACATAATCTCTCAATGTAGTAATTTTGAAAGATCCTCATTTTGAACTTACTTTACATAACTGGAATGGGGAAAAATTGTTAGGCAGTGAAAATAAGACTCGAAGTTGATATTTTTGCAGTTTTAGGTCTAACTGAAATATAAAAGTACAAATCTGGATCAGCTGATGACTGAAGTTAGGTAAATAGGTTACGTTAATGTCAGCTGATGTGCTGCTTCCTTGGCTGTTGTGCGAAAATTGACCTTATCGACTGTGTGATAAGAAACGGCAACAGGCCCCGGGTGAAGCTGGATGCGTTTATATTCGTGTTGAAAAATCTCGAATTTCTGAAGCTTTTTTCTCGTATTTCCTATCTGTTTTCGTAGTCGAGAGTATTACGCGCCTATGGTCTGGCTATTCGTCTTTCGTTTGACATTTTCCGCGGACACGGACGGGCGGCTCTTTTCGGAGAAACAGAGAATTCCGGAACCTCCAAATGAGCCGATTTCCCCTCTTACCCCTCCCACTCGGTGCTTACGAAATTAGTAGTACGAGATAAATTTTCAAATTCCTGACCTTATTTTTGCTGATAAATTGAAAAGTTTTGTTTTTTCGATAAAAGTCACTCGACATATTTTGTAGAACTCTTCGAGCGCTATTCAGAACTCTCATCAGAACTCTCCTGCGATCAAGTATTGCCAACATAGGAAATATTGGTTTTCAAATTCCTGACCTTATTTTTGCTGATAAATTGAAAAGTTTTGTTTTTTCGATAAAAGTCACTTGACATATTTCGTAGAACTCTTCGAGCGCTATTCAGAACTCTTCTGCGATCAAGGATTGCCAACATAGGAAATATTCAAATTTCTGACCTTATTTTTGCTGAGGAATTGAGAAGTTTTGTTTTTTCGATAAAAGTCACTTGACATATTTTGTAGAACTCTTTGAGCGCTATTCAGAACTCTGATCAGAACTGAAATATCTCCAATTTTTTTCTCTCAAAATGATTTTTTTCTAGAGTCAAAAACCTGTGTTCTAATTTTTTTTTTTGATTTTCGCAGAACTCATCAAGAATTCTAAACTCTTCCTTCTTCAACGAAAAACAACATCAGAACTCATTTTTTCGAAAAAGACGGCGCCGCGTGAAGTTAGCGCCACCAATTTGTATTTTTCATTAGAATCCACTATTTGCCGGAACTATTCAAAAGTTTTTATCAGGAACTCCAGAACTCTTTCAAATCTACCCAAGACTCCAAAAAAAAAGTATTTTTCGAAAAAGTCGGCACCAACTTCACATGAGTGAATTTCAGGATAAAAGATAAAAGTTTAATAGAAAGAAAAGGTGTTTTTTTTCAAGAAGAAAACCAAAACAGAAAAAAATAATTCTGACGGAAGAATTCAGTAGGGATCTAATAAAAAAAAATTCACTCCAACATGGGTCATATTGGGATTAATCAAATGATATCCATGCTTTCACCTTATTATACATAACTAAATTTCTTGAATAATATGAAAAACCTATGTTCAACCTGATGCGAGTCCCGCATAAAGAATAAAACAAGAATAAAGAATAATTATGGCTCGCTTTCACAACTAGTCTATCAAAAGAGCCATTCGAAATAGTATCTATAGATACAATTGTTGGATTTGGCGGAAGTAGATCAACCAAAAAATATCTGCATTTATTAGTGGATCACTTAGATATGCATTTATTCTGACTTCTAAAACACAAATGAGCTCAGATTTCATAAAATTTTATGAAATCTGAGCTGTTTGATAATTATCAAACAGTTTTGGAAGAGGGAAACATAAAAAAATTTCAACCGATCAATATCCAGGAATTGAAAGTAGGAGTAAAGTATAATTTGAAGGGAGATAGAAAGACTGCATTGGAAAATAGTATAAAATACCACCAATATAACAAAAAAGTATTTGACGCACGTAGAAAGGATTATAACTTCAAAGTTGACGGACATTTTGACGGATGTTTTCCAGTGACGGACTTCTTGAACGATTGACGGACTGTCGGTCACAATGACGGACGTCTGGTAACCTTACTATAAATCAAACAGTTTGGAAAAGCCAAAATTGTTGGATTTGGATTGGAATATTGACCTGGGGTGGTTCCCGGAGCATGTTTCCGGATAACATGCCAAAATTTAATTGCATTTCGATATTTATGAAGGTCATTTTGGAAATTTCAACTTATTCATAATTTCTGTAAGTTTAGTTATAAAGAAACTCAATATAAAAATAACAATTATCATGTGTGAAGAATCAAAGAAGCCCCAACAATATTCCAGATATTCGGCAGGAAGCGTCAAAGCAAAGATTAGCCTCTTTGAAAGAAGCCGCCCCATAAAAGGAACCGTAACTGTTATAGAGAATGCCGACAAAGTTGTAGATTTTAGTTTTATGGCATCTGCGTCACAGAATGAATCATTTGTGAAATAGTTTGCCTAAAAGCACGAGGGTAATCATGTACAGGTCCAGTTTATATTAGGTACTGTTATTACCGAATGCGCAGAAAATCCTCTGCATTCTGCAGCAATCTGTTAATTGAATATCATTTGAAAACGGATTCATTAAAATTTTAGTATCTACAAACATTTTAGTTTAATTGTATCTTCAAATGATAGGTACTGAGTAAAAAAATATCGTACAAAACGATAATTTTCGTACAAATGGCAACGCTGCCAGTACCCCGTAATCCAAGTAGCCACAAAAAGCTGTAGCTGTGGAAGAAGACCTCAACAACACCGAGTCACGATACTAAAAAGAAAATTATTCCATCGTGACACCGAGTATTGTTGGTGTTATCGATTTATCGAATATGTCCGGACTAGAAACTGGACTGGAACTAATCTTTGGACTAGTAATTTCTCTGGACCGCATAAGGTCGGAACTGATCCATGAAATTGTTTGGATCAGCCTTCCCTAAACCAAGGTGCATCTATATTGCACATGGTAGCAGCTTGTTTTCAGTGGCCTGAATAGGGAATACTCCTTCTGACGAAAATGATGTTTTTTTTTTATGAAATATCTTTTAAACGTCACATTTTGAAATAACTATTTCAACCTTTACCAAAAAAAATATTTTAAGAACTTAAAAATGAAAAATAAAAATAGGTATTTTAAATTTAAAGAGTTTGGATTCAATTGCACAAGTTGGCAACATCGACTGAAATGTGCGTTGATAATAAAGGACAACAAATACATTATCTCGATGAGATAGAAAAAGATGGATGTCTATGCAGTCTGCGACGAACGAGGAAGGTCGTAAAATTTTATGGGATTTTTATTAATATACTGTATTATTTCGAATTTTAAACGATAGCGAAGTAATTGAGTTGATGATTTGTTGAAAGAATTAACATTAATAAAAAACATCAGACCCTAGTTGGTCAATAAATCGAATATCTGAGTTACTTCGGCACTTGAATCTCATAATAAAGTTGAAATTGAAAGATATTTCTCAAATACATTATTCAATTTATTGTTCAGCAAGAACCACGAGAAGGTGCAGGGTCATCTCTTGCCATACAAAATATAAATTCTTGAGCACAACAAATATACAATTAGATAAATCAATGAAATTTTTGACTTATAGTACCTAGTGTTGATTATTTTCAACTAAAAGACTAAACGACACGATCTAATAATGGCAAATTACAGGATACATTCGAGAGGTAGTTTTTATTACCACTGTGAGAATTAGCGAAGAAGTTGAAATTAATCTCAAATACCTCTTAGTAGGAAAAATCAAAAATTTTCTCATTGATTCGAAACAAGATGCTGACTGAGAATATAACATAAATGACATTATTATTGTACTTGATGAGTACTTAATTTTATTCCTAATGATTTGTCTCAATTGATCTGTAATGATTTCTACTTGTCTGAGTTTATTAAAATTATAATTAAAACTATCCACTGAAAATGCCTCTGAAGAAAATAAAGAATTTTTCAATAAATCTTGATGTTACAGTTGCTAAAATCTCATAGTTAGATTTTTATATCTAGCAAGTAAATTTGTAAGTTGAGACCACCTACTGAGGATATGATATGATATGATGAAAAGAAAGAATCCATTTTAAATCATGACATGAAAATTTTTTATGAACAATTTTAAAATTTCAAACGGTTCAAAAGGCTCCTATCGATTTGAACTGAAGCATCTACAGATAATGATTTCTCAAAATTAAGTATATAAAAATATAGGTACTCTAATTTCTTAACCTACAATCCAGATACTTGAGTTTTAGTGGAATAGGTAGTTGTTATTAAGGTCATCAAAATCTTTACTAATATCTGAACTCATAAAGGTTTCTATTTCATTATCCTGTCTACTAAACTAATAATCTCATTCCTTCTTAGCTTGAGGGTTGATTTCGAAAGAGATTTTGGCAAATTTAGAAGAATTTTTGGGAAAGCGTCTGGTTGTAGTTTTGGATTTTTCAATAATAACATTTTAGTGGTTCCATCCGGAAGTAAATATTTCACATCCCTAATAATATCACTTTCCTCAAAATGTTTCTCGCAAACCGAGCTATAAGCGAGGCTCGAGCGACGCTATAAGTGCTTGGAGTGAAATTTTTTCGTGGGATAGCTTTTACCCATAAGCTTAAGGTTTTCATCTTTTGGAAACTTGAAACAACTTACATCATTTCTGTTTTAGGAAAATAATGATTGCTTCTGCAGGAGGGACAACAACATTTTCACAACATTTTTCACACTAGTTGATCTCGATATCAAATTATCTCACCCAAATTTCGGAAGAAGATTCGCCCAGAACTAGACGAGATCCGCTTCACTTCAAACTATATCGCACTTATTTCTCGCCGGTTTTTCACGAAAATTCAACGATTTATCGAACATAAACAACACCACGTGTGCAACCTTTCGAACTAACTGCTGTACTGAATGATATCTCGACATTCTCGACGTTACGCTTACGCCATTGAACACTAAGAGAACTGGAAGGGCATGCAGGAAAACTGAGGAAGACTGAAAGGGAAGATGTAGAGAAATCTATCTCTCTCTGAGCTCTGTCAATTGGTTTATAACGATGTAAACAAAAACAACCCGGGGCGGGGCGTTCGAGTGAGACGACTGTTGCGTCTGACGTGTGATGCGGTTATTCGATTGGTTGCCGAACCATTAGAAAGAGATTGGGTTGCTCTACATCTTCCGTCTCAGTTGGACACACTTTTCGTCGTATTTCAGTACCTAAGAGGCCCTTCCAGTTCTTATAGACTTCAATGGCTTACGCAGAGAGATTTTGGCTCTGACTTACGCTTCGAATTTCTGTGCCTACAGGCGACGTTGCCGCTGTGGCGTTGTTCCGGGCTATTCCTTTAGAAGGCTCAAGGCTGTGAGTAGGCGCTGTTGCCAAATCAAAAACCAGAAACAAAACGTTTTGAATTTTAAAACCCCATATTTGAAGAATGATTTTGAATAGTTTTCGCGGTGCATTTGGAAAAATCATGAATGAAACTCATAATTATTCAGTTTAAACTTGCATATGCATTGATAACCCAAATTGAGAAATCCCCCTCTTTTGATATGGCTCTTTTCCGCGAAACCCCAGGCAACTGATCCATAAGTCAGTTGAGGCCTAGCAACGGCTTCAATAATCTTCAATTTTGTCTACTTTTCAAAATAAATTATCTCTTGCTTTAGTAAGTTATAATAATTCCAATCATTCAAGTGTAGAAATTACTCCAATGCAAATAATCAAGGCAGATTTAAATTATTCATTATTGTAATATATTTGTTACAATTTCATATTTTATATTGTCATGTGTCAAACTCCCCACTAAGTCAAAATATGTTCTGATTGCGATCTGATGTAAAAATGAATCAGTGGTATTGTAGCAACAGGATATTGAAGTATACGTCATAAAAAAGTCGTTTTTTAATTGTTGCAAAGCGATAGATATCATTCAAATACATCACATAATTTGGCGACGAGAATAAAAGAGTTCATCAGACTAGTTGAAGTGTGTTTTGATAGTGGATATTTTGTTCATGCTGGTGTTTTTTTCAAACAACTAGAAGGTACTGCCATGGGATCACCCACTAGTCCTATTTTGGCCAACTTAGTCATGAATGAGGTGTTTGAGTTTGTGAAGAGTCGTTTAAACTTTGATGTACCACTTATGAAAATGTATGTAGATGATGCCATCCTATTAGTACCATTTTTGGATCCTTTGTTGATGAGGGATGGGAACAATATCATTAAAAATTGGTCCACTAACAGTAACCGTTGCCTTAATTTTTCAAGTAACCACAGTATGCAACAAAAATTGAATGTAATGAATAACTTGATAAGTAGAGTTTTAAAATTGAGTAATGAAAAATATAAACGAGAAAACCTTTCGAAAATAAAGAGTATCTTAAAAAACAATAATTACCCATCTTATTTAATCAGCAGGTTGTTGGATAATCACTTGAGACCTAAGATTGACATGACATCTACAGTCCCGCAAGGGGATGTCAAATATTTTAGATTTCTTTACCTCCCTAAATTAAGTAATAAAATAAATCACATTTTCGAGAATTTTTGCTGCAGTTGTGCATTTTATATCGTAAAGACCACGAAAATATTCTTTACTCGTTTGAAGGATAGAGTACCAGACCAGTTTAGAACTGAATTAATATATAAAATTCCTTGTCATAATTGTGATAGTTGCTATATTGGCCAAACGAAGAAGTACTCGAAAGAAAGAATTAGACAACATGAATGTGACACTAACAATTTTGATAATAGGAATAAAACCGCTTTAGCTGATCATTCTTTTAAGACAGGTCATAAATTCAACTTTGAGCGAGTGTCAATTCTGTATAATGAATGTCGCCAATACAGCCGTAATATAAGTGAAATGATACATATAAAAACAAATAAAACAGTAAACCATAGGGAAGATGTGCAAGGTCTCAGCTCATTGTTCAACAGCTTATTGATTTGATGTTGTTGGTTGGAATAATATGTTTCTTTGTACTTGCTAATCGAGAGATTTCAATTGTTATAATATATTGTTTGTGTCGTTATCTGTAACTTTATAGTAATTTGGTTCTGTGACGTTTATTTATTGTAATTAGATTATGTTATATTTGATTCTATTGAACATTAGATTAGGGACAACACCAAATTTGTGGCTTCTATGTAACATAAAGCATAATATTCTTTGATTTCACCTGCAAATTTGAATTGATCGCCGTGCATGTTTGAGCAGATATGAATACATCGACTTATTGTAGTAATTTATATATGGATAGTTCCACCTAAATTGTTTTCAACTAGGTGAATGTGGAAACCATAGTATGATTATAAATTATCACCTGTAAATTCATGTATATTTCAGCCTTGAGAAAGGAGAAACTCGAGCTCCGAAACGTCGGCGTTGTTAAAAGTCGTTTATTTATTAAAGTCCAATTACCTGATATATGACTTTGTTAAAGATTATGAGGCCAGAATTGATTTACAAATAGATAAATATTGTAACAAAAGACCGTATAGGTGTACTATGAAAGATAAAACAGAAATCGAATCACAAATTGCCGAACTCTTAAAAAAAGAAATTATTTAGGAATCCTATAGCCCGTTCGCAGCACCGGTCAAAATAAATTTTTATAATGAATATATACCAAAAAGTGCCATAATTCATGAGTTAAATGAGGCACAAAAAAGAAAGAAAGCTATATACCAAGAAACACTAGCAGTCCTAGAAGCAGTACTTCATTGGCAACACCTGTTGATGGGAAGAACATTCAACTAAGTGTTTATTGCCATTAACCACTTCAGGATCTGAATATAAAAACGAGACCAGATGAAGAATAAGGCCCTCACTCTCTTTCTGTCACAGTTTGATATGGAGATAAAATACAATTCTGGAAAGTACAATTTAAAAGCAGACTGTCTCAGTAGGAATGCAGTGTTAGAAGCAGAAAATAATAAAGAAGAAAAATTGAGAACAGTAAATTGGGTTAGTCTTCAAGATGGATAATGGATCAAAAAAACAATAAGAATATCAGGATAGAAGATAAAAGTTTAATACAAAGAAAAGATGGTTTTTTCAAGAAGAAAAACAAAAGAGAAAAAATTATTCTGACGGAAGAATGCAGTAGGGATCTAATAAAAAAAATTCACTATAAAATGGGTCATATTGGGATTAATCAGATGATATCCATACTTTCACCTTATTATACATCACTAATTTTCTTGAATAATATAAAAAACCTATGTTCAACCTGATGCGAGACCCGCATAAAGAATAAAACAAGAATTAAGAATAATTATGGCTCGCTTTCACAACTAGGTCCATCAAAAGAGCCATTCGAAATAGTATCTATAGATACAATTGGTGGATTTGGCGACCTCACTCTCTTTCTGTCACAGTTTGATATGGAGATAAAATACAACCCTGAAAAGTACAATTTAGAAGCAAACTGTCTTAGTAGGAATGCAGTGTTGGAAGCAGAAAAAAATCAAGAAGAAATATTGAGAACAGTAAATTGTGTTTGTCTTCAAGATGTAATAATGGATCAAAAAAACAATAAGAGTATCACTCATGTGAAGTTGGCGCCGACTTTTTCGAAAAATACAATTTTTTTTGGAGTTCTGGGTAGATTTGGAAGAGTTCTGGAGTTCCTGATGAAAATTTTGAATAGTTCCGGCAAATCGTGGATTTTAATGAAAAAAACAATTTGGTGGCGCTAATTTCACGCGACGCCGTCTTTCTCGAAAAAATTAGTTCTGATGCTGTCTTCGTTGAAGAAGGAAGAGTTCTAGAGTTCTTGATAGATTTTAGAAAGAGTTCTGCGAAAATCAAAAAAAAAATTAGTACACAGGTTTTTGACTCTCGAAAAAAATCATTTTGAGAGAAAAAAATTGGAGATATTTCAGTTCTGATCAGAGTTCTGAATAGCGCTCAAAGAGTTCTACAAAATATTTCAAGTGACTTTTATCGAAAAAACAAAACTTTTCAATTTATCAGCAAAAATATGATCAGAAATTTGAAAACCAATATTTCCTATGTTGGCAATACTTGATCGCAGAAGAGTTCTGATAAGAGTTCTGAATAGCGCTCGAAGAGTTCTACAAAATATGTCAAGTGACTTTTATCAAAAAAACAAAACTTTTCAATTTATCAGCAAAAATAAGGTCAGGAATTTGAAAGTTTATATTTCCCATGTTGGCAAAACTTGATCGCAGAGAGTTCTGATGAGAGTTCTGAATAGCGCTCGAAGAGTTCTACAAAATATGTCAAGTGATTTCTATCGAAAAAACAAAACTTTTCAATTTATCAGCAAAAATAAGGTCAGGAATTTGGAAATTTATATTTTCTATGTTGGCATCAAAACTTGATCGCAGAAGAGTTCTGAATAGCTCTCGAAGAGTTCTAAATAATATGTAAAGTGACTTTTATCCAAAAAACAAAACATTTCAATTCATCAACAAAAATAAGTTCGGGAATTTTAAAATTTATATTTCCTAATTGAACTCGAAATTTTTTCAAATTTCGGAATTTATTGATTAGAAGGCTCACAAAAGGATTTAGTTTTTGAGATGCGTCCTATGATATTTGATGTTAATTAGTCGATGACATACTCAAACGGGGAAATAAAAATAAATCGTGTCTTCCCGATAGGGCAAGTGGATAAGTAATGAAGGAAATTAATGCAGCAATTTAGATGAATATGCATGATGAAAAAATATACTTACTTTTGAGTCCGTTGAAAAGGCCTCGTAACAGAAAATATACACCAACAAAAAATTGAGACGGTTATTCCGTTATTTCACTGATATCCTCGAATCGAACTTTCGAAATTTTCACAAGCTAGGTAGCTATATACCAAGTATTGAACCGAATATCAACTCAAGATAGATTTGAATTTGCTCGTCTTCTTCTACAATCTACAACTTCGAGGCAGAACAGATGTTCAGTCTCAGATGAAGCTTTTTAAGGAATATTTTGGTGCAAGAAAATCCGCAATATGGTGTTAAAACTTCATCATCTGTTTTGTATTCTCCCATTTTCGAAAGAAGCCATATGACAGTTCAGATATTATTGCTTCAAAGACACTTGCCGACAACAGAATGAAGTTTTATTGCATCCCATTTCTAATATTGGAATCCTAGGGTATCGATAGAAAAATACCTGAACTATGAAGAATACGGGTTATCCGAAGATTTAAGAATGTTATTTTAGCCTTGGGTTGAATAATCAAAAATTCTAGGATATTTTGAAATTAAATTTTTTGAATAGAACATACACGTAAATTTTGAATTATTAATTTCCATTAAGTTTTCACGGTGCATTGCTAAAATAGAAGGTGATTTTTCAAGCGTTGTTTTATTAAAAATCGAATAAAACACTCAATTTGCAACATATAGGTATTCAAAATTTTCATTGGAATTGATAACTTGGCCTTTACCATTTACATTTTAAAGATAACTTCATGTAAATATTGTCCGCTGCTCTGTTTCAAAAGGTTTATTCGGAAGGTCAAATTTTTCGAGCATTTCTGCCTGTATTCCGAGAATTACAGGTGTTATGTTATCCTGTAAGGCTTCAATCGTGTTCGGTTTGTCCACATACTACTAACGACATTACATAACCCCTCAAGAAATAATCCAGAGGCATCAAATCGCATGATCTTGGCGGCAAATTCACAGGGCCATTTCGAGAGATAAGCTGCTCACGAAATTCATCCTTCAATTGTTGTTCATTGTTTCACGAGCTGTGTGGCATGTGGCACCGTCTTGATGAAACCACATGTCAACTTAAATCGATTTCAAGCAAATAACCTGGTCATCATTGGTAACTACTAACAATAACCAACAATGATCAATTGCATTCAAGGGCTTTTGGTCATTATTGGTTATAACATCGTGACGTCATAAACTAGCCCTTCAACGTCATCATTTTGGACGGCAGATAACCGGAGATAACCATACTCGAGAGCTGGGTTAAACTTCTGGTTATTGAAGTGAGGTTAGAAGTCGTGAAGGGACATAACCAAGGGCAAAACCAGCAATAACCGCGGTTATTACGGGTTATTCGCTTGAAATCGATTCAAGTTCAACTCGGCCAGTTGGGGCGAAAAACAGATCGAAATGGCCATGTGAATAGGCCCAAAGATCATGCGATTTGACGCCTCTGGATCATTTCTTGTGGGGTTATGTAAAGTCTCTAGTGTATGTGGATAAACCGAACACGATTGAAGCCAACAATTAAAATGAACCAACACTTTGCTGTAGACGATGGAGAATATCTTCCCCATATTTTTTCGAATGTGTAAAACTGCTGGAAAATAAAATTGATGAGAAATGTATCAGAATTTATATTTCTTTCTGACATTCTAAGATCGAGAGTATGTTCCTCTTTGTTGTTTTGAAAATTTGAAATGGCTAAGAAAATTTATTTCCCCATGCACCCATTCCATCAATTTTCTTGCGCTCCATCGTAAAGAATATATCGGTTCATTTTCATCGTTGGAGGTGGCGTTCTAGGGCTGTCAGAATGCAACAAAATTTTTTTCTGAGTACATTCTGATACACTCCTCTATCCACCAATTTTCTTGGCCTGATATTCTGAACCTGAAAAATGAGGAATAGGCGCTAAATTGTAGACTGAATATTTCATTTTGATCCTCGGAGCTGTAGTATGAACATAAAATTATCCCTCTATGTACTTAAGCGATCAATTTCCTAGTCCGGATGTTTTGGACTTATTTATCTTCTGGAGAAGGAATCCTTAAATAATTCTGAATAGAAAAAGAGCGGCTGTCAGAATGAAACAAAATTTTTTTCTGAGTACATTCTGATATATTCCTTTATCCACCAATTTTCTTGGCCGGCCATTCTGAACTTGAAAAACAGGAGGAATGTGAGCGTCATAGTAATATGAAAATCAATAATGAAATCAGGGATTATACAAACTTGATCTATAATCCTTGGTATGAAATGAGTCTTTTCCTTCCTTGAACATAGGTAATTATTCGGTTCGCCATACTATAATGAATGAGGGAAAATAAGTTAAACGACTGCAGCATTGATATGAGAGATCGGCCGGCTGGTTCCATCAGGACAATACTCTTGATCATGAATCAATTTGGAATGTTAGAACATTACAGTCAAATATTCCATGAGCTGTGATTTTCAACATCAATGCCATTTAGATTTTAGGATAAAGAATATATCATAACGTTGAATAATTTTCCTTGGATAGATGATGTTGTGTAATGATTCTCCTTGAACAGACTTTTATTAGAAAGAAACCTGAAAACTTCCACCAGAGAGTGCATAAACCCTTTACTTACTCAAGATGTTTCTATATCTTCCTTCATAAACTAAGTCAATGCAATTGTTTACGAAACTGAACATAATCTCTCAATGTAGTAATTTTGAAAGATCCTCATTTTGAACTTACTTTACATAACTGGAATGGGGAAAAATTGTTAGGCAGTGAAAATAAGACTCGAAGTTGATATTTTTGCAGTTTTAGGTCTAACTGAAATATAAAAGTACAAATCTGGATCAGCTGATGACTGAAGTTAGGTACATAGGTTACGTTAATGTCAGCTGATGTGCTGCTTCCTTGGCTGTTGTGCGAAAATTGACCTTATCGACTGTGTGATAAGAAACGGCAACAGGCCCCGGGTGAAGCTGGATGCGTTTATATTCGTGTTGAAAAATCTCGAATTTCTGAAGCTTTTTTCTCGTATTTCCTATCTGTTTTCGTAGTCGAGAGTATTACGCGCCTATGGTCTGGCTATTCGTCTTTCGTTTGACATTTTCCGCGGACACGGACGGGCGGCTCTTTTCGGAGAAACAGAGAATTCCGGAACCTCCAAATGAGCCGATTTCCCCTCTTACCCCTCCCACTCGGTGCTTACGAAATTAGTAGTACGAGATAAATTTTCAAATTCCTGACCTTATTTTTGCTGATAAATTGAAAAGTTTTGTTTTTTCGATAAAAGTCACTCGACATATTTTGTAGAACTCTTCGAGCGCTATTCAGAACTCTCATCAGAACTCTCCTGCGATCAAGTATTGCCAACATAGGAAATATTGGTTTTCAAATTCCTGACCTTATTTTTGCTGATAAATTGAAAAGTTTTGTTTTTTCGATAAAAGTCACTCGACATATTTTGTAGAACTCTTCGAGCGCTATTCAGAACTCTTCTGCGATCAAGGATTGCCAACATAGGAAATATTCAAATTTCTGACCTTATTTTTGCTGAGGAATTGAGAAGTTTTGTTTTTTCGATAAAAGTCACTTGACATATTTTGTAGAACTCTTTGAGCGCTATTCAGAAATCTGATCAGAACTGAAATATCTCCAATTTTTTTCTCTCAAAATGATTTTTTTCTAGAGTCAAAAACCTGTGTTCTAATTTTTTTTTTTGATTTTCGCAGAACTCATCAAGAATTCTAAACTCTTCCTTCTTCAACGAAAAACAACATCAGAACTCATTTTTTCGAAAAAGACGGCGCCGCGTGAAGTTAGCGCCACCAATTTGTATTTTTCATTAGAATCCACTATTTGCCGGAACTATTCAAAAGTTTTTATCAGGAACTCCAGAACTCTTTCAAATCTACCCAAGACTTCAAAAAAAAAGTATTTTTCGAAAAAGTCGGCACCAACTTCACATGAGTGAATTTCAGGATAAAAGATAAGAGTTTAATAGAAAGAAAAGGTGTTTTTTTTCAAGAAGAAAACCAAAACAGAAAAAAATAATTCTGACGGAAGAATTCAGTAGGGATCTAATAAAAAAAAATTCACTCCAACATGGGTCATATTGGGATTAATCAAATGATATCCATGCTTTCACCTTATTATACATAACTAAATTTCTTGAATAATATGAAAAACCTATGTTCAACCTGATGCGAGTCCCGCATAAAGAATAAAACAAGAATAAAGAATAATTATGGCTCGCTTTCACAACTAGTCTATCAAAAGAGCCATTCGAAATAGTATCTATAGATACAATTGTTGGACTTGGCGGAAGTAGATCAACCAAAAAATATCTGCATTTATTAGTGGATCACTTAGATATGCATTTATTCTGACTTCTAAAACACAAATGAGCTCAGATTTCATAAAATTTTATGAAATCTGAGCTGTTTGATAATTATCAAACAGTTTTGAAAGAGGGAAACATAAAAAAATTTCAACCGATCAATATCCAGGAATTGAAAGTAGGAGTAGAGTATAATTTGAAGGTAGATAGAAAGACTGCATTGGAAAATAGTATAAAATACCACCAATATAACAAAAAAGTATTTGACGCACGTAGAAAGGATTGTAACTTCAAAGTTGACGGACATTTTGACGGATGTTTTCCAGTGACGGACTTCTTGAACGATTGACGGACTGTCGGTTACAATGACGGACGTCTGGTAACCTTACTATAAATCAACCAGTTTGGAAAAGCCAAAATTGTTGGAATATTGAACTGATGTGGTTTCCCGATTTTTGCATTTATAAGATTTCTAGAGACCATGGTAGTATAACAACAACAACAACAAACAGTCTTTATTTCAAATCAATGGTTACAATAATAAATACTGATAGCAAATGAAATGAAATAGTGTCAAATAAGCAGTTTTAATTGATGAAATCATCAAGACAGTAAGGTTCCAGACTCAGTAGAAGCTTGAAAATCTTCTTCTTGAACAAGTTGAAGTTGTTTTCCCTCTGTATTACCCCAGGTAGACTATTGAAAAGTTTTAGGCATCTGTATTGCATTTGATTTTGACTTGTCGTCAATCTATATTTAGGAAGGTTATATGATGAGGTTCTTGTATTATATCTTTCCTTAAGGTTCCTATACTTGCTGAACAATTCTTGGTTCTTATGAAAAAATAGGAGGCATTCCTGAATATATATCCCATAGATCGTCAAGATTCCTTTTCGTCTGAAATAACCGCGACATGATTCCCTATAACTCAGTTTACACATTATTCTGAGTGCCTTTTTCTGCAGGACAAATAGAGATGAAACATTACCACTGCCGTAAAAGGTTATTCCGAATCTAAGCTGTGACTCAATTGTTCCATAATATGCAGTTCTTAGTGTTGTGGAGTCAACATACCTTGAGAGAATCCTTAGAGCATAAACTGAAGAACTAGCCTTATTACAAAGTTGCTGTATGTGTGAGTGCCAGCTCAGTTCCTCATCTACATGGAGGCCAAGGAATTTAACACATCTTGATACTGCGTATTCTTGATTTTGTAACGAGATACTCCTGGTGGTTGTATTCCAGAATTTACAGGATGAAACAGTACAATACCTGTTTTAATTTTATTCAAAATGAGGTTATTTTGGTCGAACCACATCTCAGCTTGCAGGAATACATCCTCAAGCAGCTGCCTCAGCTCTGGCCACAAGGACTTTATCAGCAGGAGGTTTGAGTCATCTGCATAATTTACTGTATTCACTTCATTTGTGTAACATTGTGAATTCTGTATGAAATCATTAATATAAATAATGAAAAAAATAGGACCAGCAATACTTCCCTGCGGAACTCCTAATTTCAATTCGAGTGGTTGAGATCTTACATAACCATTGTTGGTAGAAATTTCCACAAGTTGTGTTCTTCCTCTGAAATATGACCGGATCCATTCCATCGCTGGGCCAGCAATACCATACTTCTCCAACTTCTTCAATAAAATGTCGACACTCAAACTATCAAAGGCCTTGGCAAGATCTAAGAACAATCCTAACGCTAAGTCTCCTTCCTCAAAAGCATCCACTATCCTCAAAAGAAACTGAAACACAGCTGTCTGTATGGATTTTCCTTTTAGAAAACCATGCTGATTCTTGGAAAACAAGTTATTCTCTATAAAGTATTGGACAAGTTGGTTACAGAATGCCAGCTCAAAAATCTTGGAGAAAGATGGCAAAATACTTATAGGTCTGTAGTTCTTATAATCATTTATATCTCCTTTCTTATGGATAGGCTTGACTATAGCAATCTTCAAAGCTTCTGGAAATATTCCATGCCTCAAGGAGTTATTCACTATGAAGTTCAGTGGTTTTAATATTTCATCCCTCGTTTCTCTAACAATGTTATTAGATATTCCATCATATCCTCTTGTTTGCTGGTTTTTTAACGATTTTATTATTAACATGAGTTGTTCTTCAGTAATTGAAACAGTTGACATTTCTGTGGTGTGTTGGTTATCTGGTGTGGTGCCATGTCTTTCTTGCTTATTTCCTTTAGTGTTTATCAAGTTCGATGCTGCATTGACAAAGAAATCGTTTAGTTTATCCGCAACCTCAGGGGAACCCTCCATGGGAAATTTGGTATCATTATTTCCATTCTTCAGGGAATTAATTATTGTCCACACAGTTTTATTCTTGTTGTCTGACTTCTGAATCATTTCCTCATATAATTTAGATTTTTGTTTTATCAATAGCTGATCATATTGTTTCTTCACTTCTTTATATTTTTCTTTGAGTTTATCATCTTTCATGCTGAGCAGAAGTAGTACATCTAGCTGATTTTTAAGGTGCATAATATGTGGATCTCTGATGATTTTCTTTTGTTTACATTTCGTTGGTATTTTCACATTAGGACAGGCCATATTTAGATGTTCATTATATATTTTATAAAAAAGATCCAACTGTTCATCTACTTTATGTGTTTCCATTTTGTACAGTTCCAACCAGTCTTGTTCTCTCAAACTTGCTTTGAACTTCTTCAAATTTTCTGGGGAGTAAATTCTTCTATAACTGAATTTGGGAATTGATCTAGCTTGTCTGAGCGATATCATTTGTGCACTGTGGTCTGATATGTGTGTATGAAGTACCTCAGTGGAAAAGGGGACTTCAAGTCGGGTGTATATAGCATCAATCGAAGATGCAGTTGTTGACGTAATTCTGGTAGGTTCAAAAATATTCTGCTTAATGTTATAGGTGCTGAGAAGATTCAGCCATTCATTCTTCTTTCTTGTTTCTTTTAGCACGTCAATATTGAAGTCTCCAAGTATCATTATTTGTGTATGTTCATTTTTTATATTGTCTAGTATAGATGTTAATTGACTTATCATTGTTTGATAACCATTGTTGTATACGACTATTAAAATAATCTTCTTGCTGTCTATTGAAATTTCGACTGCTGCACACTCGAATTCCCCACTTCTTGATTTCTTACTGATGTTATTAATTTCTCTAGTTTTTACATCCTTCCTGGCAAATATTGCTACTCCTCCATGTTCACCCGCTTTTCTACAAAATTTGGCCCTCAATGTAAAATCATTTATGCTGTAATAATTAAGTTGTTCTTCTGATTTCCAATGTTCTGTGAGGCATAGTATTTGGATATCCTTTTCTTCTATCATTTCTTCGAGTTGTTCAACACAGTTACCTATTGATCTAACATTCTGATGTAGAATACTGAAATTGTCGGTAACCTGCAATTTATCATTAACGGTACTTAAATTTGATTCATTGATTGTTGTACATTCGGGATGTTCTTCGGGTCTCTCCGGAAAAAATTTCGGAAGTTGAAATCCCTAATTAGTATACCATTAGGCCAAAAATTTTTGTCCATCAGCAATTCATACATTTCTAATGTTGGGACCCCAACGCTGAAAGAAGAATTATTTCCTTTTGAATCAAGTTTCTTGACATCTACAGAAGTCGTGTTCAAACCTTCACATACATAGGCTTTTACTGTATTCTCAGAAACATCTTTTCCTTCAATTTTGCCAACATATATCCATCTCTTTCGAGCAACTCCTGTGAATGAGTGTTTTTCAGATGGTGAGCCAGAGCAGATTATCACCTTCGAACCTGACACTTTCTTATTTTTCCTCTTTTTGACTTCAATCCATTCAGAATTTTCAGATTGGATAAACCAACTAGTTTGGAAAAGCCAAAATTGTTGGATTGGAATATTGACCTGGGGTGGATCCCGGAGCATGTTTCCGGATAACAGGCCAAAATTTAATTGCATTTCGATATTTATGAAGGTCATTTTGGAAATTTCAACTTATTCATAATTTCTGTAAGTTTAGTTATAAAGAAACTCAATATAAAAATAACAATTATCATGTGTGAAGAATCAAAGAAGCCCCAACAATATTCCAGATATTCGGCAGGAAGCGTCAAAGCAAAGATTAGCCTCTTTGAAAGAAGCCGCCCCATAAAAGGAACCGTAACTGTTATAGAGAATGCCGACAAAGTTGTAGATTTTAGTTTTATGGCATCTGCGTCACAGAATGAATCATTTGTGGAATAGTTTGCCTGGACTGGTACTGTTATTACTGAATTCGCAGAAAATACTCTGCATTCTGCAGCAATCTGTTAATTGAATATCATTTGAAAACGGATTCATTAAAATTTTAGTATCTACGAACATTTTAGTTCAATTGTATTTTCAAATGGTAGGTACTGAGTAAAAAAATATCGTACAAAACGATAATTTTCGTACAAATGGCAACGCTGCCAGTACCCCGTAATCCAAGTATCCACAAAAAGCTGTAGCTGTGGAAGAAGATCTCAACAACACCGAGTCACGATACTAAAAAGAAAATTATTCCATCGTGACACCGAGTATTGTTGGTGTTATCGATTTATCGAATATGTCCGGACTAGAAACTGGACTGGAACTGATCTTTGGACTAGTAATTTCTCTGGACCGGATCAGGTCGGAACTGATCCATGAAATTGTTTGGATCAGCCATCCCTAAACCAAGGTGCATCTATTGCACATGGTAGCAGCTTGTTTTCAGTGGCCTGAATAGGGAATACTCCTTCTGACGAAAATGATGTTTTTTTATGAAATATCTTTTAAACGTCACATTTTGAAATAACTATTTCAACCTTTACCAAAAAAAATGTTTTAAGAACTTAAAAATGAAAAATAAAAATAGGTATTTTAAATTTAAAGAGTTTGGATTCAATTGCACAAGTTGGCAACATCGACTGAAATGTGCGTTGATAATAAAGGACAACAAATACATTATCTCGATGAGATAGACAAAGATGGATGTCTATGCAGTCTGCGACGAACGAGGAAGGTCGTAAAATTTTATGGGATTTTTATTAATATACTGTATTATTTCGAATTTTAAACGATAGCGAAGTAATTGAGTTGATGATTTGTTGAAAAAATCAATATTAATAAACAACATCAGACCCTAGTTGGTCAATAAATCGAATATCTGAGTTACTTCGGCACTTGAATCTCATAATAAAGTTGAAATTGAAAGATATTTCTCGAATACATTATTCAATTTATTGTTCACCAAGAACCACGAGAAGGTGTAGGGTCATCTCTTGCCATACAAAATATAAATTCTTGAGCACAGCAAATATACAATTAGATAAATCAATGAAATTTTTGACTCATAGTACCTAGTGTTTATTATTTTCAACTAAAAGACCGACGACACGATCTAATAATGGCAAATTACAGGATACATTCGAGAAGTAGTTTTTATTACCACTGTGAGAATTAGCGAAGAAGTTGAAATTAATCTCAAATACCTCTTAGTAGGAAAAATCAAAAATTTTCTCATTGATTCGAAACAAGATGCTGACTGAGAATATAACATAAATGACATTATTATTGTACTTGATGAGTACTTAATTTTATTCCTAATGATTCGTCTCAATTGATCTGTAATGATTTCTACTTGTCTGAGTTCATTGAAATTTTAATTAAAACTATCCACTGAAAATGCCTCTGAAGAAAATAAAGAATTTTTCAATAAATCTTGATGTTACAGTTGCTAAAATCTCATAGTTAGATTTTTATATCTAGCAAGTAAATTTGTAAGTTGAGACCACCTACTGAGGATATGATCAAAAGAAAGAATCCATTTTAAATCATGACATGAAAATTTTTTATGAACAATTTTAAAATTTCAAACGGTTCAAAAGGCTCCTATCGATTTGAACTGGAGCATCTACAGATAATGATTTCTCAAAATTAATTATATAAAAATATACTCTAATTTCTTAACCTCCAATCCAGATACTTGAGTTTCAGTGGAATAGGTAGTTGTTATTAAGGTCATCAAAATCTTTACTAATATCTGAACTCATAAAGGTTTCTATTTCATTATCCTGTCTACTAAACTAATAATCTCATTCCTTCTAAGCTTGAGGGTTTATTTCGAAAGAGATTTTGGCAAATTTAGAAGAATTTTTGGGAAAGCGTCTGGTTGTAGTTTTGGATTTTTCAATAAAAACATTTTAGTGGTTCCATCCGGAAGTAAATATTTCACATCCCTAATAATATCACTTTCCTCAAAATGTTTCTCGCAAACCGAGCTATAAGCGAGGCTCGAGCGACGCTATAAGTGCTTGGAGTGAAATTTTTTCGTGGGATAGCTTTTACCGAGGCTTTTACCCATAAGCTTAAGTTTTTCATCTTTTGGAAACTTGAAACAACTCACATCATTTCTGTTTTAGGAAAATAATGATTGCTTCTGCTGGAGGGAAAACAACATTTTCACAACATTTTTCACACTAGTTGATCTCTATATCAGAAATGGTCAGAGCAAACATATACCCATTTGGAAGATTCTGAAATTTTCAGTTCATCCATAATTTTTGTCGAGCACCATCAAAAGGCATTCTAATGAGAGGAAAAATTCTTTAGTGATGAATTAAACAATACGAAATTAGTACGAGACTAATGAAAAAAGCTAGGTATCCCAAGTTACGCCTATGGAAAGATATCGTTTGTTGTTGTTTACTTACCGGTGCATGGATTTCCCACTGCTTTTACTGCTGATTTTTTTGCACACCACACAGCGATTCACCATTTTTGAAGTTTCTAGTTATTGTCTAACACCGTTTTCACGTAAATCGTCCAAAAATAACGTTTGTATCATTCAAGATTCGAGAATATGTAAACATGTGGCCATTCGAAGTGGGTTGTTGAATAAACAACGTTGCCAAACTTCTTTCTTCGTCATCTCCTTATTTTTTCATATTGAATTTATGAACATAATTTCATTATGCAACTTGGCTTAGAACATATCCTGAATTCATCAAGCATTAGTATTGTCAGTATTATCATTTATTCAATAGCCGATACATTTTACATTGAAATATTTCCTCTCGAACGAAAGCGAAAACCTGGGATTATATACTTTTCCAAAAATATTGCCAACGCTGCTTGACAATTCAGCATTATTCGGATAGCTTCGGAAAACACGATTCTTTCAACCAATCGTTGTATGTGGTTTATTGTTTTGGTTTTGATCATCACTTCGGATAACTTCGGAAAACACGAGTCTTTCAACCAATCGCTGTATGTGGTTTATTGTTTTGGTTTTGATCAAAATATAAACATATAGCTATCTTATTTCGAGGACGTTTTCTCTCTCACTATGCTCTATCTTGGTGTGTAATATCTTTGGGTTTGTTCGTAGAGTGGTTTGCAACGGTTGTGAACTGTACAGAGCAAGCGCAATTCCATTTTTGGGTAGCGAAAATCCAATTACGCTTGCTCTGTACAGTTCACAACCGTTGTGAACCACTCTACGAACAAGCCTATTGTATATATTGTAACGTTTTCTTCGCTTAATTGAAACGTCCAACTTATTAAAATTATTTATTTTCACTTAATACACACTAACTATTACACTACTATTTATTTCCACTCTTGTTTATTTCCACTAGTCACCTGCACTGTAACTATACTTGTACTTGCCTACCTGCTCCTCCGCTGGGCTTATATAATCGCCGGAAACCTTCAGGTACCTTCGCGGTTATTCGAGAATCTCGTGACCGCTTTGGTTCTCGAAAGGTCCGACCACTAGGGCCGGACTGGTTACACTGTCCCCTCCTTAAGCCTGTTCTGTCCCAGAACAGATTTAGTGCATTTCTCCGAGGACCGTGGCGAAACTTGCACTCATCACCATTCCTACAGTAGCCATTCTGATGGAAGTAGCACTCCACAGTTTTTCCAGGCTCCCTGACCTGCTTTGGGTTGAAACTGCACACCAGGATCCGTATACCAGTCCCCTGAAATACCACCTCCAGCATGCTTCGCACAACTCGCCAATTCAGCTGGTCCAATCCACAACCGAGCTTGGGAACAGCTAATTTCCTAACTCCAAAGCGTTGAAGGTCTTCTTTCAAGCTATGCAGTGCCGTCCATAGATTCTGATAGGTTGGCTTCTGATAGGAATGTTGCTTTGTGACTAAGTAATAAATGAACCGACCTTCAGCCTTCAATTTCAAAACTTTCCCGATTCTTGGCTGCTGTCGCAATAGTTGTTCCTGACGTCCAAATTTATTTCTGAATACTCTTGCTATTCCTTTGCTCATACGAAGGTCCTCCGCTACGCAATGAGCGAGAGAGTATTCCTCAGACACGGTACACGGTAAAGAGATCTTGATGTACTTCCTGTGTAACGCCGAACCGTGCAACGCGTGTCTCACCATAACAATCCATAAACTTCTGGTAATCGCTGCTACCTTGCATCGGGGCTTCCACAAGACGTACCTCTTCTTTGTCCTGCGCGTACGGGGCTAATCGGTTGAAATGGACAACCTTTGGTTTTCCTCTGGGGAGCTTCCTTATCCGGTAAACTACATCATTTATCCTCTTGATTATTTCATACGGTCCCCACTGTCTCTGCAGCTTTGGTGAAAAACCTTTCCTCCTTTGTGGATTATGTAGCCACACCAGCTCTCCAGTGGTGAATCCACCTTCAATAGCCTTGATGTCGTAGCGCATTTTCATTCGGTCACTTGCTTGCTGCATTTGATTGCGTACCTTGTCATGAATGCAATCCAGCTTGTTCCTTAATTTACTAACGTAGTCCTCCCCAGCTACGTCTTCTCCAGGCTTACATCCAAACTCTAAGTCGCAAGGCAGCCTTATTTCTCGGCCGAACATTATACTGGATGGAGTTTCCTTGGTAGATTCTCGAACCGAAGATCTATATGCCATGGTGAATAGATGTAAATATTCATCCCAATCCCGCTGGCGATCAGAAACTACTTTGGCTAGATGTTTTCCCATGGTCCGATTCATTCGTTCGACCATGCCGTCTGATTGTGGATGAAGAGGTGTAGTCCTTGTTTTGTGAATCCCCAATTTGCTGCATACTTCTTGGAATAACTTCGATTCAAAATTTCGGCCTTGATCACAATGCAGCTCCAGAGGTATTCCAAATCTGCAGAAGAATTCTCTGACCAATTTATCAGCTACCGTACTTGCCTCTTGATTAGGAATACCGTAGGCTTCCACCCATTTCGTGAAATAGTCCATCGCTACCAAAATGTACTTGTTTCCATGGTCTGTTTCGGGAAAGGGGCCAGAGATGTCGATAGCTACTCGTTCCATGGGGGATCCGACGTTATATTGCCTCATTGGTGCTTTTCCTTTACCATAAAATCCGTTAGCAGCAGCACAAACCTTGCATCTTCTACACCAATCTTTAACGTCCCTCTTACAATTTAGCCAATAAAATCGCTGCCTGACTTTTTCCAACGTCTTGGTTATCCCGAAATGTCTACCTGAAGTTCCATTATGTAGTCTGGTCAGAATGTCTGTCACACGGCTCTTTGGCACAATCAACTGAAGTCTCTGCTCAGTTCCATCTTCATTTTCCCAACAACGTTTCAGAAGACCTCCATCAATCTTCAACGTTTCCCAGTGTGCCCAATACGACTTTACATTCTGGCTCAGTCTGGATACTTCTTCCCAAGTAGGTCGTCTACCGCTCTTCTTCCAACTCAGGATTTCTTTCAAGTCGTTATCTTCCTCTTGTGCTCTTTGAATTTCCTCAGGTAGCCAGTCGTCTTCGATAACGGTGGTCCGCCTCAAATCAATCTTTTCTTCCAGACGCGAACAATGGCTGCAATTCTCGGGACAAGGTCTTCTTGATAACGCGTCTGCATTGCGATGGCTAGTCCCCGCTCTGTGTTCAGTGTCAAAGTCATACTCTTGCAGCCTCTCAATCCATCTAGCCACTTGTCCTTCCGGGTTCTTAAAACTCAGGAGCCATTTCAAAGCAGCATGGTCCGTTCTTAGTAAGAATTTCCTTCCGTACAAATATTTGTAGAAATGTTCTACGGACTTGATGACTGCTAAAAGTTCTCTCCTGGTCACGCAATAATTCCGTTCTGGTTTGGACAACACCTTGCTGAAGTACCCGATGACTCTTTCCTGTCCATCCTGGACTTGCGATAGAACGCCGCCAATGGCTGTATTACTGGCGTCGGTGTCGAGCCAACACCTCCTAGAAGAGAAGACCTCAGGGCTTCCGCGTGACGTAAGCATCAGGAGTGCATCTCACTCAACGGAGCTTGTGTGATCGGTGCAGATTTCTCGATTGTTTCACATTATAACTGAATGAAAACGTGTCTTTATTATGGTTTTCGGTTTTATGAGGATGCCAGTCATCATCTGGGCCTTTCATTGCATCCCATTCTTGAATGAGAATTTAAATTATCTGACGGATCATTTATTTTCTAAGGTTTTCAATTTTCTCTTATTGGAAATTTTAACATGACGGTCATTAGTCTTTCCGCAGTAATTTTTCAAAAGCGTATTTGTAGTGCATTTTATAATTATATTGACAATTATTTCAGCGGAATGAGTTTCACAATATTGGTTTTCAGGTAAAATTTCATATTGACTTATATATTTCGAAATGAATTGAATGACACATGCTCGCTTATTATGAATTTTAAGAAATGTTTCCTCATATTCATGAATTATTTTATTGAAAATTATATATGAATATAAAACTATTTGCACCACGATATCTTGGGGATAAAGCAATCGTCCTCTGCTTAAATTTGTTATGAGATGATAATTATCTTCAACAATAAGTTCATCATCGATAATCAATATTCCCTTACATCTGTCACATTGAAGTTTTCTGAGAACAATATAACAGCAATACCCGGCTAGATAAGTTATCACAGGCATGTCATCCCTAACATTATCTATATCGCTGTTTTCGACAATGACATTTGGGTTGAATTCAGTGAAATCTTGGTTCTCGTCAAGGAAATCAATATCATCATGAAATGTTTTTATATCAATATTTCCGAATGCCTGTGACTTTAAAGTGAGAAGTGATTGAACCCGAAGCCTTTTTTCTACCTCATATAATTGTCGTATGGAAATATGGTATTGTCCTCCGGCGAGTTGGCGATATTTACCGAATCTGTTTTCCAATTCATCAGTTTGAAATTTTCCCAATAGAACGTATTTCATTTTCAGTTCAGTAAAGCAGTATTTCAATATTTCCGTCATTCCATATAATGTATGGCTAAGAACAGTATGTGTCTGTGCTGTTAATTTTGTTCGAAAATTACCGTTTTTCCAAAGGTCCAACCAATTTATCATTTCATTTAAAAATATAAATTTAGGATCCGCCTGAAAATTATTACCGAAAACTGGCTCTTGATAGATGTCATTCAAACGTTTTCCTTTGAAAGGAGTTTTAACGTTGACAATCTTCCACCACTTAATGAAAATGTCAAGGAAATCGGCGGTATCTTTTGCGTGATCAATTTTAGACCCAATTGATAACAAGGCTTCTACAACGAAAGAATTGAAAATTTTTAAAGCCAATGAAACATTTTGTCTTTCTATATTCGAGGGAAAAAGTGATTTTAGGTTTAAAGAGTAGCCAAATTTCAATAATTTATTATTCTCTAACTGGTGGAGCTTCCTCCAACATTCGAACGAAGCAATTTTTTCAACGCCTGTTTGGAAATCCGGGTAAAACAATTTCATTTCCGGTTTAGAATTCAACCAATTATTCCTAATGCATTTTAGCAAGTGTACCGAATCGAAGAGATAAAAAAGAGGTCTTGTTTTATCAGAAGGATGGCAATATACTATACTGAGCTGTTTGTTATCCGCGAAGTTACTCATAGCTCTACTGTTGACTGCATTATAATCACTGATAACACAAAAAACTCTATAACCGATTTCTTCTAGTTTAATTATAATAGACCTTATCAATTCGAAAATCATAATGTGATCTACTTTAGATGTTGGACAAATATGAACAACTTCTTTGAAACTCGATGTTATGCTAGTTATCATGAACACGAAGGCAGAATTAGCTAAATTAATATTATTGAATGCAGTTCCAACTATATTTCCGGCTTTATAATCCAAATACGGTTTGATGTGAATTTCATCCATCAATAAAAGAACGAAACGTTCATGGTCCTCCAATAATTTAAACACTTTTTTCGCGTAAGTTAGGGTAACTTTTTTTTCTTCAGGTGTTGGATCAGTTGACAGTGTACTGCAAACAGATTTTATAGTATTAACATGGGGTAATATGAGAACTCCAAAATTCCTCAAAAATTTATAAGCATGTGGACTTATAGTGACCAGTACAGAAGCTAAAATCATTGTACTTTTCGAATACCTATACCGTTCCTTGGAAATTGTATGCAATTTCAGTTGTTCCGAAACAAAATTCAAAGACTTCAAATACGAATCATCTTCCGAATCCACTGATGATCTATGAGATATAAAAGATTCAATTAAATTCGACGTATGCTTCAAAATACCATCTTTCTGATTCTCTGTCGAGTTCTCTGTACTCTCGGATGATATATCTTGATCTATTCGGCTTAGTAAAATATCTAATTCATTAATATCATTCGATTTAAAGGGAGTTACTTTAGATTCATCATTATATAGAAAAACTTTAATCTCCTCCCCTGATAAAAACGTTTGTACTTTCAAATTTGAATCAACTAAAACAGAATATGGAATAACAGGCCCTGGTGAATATTTCAGTCTAAATAACAGAACTTTTTCTTCATCAACTATTTTATTCCATAAAGTAGGCAGCTTGAAATTATTCAAAACATTGAGGAACGTTTTAAAATCTTCATATGAATGCAACTTCTTATTAATTTCCCATTCTTTTCTACTTTCCGCTATAGCTTTTTCGAAATTCTCTTGTTCAAAATGTTCTAATTTTTCGTCACGACTTACCCTTACCTTGATATCTTTCGATAAATACTTAGGACAGTTTGGAAACAGAGTAGGAACAGCATCTCTTCTTAACCTAGGGATTTTCAGAGGTACTGTTACTGTATGGCCAGTTCTAGAATCCCTGGCTGAAGTGGATTTGATGAATTTATCGTCTCCAAAATGTTTCTCACAAACTCTGCTGAAAACGGATGGTTCAAAATTTTGCCTAGGAATGGCGGAAATCCACTTTTTAAGTAAACACGTATCCGTTGGGAACTTAAAAACGTGCACTTTCGGCCCGTTTCGATAATTTCCCCTACACCCCGGAACACAACACATATTGGGCATTTTTTTCTCACTGAGTACTGAAAAGTACTAACAAATATGTATCACAAAAGCACTAAAATACAATAAGAATTATTCACGCTATCACGCTGGTTTAGCAACAGGTTGATTGACTTCGCAAAACAAACATAAACAAGCAGGCACGCGCCGACGCACCAGACACGCTTTCAATAGAGTGCACTTCGAGTGGTGACGTCACAGCTTTTCTCAACAGAGCGCTCTGGCCTTCTCTTCTAGGAGGTGTTGGTCGAGCACAAATTTACCTTCAGCCCTTGCGTAACTCAGAACTGGAGTTGTGACCAGAGCCTTTTTCAATCGTTCGAAGGCTTCAGTGCAATCATCGGACCATATGTACTCCTGTCCGTCTTCCGTCAATAATAATAATAATAATAATAATAATAAAGGTCTTTATTTCCAACAAATAGAAATCCCAAGGGGAAGTTCACCCAGAGGTGTTCTACCACTTATCCCTTGTTACAGTTGAGCAATTTGGGCATAAACCATTTATAAAGATATAATAAAAAACAAAAATGAAAAATACATTTCTGAGCATACTCGATAGTTCTACACTTATCCTCGGAGACTAATTATTTAAAAACAATTCAGAGACGGCCAAGGAAGTAATTTTTTATGTCAATCCGGAATCGATTTGTGGTGAGCTGTTTCAGGTGTTCAGGTATATTGTTGTACAGTCTATAAATATTATATCTGAAACTTCTTTGAAAGGTAGATGTTCTGTTCTGGGGACATGACAGTAAATTCCTATATCTTATATTGACATTATGAACATCAGCTCTATACCTTAACTTACTAAAGAGATAGGGTGGACATCTCTTGACTACTATTTTGTGATAAGTACAGACAGCATAACATTCGAAACGAAACTTCATTGGCAGCCAACCCAATTCCTTCAGCTTGTGAGATACGTGATCAAACTTTCTGATACCAAAGATGAACCTCACGCAACTGTTCTGAACACGTTGAATCCTGCTGAGAGTCTCCTGGTCCAGGCAAAAAGCATAGACAGTAGAGCAGTAGTTAAACTTTGACAGAACCAAAGACTCACAAAGCAGTTTTTTTGTGTCGACCGGTAAGTAGGATCTATGAGGGAACATCATTCTAAGAGCCCCATAAGCACCACAAATTACCTTCTCAATATGTTCCCGGAACCGCAGTGACTCGTCCAAAATCAAACCTAAGTCCCGCGCACTTTCAACGAAGTCGATAACACAACCAGAAATAGAAGGCTTGAGCTTATTCTTGACAAGCTGTTTATCGTCAGTGGCTTGGCAACGTTGGCAAAACCAGATACAAATCTTCTATAATAAGTGCAAAGGCTCCGCAACTCACTTTTGTCTTTCGGTATAGGCCATTCCTGCACTGCCTTGATCTTATCCGGGTCAACTTTCACACCTCCCCGTGAAACTACGTGTCCTAAATATTTCACTTCTGTTCGAAACAGATTACATTTTTTAGGACTTAGCTTTAGGTTGGCATCACGAAGTCGCTGGAAAACCTCGGATAGGTTGCGTAAGTGATCTTGGAATGATTTTCCCACTACTATCACATCATCCAGATACACCAGACAAGTTTTCCAGGAGAGCCCTCTCAATATTGTCTCCATCAGACGTTCAAATGTGGCAGGAGCATTGCATAGACCGAAAGGCATAACTTTAAACTGCCACAGACCCGTTCCAATGCTGAAGGCAGTCTTTTCTTTGTCTTTTGGATCCAAGCCAACCTGCCAATATCCGCTCTTCAGATCTAAGGTGGAAAAACAACGTGATCCCGAGAGTGTATCCAGGGTATCATCAATTCGCGGTAAGGGATAGCTGTCCTTTTTCGTGGCCTGATTGAGCTGCCTGTAGTCTACGCAGAATCTAGTAGTTCCATCCTTCTTCCTCACTAATACTACGGGCGATGTCCAGGGACTATCTGACGGTTCGATTACACCTTCTCTCGCCATGTCTTCAATAATCCTTTCAGCTTCTTCTCTTTTTGCCAGAGGAAGACGTCTAGGATGCTGTCGGATAGGTTGTGCATCACCAGTATTGATTTCATGCTGCACAACATCAGTCTTCCCTGCTTTTCCGTCCGTAGCAAAAACGTCGGAGAACGTTTGAACCAATTTTCTCACTTCGAGTAGTTGGTATCGGTCGAGCTCTTGACATTTTGAAGTGAGGAGGGCCACCAGTTCTTCAGAATTGCTTTGCGATTTTGAGACTTCTGCAGTACTTATCCCACCCGAAATATGGTACACAGGTACACCACGTCCAATCAAGGTATCCTTCTTCAGGGTGACTGGAAACATGTTGACATTTAGCAATCGGATGGGAATGCTGTCTCTTACCCTTACCAAGGTCTTCCCAAGTAGTAGTCCTTTAGCTAAGGTTGTATCGTCAGAGGGCTCAATTACTCTCACGCAGCCATTCCTCGTTACATCGTCACATCTACCAGTCACTATGCCTTCAGTTCGCCCTGGCAACGTGATGTCCTCGGTCAGTCGAATCCGATATATCTTGTCCTCCACATCATTGAATGGAATCTCTTCACTTCCTAGCCGAAGTACATCACTCTTCATATCCAATTGGCATCCAAGCTTCTTAACAAGGTCCAATCCCAGAATAACTTCTTCCGTGATTCCAGCTACCAGAACTTCGTGGCTAACTGTTGTGTTTCCCAATTCAATAGTGGAGATGATCGATCCATAAGTCGGTATTTCTTGTCCAGACGCAGTTCGAAGTTTGATCCTAATTGGGCGAATCTTGAATCCTTAAGCAATTTCTGGACGAACAATAGTTTTGGTCGAGCCAGTGTCTACCAGTATTTTCACATTTCGGTCATTTATCTTTCCGGGGATAACTATGCTTGATAAATCCTTAGACATTATTCCCCGGATTATCACTTCGGGGGCATTTTTGGCTTGGGTCGATTTATGCCCCTTATCACCGACCCTTTTTAGTTTCCCTGCTGTGACTCTTTTTCCAATTCTGGACAGTTTCGCTTGAAATGCCCACTTTTGTTGCAGTTCCAGCACACAGTATCCTTTTTCCTAGTTTGTGATATTCTGCGGATTTCTTCTCCGACAATGTCCTCGATAGATCGGTCTGATTCTTGGACTTGTCTAACACGAAGGTGTCCTCTATGCGACGCTTGCTTGGCTGCCTCAATTTCCAAAGCCTGGGCTAAGGCATCATCAATGGTTCTAGGGCGTGCTAGTCTCAGGGCTTGTTGTATTTCACTATCCTTTATCCCATCCACGAATGTCTGGATTGATAGCTGTTCCAGGAAGCTATCTAGAGCAGATGGATAGGCCAGCCTGACTAATCTCGCCACATCAGCTTCAAACTCCTGGAGATTTTCCCCTGTTTTCTGCACTCGGTTCTTTATTTGTGCATGGTATACTTGTTGTAAATGAGCATCACCATATTATCTCATCTGAAGTTTCGATGTAAGAACTTCGTAACAGGCTTGTTGACTCTCCGGGATCGTCTGCAGAATGTTGAGTGCCTCTCCTCGTAGAGCTATTATTAATGCCGTGGCTTTTTCGTTATCGTTCCAATTGTTCGCCAGCGCAGCAGCTTCAAACTGTTTTTGGTATGTCGACCAGGGTATTTTTCCATCAAAAGTTGGAGGCTTGATCTTCATTCTACTACCTTCGCCGTCATTTTCCGCTTTCGCTGTGCTGTAGGGTGTTGGAGCCAGAATATCTGTTCTGTTTGACATTCTTTTCAAGGAATCTATCAATTTGGAATGATGTTCAATTATTCCTGCCATTTCTTCAAACTTGCCGTTAACCTTGTCAAACTTTTCATCAACTCTTTCATAAACTTCGTCAAATTTTTCGTTTACTATATCGAACTTCTCGTCTACTTCATAAAATTTTTCATTTATGGCTTCCAGTTTCTTATCCAATTTATCTGTAAGTTGACTCACCACATCATTACAATTTTCCTTAATCTGGTCCATTTTCTCATTCAATTTACAAGAGTTCTCGTCCATTTTCTCATTCAATTTACAAGAGTTCTCGTCCATTTTCTCATTCAATTTTCGAGAATTTTCTTCCAACTTACAAGAATTCTCGCCCATTTTCTCATTTAATTTTCTCAAAAAGTCCATTACCGCTTGAGTCTCCATCGCGTTCTGCAGTCTTGTGGTCACTGGCATGAACTCCAAATATCCAAAATTATTTATTCAATTCGAGCGATGTTGAATCCCACTTCTGACACCAATGTAACGTTTTCTTCGCTTAATTAAAACGTCCAACTTATTAAAATTATTTATTTTCACTTAATACACTTATAACTCACTAACTATTACACTACTATTTATTTCCACTCTTGTTTATTTCCACTAGTCACCTGCACTGTAACTGTACTTGTACTTGCCTACCTGCTCCTCCGCTGGGCTTATATAGGCGCCGGAAACCTTCAGGTACCTTCGCGGTTATTCGAGAATCTCGTGACCGCTCTGGTTCTCGAAAGGTCCGACCACAAGGGCCGGACTGGTTACAATATTATAATGTTCATGTAATTTAGCGGTAATGAATTTTCTTGAAAAGGTGCACTGTATTATTGAAAAGGTGTATTCACTATACATATAAATGGGAACTTTATAAAATTATCGGTACAAAATATTAACAGTATCGAACTTTAACTAGTTAAAAAATAAAAAGCATAAATATAATGAATTTAAAATTAAAAATATTACAAGTACACGTCAGCTCTTAATTAATAATAACGTCCAAGCATATTTGTCGTATCCTTAAGTCATTTATGTGAAGCTCCTGGTGCTGAAATAGAGAATACGAAAAAACTAAAGTCGCGTCCACACTATGCCGAACGACATCATTCGACCTGTGTCGAATGGAAAAGTCGAACAAATCTGGACGTGAGTCGAATCGAATCGAATCGTCCAAAAGTCGAATCGAATCATGTCGCTTCCAACCCGAATCAGCGCGGTCCCGCTCAAAGGAAGTCGAACCGAATGAAGTTGAAATTCATAGTGTGGACGTGTTGGATGAGATTCAGATCAGTCGACAACGTGACGAAGACGGTCTTTGAAGGGTGATCTCCTGTTCTTCATTTGTTCGTTGTGACGTTTTACCGGTGTAATGGAGTGGACTGATGAACAAACACTTAATTTCATCGAAATGTATCGTGTTCGTCCACAATTATGGGATAGTACCCATATATATTATAAAAATAAAAATAGGAGACACGATTCATTGACTGAAATTGCGGTGTCATTTGGCATCGAGAAACAGGAGGTGGAAAAAAAATAAAAAATTTACAGAGCCAATTTTTGAGGGAAAGAAAAAAAGAACTGGAAAGTGGTGGTTTGCTTATCAACCGATAATGTTTTTGGCTGACAAGAATAAGCCACGAAGGACAGTGGATAATGTAGATGTAAGTCTTTGATTTGAATTTTCAGTTTTGATTTTTGTTTTATTATGTTAATAAAACATAGGGTAGTCGACTGAACTCATTGCTTTATTTATTAGTTGGTACATAAGTCAAGTTTATTTCAACAATATGGTACTATTCACTTGTTGTTTTGGAAATTCAGTTTGCCAATTGGCGAAATAAAATATTCTGCGAACTCGTCTCTGATAGCTTGAGCGACAGCGGTACTCCTTCTGGGAATTCCTGCAAAGTCGCGTAGTTGCCAAGACGACGCATCATGCCTCCAAAAACCAGGAATAATTTCCCCGTCGTCTATCGATTCACTGT
Organism: Coccinella septempunctata; assembly: GCF_907165205.1. NCBI lineage: Eukaryota > Metazoa > Arthropoda > Insecta > Coleoptera > Coccinellidae > Coccinella > Coccinella septempunctata. Next base: position 13,064,438 of record NC_058191.1, read on the forward strand.
CAAACATTCCGACTGGATTATAGACTGTTCTTGAAGAGCTTTTTCGTAAGTAATTATGAAGGCAAACGGCAGCCATCGTCACTTTCGTAGCAGTGTCAGGTTCCAATTCCATGGGAGATCGAAATACACGAAAACTGTTGGTTATGGCTCCGAATGCGTTTTCTGATACTCTTCGAGCCCTGCTCAATCGATAGCCAAATATCCTCTTCTTTGATCCTTTATCATGCGATCCAGAGTAGGCTTTCATAATATTTGGAGATAGAGGGAATGCATCGTCCGCAACTATCACAAAAGGAGTCGTGGAGGATCTCCCTGGCAATGCCCGTGGAGGAGGGAAATGGAGTGAATTTTCTTCAAGTGCTTTCTTGAAAAATGTATTGTTGAATACACCTCCATCTGAGATTTTTCCTTGGCACCCCACATTCACGTAAATGAAATTATAGTTAGCATCCACCACAGCGAGAAGAACGATGCTGAAATAACCCTTGTAGTTGAAAAAATCTGAGCCTGAACGAACAGGAGCTTTCAACGCTATATGTTTACCGTCGATAGCTCCGACGCAATTGGGAAAGTTCCACTTTTCTTCGAACTGTTTGGCAATTGATTCCCACTCTTCTTCACTTTGAGGCATCTGAAAAATAACCGAATAATTATTTTTCAGAATTCAGTTCACTTTGTACAAAACAGTCAAGACGAAGGCGGTGAAAATGGAGAGCAAATGCAGTCCGAAGGATTAGGAGAGAAACAACCATCACCGTCCAAAGAGTTTCAATCTCCCAAAGCAGCTAGCAGCAAATCTGCAAAACGGAAACTGTCGGATATCAGATCTCCCAGCGCACCTATAATAGATGAAGCCCTCAACCTCATGCGATCTATTCAAAATAAAAGAGCGGACAACACTGATGAATTCTCTTTATATGGCGAACAGATCGCAATTAAAATACGGAGACTTTCTTCACCTAGAACTAAGTTCATTGTCCAGAATGAAATTAATAAAATTCTGTTTGATGCAGAAATGGGATATTACGACCAGCACAATACCCCCATCAGAGGTGTTTACGACCATTTGCCCCAATACCCTACTTCTAATCTGTCTATGCCTTTATCCATAAATCATCAGACGTTTCTGATCAAGAGTCTATTGATAGTGAGAAAAATGTCGAAAATATTGGCGACAAAGTTTATAAATGTTGTGCCAAAGCATGTAGAAATGTTTCCTGTATTAGATGTAATTCAATTTACCACATCAGTTGTGCAAGAAGGCTGAAAAATGTGAAATTCTCTGGTGACAGTGTAATGTGCTGTTCTGGAGGTGAAAACAAGTCTAAGATCAATGGTGAAGATGGTAATTTGTCGAAATTGCAGTTGGAAGTTGAATATTTGAAGCAATTGAATAGTGAATTGAAGGAGATGAATAAGGTGCTAAGTATGAACAATGCCCTTTTGTTGGAAAAAATAAATCGTGAAAATAAATTATCTGATAACAATGATTTACTCATGAAAAAAATTGAAACCCTAGAGACAAACATAATAAAAAATGTCAACAAGAATCTACAAGATAATGCGGTTAAAGTTCAAAATCCCACTTCTCGGAGTAGTCACAGAGAAAAGAACAAGTCAAGTGTGACATCAGAACTACCCACAAAATGGACTGACAGTTGTGAAAATAGTCTTGAACCTAACCTCAAAGATTCTTCTGCAGATTTCGCTGAAGTAAACATCGCTGTCGCTTCTGACTTAGACTCAGTTGACCCTTCTGAATGTAATAACCCTTCTGAATGCCCTGTTGCCGGTGAGGAAACTGAAAACATGAATAAGTGGAGCACAGTACTAGGAAGAAGAGAAAGGAACGTTAGGAAAAATAAGAAGCCAGTTATTTACGGCACTAAATCGTCATCAGATACGAAAATAAACGGAGCAAAGAGAAGGCGTTGGATTTATGTTGGAAGGATCAGGGGTAAGGATATTGAGGAAGCTGATATAAGAGAATATTTCAAATCTGTCGATGGAGCTGATGAGATTGTTGTAAAGAAACTGGAAACAAAGGGAACAAATTCAGCTTTCAGCATAGGTATCGCCTCTGAAGAGGCGTATAACATAATTTTCCATCAGGACTTCTGGCCAGAGGGAATTCTTGTTAGAGAGTATTCATTTCGGAATACTTTTCAGAGAGGCCCAAAGTTTCAGTCGAAAGGTTAGAAGTCATGAGGCAAACCCCGCTGCAGTAAGTGGTCATCAAGAGAGCAATATGTTATCTGTAGTTCATCAGAACGTCCAGTCGATCGGTAACTCGATCAATCAACTAAATATGCTTGTTTCAGAAACTCTGAAGAATGATGATCTCTGTGCTGTATGCATTACTGAACACTGGAAGACAAAGGAGCAAATTTCTAATTTTGGTATTAGTGGTTTTATTTTGGCTAGTGCTTTTTGTCGGGATTACAATGAACACGGAGGAGCTGCCATCTATGTCAAGGAGGGTTTGAAGTTTAGTGAAAGGGTGGATTTGCTAAATCTGTCTGTCAAGAATGTGATGGAGATTGCAGCGGTAGATGTGAGATGCTCTGACAGGGATCTCCTGGTGGTGTCGGTCTACGCTGCTTCGGGGGAGACTGCTCGATTTCTCGGGGAGTTTGAGGAAGTACTTGAGATGGTTTCAAGCTCTGACAGAATGATAGTCATTGGAGGAGATTTCAATATCGACCTGCTCAGCCCTACGAATAGGTACAAACAAAGATTTATTGACCTATTGCTCTCATATGGACTATGTTACACCTTTTCTCAACCTACTAGGTCATCTGCATGTATTGACAATGTACTCACAAATCAGGTGGATTATCAAACCAGAATAATTGATACACATATGTCAGACCATAATACCGCACAATTAATAAGCCTCAGTGTTTCAGGTGGAGTGTCGAAGACAAGTCAGTCTTATAAAAGAATGTTGCAAGGTCCTGATGGTGTTCCTGCCACTGTGGTTAAACACTGCATGGATGAAATATGTAAGCCTCTCGCTCACATCATCAATAACTCTTTGAAAAATGGTATTTTTCCTGACTCTTTGAAGGAGGCGGTGGTGAAACCTTTACATAAGAAGGGTGATGTCAATGATTTGACTAATTACAGGCCTATTAGTATACTGAGCACGTTCTCCAAAATTTTTGAGATGGCAGTGTGCAAACAGTTAACAGATTTCTTTTACAAGTGCAGTTTATTTGCCTCTTCACAACATGGTTACATGAGGGGTCGTTCGACGCAGACTGCAATTTACGATTTCGTCAAGGTTATTATTGACGCACTTGAATCCTCTGAAATGATTCTTGGCCTTTTTGTTGATTTAAGTAAGGCTTTTGATAGCCTCGACCATGAATTCTTGATGAAAAAACTTTATAACTATGGTGTAAAAGGTAATGCTCTGAAATGGTTTGAATCTTTCCTTTTGAATCGTTCACAGAGAGTTGTGATATCTGACCTGACTCACGAAATTAAATCAGACACAGCTAAGATTCATTCTGGAGTACCCCAAGGCAGCATTTTAGGTCCTGTGCTGTTCATTATTTTTATGATCGACCTTGAATGTGTTATCATGAAACATAACATCTTCATGATTAATTATGCTGATGACACTAATCTCCTTATAAAAGCTTTGAGGTATCCTGAGATCGTACGGTTGGTCAATGAGGTTATGGTGGAGGTTTTAAATTGGTTTGCTGAAAATGGACTTTCAGTAAATGCCGACAAGACAAAGGTAACCCTCTTTAAAACTAGTCACGCTGGTTTTGATACCCCACAGGAGCTCAGATTGGAATCAGGGAACATCTCATACTCCCCTTCAGTAAAGATTTTAGGAATGATTGTAGATCAATCATTGAACTGGGATGGCCATATCACCGAGCTATGTAAGAAACTTACAAATATATGTTATTCTCTTTACGTTCTCAGTAATTACCTAGAGACTAATTCACTTAAGTCTATCTATCAAGCCGTCTTCGAAGCAAGGATTAGGTATGGTGCTATGTTCTACGGCAGTTCATCTGGGCTAGAGTCAGTAACTAAATTGCAGAAAAGAGCTCTAAGGAGAATTCTAGGCCTAGAAGTTGGGGAATCATGCAGGAATAAATTCAAACAGAATGGTATTCTAACAGCTGCTGCCATACATATACAAGAATGCCTGCTTTTTCTTTTCAAGAATAGGGAAATGTTCACAGATCTTTCCACAGGAGCCTATAACACAAGAACAACCCAACTTGGATATCCCAAGCATAGATTAACCGTCACTGAGAAAAACGCTGAGTATTGTTGTATAAAATATTACAACAAACTTCCAGCATATATAAGAACCATAACAAACCTGCGGTACTTTAAGAAACAAGTTTTTAAGATATTGTTGGACATTGAACCTTACTCTGTCAAAGAATTTTTGGAATATCATGTATAGAGTTCCTCTTCCTTACTGACACTATTTCTCTTCAAGGTTCTACAATGTATCAATTCATGTATGCCTTTATTAGAAATAAAGCTATATTATTATTATTATTATTATGATGCAAGCTGGCTACTGTACTCCAACGGTGCAGCCCCCGGGATGGTCCTGGCAACCTCAATGGCCTCCAGTGTACACTCTGAAGCGGAATCCGCTGCATCTGTTGGTGCTGATTACTCATCTGATTCTCTCTCCCATGAGCGCTTTCAACAGAGGCAGAAAACAAAACAAATATACTCAACAACAAACGTTGATTACATTTGAGTTTTCTCCAGATTTTATGAGTCAACGTCATTTTTTTTTCGATTTTGTGATTTTTTTCTGTGATTTTCGATCTCTACATTGTAAATTATGATTTTGCATGAAGGGGTTCTGTTTTTTTTGAATATACTTTATGTTTATGTTTATGTTAATCGAATGTATTATATTCTTCAGTTATCCTTGAATTTTCCTACCTTTATATACCCTTGAAGAGCCTCAACGATGGCGTCACATACTTCTGGCACAAAACTAGAAATAGCCTGCTTCGAAATCTTCATTAGGTACATTAAAGAATGATACGAATCACCAGTTGCAAGGAAGCGCAGGGTGACAGCGAGACGTTCACTTGCTGGAATGGCTTCTCTGAAGCTTGTATTTTGTTTTGCTATTTTTGGTCCAATCATTCTCAGCAGTATATCGAAATCGGTCCTCTTCATCCGAAAAAAGTTTGTAAATCCCACGTCGTTTCTGTATTCCAAGTTAAGTTCGTCGACTTCATCTAGGAGTAGGTCCTTCATGAACTCGCTGGCCCCATATCTGTGTCGGCCTTTCTTGATACTGGGTCTCACCCAAAATCTCCGAGGTCGTGGGCGTCGCTGACAAGCTACACCTCCGATTATTATTGCAGCAGCTGCAGCTAAGACAGCGTCATCATCCATATTATTTTTCAAAATCGAACTTCTGCACACCTTCAATGCTCGAACACAACTGAGTCGAACCGTTCTTCATTCGGGACGTCCACACTGCAAAACCAATCTGGACGCCCTGTCGAATCGAACATGGCGAACCGAAAGTGTCGCCCCATTTAGGTCGAAAGATGTCGTTCGGCATAGTGTGGATGCGACTTAACACTGTCTGTTTCTTCGGTTTCCACATCCAACAACATAACAAGAGAATGGCACTTCCTGCTGAAATACAGTGCGACTTGCCCAAGTTACTGAATACTTTCATTCACTAGGAATAACACCACTAACTTTAAAACAAAAATAATGCTATTGCAATGTACTTATAATAACTAAAAGTAAAATAATATTCAAAATTATGTGTTATATTTACATAGTTTGACGTCTATCAAATCAAGCTCTGCTGCTATGGAGGGTAGAGTTCTGTGGGTGGAGATATCTCTCTACCCTCTATGGAGAGTACTCTCCATACTACCCTCCATATAGGAGCGACTAGAAAGAGCATTGAAATCCAACGTTGCCACATTGTGCACAATTTTTGATTGGCATTGACAGCACAGGGAGCTTGCGTAACTATTTTAGCAGAAAGTGCCATTCTCTTGTTATGTTGTTGGATGTGGAGGCCGAAGAAACAGAGACAGTGTTAGTTTTTTCGTATTCCTGAAGGAATTTCTCTATTTCAGCACCAGGAGCTTCACATAAATGACTTAGCCTAGTTGCACACACACCGATTTTGGACGGCCGATTTTAGGGATGGGCGAAAAATATCGATATATCGAAATATCGATATTTTTTAAAAAAATAATCGATAAATATCGTCGATATTTCGAATTCCGATACTATCGACTATCGATATTTATTTCGAAGTATCAAATTTCGATATTTTTCCATGTGTCGCACATCGTTGATCTGATGTGTTTAGTGTGTAGTATAACGACCACGACAATGAGTGGTGTTTTGGGTTAACTTCGTAGTTCAATCCTTCGTATCTACGCATTGAACTCTGTGGGTTCCCATAGAGTTCAATGAATCTACGGTACGGATAGATCATTGTAACGCTTTGTGACAGTAGTTCTAAACGAAAAGAAAAGGAGTGCACGTGCAATTTGCACTTAAAATAGTAATTGATATTAGTTTTGTATTTTAAATAACAAAAATATTGATAACACTTCCAAATCTGTGCTTCATTACGAATATTTTAATAAAGCTCATGGGTAACCACAAATTTGGTATATATCGTTAAACCGATATACATATTCAAATAATAAAAATATTGATAACACTTCCAAATCTGTGTTTCATCCCGAATATTCTAATATATCGATATATCGAAATATCGATATTTTTTCACGATATATATCGATACTGTTGAGAAATATCGATACAATATATATCGATATTTTTTTCACGTTTGCCCATCCCTAGCCGATTTTATATCGGTCGTCCAAATTCCAATAGTGAACCACGTGTGGGAACGGGACCTTGCACATACGCCGACCACTGATCGGTGACGGTAAAACGCCGGTGAGCAACCGTCCAATATATATATAATACCGGCAATACCTGGATGTAGTGGCGTACGTGACTAAGTACACGTTTGTACAAGCACCGATTGTTTACCATTGAACTAAAGAAGGAGTTCTTTCTTGAGTTCAATGTTTTTTACCGACCATTTCAGTCGACTTTAGTTGAGTGATCGTTTGGACGGTAAAAATCCGGTTAGTGTGCTAGCAACTGCTACCGATAAAATATCGGCCGATTTTATTCCGGGCCGTCCAAAATCGGTGTGTGTGCAACTAGGCTTAAGGATGCGACAAAAATGCTTGAACGTTATTATTAATTAAGAGCTGACATGTACTCGAAATATTTTTAAATTCATGCTGTTTATTTCTACACTAGTTATATTTTGATACTGTTAATATTTTGTACTGATATTTTCATACAGTTCCCATTTATATGTATAGTGAATATACCTTTTCAATAAAACACTGCACCTTTTCAAGAAAATTTATTACAACTAAATTTCATGAACATTATAATATATACAACGTGTCCCAAAATTCAACTATAAGCCGGCGCCGTAGGGTGGACATGGTCATAACTACTCCACAACTAATCAAGCTCAATTTTTTATTTCATTTCAAAATAACTTATGAAATTCTTCGAAAATTAACACCCTCCATAATATTTTAAGTAACAACGGTCACAATTTTTCAAATATTTCTGATATTTTTTTGTATCTGCAACTTAAGGTTGTACAATACTTCCATTCGCCCTATGCTTCACAATGCTATTTATTTCCATCGTAATTCAAAAACGGATCGATGAATTCATCTGATTTTCAACATATACAATCAGAAGGAAGGAACAAAGAGACTCTCGTTTCGTTTTTGAAAAAAAAATGAATATTTTTCTGTTAAACTCAGTTCGAAAATGGTGGTATTTATATATGAGTATAAATTCAAATGCAGAAGTGATGGTTCGAAATGATCAACGAGAGTATTTTCTTAAAGAGAACTTCTTCAGGATAACAAAAAAAAATTTAATTTTTTTTCAATTTTCCTTGATTTTTGAAGGAAATAAGATTAATTCACCCGCCTCTCATCAAACTCCACCCTCCTATTTCTGAGTAGCCAATTACAATTTACTTTGCTCTTGCATTGAGATTTATGGCCAAACAGTCGACCAGCTTTTATGAGGGTTAATTTTATAATAACAAAAGGACGGGTGGTACTCGACTCTTGCAGAAAATTCAAAACAGACAAGATTTATAACATCCTCATAAATTTTACGGGAAAATAACGTTTTGGTGTCCGACTATATGTACCATTCTATGTACCATCATGAGAATTCTAAAAGAACTTTTAGAGTTCAATGATATGCACCTATATAAAACATATAATATTCGAAAATTCGTTATTTTTACGAGTCATCGAAAGTTTCGGCTGATATTGTAGGTAAGAGGGTGAATTTTAGGGAGTCCGTTTCATAGACAGTTCGGGCTTACGGAGCAGCCCTTTCCCATGCTGCTGGGTCCTGCCTGGCACCTACACACTTGCAGAGGTCCTTCAAGGCTGAACAATGAAAAAACATTCGTTAGGAGGAGGGAAATTCATGAAAGGAGAAGAGAGAAATTATTGACCTTTTCAAGAAAGAGAAAAGAAAACTCTCTCCAATGGCCCGGATTTCAATTACGGACTAGATGCTGCCCAACCTGACATCACTGAGGAAGAAATGTCCTCCAAGAAGTCAGAATTTTCAGATATTCTCAGAAATAGAAAATCTGACTCGTCAAAGTTTTGGAATAAATAACTCGTGGGCAGCATGACAATGCACTTTGGAGGCAATGCAGGCAGGACTATCTAACATTTTCGAACTTTGGTTCAGTGGTGAAAAAAAATCAACCACTCCTTGCCAAAGTAAGGCGATAACACTGTAAGAACATTAAAAAAAATGTAGGGGTAACCCGGTGCGGATAATTTATTGACCCTGAGTATCCATTCCTGGGAGCCTCTCCTTATGGATTGGTTGGGGACGATGGTTTGATAGAGGTCAAATGTCTCCAATCAATCAAAGGAAAGCTAAGGGACTACAAATAACTGCACTGCTTCACCATCGAGGATGGTAGAATGAGGTAATTCTAAGCTAATTCGTTATCTTCGAAGAAATATCATTTTCTATCATTTTAAGGCTGAAAAAAATTCATAATTATTTTTACCAAATGCAAGGACAATTGAATATCTGTAAACAAATTTTTTGCGATTTCGTTCTATATTCAGATGATGATTTTCAAATGGAAAGAATAGAATGTGACGAGGCACTATGGAAAAATATCATCTTGCCAAAGCTGGAGGAGTTCTATATGAATTGCATTCTTCCTGAATTAATAGATGGGAGAATACCAAGAGGAATGCGGGCACGGGATAAAAATGAAACATGGCAATAATTTTTAAAATAAAATATTTCGAATTTCAAACTGTTGTTTTTTCCCAGATCATCAGTTTCTAAATGATTATACCTATTCACTATCATCACAGCTATAATCATTAATTCAAGGCCTGTTAATTTGTATACTGCAAGATATTTCAGTTCTTTCTCCATACTAAAGCATCATTAGCTGATGCAATGAAATGTCTACATATTTTTGTGCTCGTACCAGGTTCTTTCATACCAAAGCTCGATTGAGAATTTTTCGATTTTCAACAATATTTATTTTCGCGTCTCTGTTACTACCATCGCGCTGAAACTCTTATAAGTGGAAGTGATTCGAAATAAACCAAATCTTTAGTAGACCCTTTTATTAGGGATAATAAACACATAAACTCAACCATCCTTCGCTTGCTGTCCCCTCAGGCAAAAGGTCTTGTAGCGAAAAAAGTGGGTGGAGCTATTGTCTCGGTGGGACGAAAATATGTTCAGTTAAAGAAATTTTCATATAGTGCCATCTAGCGGAATTCACGTTTCGGGAGAACGGGTATAACACCCTTAAGTTGTACTGCTGCTCAGCACATCTCCTAAAACTAGAATACTCATAGTTTTTACAAAAAAAATTATCAAAATATGTTTTTTCCATAAAATTTTGAAAGATTTTTACTTTCAGCCCTCTTTCCCTAATTTTTTCCAGAACTATTCAACATCAGTGAATAAAAGCATCTTGATAGACTTAATATCCATCGTAAAATAGAAATAAACAAACAGCACAGAGAAAATTAAATTTTACTTCAGAATCAGTTAAATTGCAAGGGCACAATAATTTGCCACGTTTGTTTTGTAGTAAATACAACCTCGTACAGTACAGAAGCAGTGCTGACATATGTTTGCACATTCCAGACAAACCTGCTTTGTATGTCTATTTCATCTTTCCAATCTTCACCTCATCAACTATAGATAACGTTCCCTCAATTTGATGGGGATGTCCTTGCAGAGCCGATGTTTGTTGATAGAGTCCCGCAATGTTTTTTGTATCCTTTGTAACTGCTTTCCTTCTACATAAAATCAGATGGTTGGCATATAACACTTGCTCACCCTCTAAAATACATCCACTATCGGGTGTTGCATGTGAATATTTGAAAATTTCTGACAATTTGAAGAACATTTTGCCAGATGATCTGAAATTTTTAAAAACAGTTACTAACCTCAATCTTTTACTCCTTAAAATATAACCAAAAGATTAACTTACAATATAGCCAAGAATTAACGAAAGAGCTTTCAGTTGATGAATTGGTTCGATTTTGATAAACAAAAATCACTAATCTTTTGTTTGGGAAACAGCTGATTATGGCGAATGCAGCGCCCATATCTTATGACTTATGTCATTCGTGAATTTACATTTTGCACGGCATGGCAACGTCGGATTTAAGAGCTCTTCCTAGTCGCTCCTCCCTCCATATCTGGCGTATGGTCCGTATATACACATTTGGTAACCGAAAGTTACCAGAGCAGTTACTCTGGTGACAGATATTGAACCGAATTGTCAGGAATTCAACATATACGGACCGCCCACTTACTAACCAGAAGAAACCAAAGTGAATATACCAAAGATATTACACACCAAGATAGAGCATAGTGAGAGAGAAAACGTCCTCGAAATAAGATAGCTATATGTTCATATTTTGATCAAAACCAAAACAATAAACCACATACAGCGATTGGTTGAAAGACTCGTGTTTTCCGAAGTTATCCGAAGTGATGATCAAAACCAAAACAATAAACCACATACAGCGATTGGTTGAAATAAGAATCGTGTTTTCCGAAGCTATCCGAATGATGCTGAATTGTTAAGCAGCGTTGGCAATATTTTTGGAAAAGTATATAATCCCAGGTTTTCGCTTCCGTTCGAGAGGAAATATGACATAATTATTTCAATGTAAAATGTATCGGCTATGGAATACATGATATGAAGATACGGCTTTTGCACAATCTGGCAACAAAATGCCCCGATGATACTGTTCGCGCGTGCGCAATTGGGATGTCGAAGAACCGCCCACATCTACATGACGAAAGTTAGAAAATGGATACCTTTTAACACATAAACAATTGCATAAATTAATCTATGTATTTGAGTCTGAATTTAGCAAAATTCTGAGATATGATTTTTTCCACTTTTTGCAGTAAACACCTGACCTGATTTGTTACATTTGCTTCATTCAAAAATTCACTTTCAAATAATTTAATTTTTAAATAGTATTCCAAATAAATATATAACTGAATTATAATATATTGTTTATATAGAAAATCATGTGATAAAGAGAATAATAACTTTTGATCTTATCGGTTATTATCTTTATATGGAAAGGAATTTAGTACTTTCCAAACAATTTATTTTGATTTTAGATTTTAGAGTATCATTCCGTGATACCGAATAAAAATCATTGGAATATCAGATTCCTCGTAATCTAAATTGTTTCTCAGTAGTTTCAAAACAAAAAAAAAACAAACACTTTCACTTCCACACTCAAGGGACGTTAACTTTGAAATCCGGATATGTCAAAATATTTTTCTTTCATCATTCATTCTTCAAATACCTGAATAATCGTCACATCTGGCAACGTTGCTGCTCATGTTAAGGACCGCCCACATCCACATGACGAAAAGTCATGTTTACCCATGATAATACTGACAATACCAATGCTTGATGAATTCAGGATATGTTCTAAGCCAAGTTACAGAATGAAATTATGTTCATAAATTCAATATAAAAAAATAAGGAGATGACGAAGAAAGAAGTTTGGCAACGTTGTTTATTCAACAACCCACTTCGAATGGCCACATGTTTACATATTCTCGAATCTTGAATGATCGCTGTGTGGTGTGCAAAAAAATCAGCAGTAAAAGCAGTGGGAAATCCATGCACCGGTAAGTAAACAACAACAAACGATATTTTTCCATAGGCGTAGCTTGGGATACCTAGCTTTTTTCATTAGTCTCGTACTAATTTCGTATTGTTCAATTCATCACTAAAGAATTTTTCCTCTCATTAGAATGCCTATTGATAGTGCTCGACAGAAATTATGGATGGACCAGTTAAAACTGAAAATTTCAGAATCTTCCAAATGGGTATATGTTTGCTCTGACCGTTTCTGTGACGAAGATTTCATCCTTAAGTTTGGAAAAAAATGTTTGAAAACTGAAGCTATTCCATCCAGGATTTCATTGCCTGATCCTTGTTGAGTATTCTGAATATTTTGAATGTATCGAGTGAAATCAATCATTTAAATAATGTTACTATAATAAATCAAGGGATTACACAATTCTTATTGAATAATCCTAATTTTTTATATTTTATTTCAGTTCAAGTAACACATTACTGGCATCAGACGAAAGGTATATGACCCAGGACCCATCAGATGTTGGTAAAGTTGGGGAGTCCTCAAAATTGATTGGTTCTGAATTATCAGAAACTTCAGATTTGTCTGCTATCGCAAGTGCTTCAGATTTATCTGCCACATTGACTGCTTCCGATTTATCTGCTACAGACATGTCTGTTGCTTTGGCCGCTTCAGATTTATCAGGCAAAGTCGATTCCTTAGAAGTATTTGATACTGAAAAATTTGCAGCACCACATACGAATACGTGAGTGTATTGAATATTATTTCGAATGCATCAGGTGAAAACAATCATTTAAAAAGTGTTTGTCTTGGGATCATTTCCAACCATAATTTATGTTGATATGTTTTCATTTCAGTTCATGTTGCACATCAACTGCTTCAGATGGAAGGAGTGTGACCCAGACACTCTCAGATATTGGTAGAGTAGAGGAATTCCCAAAACTGAGTGGTTCTGAACTATCAAAAACACTCTCAGATATTGGTAGAGTAGAGGAATTCCCAAAACTGAGTGGTTCTGAACTATCTAAAACTTCAACAGCTTCAGATTTGTCTGCTTCATTAACTGCTTAAGATTTGTCTGCTACATGCAATGTACCAGTGCTACATGCACCAGTCTGTTGATACTCCTCATCAAAGAAACTACGTGTATTTCCTTTATTTTCAAATTGGATAGTAACTGTCCATTGTCATGTTGTCACACTTTCAGAATCCTATTGTTTCGTTTATATATTCTATTTTCCAGATCTATATGTTGTGACGAGGCAGATTTTACCCCGCCACGAAAAGGAAATTTCTCTACCGATACTTTCTTAATAGGACCTGACAATCGAAGTATTTCGGAAGAAAATCGTTAAATTATCATAGGGGGGATTTACCGATTGATTTCATGTCATTGTTTTCCACCGACCAGTCCCATATTTGTAGCGGAGACCGAATATATCTTGTTTTCAGAATTCATATATTTAAGAATTCTTTCCGTTGAACCGTACTTTTTCTGACTCGAAAAAGGTCTTTCAACTTGTTCCGTTTTTCCTTCTCTTCAATTGTTTCTGTCTCTTTCCGAGCCCGTTGATTTACCGAACAATTTGAGTTTATCCAATGGGGGACTGAGTTACCCATGGTGAGGACAATTTTCCGGGGTACCTACTTCTTCGAGTTACGTCGCTGAAGGTCAAGATCAGTATGAATCGTTGTTGAGAGTTGAACGAGTGAGGTGATTGTCAAGTGAAAACCGTACTTACGAGACACAAAGGAATTTCTAAGGCAAGTGATATTTGAAATTATTACCGCTTCATTGCACCTTTATGGAACAATATTCTCTCTAGACTTGTGCTTGGCTGAAAACCGTGAGCTAACCATTTCCTGCTGTATATAGCTTTCTGTTACCGTAGGGTAGCATTTGGGTCCCAGGAGGACGTTGGGCCCCCCTGATTTTTCCGATTCCTGAATATTTGACCGTTTCATCCCGATTTCCAACCGTTTGAATTATAGTTATAGGTTAGATTCGCCGAGCATAGAGTTGGGATTCCATAACCGTCAAATACCCTCACCGCCGGACTCTGTGGCCGCTGTTTGACAGTCAGCCAGCTTGAGGTCACCGAGAGAGAGAGAGAGAGAGAGACCGAAGGACACCGGATCATAGACAAACCACCGAGACAGAGATAGAGGGCGTACCTCGGTGAACTGGTGTTTTTAAATTTTGACCTGACTGAATTCCGTTTATTATTTTTAAAACCGTTCGTACTTTTCATTCAATTGTGTCTTGCCTTAGTTGAAATATTTTTCCGAAACCGTGCATGTTTCTTTACACTTAGTTTAATTGAGACTTGACTTACTTCTGTATATTTCCGAAACCGTCCATTTTCCTGAAGTGAAAGTTTGCCAGCCGTCCTGCGCCGACCAGACACAGCCGTTGACGTCCACGATTTAGTGTACCTGTCTATTTTCTTTTGTGTACAGTTTATTTTAATAGAAATAAATAGTTGAACATTTATTTTTGTTGCCAATTATTTTGCCAGTGAGAGTCTATTTATTAAATCAGTTTCATCTAAGAGTTCAGTTAGAAGAGGTAAGTACTCTTTCTGACGCCTAAAGAACGTTGAAAAGCAGACACTTAGAAGACGCTACCGCCTTAGTCTTCATCGATACCCTTCTCGACTGATACTCAAGTCTACCCGGGCTCTCCAATTCTTTGGGGATTCTGTGAGAGACGTGGGGTTTGACTGATTGCCCCACTGGCGCCCGAGCAACCGTAAGGAGCTGCCAGAGTACGAAAAGTCTATCACATCTGGCGCCCGAGCAGGGACTTCTGCTGTCTGTGAGTAGTTCCTGTTACCGTTACCGTCCGTACCGTTTCTTTATTTTTTTTTCTTTTCGAACCAAAATACTCTACACTGGCAAATTGGTAACAGTTCTTTATTTCTTGTATATATTCATATAGTACATATTGTAAATATTTCTTCCGAGTTTTTGGTGCCGTAAAAATGGATGTCAACCGACTGAAAAGCGACGAGCTTACGTGGGAGTTAGAGGCACGAGGCTGTACTGTAGGACATACCGTTCAGGAGAAGAGAACTCAACTGAGAAGGGCTATCCATTCCGAAATTCCGTTAATTCAAAGAGATGACATTGAACAGGCACAGGAAATTGGTGTTTGTGGTGCCAAGTTGTTCGACTTGATGGGAGAGATATGTGAGTTCGATTTTAATAATAGAGACAATGAGTTACAGCGCATAAGGAGCCGGCTATTGCACTTTCAAGGCCGACTGAGAAGTCTATCTCCGGAAGCTGTCAGTCTGCTTCACAAGAAAATCGAGCTGGAGCACTCCCTGAAGGTTGCTATGAGATTGCTGGAGAATACTCACTGGTTAGGTGCTATTCCAGGGAACCTGTCAGCCGGCACACCGTCGCTGATTGACCGGGAATTACCGGACTGCGCATCTAGACTTGGTCCAGGTTTGATTCCGTGTTCAACAACCATTGGAGATGCAGACTTGTTGAACTTGGGAGAAGAAGGTGACATATCCCGACCGACCATTCAGGATAACAGGCTGCAGCAAGACCACCAAGAAGTTTGTAGGGTAATAAGCCAACAAATCGAACGTACTTTTTTGCAGAGTCGACCCTCATACAACCGACCGCCCGCCGATAACCTCCCATTTACCATTGAACAATCTCTACCAACCGTCCAAACCGATGATGACCACAGACCGTTGATAACATCTCCTGAGTCCAGGCGATTATCGAGGGAGTTTGCCGAATCAACAAGGAGAGTTTCCTTTGCGTCATCTCCTACCATAACCGCTGGGGTGAGAGAAGTAGGTAGCGAAGTCTCAACGGCCAAGGAAATCGAACTGACGACCGAAGATCCGTCGACGAAACCACCGAAAACTATCAATTATTCCGTTCCTACTGTTCCTGTATGGAAATGGAGCCTGACATTTGATGGGTCAACCAGTGTGACCTCGTTCCTGGAAGAGGCTGAGTATCTTGCCGAGGCTAGAAAGGTGAGCCACGAACAGTTATTCGAATCCATCTACGAGTTGTTACGTAAGGATGCAAGAGACTGGTACATTCCCCGAAGAGGCACATTCAGCGACTGGACAGATTTCAAAGACCAACTCCGAGAGGCCTTTCTTCCTCCTGATTACGAGGAGATTCTACTAGAGGAGATCAAGAAACGCACTCAAGGAACTGATGAACGACTCTTGTTGTATGTAACTCGAATGCAAAATCTGTTTCAGAAACTGACCGTAAAGCGACCGACCGAGGAAGAGCAGGTGAATATCATCCGACGACGTTTACTGCCAGAATTACAAACCGCCCTGGCCTTCCAACGGACCTCCACAATAGATGAACTGCTCCGGAAGGGAAAAGTTTTCGAATTGGTCAAATGGCAAGCTGCTAACTATACTTCGCCACCGATACAAAAAGGTCTCATCAACGAACCGCATCTTACTTTCCGAAATCCCTCACCGAACGTCAAACCGATCGGAATGCACCTCAGCACACTGTCCGAACCGTCCGATAAACCGAAACTTGTCCAAAACTCTACAGCACGTCAGAGACAAGATGAACCGAAGAATATCGTCCGACCGCCAACCGAAACCCAGTGCTGGAGATGTGGTGGTAAGGGCCATCTACGAGTACAGTGTACATCGAAACCGATACTTTTCTGCTCTCGATGTGGTAAGAAGGGTATAATGTCCAGAGATTGTCAGTGTCCGTTACCGAGAACCCCGGTTATTCCGAAGAAAACCTTTTCTGATAACCGTCCTATAATTACTGTTCTTATAGGAGACAAGGAGTTCCAGGCACTCTTGGACACCGGGTCAACCAGGTCCTTCATCAGCAGTGAAGTGGCTGCTCACTGCAAGGCCGCTGGAATAAAACCGAATTATGTTAGGGACGTTACCACCACCGTCGCTAACGGAAGTTCTATCCCGATTAAGGAAATGTACACAGCACAAGTTCAGGTTGGATCCGAAAATATTGAGGCTACATGGTTGTTAGTTTCAGATTTACCGATCAGTGTAGTACTGGGAATGGATGTACTGAGAGCACACGACTTCTCCATCAATCTCCAAACCGCCGAATGCTTTCTGAATGGCAGGTCTCTAAAGGACAAGCCCATGACTCAGGAAAAGCAGAATCAGCTACCGTCACCGTTACCGTTACCGACCGAAGGAACCATATGCCTGACCGAGGACAATGTAAGTTGCTCATGGTACAGGAGGAAATTGGCGGAGGTAAAATCGAATCCTATAGCGTTTCCCGACTACAGGATTGTGTCAGGAAAATTATACCGCCATTTTTGCGATTCCGATGATTTTACAGAGCCTGAATTGGGAAATCCCTGGAAGTTATGTGTTCCGAAAGATGACCGAAGAGAAGTCCTTCTCGAAAACCATGACCGACCGCTGGACACTTGGGAATAGCAGAAACGAAATTTCGCATAGCCCGCAGCTACTATTGGCCAGGAATGTTCCGAGAAATTGCCCAATATGTCCGAAAATGTAGCAAGTGTCACCGATACAAGGTTCCACAGCAGAAACCGGCAAGGAATCATTCCTATGTGGTGGAAGAACCCTGTGAAAATGACAGATTCTCCAAATGGATGGAGTTTAGGCCCATGAGAACAGCTGTCCAAAGAGGTGTGTACCAGGCTTCCAAGGAAGATTATGTGAATTCCCCAAAGCAGGAGTCAACCGAAGACCCCAGAGCATTCTTGAACTTTGATAGGGAAATGCGTTCACCGAACGCCAAATTTTCTACCGAGATTGCTATCAAAGAGGGAGAGAATCACACCGAACCGGATACCGAACCGCCAGTTGCTTACCATGTAAATAACCGTAACCGATTTACCGAAACTTTCAAATTTGTCCGAACTAGATTAACACGACCCTTCGTCCAGCAAAGTCACTATAACCTACGTCGTAAGGACTGGCGTCATAGGATTGGAGACCAAGTGTACCGAAGAGGGCATTCCTTATCTTCTGCAGTAGAAGGAGTTGCCGCCAAGTTGGCTCCGAAATACTCCGGACCGTATACCGTTGTAGGCATAGTCTCTCCTGTGGTGTATGACATCAAGGATGGCAGTGGTAAGGTTGTCAGACACATCCACATAAACGACCTGAAATCCCCTGGGATTGAAAGGTATATGCCGTTAAGAACCTGACCGAATAATTTTCCAATTTGAAAATCCGAGAAGGCTAAGTCTTCTTACCGACATGGTGGATACGCCAACCGACAGTTTTTTTTAAATTACCGTTTGAGTTCATCAGGTCATGAAATGACGCCGAGTTCAATAACCCCGCAGCTTTCACAGGCTGAAACCGACATTTAGAAATACCGCAACGATACCCAGGGGGGTTAAAAAAAAAAAAAAAATAAAACTTCGTTTTATTTTTTTTTGCCGACGAAAGAGGGGGATGTGACGAGGCAGATTTTACCCCGCCACGAAAAGGAAATTTCTCTACCGATACTTTCTTAATAGGACCTGACAATCGAAGTATTTCGGAAGAAAACCGTTAAATTATCATAGGGGGGATTTACCGATTGATTTCATGTCATTGTTTTCCACCGACCAGTCCCATATTTGTAGCGGAGACCGAATATATCTTGTTTTCAGAATTCATATATTTAAGAATTCTTTCCGTTGAACCGTACTTTTTCTGACTCGAAAAAGGTCTTTCAACTTGTTCCGTTTTTCCTTCTCTTCAATTGTTTCTGTCTCTTTCCGAGCCCGTTGATTTACCGAACAATTTGAGTTTATCCAATGGGGGACTGAGTTACCCATGGTGAGGACAATTTTCCGGGGTACCTACTTCTTCGAGTTACGTCGCTGAAGGTCAAGATCAGTATGAATCGTTGTTGAGAGTTGAACGAGTGAGGTGATTGTCAAGTGAAAACCGTACTTACGAGACACAAAGGAATTTCTAAGGCAAGTGATATTTGAAATTATTACCGCTTCATTGCACCTTTATGGAACAATATTCTCTCTAGACTTGTGCTTGGCTGAAAACCGTGAGCTAACCATTTCCTGCTGTATATAGCTTTCTGTTACCGTAGGGTAGCATTTGGGTCCCAGGAGGACGTTGGGCCCCCCTGATTTTTCCGATTCCTGAATATTTGACCGTTTCATCCCGATTTCCAACCGTTTGAATTATAGTTATAGGTTAGATTCGCCGAGCATAGAGTTGGGATTCCATAACCGTCAAATACCCTCACCGCCGGACTCTGTGGCCGCTGTTTGACAGTCAGCCAGCTTGAGGTCACCGAGAGAGAGAGAGAGAGAGAGACCGAAGGACACCGGATCATAGACAAACCACCGAGACAGAGATAGAGGGCGTACCTCGGTGAACTGGTGTTTTTAAATTTTGACCTGACTGAATTCCGTTTATTATTTTTAAAACCGTTCGTACTTTTCATTCAATTGTGTCTTGCCTTAGTTGAAATATTTTTCCGAAACCGTGCATGTTTCTTTACACTTAGTTTAATTGAGACTTGACTTACTTCTGTATATTTCCGAAACCGTCCATTTTCCTGAAGTGAAAGTTTGCCAGCCGTCCTGCGCCGACCAGACACAGCCGTTGACGTCCACGATTTAGTGTACCTGTCTATTTTCTTTTGTGTACAGTTTATTTTAATAGAAATAAATAGTTGAACATTTATTTTTGTTGCCAATTATTTTGCCAGTGAGAGTCTATTTATTAAATCAGTTTCATCTAAGAGTTTAGTTAGAAGAGGTAAGTACTCTTTCTGACGCCTAAAGAACGTTGAAAAGCAGACACTTAGAAGACGCTACCGCCTTAGTCTTCATCGATACCCTTCTCCACTGATACTCAAGTCTACCCGGGCTCTCCAATTCTTTGGGGATTCTGTGAGAGACGTGGGGTTTGACTGATTGCCCCACTGGCGCCCGAGCAACCGTAAGGAGCTGCCAGAGTACGAAAAGTCTATCACAATGTACTAAAAATGATTGATAATTTTTATCTTGTAATAGTGTGGTACTCACCACATTTTCAATTGTGCAAAATGGTTGAAAACAAAATAATACTTGATTCAACTTCAGCAATGAATTCAGTAATCTAATAAAAGAATTATGATTTCTAATTAGTCCCTCTTATTATAAATGTTGCATATAAATGTTGAGCTGCAGGATTATTGTGATATGTTTTTATAAAGAAATTTTCTGTCACTACTAAAGTTTCAATCATTTAAATTTTAAGTATAATTTTGATAAAGACGCATTAACTATTTTGAGAATTGTCTGAGTCTTAGTTAATTTTGTGAGCTCCTTATTGACCTATTAATTTATGTCATTGTACTGAAATGTTTTTCTGGATGGAGTTGTATAATAATAATTGAGAATTGTTCTTATAAGATTTTGTTCATTCTTTCTATAGGAATATTTCTTCTATTCCTGTTCGACTACAAAAGCAAATTTTAATGAATTATTGCAATTAATTTCTAAATAAAATGTAGAAAACAAAATTTAAGGCTATATCACATAATATTTTCTCCTGAAATACTAGCTATCAACATGATCGAATCTGTATTTTTGGAATTATTGAAAAAATAAATTTTTCCTCACATCAGTGGTTTAGCAATTTTTTTTTGAAATCTACCTTTATCAAAAAATTTCCCTTGACACAATGAGCAAACGGCCTAGTGCAAAACCTGAAATACCTCGATGTATGGGCAATGTTATGGATCATACTAAACAAATATTTATTTTTTGGAAGAAACCAATCTTAGTCCCGAAGTTTTCTCACGGAATATGAAGTTTGGATAGTCGACAATCATAGGTATGTGTGAATATTTCGTTTTGACTCTCGTTAAAACTTCGGAGATATATCGGAAAAACTTCGTGCTTCAGATTGGTAACCCGAATTGATATGCCAGGGTTGAATAGGGGCGGTCTGCAAGCAGTGAAAGAAATTTTTTTACGGAATATCATAACCATTTGTGCGAAAATTTCTTTTAAAACTCCGGAGTTATATCGAAAACAATTCGGGTCTCAGGTCATTTCAGTTCAGTTTAACGAGAAATTATATCAAACAATTTTATTTTCCAAACGAATTGATGTAATTATCAAATTGTGTGTGTAATATCTTTGCTTTGGTATATACGGACCACAGCCCTGCTGCGAATGCAGCGCCAATATCTTATGACATAAATGTCATTCGTGAATTTACATCAGGGGGGTGAAACCAGGGGGGTGAAACTCCCTCTTCTATGATCCAATCTACAACCAAATATGGCCGACATGAATTTCCGGTTGAAGTGACAGTCAAAACCAAATTAACCTAATTCTTTTGATTGACAACCTGTTGACGTTTCAAAAATCATGTTTTTTAATATTCACATTTCATTATTTAACTGAAAAATTACTTCCCTACTACATAACGAGGCGGATTATTTAGGAGATTCTAGTGCAGATTCAAGGAGATGTAACTTACGAACGACCGAATGTTGAATATTATTTTCATCTATTCTGATACTCGTGATTAGGTAGGTTGAGCTATTTTTGATCTCTGAATTTCTTATCCTTCCAATTCTACATCAATCACTTTGTTATTATGTTATTTACTAAGCTTTCTCTATCTTCATTCTCTTTTTTTTTTGTTTCAGATATGTTTTCAGTTTCGAGATGTACAAGGAAACAAGAAAATTTATCACAATGAAAGAGCCGGCCCGATAATTTAAATAGCTCATTATGTGAATAAATTCAATATAACTAAGCTTCTATAGGGACAGATTTTTGCTGAGGTTTTAATCGTGGTTGTTTTGTATCATACATACAGGGTGTGGCGTAATGAATGGATAATATGGAGCCTGCAGGTAGAGGACTCTATGGCGGTTCAGAAAAATATATTTTACGTTTAGTAAAAGTGCCTTGGTTTTCGAGATATTCGAGATTTTCGAAAATTCAAGAAAATCACACCCTTCGCCACTCTTTTTGCAGGCAAGACCCCAAATGAAAGAATTTTTTCAAACTGTTTTTTGGATAGTATTCCTGGATAGATGCGCTATCGAATGTAAATTATTATTTTTGAGGCGCATGAATAGTTTTTTATAAATAAAAGATTTAAATCAAATTTTCCGTTTTGCTTATTTTTTTTCCTAAATTCAACCCAGCGTGGTGTGAAAAATAATATGGTTACCTGAGTGCCAAAACAAGAGAAAACATGCCTGTTTCACTGAGATTCTGAAATGGTATAACTCTCTCTATTTTCAGCATTAAATACAAAATAAATTGCTATTACAATGAGTCAAGGCAGAGTTTGACGTAAGCCTTTTTCTTTAATTTTTAGCAACTAAAATGTGACTTGCAAGCAGAATAAAGCAATTATTCATAAGAAGTTGTAGAGCATCTAGTAGAGCTCCTGATGCACACTTTGAACACTTTTTGTAAAACTCGATTCAATTAAACGATATTTTAAAATTGGTTTTTTCCCTCGTATTCTTTCATTATTAAGCCCTATAGTTATAAAGTTAATAGTTGTTAAGCGAATTTCAAGTAACGAATTGAATATTAGCACTCTTGTAATTGAGAAAAAAATGCTGAAAATTTGGTAATTTTTATTACATTGAGTCAAGACCCTTGTTACAAAAATGCTGAAATTTAATGCATAACTTGAAATTAACTTGAAAATATTGATTTCACAACGTTGGGGTTCAACAATAAAAGAAAACGAGAAAAAATAACAATGTTGAAATATCGTTTCATTGAATGAAGTTTCACAAATCACAAATGATGCTTAAATTGGCCACCATGAGTTCTGATACATGCTCTATAGTCTACACTTTCTAATGATTGAAGGAATCTAATATGCTTTATTGCATATCTATCAACAATTTTAAAATGAGTATCGTTTCATTGAATTAAATATCACAAAAGATTCTCTAAGAGGCCACCATGAGCTCAGTAAATGCTCTATACCTTCTTATAGATGATTGCTTCTTTCTGCTTGCATTTCTCATTTCAGCATGTAAAAATTTTAGAAACACTGTTTACATTAGACTAGGCCTCAACTGATTGCAATAGGAATTTATTTTGTATTAAATGCTGAAAATACAGAGAGTTATACCATTTCGGAATCTCAATGAAACGGGCATGTTTTTTCTTGCATTGGCTTTCAGGTAACCATATTATTTTTTACACCGCGCTAGGTTGAACTTATGAAAAAAAAATTAGAAAAACGGAAAAGTTGAGTTAGATCTTTTTTTCATGAAGATCTATTCATGCGCCTCAAAAATAATGAATTACATTCGATAGATCACCTATCCAGGAATACTATCCAAAAAACAGTTTGAAAAAATTCCTTCATTTGGAGTCTTGTCTGCAAAACGAGAGGCGAAGGGTGTAATTCCGTTGAATTTTCGAAAAACTCCAATATCTCGAAAACCAAGGCACTTTTACTAAACGTAAAATATATTTTTCTGAACCGCCATAGAGTCCTCTACCACCAGGCTCAATATTATCCATTCATTACGCCACACCCTGTATATGTGGATGTTACTTGATTTCCATTTCCTCTGCTTATACTGAGATTTTATATGGGAAACAGGTTTTACGATCAACAATTCTATTTCTTCTCAAATACCATATTGTTTGATATAGATATATTTCATCCTTTGATATAGATATATTTCATCCTCAATATGTATTTGCATTTGGCTGACTGATATGTAAATGTGCTCCTCTGGAAAATACTGTTTATAGAATTTTCATGAAAAATAAATAAATTGCTGAAATTCTAACTTTCTCATACCTTGATGTTATTTTTTATGTAATGTAAATTTGCAGCTTCTATCATGAATTCCAAATCTGTTTTCAATATTAATGGTAGAAGCTGTAAATTTACAATGAAGGTGAAAACAACGAAAAGTATGTATATAGGTATAGTACGCCTGTAAATTCAAAATTCCCGCCATTCAAGATCTACTTCCACAACCAAATATGGCGGCATATAAATGACATTTGGTGTTGCCACAGATTACTTAGGACTTTTCACTTCTTGTATATTAGTGTTCTGTGGGCGAAACTCCCTCTTCTATGATCCAATCTACAACCAAATCTGGCCGACATGAATTTCCGGTTGAAGTGACAGTCAAAACCAAATTAACCTAATTCTTTTGATTGACAACCTGTTGACGTTTCAAAAATCATGTTTTTAATATTCACATTTCATTATTTAACTGAACGACTACTTGCTTTGCTTCTTCTTAGATTTAAAGGGAGCATATGATAGCGTTAATTTGGAGATATTGTATGAAACAATGGTGGAATTAGGAATCAAGGAGAGGATCGCGTTTGTTATCACAGAAATATTCAATGGCAGAGAAATTTTCATCAGAGATCACTTAAATGAGTTGCATGGTCCGAGAGTGGTATACAATGGACTCCCTCAAGGGTCCATTCTCAGCCCAATACTTTTTAATATCTATACGTCCATCTTGCATCGCTTGTTCAAAAGTAATATAAAAATACTCCAATTTGCTGACGACTTCTGCTTTTATATCTCCCATAGTGATTATGAAGAGTGCTTGAGAGAGCTAGAGGAAGTACTGAGAATACTCAAGGAGTGGCTATTCAAAATGGGATTTTCAATGTCAAACGAAAAATCTGCGTTCATGTGTTTCACCAGACACCGTCTTCCTACGAGAACACACCTAAACATAGCAGATTTACAAATTCCCTTCGTCACACAATATAAATACCTTGGCATGATCCTCGACCCTAAGATTCTCTGGACAAGTCATATTGAATATTCGACGAACCGTTGCGAAAAGGCTCTGAATATATTGAGATGTGTAACAAAAAAATCTTGGGGTGCCGACCCCAAAACAGCACTACTTTTTTATAAATCTTATGTGAGATCAATTTTAGATTATGGGAGTATATTTTACGGGTCGTCAGCAAATACAAATTTAAAGAAAATAGACCGAATCCAATACAAGGCCATAAGACTCTGCATAGGAGCTATGAAATCCTCACCATGCGATGTAATATTGGCGGAAGCGAATGAACCTCCCTTAGATCTAAGACGTCAATACCTCGCCGAAAAGTTTATAGCTAGGCTCAGAGCATGCAACTCTCCATTAATAACTAGGCTTGCACACCTGAATACGGAGAACCTCACAAACCCTTTCTGGCGTATAGAGAATTCACCTCCCTTGACGACCGCCTTCTTGAATACTCAAGAATTTTTCCACGATCCTAACCAGTTGGAAACCTCACCATCATTTTCATTCCGGTTCGAATTACTTCTTTTTGAGCCGCTGATAATTTTTCCCAAATATTTAGACATCCCAGTATATAACCATTGTATTGTCCAATCACTAATACAAGACCTCCAAATAACAACGACCATTTTCACGGATGGAAGCAAGGATTCGTTTGGTGTTGGTTGTGCCTTCTTCATTCCAAACTTGAACCTAACTATAAAATTCAAATTGCCAAAATCTTGTAGCATTTTCACAGCTGAGGCCGTTGCAATCGAAAAGTCGTTAAAATGGTGTATTGAGAATGGCAATGGTAATGATGCAATTATCTTCTCGGATTCGAAGTCTGTTCTCGAAAATATTGACAACATACGATCAATTAACAAAAGAAGACCACTAATCTATCGAATTAGAAACCTCCTCGTGGAAGCGTCACATAAAAACATGAAAATTTTTCTTGTATGGGTAAAGGGTCATAGTGGAATAGACGGAAATGAAATAGTCGATGCCTCTGCGAAAGATGCTCGCATAGGCGGAGAAATCTTGAATATTCCTTGCTACCCGGACATCTTAGCTGAATTCAAACACGGCATTCGAAAAAGATGGAAACACAGATGGAAAGAGATCGGTCAAAATAGTAAAAATAAATATTTCCTCATACACCCCGACCTCCCCAAAAAAGTACCACACATTTTTGCGTTCGATGTGAATAAGAAGTATTGTACCATAATTACGAGAATGAAAATCAATCACGGACTATTTAATGAGCATTTGCATAAGATTGGAATCTCAAACTCTCCCTTATGCGCAGAAGACGAAGAAATCGCAGATCTAAACCATTTGATTTTTAGTTGTAGCAAAACTAGAGAAAAACACGAATTGATTGAAAAACTATTGGAGACAAATATACAACTTCCAGTAAATATACAGGCTCTTCTAGCCTCCGAGAACAAAAACGTCTACGATATCTTGGTAGAACACATTATCAAAAATGGCATATTAATATAAAACACCTAGTGTCAAAATTTTTAGTGTGTGGCTGAAGAACTATGTTCAGTGCCAACTAAGAGGGAAAAAAAAAAAAAAAAAAAATTTAACTGAAAAATTACTTCCCTACTACATAACGAGGCGGATTATTTAGTAGATTCTAGTGCAGATTCAAGGAGATGTAACTTACGAACGACCGAATGTTGAATATTATTTTCATCTATTCTGATACTCGTGATTAGGTAGGTTGAGCTATTTTTGATCTCTGAATTTCTTATCATTTCAATTCTACATCAATCACTTTGTTATTATGTTTAGCTTTCTCTATCTTCATTCTCTTTTTTTTTTGTTTCAGATATGTTTTCAATTTCGAGATGTACAAGGGAACAAGAAAATTTATCACAATGAAAGAGCCGGCCCGATAATTTAAATAGCTCATTATGTGAATAAATTCAATATAACTAAGCTCTTATAGGGACAGATTTTTGCTGAGGTTTTTATCGTGGTTGTTTTGTATCATACATATATGTGGATATTACTTGATTCCCATTTCCTCTGCTTATACTGAGATTTTATATTGGAAAGCGGTGTGAAGTTGGCTGACAATATCTAGCTGACAGAATCCCGAAGATACCCGAAGCGGCGATGGCCGCCAGTGGCGTACCCCTACTATTATTTTCGCCGAAAAATCGCTTCAGCATTAAGCTACATTCACAATCAATTCACGGGCCGAAGTGCACTTCGGCACGGAAGCTTAGCAGATGGCGTTCTCCGTTACCATTCACAATGAAATTCAAGAGAAAATTTCTTGCAAGTTGCAAACTATCACTTCGGCAAGGAATTTCGTGCCGTCTATGGATGATGCTGATGCTTATGTTTTGATCAATTACATTTTTTATTCATTTGAGTATTCGGTTCCAAGATTATTGCGAATGGTAAATTTCATGCCGAAGTGCACTTCGGCCCGCGAATTGATTGTGAATGCAGCTTTACGAAATGAGATTAGCAGTTGAAATAATATAAATATTTGATGTTTGGCATATATAAATTTGATAATTCGAACAATTCGTTGGAAAAATGTATTTGTTCCATATAATTTCTCGATCAATTGAACTGAAATCGTCTAGAAGCGAAGTTTATTTTATATAACTTCTATGTTTTTACGACTGTCAAGATGAGATTTTCACTCAGATGAAGGTGGACTATTCAGGATTCATAATCCGTAAAAAACTTTTCTTGCACCCCTTGCAGACTACCCTTTTTCGACCCTTTTCCGTATAAAACACCGAATTTGCGATATAAAGCGCGCAGTCAGCTGTCTATAACTTCCATGTTTTTACGACTGTCAAGATGAGATTTTCACTCATATGAAGGTGGACTATTCAGGATTCATAATCCGTAAAAAACTTTTCTTGCACCCATTGCAGACTACCCTTTATTGACCCTTTTCCGTATAAAACACCGAATTTGCGATATAAAGCGCGCAGTCAGCTGTCTATAACTTCTATGTTTTTACGACTGTCAAGATGAGATTTTCACTCAGATGATGGTCAACTATTCAGGATTCATAATCCGTAAAAAACTTTTCTTGCACCCCTTGCAGATTACCCTTTTTCGACCCTTTTCCGTATAAAACACCGAATTTGCCCTAGGAAGCGCGCAGTCAGCTGACTATAACTTCTATGTTTTCACGACTGTCAAGATGAGATTTTCACTCAAATGAAGGTGAACTATTCAGGATTCATAATCCGTAAAAAACTTTTCTTGCACCCCTTGCAGACTTCCCTTTTTCGACCCTTTTCCGTATAAAACACCGAATTTGCGATATAAAGCGCGCAGTCAGCTGTCTATAACTTCTATGTTTTTACGACTGTCAAGATGAGATTTTCACTCAGATGAAGGTGGACTATTCAGGATTCATAATCCGTAAAAAACTCTTCTTGCACCCCTTGCAGACTACCCTTTTTCGACCCTTTTCCGTATAAAACACCGAATTTGCCCTAGGAAGCGCGCAGTCAGCTGACTATAACTCCTATGTTTTTACGACTGTCAAGATGAGATTTTCACTCAGATGAAGGTGAACTATTCAGGATTCATAATCCGTAAAAAACTTTTCTTGCACCCCTTGCAGACTACCCTTTTTCGACCCTTTTCCGTATAAAACACCGAATTTGCGATATAAAGCGCGCAGTCAGCTGTCTATAACTTCTATGTTTTCACGACTGTCTAGATGAGATTTTCACTCAGATGAAGGTGGACTATTCAGGATTCATAATCCGTAAAAAACTTTACTTGCACCCCTTGCAGACTACCCTTTTTCGACCCTTTTCCGTATAAAACACCGAATTTGCGCTAGGAAGCGCGCAGTCAGCTGAATATAACTTCTATGTTTTTACGACTGTCAAGATGAGATTTTCACTCAGATGAAGGCGAACTATTCAGGATTCATAATCCGTAAAAAACTTTTCTTGCACCCCTTGCAGACTACCCTTTTTCGACCCATTTCCGTATAAAACACCGAATTTGCGCTAGGAAGCGCGCAGTCAGCTGAATACAACTTCTATGTTTTTACGACTGTCAATATGAGATTTTCACTCATATGAAGGTGGACTATTCAGGATTCATAATCCGTAAAAAACTTTTCTTGCACCCCTTGCAGACTACCCTTTTTCGACCCTTTTCCGTATAAAACACCGAATTTGCGATATAAAGCGCGCAGTCAGCTGTCTATAACTTCTATGTTTTTACGACTGTCAAGATGAGATTTTCACTCAGATGAAGGTGGACTATTCAGGATTCATAATCCGTAAAAAACTTTTCTTGCACCCCTTGCAGACTACCCTTTATCGACCCTTTTCCGTATAAAACACCGAATTTGCGATATAAAGCGCGCAGTCAGCTGTCTATAACTTCTATGTTTTTACGACTGTCAAGATGAGATTTTCACTCAGATGAAGGTGGACTATTCAGGATTCATAATCCGTAAAAAACTCCGGTCGATAGCCGTTTGATTGTCAAATCAATAAATTTAATTTCTCTCTCTCTATCTCTCTCCCTCCTAGAATACCTCCAGAAGTGTTTCGTCATATGTACGTACAGGTTAGAAAGATTTTCCGGATTCATGCATAACTATTCATTTGTGTTGACATTTCATTGCATTTCATTAAAGTTATTAGTAAACACGCTGATGATAGAAATACAGGCAACTTCTTTCAAAGTAAAAATCTAATAGCTAGGTATTGAGGGTAGAGACTACCCTCCATATAGCTAGGGCTATGAGTATCAAAAATGGCAACTTTTCTAAAGAATTCAATCAGTAGATAATGGATGAGACATATCCAACAACAAAAATTAGCATATGTAGTTTCGAAATAGTACAAAAACTTTTATTCTCGATAAAGGTGAAAGACGAATTTGCGAATTTTTTTTTAAAGGTCTGCGAAAATTGAGGGAGATTTTTCATGTAAACTAATGCAGCTTTTTCTTCGGAAAGTTTCGATCTGTATGAGAATGAATAGAAAAATTCTTACTATGCAGGAGTGCAGGAGGTTTGAAAGAATGGCATTTTGTGGGGATCTACCAGCAATAAGCCTACAATAGATATGAAAAATTGAACCTTCTTAGTTACTTTTATACGAGCAGTCTACTAACAGAACCTTTTTTCCCACTCAAAAATGACAAATTCATTGAAAGTTTTCATTTAAAAAAACGAAAGTTCGCCTAATGTTTCGAAATGAAAAAATATTTCGTGCTTGTCAGTGGATTCTGCTTAAAAGGGCCTGTAAATGGTTCAAGTTTCAGATCAAAAAAGTTATGAGAACTTTTCGAAATCGTCAAGATTTAATTTTTTGCTAATAACTGAAAAACGGTTTTCACCGTTCTTTGTTTCTCTGAAAAAGAGCTCGAGAATGAGTCATCCGTTATCTTCTAGCTGCCATAGTTTTCGAGTTTCCCTCAGTAGACAAAGAATTTTGCCCACCCTGTATATGGTTTTACCCATCCTCATGAAAACGACAAGCTTTCTTCCAATTCCAAACGGCTCACAGCGGCATCTTCAAAGCAAGCGCATTATGTCGTAAATCAGATATGTCAAGATTGCCCCTTTCTATCCAATAGGAAGAAGGCGCACACGTGTTTTGAACTTCCCTAGTTCGCAGGTGGTCATCTAGAGATTTTGTAATATAAATTAATTAATTAATTAATAACGCACCAATTTTATTATCGAATCTGTATATATCAGAGTTTTATACGGAAAAGGGTCGAAAAATGTTAGTCTGCAAGGGGTGCAAGAAAAGTTTTTTACGGATTATGAATCCTGAATAATCCACCTTCATCTGAGTGAAAATCTCATCTTGACAGTCGTAAAAACATAGAAGTTATAGACAGCTTACTGCGCGCTTTATATCGCAAATTCGGTGTTTTATACGGAAAAGGGTCGATAAAGGGTAGTCTGCAAGGGGTGCAAGAAAAGTTTTTTACGGATTATGAATCCTGAATAGTCAACCTTCATCTGAGTGAAAATCTCATCTTGACAGTCGTAAAAACATAGAAGTTGTAGACAGCTGACTGCGCGCTTTATATCGCAAATTCGGTGTTTTATACGGAAAAGGGTCGAAAAAGGGTAGTCTGCAAGGGGTGCAAGAAAAGTTTTTTACGGATTATGAATCCTGAATAGTCCACCTTCATCTGAGTGAAAATCTCATCTTGACAGTCGTAAAAACATAGAAGTTATAGTCAGCTGACTGCGCGCTTCCTAGGGCAAATTCGGTGTTTTATACGGAAAAGGGTCGAAAAAGGGTAGTCTGCAAGGGGTTCAAGAAAAGTTTTTTACGGATTATGAATCCTGAATAGTTGACCATCATCTGAGTGAAAATCTTATCTTGACAGTCGTAAAAACATAGAAGTTATAGTCAGCTGACTGCTTTGAAATTGTTCAAATCTTTCAACGAGTCGGTTCGTACTGAAAATAATTAATCATTAGTTTGTCATTCTAATCGAAATTTTGCACTTTTTTTAGTGATTTATGATGTTAATCATAATTTCCTGAATTTCGGGAACGAAATTTTTAATAATCACCCTTGCAGCCTTGATGAATTAATAAAATAGAAGCTTTAGAGTAATTTGAATATAAATATTAATTATGATCTTGAGGCAAGAGTATAGGAAATGATCTTCTGAAAAGCCTCGGATAAAGCTTTGGAATCATATGAAAAGCAGTGTCAGCAAAGACAGAGTCGTCTCTGGTGTCAGTGCGAGAGATTTTAAATATTCCAAATAGTTCAATATATAAAAGGAATCATATCAAAAAGTAAAGAACAAAATTGCTGAAATATTTTTATTTAACATAATTGGGACAAAAATGTTACATTTGCTTAACAATTATTAAATAAAATTAATTTAGTCATTTTCTGACGACTAGTAGAGGATCCCCATGAAGTTCATCATTCATTAATTTTGATTGATGGAACATTCTACACTAGCCCTAGTGCACTCTTCATGGTCGAAATAAATCCTAAAGCGAATGTCTTTCGATAGTGAAAAAGAATGTTGGTATCATCAATTTCCAATGATTCTAAATATTCTATAGTTTCACTGAAAATTTCCTCAACATACCTCAGGGAAAAAGATCTAATTGAGCTTTAAACCCTCTCCGGAACAGATTTCTAGAATTAAGAATGTCAAACACTCTATCAATTCAACGGTAGCAGCACTATCTTCGAATTGTAAGTTCTTACATTTGTTATCAAGAAATTCCATAGCATCTGCTACCCCATTACTCATTGTTTGAGTAGCTAATCTGACATTCATAATTCTATTTTTATAATTGATATGCTGAGATGAGAGGGAATTAGCCAACCTTAGACCTTCCTCCATTTTAACTTTTTCTAATTCCTTGACAAACTGCCAAGAAATGTTTCCTGTGGGGGACTGCAAATTTTTTTCTGCAAATGTATTTCTACGGATACCAATTTTTCCTTCCTGTAGCTTTGGTCCAAAATTGTAAAGTAAAAGGTTTTCGGAGAGGGAACCTAAAAAAATGAAAAACATAAGGCATAATTTCTAATTATTTACTGCTTCTCTCCTTTTGTGGATTCTCACTTCTGTAAAACTGTTCAGGATGGATTGGTTTATGTGATACCAACACTTCACAGAAAAAATATTATATTATATTTATATCCCCTGTATTATGGCATCCGTTTCCAACACAATACTGGACCATTGTTGTTATGAAATTCTTCTTATTCAAAATATTTTTTGTTACTGGAAAAACCACTTTTGTCACTCTGGGGAACACATAGACTTAAAATACACTCACCAAAAAACTATATTTAAGCTTTGAAAAAGCACAAGAAATTCTGTTCAACAGCTAACTTGACTTGATATTTAGACATTTTTCGAGTTTCTTAGGAGTGTAAATCGGAAGTATATGGCTTCTAAACAAGTTTTCACCATGATTTTTACTAAAATACTGACAAAAAGACATTAAACAATGTAATTTAAAATGTATCTACGAAAATGACATTTAAATTTAGGTTATAATAGTGTAAACAAAAACACGCTAGAGAGAGAAAGGTTGCTCTACACATCGAACTCTATGGGAACTGGAATGGCATCGCGATACAGGCAAAATGAGGAAGAGTGAAAGGGAAGATGTAGAGCAACCTTTCTCTCTCGCACGCCGTTGCTATTAGCAACGTAAACATTTCAATGTGCGGGAATGAAAGAATGAACTATTCGAACTGAAAATATTTGAAGGTTTGATACTGATTGGAAAAATTCACTTCTTTCTCTATTTCCCAAATTGTTCAAATCTTTCAACGAGTCGGTTCGTACTAAAAATAATTCATCATTAGTTTGTCATTCTAATCGAAATTTCTAAAAATTTTGCACTTTTTTTAGTGATTTATGATGTTAATCATAATTTCCTGAATTTCGGGAACGAAATTTTTAATAATCACCCTTGATGAATTAATAAAATAGAAGCTTTAGAGTAATTTGAATATAAATATTAATTATAATCTTGAGGCAAGAATATAGGAAATGATCTTCTGAAAAGCCTCGGATAAAGCTTTGGAATCATATGAAAAGCAGTCTCAGCAAAGACAGAGTTGTCTCTGGAGCAGAGACAGTCGTCTCTGGTGTCAGTGCGAGAGATTTTAAATATTCCAAATAGTTCAATATATAAAAGGAATCATATCAAAAAGTAAAGAACAAAATTGCTGAAATATTTATATTTAACATAATTGGGACAAAAATGTTACATTTGCTTAACAATTATTGAATAAAATTAATTTAGTCATTTTCTGACGAATAGTAGAGGATCCCCCTGAAGTTCATCATTCATTAATTTTGATCGATGGAACATTCTACACTAGCCCTAGTGCACTCTTCATGGTCGAAATAAATCCTAAAGCGAATGTCTTTCGATAGCGAAAAAGAATGTTGGTATCATCAATTTCCAATGATTACAAATATTCTATAGTTTCACTGAAAATTTCCTCAACATACCTCAGGGAAGAAGATCTAATTGGAGCTTTAAACCCTCTCTGGAACAGATTTCTAGAATTAAGAATGTCAAACACTATCAATTTTTCTAATGAATTCAACGGTAGCGGCACTATCTTCGAATTGTAAGTTCTTACATTTGTTATCAAGAAATTCCATAGCATCTGCTACCCCATTACTCATTGTTTGAGTAGCTAATCTGACATTCATAATTCTTTTTTTATAATTGATATGCTGAGATGAGAGGGAATTAGCCAACCTTAGACCTTCCTCCATTTGAACTTTTTCTAATTCCTTGACAAACTGCCAAGAAATGTTTCCTGTGGGGGACTGCAAATTTTTTTCTGCAAATGTATTTCTACGGATACCAATTTTTCCTTCCTGTAGCTTTGGTCCAAAGTTGTAAAGTAAAAGGTTTTCAGAGAGGGAACCTAAAAAAATGAAAAACATAAGGCATAATTCCTAATTATTTACTGCTTCTCTCCTTTTGTGGATTCTCACTTCTGTAAAACTGTTCAGGATGGATTGGTTTATGTGATACCAACACTTCACAGAAAAAATATTATATTATATTTATGTCCCCTGCATTATGGCATCCGTTTCCAACACAATACTGGACCATTGTTGTTATGAAATTCTTCTTATTCAAAATGTTTTTTGTTACTGCAAAAACCACTTTTGTCACTCTGGGAAACACATAGACTCAAAAAACACTCACCAAAAAACTATATTTAAGCTTTGAAAAAGCACAAGAAATTCTGTTCAACAGCTAACTTGACTTGATATATAGACATTTTTCGAGTTTCTTAGGAATGTAAATCGGAAGTATATGGCTTCTAAACAATTTTTCACCATGATTTTTACTAAAATACTGACAAAAAGACATTAAACAATGTAATTTAAAATTTATCTACGAAAATGACATTTAAATTTAGGTTATAA
Source organism: Coccinella septempunctata (assembly GCF_907165205.1). Lineage (NCBI taxonomy): Eukaryota > Metazoa > Arthropoda > Insecta > Coleoptera > Coccinellidae > Coccinella > Coccinella septempunctata. Next base: position 13,099,363 of record NC_058191.1, read on the forward strand.
TTATATTATATTAGTGTTCTGTGGTTATAATAGTGTAAACAAAAACACGCTAGAGAGAGAAAGGTTGCTCTACTTCTTCCCTCTCTCTCGGTCACAATTTTCGACGAATTTTGCTACCTACGATGCCATTCCAGTTCCCATAGAGTTCAATGGCTCTACATCTTCCCTCTCTCTCGGTCACAATTTCCGACGAATTTTGCTACCTACGAAGCCATTCCAGTTCCCATAGAGTTCAATGATATAGGTATAGTACGCCTGTAAATTCAAAATTCCCGCCATTCAATATCTACTTCCACAACCAAATATGGCGGCATATAAATCATAGAGAAAGGGAAAGAGGAGAGTAGTCAATTCAGTGTTATTCATGGGCGACACGTTTAGTGGCGCCCCCCTTGGCTACTGGAGAAACTAATCCGAAAAAATTTGCGCGGGAAATTCAAATAACGGCCTCGTTTTTGAAATAATATTTACCAAGTTCGAAAAATACACTCCGTCGCCTCTCTCTACTCCTATTGTTCTTTTTATCGAGTTTAGTGGGAAAGATTCGATTAAAAGAACGATAGGAGTAGAGAGAGTCGATGGAGTGTATTTTTCGAACTTGGTAATTATAGATTTTTAGACGAATCATGAAATAGTGTAATAAAATAGAAAATCAACTGAAATAAATATATATTCATGAAAATATTAGAAAATTACATTTGTATAGAAAAAATATACAGAAAATTAACCGAAATGAATATATAATAGAAATATTTGACAATAACAACTATAATTACAATATTGTACAGGATACATTATATAAAGGAACTGATCTTGTAAAGGGTTGAATGGATAAATAATATGGGCCAAACTAAACACAAAAACTGAACTTTGATATACATGAATAACTGAATTTGATGGATTCAGGCTTTATTTCTATGGGGTCATATCATATTGTATATTATCGTAATACTTTCTTACAATTATTAGAGAAATACATACCATACTCCAATTAATCATGAACAACCAAGTCCACATGTTCTTCACATGTAAACCAGAAAAATGTTACATGCGACTTTAAAAATAATTTCAACTTAGGGGTTATCGATGCAATATGTCCAAATGGCGGTACAATATGCCATTCTCATCATTTTCATAACTCTTGTTAGATTTAGAAATCAAATATCAAATTATTGCAGTTTTATATGATGTAATAATAAGAGTTCGAAAAGCAGCAAACATATTGGAGGTTCCCCTAGATTGAGACTTCTAGTTCTCAAAAACTTGAATCCCTGGTCCCTACAAGTTTTGTGTGGCATTTATTGTTTAAAGCCATCCAGACTTGAAAGCCATTTGAGTCTTTCTTGTTTCTTCTGGGCATGGGATCTGAAAAAATATTCTATATTTTGGTATCCAAAAAATGAATAACATTTCGCAATTTTGTAAAATCAAGCAATACATAATTTTAATTGATTATAGAAATAGAAATATATACAAAAACTCACCATGTGTTCAAAAGCAAACAATTTCTTTTTCGGGGAATAAACAAAAATCTCGAAATACTCTAACCACTCTAACTCTAACCAAAGATTATAGACTCTAACCAAAGATTATAGAGTTAACTCTATAATCTTTGACTCTAACTTTTTGGCGATTCAAGTTCATCTTCAGGCCACCTGGTGGCGGAAATTTAAAACTCCAGAAGTAGGTTGAAGAAGTTGTTTAGCTTGGTTTTCAGATCGTCCATTTATAAATCAAACAGTAAACACTTGGTTTGGAGAATTCAGTGATTTATTTTGTTTTGGTTTATATATTTGTATATTAAGATGGATGATAAATTAGTCAAAATGTCGAAATCGAAAGTGTTTTGTTGCGTTTATGGGTGCAATAGTTTTGCCAAAAGGGACATGGTGTACTTTCATTTTTTTCCCAAACATAATAATTTACATTATTAAATTGAATTATATTGCTTTCAAATCGCTACCAGTACTACCACACTCCTAATGTTTTCAAAGAATTAATTCAAATCTCCAGGATAGGTACAGATATGTATAAACACATATACATACATACATAATTCTTTAATTAATGAAAAAACATAACATATTCATACTTAATTCTTTAATTTAAAATGTCACAGAAACTCAACTATTTGAACGAATGTAATGTTTTCCAAGGTTTGCTTCTGCATATTATTAGGCCCATCTTCAGTACTGACAACCCCGTCTTCTTTTCGAAAATTTCTGGAGCCAATAGTTCATATTTTATACCATGTCTGGTATAAACATTCAAAAATTGCTTGGGATAGAAATATGTTCTACATTTCTCTTCCCATTAATTTTTCGAATAGGTATACTTATACAGATCATAGCATCGAGAACCAGTGACTCGAAATTTTCTTTCTTGCTTCCGGAGAGCCTTATTGTATTCAGTTGTCATACATACATTCAAAGAATTGAACAAAGCCAATTCATTGTATGTGATAATACACTGAGGGCATTTGAAATTCATTTGTGGGCCAAATTTATAGAAATTCTTCAGAGAATCAGAATTTTTTGCATTTCTAATTCTTCATTCTGAAAATAAATCATTATAGTTTCAAAGGTTCAAATGAGATTATAGTTATTTTCTTGTGAGATGCAATGCTGGATGAAGGCATCTTATTTATAAAAAATTTCCTTATATCTTCTTCATCCTGTGATGATAGTTGATGTGCAGGGGACGCTTTGTCTTCTAAGCAATTCGTTTCCAGAAGTGGAAGAGCTTGATATTTGGATTTCGTCTCTTTTTTTTCTTTTTCCACCAGCATTTTAGGTCATTGCTTGAAATTTTCTCAAGTTTGAGAAGGTCAGTCCTGAAACAAAAAACACAAGGAACAGCAAAAAAACTAACAATTATATTATGTATATATGATTGTCAAATTGTAAGTCCTGATTCAGACATCAAATACATTGAATTTATACAACCAGAATTGCTGAAATATGTTTGCACCTCCCTCCTAAACCGGCCTTACAAGAACAGGTAAATGCTGATTCTATGGCTGATTCTTCATCGATTATAATTTTCCCCTTAATCTCGTGAGGATCTGAGAAGAGGCCGATGTTCGCAAACATACACCAAAAATTTCAATGACTCTGCTGCTCTTTCCCAAATTTCCACACATCATAATATGCCCGGCATCCAAGACTGCTCCTCCTAAAATGTTTATTGTTTGGTCAATGAATATTTCATTCATAAATTTGCATTTACTCACCTTCAAATAAATTTCTGCTAGTAGGAAATGATCCGAAATATCTCCTTGAGGCTTAGGAATACACCATTTTCATTATTAGCCATCATTCTTGCGAACAAAAATAACGAATCTACACAAATTTCCTTCTGTTTACACTGATTCGACCTACTTGTGTAGATGTCACAAAACGAATGTTTATAGAGGGCGCAACCTACCATTGAATCGCGATTTGCATTAAACAAAACAAACTCCGACGGAATGACGGAAATCAGCTGACCTGAGTTCTGTCATAGATTACAGATTTCTTTCATCCACATCCACTAGTTCTTGAACTGGCCACCAAACACTAGCGCCATTTCCGACGGGATTCCAAAAATTCTTAACCTAATTCCAAAAACGTGTCCCCCGTGTTGCCTATCTATTCGGCAGTCTCTCTTTTCTCTTGTCTCTGATATAAATGACATTTGGTGTTGCCACAGATTACTTAGGACTTTTCACTCACAGAACACTAATATACACTTCTTTCACTTCTTGTATATTAGTGTTCTGTGATTTACATTTTGCACGGCATGGCAACGTTGGATTTCAATGCTCAATAGTAGAGTTCCAGAATTACATCTCGGAGGAAAGAGAGCGAGCAGACTTTGCTCTGATTCGTAGATAGACGTAGATCTACGCTCTGATTGGACGGTATTGACTTAACAGATTGAAAAGATGCGATTCTGGAACGAGTCATTTCTAGTCGCTCCTGTGACCTGCGCCTCCTTTCCTATATCTCCTTGAGCTGGGTTATTTGCGGTTAATACTAGTGACGTAGGATATGACGTCAGATCACTTCCGGTAACCGGTTTCAAGCTAAAATACAACGGTAACTTCAGGTGACATAACCACAAGTAACCGGTAACACCGTAGATAGACGGGTAACACGCTAAAAATCTCCTATAGTAAGCTGTGGTTACAGCGCCAAAATTCGCCTTGAAAGTACGTTTGTGAACGCTTCGGGTAATCAGAGCTTACTCAGAGCATGCTCAGAGTAAGTTTGTGAACGCAACCCTAGTATTCATAGATAACCTACATGTATTATGTCTATGACATAGACCTAATAAAATATGGACCAAAGATTATAGAGATCTCTATAATCTTTGATATGGACCGTAGATAGAGGAAGGGGAAGATAACGTAAACAACAAGAAAAGTGTGTCCAACATCTCTATGTTTTTGTTGACATTTACTGTGCATCTACTCCATGTTTGTTTACGTTTACCCCAATATTTGAATGTTTATTATCGTATTTGTGTTCGATGTAATAGTGTTTCGAGGGTTTTAAGACTTGAGTATCAAGATTTTCGGTGTTGACATGCCAGGAAATTGTCTAATTTGTGGAAAATATGCCGAAAAAGATAGATTCGGATTGGGGTAAACGTAAACAAAAACAAGTTGATGTTGGACACAGAGAGCTCTCCTTCGTAGCTGCGCAATGCGGTATCTTCTCTTTCCTCTATCTACGATATGGACAGGCCCTGAGAGAGAGAGGTCACGAGTAGTACGTTAGAAAGAGATGGACATATGGTAGAAAATGTCAAAATCATATGTTTATTGTTTACTGTACAGCTACTGTGTTTTCAATCGATATTTCATTCTCGTCACAAACAATTCAGCAGAAATCTAGGTTTTTAGAATCGACTGCTACATGCTAATAAAGCGAAAGTGATTTATTTTTGGAAATAATAGACCAATAAAGGAGTTTCTTTGTTATTTCATGTATGTACATATAGGACATGATTTACAAAGATTTACAAGGAATATACCTAGTCTACTTTCTATATTTCATAAGGCCACAGCAAGAATTTGGAGAGGTGACTTGAATTTCGAGATAGTAGATATATTATTGAATATTATAAGGAATGTTGTTCTAAACGAAGAAGTTACATATGTACCATCACATTCTATTTCAAGGCATGTCCGAAGAAAATACTTAACTCTAATCTGGATTCAATATTAGGAAGAGAAAAGATGTAAATCATTCAGTAAGCCCTGTGACATCGGCAAACTAAAAACTCAATATTTTATGTTGATCAGTGTCACAGAAATCTAACACTGGAAAGCCACACGATAAAGAAACAGGAGCAGTAAAATATTATTGCCAGGAGTGCCAGAGAAGAGCAACTAAACCACCTGATGGAGAACCTATCAAAATAATTGAAAAAAAGGTAAAAGTTTAGATTAGTGCCCACCTCCGATTTTGACGTCGATTTTTTCTTAGATAAAGTCTTGTATGAAAAATCGATTGGTACATGTCTCAACCTTAGGAGACTTGTAGTTTGGGAGATATGATTTTTCAAAGTTCTTATGAAAATTGCGAAAATTCGGTATAAATCAGTCAAACTGTAATATTTTCCCTGTTCAGCCCTTCAATAACTAAATCCAATCGTTTATTCGTTTAATTAATATCTTAAAATGGCATTTTCATGTACAAATATGATTTTTCACTGTCCTAACTTAAACTAACCTAACCTAACCTCAAAACCATTATTTATATTTCATCGAAAATTGAAAAATTCCCCACATTTTTCAGAATAAACTAACTGAAATCATTAACTCATCGAGTTCTCTTAATGCCAACATTCGAATTCATTGAAATTGATGAAAAAATCGAAGACAAACATCCAAGGTGGGCGCTAAAGTAAACAGGAGCCGAAAAAAAAATTGTGAATGATTAATCATCATATAAATATTTCCCCGGCAGTAAATTTCATATTATTTGTGAAAGTATCAATAAACATACTCAAAAGTATTGCCCTTTTCTCTATACCACACATGTTCTTGCTCAAGGAAGGTGAAATGTTTAAAAAATTCACTTTAACGATTTATTTTTCTCTGTGCAGCCAGAACGCAAAGCAGGGGTCCTTTTATCTTCCCAAATCACGAGTAATTTCAGTGTATATAAAATCAGACTCTGGCGAATGAGATAATAGTGTTGTTTTACACAACTCTCAAGTTTTTTACATTAATTAAAATCAGAAAAACAATTTTCAGGTAGTATTTTTTTATAAGGAATCTATTATTTTATCAACACTTGGAAGTTTCAAGTACGAGAAAAATATAGTTGATTTGATAACATTTTCGAAGTTGATTTCAGTCAGAGACAACCTCTGTTGTTGTCTTCTCTTTCAGTACAAAAATTGCTTCAAATTAATAGAAAGTCTATAAATCTACCGACAACCACCCAAAAATGCAACATGGAGGTTCAGCGGGCTGGTAGAATTCCCGAGTTTACTCGATAACTTGGTTGAAGCGGCAACGTTGATTTATTCTCTACCAGCTCCCAGCTTGACGTTTACTACCAGGGACTACTGTTATCTCTCTTTTCTACCACCTCCCTCTCTCTCGTTGGTATTCCTCGATGCGGTGAACGGGAAAACCACGTGAAGGCCTGTCCATGTATTATTAGGTCTATGGTCTATGATGAGGTGCGACTCTTGTTTACATATATATGTTTTGGATATTTTACATTTCACCTTTACCATTTACTTCCATGGGATATAACTTGAATTAAAAATTATTTAATTAAAATAAAATATTAGAGGCGATTGGACGGTTCTGTCTGCAATTATTTAACCTCAAATTGAATTAGTAAACGCATCAAATGGAGCTACCAGTCGATGAAGAGAAATATAACTTAAAATGGAATAGCCACCACAGTATTATAGCAAATAATATTTTAGAACACTTAGCTAGTGAGGATCTTGTTGATGTTACACTTAGCTGCGAAGGAAAATTCATCAGAGCCCATAAGTTAATTCTGTCAGCATCTAGCCAATATTTTAAGGTTTGTAAAGAATCAATTGTCTGAACATTATAATTTCATTTCGACCTTACTTTTCTAGGAACTCTTTCAACTTCACCAAGGTCATAACCCAGTAATAATCATGATGAATGTGAGATTTGAATATATACAATATATCATTGATTATGTCTATAAGGGTGAAGTTAAACTGTTATCTTCTGAGATTGAAGGTATTCTGAAGTTAGCAAATGATCTTCAAATTAAGGGATTGTATGGTGTATTGAACAAAAAATTTGAATCTCTTTCTGACAAAAAGACAAATCTTTCCACACAGAATAATGGAAAAACGAAAGATAAGGTTCAAACACAGAGTAGTACATCAAATGCTTCTGAAAAAGAATCTACCGTTTCAAAGAATTCATTTCCCAATAGTACATTAATTTTTGGTGAAGAACCTAATTCAAAGGTAGACTATGAAAGGAGACAAGCAAAGCAAATTGGGAAGAGGAGAAATAGAGAGAAATGCATTATACCTAAGAGACGGAAAGTTGCTAAAAGTCCAGATTGTAAAAAGGTATGTTTACACTTTGATACACTTAAAGTGCTTATGAATTGTATATAAATGATTCAGCAAAAAAAGAGTCTAGCTTTGGATACATTATATTTTAGCTTTTGTATGATATTAATGCAAATTATATTTTGTATTATCCTGATATTGAATGAATTTATTTTTGAGTTTGTCATTCTTTTGATTCACATCATGGGTTGAATGAAATTTCTATCCGTAGGGTTGATCCTCTTTTGGATGTGTTTTTGTCAGAAATCAGATTGCATATTGTTGAAATTGGTGAGTACTTATGAAACCATGATAATGAATTTAAGTATACCTACTCAAAACACAAGAAATTATGAAAAATTTTGTGTACTTGAGCCAGTTATGTTTACAAGAAACTTTGCATGTAATTCAAATGGTAAGAAAATTATTAACCTTCTTGAGAATGACCATAAATGTATCCTGTTCATTTCAGATAGAGCACATCTTTTGTGACAATTTATTTCAATAAATAATCACTTATATTCTTCGATAAATTAAACTGGACATTGTTCTGGTACTGATGAAAACACATTCTAAAGGACAACAGTTAGAACGCTACAATGTCAAAGTATTAATTACAGAAGACTAGTACTTCAATCTTGTTATGCCCATTTGCACCAACTTATTTGAGGTAGGCTTTAGTTGAGATATAATTATTTCAATGATTGCTATGGTAACTACCGGTGTGAACCTAGCAGACCGTTCGACGTAAACACCTGGACGCAGTGAATAACTACATACAAAGAATTGATCTTCGAAAAATTTTCGAGAACCCAATGTGTTCATCATCGAATATACTATAGCAAAAAATATTTGTAGGAACATAACCATATTTGGTATGTATAATTGTTATATCCAAATGATTAACCACAAAAAAAATCAGCGAATCGCATAGGGATACAAGGGGTGACCAAATATGGTTATGCTCTGGCGAGCAGTTTTCGTGTTATCCAATTTTGAAATATAAGGGATGACTAATCACATCCTGTATCCCTATGCGAGTCGCTGATTTTTTGTGTGGTTAATCAGACTGGTATAACGATCCCACATATAAGAGATGGTTATGTTCCGGTGATCAGTTTCTGTGTTATGGAATTTTCAAATATAGGGGATGACTAATCACCCCCTGTATCCCTATGCGAGTCGCTGTTTTTTTTGTGATTGATCAGACCCATTTAATAATCCCACATATAAGAGATGGTTTTGCTCCAGTTAACAGTTTCTGTGTAATGGAATTTTCAAATATAGGGGATGACTAATCACCCCCCTGTATCCCTATGCGAATCGCAGATGTTTTTTTGATTAATCACTTCGGTATGACGATTGTATCTACCAAATATGCTTATGCTCCGGCGAATAGTTTCCGTGTTATCGAATTTTGAAATATAAGGAATGACCGATCACTCCCTGTATCCCTATACGAGTCGCAGATTTTTTGTGTGGTTAATCACTTCGATATTAACAATTATACACACCAAATATGGTTATGCTCCTACGAATATTTTTGGCAATAGTGAAACACGTAAATTCGAGAATGAAAACATTAAATCCTTGAAATAATTTCGAAGATTAATTTTTTTGATGTCCTTCCTATTGTTTCACTCTTATTTCAACAAGTCTGAGATCTCCATGCATTCTCTAATGAAGTCTGTTTATACTGTAACGCAATTTCCATATGAATTTGAGCTTCCGGCTGTACGCCTGTGGTCACCGCATTCGGTCTGCTAGGTTCACACTTGTATGGTATGGTAACGTCAAGCCTGCCTTAAAAAAGTCGGTGCGAACAGGCATTTGAAATGCGGTATGTATAATATTCTTTTAGGAAGAACAGAGTCACCATTCGGACCTATGTTGACAAAACCTAATAAAAACATACTAAGAAATTATTGATAATTTTGAAATAAAACAATGTACTTCATTCATATACAGGATATTTTTTCACCATGAACTGGACGAACATAATAATATGCATATATTCGGGTAGAAGTATAGGTAGAAATATTTTTGCTTAATGAAATGGATCTATTTTTTGAAACACGACGTGGATACAGAGTGCTTAATATCATTTTTCAGCAATATTTTGTTGAGTGTGCTGAGATTTGTATTTGTTTTGAAATAATGGTTCATGGACAAACCTTGGTATTTTTCAGATCATAAATAAAATATGGTATGAAATTCTGCAGAAAAAATACTAATGGCGGGAAAGCTGCAAAGTCCGCTTTTTTTCTCGATCAAAAATTGGACTTCTTTTTCGGAATATATTAGATTTTCGATTTTCTAAGAATTTTCCTGAACAATTATTTACAAAAATATTAAAAAAATTTATGTTTAAAGCATTATTTTTCGTTTTAACACTGTTTGTCATCCTAAAGACTTAAACGAAAGCAGAATTGAAAAATATCAATAAGTTTTTTCATTTGATCCATCCAAAAATCTGTCGTGGACTCGTTAAGCTTTAGCTTACGAAGCCTAAAATTGTGAAACCTATATCCATAACTTTCCACCCCGTTTTTTGAGCTTTGGGATGGAATAAAAAAACGTTCAGACATGTCAAATTTTTTTGAAAGGGGGACAAATAAGGGTGTTCAAATGAGTTTGGGATCACTACCCCTAACAGCGCTAATTTTTGAATAGGGAAAAGGGGTCGAGCAGCTCCTTTTTGGAAAGGCAATTCAAATTCCTGCATGAGTGTATTTTTTTATCGCTTGATTATTATACAGAGTGACTCAGTATTCCATCAATAACTTCCACACGTCGAATTTGGATCTTTTAGATAGAGAAAACGCTCGGACGGGTCAAAAAATGAATTCGATATCACTACTGTTTCATCCTGTTTAATAGTTGAGCGATCGAAGAAATAAAAATAATACGCTCATGCAGGTAATTGAATTGCCTTTTCAACAAAGCTACTCGACCTATTATCTCTATTCAAAAATAATTGCCCTAAGTGGTAGCGGCTAGAGGGGAAGTGATATCGAATTCATTTTTTGACCCGTCCGAGTGTTTTTTCCATTTCAAAGATCCAAATTCGGCTTGTGAAAGTTATTGATGGAATACTGAGTAACTCAGTATACTAATAAAGCTATGAAAAAAACACTCATGCAGGAAATTGAATAGCCTTTCCAACAAGGTGCTGCTCGACCCCTTTTCCCTATTCAAAAATGTTGTTAGTGGTTGCGGCTAGAGGGGTAGTGATATCAAACTCATTTGAACACCCTTATTTGTCCCCCTTTCAACAAAATTCGACCTGTCTGAGCGTTTTTCGTTATTCCATCCCAAAGCCCAAAATTCGGGGTGGAAAGTTATAGATGGCCCACCCTGTATAAAAATTATTAGTCTATGAGCGTAACAACCTAACTTCAGTGATTTTTTCATTCGTTTGTGCAGCTACACTGCAAATCAGCTGATTCAAAGTGCAGTGTAGATTACACTTTTCCAAGAAACAGAAGAAAGGACCTAATTTTTTTACAGAATTGGAAAATTTCAATAGAAGAAAAGTTACAGCGGTATTCCGAAAGTAAAAAATGCATATTAGCGAAAAATAACCGGTCACTACATAACCAAGTTTCTCATGGAAATTGGCCCTCAGAAAATATTCCCTATCTTCCATAATAGAAAAAGAACTTCTTTCCAAAAGTGTTCAATTTGACCAATCCTGTAAAACCCAAGAGATTAAGGATATAATTTGAATCTCTGATGAAGTAAAGAAAATTTCTATATTTCAATACTTCATTCGTTCTTACAGGTTGAGACGACACAAAACGATGAGCCAAATATAATATCAAAGGTGATTAAATCGCTTATCGACTTCTTTTTCGCATTACTTTTAATTTTGCTTCCAGTGTTCAACAAATCCCATAGATCCCCTTGGTCATTCTCTGCAGGTTAGTTAAGTCATTATGCTGCCTTAGATATAATTTTTGTTTTTTCATATTATATTATTCATATTATCCTGATTCTCCATAGGTACCGAAGTACCCCTCAGAAGCTTTTTATATATTATATTATAGAGTTTTAAATATTTTTCATTCCAATAATTTTCTATTTTCAATAGTAGAAAAGCCACAGCGGTATTCCGAAAAGTAAAAATTTATATTTTCGAAAACACCTTGTCACTAAGTAACCAAGTTTCTCAAGAGAATTGGCCCTCAGATAATTACGACCCTCTATCTACTATAATAGAAATAGAACTTCCCTATCGAATGTGTCCAATTTGACACATCCTGTACAGGGTCGGCAAAATTAGATGGGATTGAATGGCAGCTCTGAAACCGTGAGAGCTAGCGAAAAATGGATGGCACGTTTCCTGCCTCGATTTTCAAGATGGATTATGGCCAGAACCGTATCCCTCTATTGTCTTTTGTTTTCAAGTTATAATTGAAACCTCATTTTTGGCTCTTCGAATTGGAGCCTCTATTTCGAAAAGTTTCATTGATATCGAAAAAGAAATGTAACATTCTACACACATAGTAAAAAAAAGGCTCACGTTAAATGTAAAATAGTTTAATTGAAACATAAAATAAAGAAATGCCGTTTTGTAGTCAACTTATAGAAAATTAAAATGATTAATTAAAAGAAAAAATCGCTCTGAATCATCGCATTAATATCGCGTATTTCCTCCTCTAGCCCTAATAACCTCCTGTAACCGAGTCGGGAGCCCATCCATAATATTTTGAATATCCCTTTGTGGAATATCTTCCCACTCCTCAAATGCTGCAGCTTTCACCTCACTCATGGTCGTAGGAACTGGCACACGACTCCGGATCCGTCTTTTTAGATTGTCCCATACATGTTCTATAGGGTTTAAATCTGGACTTCGAGCTGGCCACGGTAATCGTCGAATATTGACGTCGTCCAAGTATTCGGTGACCACTCTGGAGGTGTGTGCACGAGCGTTGTCGTGCATTAAAATAAAATTATCGCCTATTAATGGCGCAAAAGGAATGACATGTTGTTCAAGGACTTCTGTCACGTACCTGTGAGCATCAACGCTGCCTCTATCAAAGACGACCAACTCTGTACGGGCGTCGTAAGCAATGCCAGCCCATATCATGATCGACCCACCTTCGAAACCTACTGTTTGCACCAAACAGCCTTCAGCAAACCACGGCGTCTATACACTCGCTGACGTCCATCAGGATGTCGTAAAGCAATTCTCGATTCATCCGTGAAGAGAACCATTGTTCGGAAGTCCAATTTATGTGTTCTCGAGCAAAGTCAAGTCTCGCTCTTCTATGAACTGTGGTCAGTTCTGGGACTCGAGCTGGTCTATATGCTCTGAAATTCCTCTCCGCCAACCTTCTTCTTATTGTTCGAAGACTCACACTAATATTCCGTACCTCAAACAAGCGGTTACGAGCCTCAGCCGCTGTTGTGAACCGATTTCGCATAACGTTCGAGACGATGTAACGATCATCTCTCTCTGATGTACACCTTCTACGACCCTGTCCTGGCCTTCTTGTGTACAAACCAGTATCTCTGTAACGTCGAATAGCATCTTGTATCGTGGTTCTTGGGTATCCAAGCAGTCTTCCAATCGTACGCTGGCTGAACCCAGCGTCTGCAAGCGCTACAGCCTTAGCTGCTCCGGCTGCGTCCAATGGCATTTTTTTTTAGTGTGGAGAAAATAACGGCTTCCCAACACCTCGGTTTTATTGGAAAAAATTTTATCACAACGCTTTAAAACAAATTTATCCTGTTCATTAACGTTTCGACGGGAATGTCAACTTCCGACTGAACTCATTATTGTTGAATAAAAAGGAAAGAAGTTAACAAAACATATGTATGATTGTTTTATTGGTTGTCAATTTCCTCACTCATCACATTGCGCCAAGTTGTCGAAGAAAAAGTTATGGAAAACAAACCATATGCGATTCGAGATGGGTGGCCGGTTAATTTTGCCTCTGAGTGTATAATATACATCGCGTCACCAATTGTTCTTCCAATAAAAAAACTCAACAACTATTTCGGTCAAGTTGGCAGGTCATTTTCATTTATAATATGGCTATGCGTATAGAACTTCATGCTTCTATGTTGTGTCAGTTATGAGAGACTTTCAGGAAATTTTGTAAATCTGAATTCAAATGATAATGTTCCGAAACCGTTTATTACAAAGATTTTCATTTCGCCATCTTTCAGCTTTTATTTCACCTCGATATCGTGATTTCTTTTGAAGATACATGTATTCAAATTAAAGCTTGGAATTTTATAAACACGCCGTGCTCTATCAAGGAACAAAAACGAAGAGGTGGCTTCAGTCAGAATAATTAATTAGGTGTATGTTAAACTATCATCCATAAATATTCGAGAATAATATTCGTCGTGTAAAAATGGTTTTAAGTTCTGACAATGCATTGAAAATTGTAGTTTCAATTGAAGATGGTCGAAGTACTCGAAGTCAACGATATGTGTCCCGTCTTTGAAATATCCCGAACTACTGTAAAATATGCTCGGAATCGTTATTTTTAGGCAGGGAATTGTAATAGGCTACATGGCTTTGGTAGAAGAAGAGCAACCACAGGTGTTCATCAGCCTCTCTACATTAAGAGATCGAAGAACAATAGTTCCTTTTCTGCAACATCATTCAAGAAATGTAAGGAGACTTGGATAACGCTGAATTTATTCACGTAGTCCAGCTACTGGTTCACCACTACATCCACGACATCGACAAGACCGGCTTACATTTGCAAGAACATACATAAATTGGAATTTAGAACAATGTGGTAATGTATTGTTCACTTATGAATTGAGGAAAGGGTATGCAGACGGCGCAATAAGAGGTTTGTCGACTGCAACATGTCTGAACCAGACTCATATCAAGGAGATTCTGTTACTCTGTTGAACTTTTTTTTTTTGGTGTAGCAGGGGGAAAATGTGCAAGACAGACGAACCACCCTCATCTCCTGAGGGGGAACAGTGTGGGGTTTCTCACTCTCCTGAGCTCGAGACCCACTAAAAACCCTCAACTGCTTCTTGAATTTTGGTTCCGGGCATTTGCCTATAAACCGTTCATCTCTTGGTCGGTTTTCTTCTCGCACACTATCGTGCTGGGATTTATGTGTTTATGCTCTATTGGATTAACACTTTATTGAATTTTTCAATATGTTTCTGTTGTTATCTCTTTAATTGATCTCTTGGTCTCCTTCGGTAAATTCGCATTCTCCTTTTGTCTTCCTCTGGGTCGTAGTCCACTAGTCTCCTGAGTTCTTGATTCGGATGGTTTTTCGCTGTTTCGAATAATTTCTCTGCTTTTCTGTTCATGAATTCCGTTATGGTTTCCCATTTCAGGTCCTTATAAATCTGTCTATTCCTGACAAACCAAGGTGCATCCATTGCACATCTTAGCAGCTTGTTTTCAGTGGCCTGAATTCTTTTGATATGGCTCTTTGCCGCGAAACCCCAGGCAACTGATCCATAAGTCAGTTGAGGCCAGTGGCGGCTGGTCTGTGAGGGCTATAGGGCTACAGCCCCCCATACACGAAATCACAAGAAATCAATCCTTTTATGTTATTTACCTTCCCATACGATTTTAAATGAAAATATTACATTCCACGGTTATTTATATAATTCATTAATGTGAAACTTTCATGCGACTCCTGCAGTTTTGTTTATTTCAATCATAATCTAGCAGTTCGTCCCTGCATGGGCGATGAATCGTATAGCCCCGAATTCTTGCATTCGGACAGTCATTCGGCTCCAGCCGCAACTCTTCGTGTCGGTCGTTTTAAGGAGTAAAAGGGCTACGATAAAAGTCGCCCCTATCAAAGAGGAACAAGAGATTTCACTCCTCGAATTTAGTTCCCGAGTCTACGTCAATGGTGGGGCGACCTTCGCAATGCTTTGCCTCGAGCCAATTTCCCACTTGTCTTCTAGTTGCGAGGGAGCCAATCAGATCGCAGGAATGTTGAATGGCCAATCAGATTGAAGATTCAGTCGAACAGAATCAGCTGGTCTCGTGTTTTGATTGTCAAATTGAAAGCAAATAATCCTTGGTTAAAAGTGTTTTCGTAATTCAATTTTTTCATTAGAATAAAGAATAAGTCATCCATTTATGAATAATATCGATAAATAGGCCACTCCAACCCGCTGTCAGATAGATATCAAAATAGAATTGTTGAGGATTAACAGGTGTTGTGTACATAAATAAAACATATAAATCATATAATTAGGAATATTATTGTACTTTTAGTTAATATACGTACATTGAATTAGCATTAAATTCTTTGAGTGAGGAATTTCACTTGTAATGACGCGTTTTTTGTCGTCCACAATTTTTGTGAGGTTAGAAGGTTGGAATGGCTTCGATTCGTAAGAGTTTCAATCGTTTTCTTCATAATTCAACAGACAATCATATTGACATATCAATGTTTCTAGAGGATATTTCGTGATAATTTAAAATTCAGAAAATAATAATCTGTTCCGTCTGCTAGGTTATGTTTGAAAATTTCGAATTTGACGTAAGGGACTCCGCCCATTTCTGCTCAAGGTCACAGTAACACGCAGCGTCATAATAGTAGAGTGAAATCTCTTGTTCCTCTTTGCCCCTATCATCCGCTTCAGTCTAGCCGCTGCCCGCTAGCGTATAGACAACCTAGCGTGTGTTCGTATTTGTTTACGTTTTGAAATCATGGCGAACAAAATAGTGTTCAAAATATTTTAAAAACTGATTTCGAGAGGCTTTCGCTGGCGGAAAAAAGACGTATTAAACTGCTGGGTAGACCGACTCCCGATTTAAATTTAACCCAGGCAGATAAAACTCTAAAAATTGTTCGACAGAATTAGCTTTTCTGGTTACGACTAATATCGCTGCTCAATTAGATTCAGCTTACCGGAATAATATTATTAAGCACAACGAGCAAGTAGATAAAAACAGGTATGTTTTAAAAAGCATTATAAATTGCATCAAATTTTGCGGAAAACTGGTTTTAAAATTTCATATTTTTATTATTATTCTAAAAGCAGCCCCCTAGTGAACTAGATCACGAGCTATCAATGGTTGAGGCCTAGCAACGGCTTTGATTATCTTCAATTTTGTCTCTTTCGACATCTGGCTTCTTCTTCCTATCAGAGGATAGAGTCTATACATCGCTGCTTTCGTTTTGTCGATTGCTTGTTTGATATGACTTTTCCAGGTAAGTGCTTTGTCAAGCGTTATTCCTAAATATTTGGCTTCATTTTTCCAGTCGATTTCTTCGCCGTCAACATCCAGTTTTGTTGTGGGTCGCAGTCTTCTCTTCTGTAGTAATATTGCTTGGCTTTTTTGTCCATTGAGCTTGATTTTCCACTTTAAGCACCAGTCATTTGTTTCGTCAGTCGTCTCCTGTAGAACTCGTTCTATTACTTCTGGGTTGCGGTGTCGAGTTGCTATGCCTGTGTCGTCAGCATATAACGTTAGCATGGTTCTTGGATTTTTCGGAATATCGTGGATGTATATGTTATACAGAAGTGGCCCAAGTACTGATCCTTGGGGTACTCCAGCCACTATATCTCTTGTTGAGGAGCATTCTCTTCCCACTTTCACGTGAAATCTTCTATTTTTGAGATAATTCCTGATCAACTTGCATATTTTGATCGAATATCCAGCACATCTCATCTTATATATTAATCCTTCATGCCATACTCTGTCGAATGCTCTGGCGACGTCTAGTAAAACGAGACCTGTAGCTTGTTTCTTTTGGAATCCCTCTGTTATGTACTCTGTGAGCCTTAATAATTGTTGTTCTGTTGAATGCTCTCTTCTGAATCCGAACTGTTCTGGTGGTATTAGTTTCAGATTTTCGGTTTCCTCATTTAGCCTCGTGGCGATAATTCTTTCTACTACTTTTCCTAACGCCGACAGTAGACTTATCGGTGTGTAGTTTTGTGGAAACTTCTTCTCTTTGAATGGTTTATTGAATACTATGACTTCTGCCGTTTTGCATTTTTCTGGGTAGTGTTCTGTCCTCATAATTCCATTCGCGATATTTGTTAGAGCGGCTATACCTTTTTTAGGTTATTTCTTTAACATAACATTCGTTATTTTATCGCTTCCGGGAGCTTTCCTCTTCTTCAAACTTCTAATTATTTCCATGATTTCATTTGGCGATGTTGGCTCGTCTATTTCAGCAGTCGCTGGTAATTCATCCATTTCTTCATCATTTTCTTCAACCAGTTCTTCCAAATCTTCATTATCGTCGTCTATCCTGTAATTTATTCTCGATTCTCGTTCGATCGAGTCCGCCAATGCATCTGCCTTATCAGTATTGGTATACGCCATTCCCCTTTCTCCGTGTAGGGGTGGAATTTTAGTCTTTTCTCCTCGTAAGCTTTTTTGCATTCTCCATGCAGAATGATCGATTGTATTAAGTTCTTGAACCCTTTTGTTCCATCTGCTTGTTCTTAGATCTTTCAGGGCCTTTTTCAGAACTTGGCTATGTCGGTTGAGGTTCCTTCTATTTAGATCATTTTTGTTCATCCTATATAGTCTTCTGAGTCTTCGATTTTCTTGTATAAGATCTTTTACTTCTTTAGGCGTATCGCCATGTGGATGACTTGGTGCTGGTCTCTTCTCTCTTCTCGTGCTTTTTTCGTAAGCTTTCAATATAATCTCTTCCAGTTTATCAACCGCACATTCCAGATCGTCTAGAGTGCTTATTGTTGGAATTTCTGTTATTTCTGATTGTATTGAATGGCTGTATTTAGTCCAATTGGTTTATTCTCTTATTTCCAGCAGTTTTTCTCTTGGTTCTTCTCCAATAGTCAATTCCACGGGATTGTGGTTTGAGGTTCCATCTTCCAAAGTTTCAATCGAGAATTCTTGAGTTATATTTTTCAATATCGCGATATCTATTACATCTGGTATTCCTCTTCCAAAAGCAAGATATGTCGGTAGCTCTGGTGCAATCACTATGGCATTTTGTTTTTCGGCGAAATCCTTGAGTTTTTTGCCATTTCTATTCTCTGTTATGGTGTTCCATAATGGGGATTTACAGTTGAAGTGTCCGATGGAGATTTTCGGGTTTGATCCTTCCAACATGTTGTTTATCTCTTCTTCCAATAGATTGTTTTGTGGTGGCTTATACGCCGAGGTTATTTCGACTCTTTGCCGATTTAATTCGGCAACAATCGTCACTTTTTCTGTTTTTCCTTGTGTTTCGTCGGATCTACTTTTAAAGTAGTGTTTCAGATCTGTTCTCACCAATATTGCTACTCCTCCTCCGGTGTTTGTAATTATGTCACATCTATATGTTTCATAATTCATGAAATTTAGTCGTCTGTTCCGGTTTATTCTTGTTTCCTGTAGGGCTATAATATCAGGTTGTCTTTCTGATATTATTCGTTCTATCTCGGCTTTCCGAGTGTTGATCCCGTTTATGTTCCACGAGATTATCTCGAGGGATTTCTTCCTAATATCCGTAAGGTCCATTAATTCAGTTTACTAAATAATGCTTGGAGTTTTTTTCTCCATTTCCCTCTCAATTTTCAACATTATCTTGTTGAAAATTTTTTCCGTGATAATATCTAAATCATCGGCTGATTCAGATATCTTTTTCTTCTCCTGTTGACTGTTCACAGCCTGTTTCATTGTAAGCTTCTTCTGTCCTTCTTTTTTCTGAACGGGTTTTGGAGTCTCCCTCTTCTTTTCCTGCTCTGTAGGTTGGGTCTTCGCTACTTCCTGAATTTTTTGTTCAGAAGTTGTTGTTTTTGTTACCTTCTTTTTCTGTTCAACTGATTTTCGGGAATTCTTCTTTCGGGTCACCAACTTGAACTCGCTACATCCTTTGTAGCTAGCTGGATGGCCCTCTTCTTCACATAAGACGCATGTGGCATTTCTCTCTTCAAATTTTCTGGTGAGTGTGCAGTCATTGCTGCTATGACTTCCTGAGCACTTCACGCATCTCCACGGGAAGGAGCATTTGTTCTGTGCATGTCCGTACCTCTGGCACCTAAAGCATTGGCTTGGACTTTCTGCCTTCTTTTTTGGTCCGACTGTAATACAAGGGTTGTAGAGTCGTTGGATGTCGAATATCTCCTTCTTTTGGGTTTTAACCAGATATAATGGTATCGGCTTTTTCGTTTTATTTGATGTCATTTTAGACACCTCAGCATCATCGATTCCCTGGAATTTCAGGTCATTTTTAATAAATTCAAGATCTGCGTCTATTGGAAGATGCCTAATGACGGCGTAAATTTTCTTTTTCTCTTCCATCTGGTATGTGAAATACTCCTTTCCAAGTTGGTCGAAGAATTTAGTTATTTTTCTGTAGTCATCTACAGTTGTGGCTATAATCTTGATTCCGTCTTTCACTACAGTAGCCCGGTTATAGCTGAATTTCTTGGTATAGAGAGCTTTTGAGATCTTTACCCAATCTGATGTACCCATCATCGTGATGGAAGGGATTTTATCCCTTTTAGGTACTCCCGTTGTCTGCTTGACGGTCTCCTCATCAGAAGAGGAGCTTTCTTTTCGCGCCCGTTTTGTTGGGGGCGCGTTTGGGGCCTTCGCAAACTGCGTTGAATCATTTTTCCTTGTTTCGGGTTGAGAAACAATTCTTTTAAGGGAATTATTTTTTGAATCCGCTACCGGCTTTGTGATTGCGGCGTAAGTGGGAGATTTCGGCATATTATTGCGGGTCCTTTTCTCCCTCAAGAGGCGCATCTCACCGACCAACTGTGACACAGTTTCAGTCATTTTGACTATTTGAGCTTTCAACTGCCCATTTTCTTCTCTGAGCTTTACAAGCTCCTCGTGTTCGCCTTCGCTGAATTCTTCAGCATCGGTCGCTTCCATGTAGGAACCCTCATTATCTGAGGTTTTCGACATGGTTTTATACTAAAAAATCTCAAAATATCAAACAATTTGGAAATTATAAAATATTCAGAAATCTTCACTGAAATAGTCTAATATAGAACTATGGTATAAATCCAAAAGTTTTCTATGCTATGAGAAAAATCAGAAAAAAAGATACGAAAAATAAGCTCACCTGATGTTTTCTGCAGTACCAACGAAAAACAAATTCTGGACACTGAAGATGAACACCAACTTTGAAAATTTTAACGAATTAAAATTCCGATAACAAATATAGAACCTACACAAACTTCACAGTCGGAATCAAATATTCCGTAGCTTTGTTAGTGGGCACTTTCATACCTTATGGTATGGGCCGGTATATCAAGAGCAGCACGTACCGAATTATTATTTACTGAAAAAGGAGCTCTGAATGATCAACGTTATATGCAAGACGTTCTTCGGAAAGCTGTTATTCTTTATGCTCCATTAGTTAGAGATTACTTCATTTTAATACACGACAATGCAAGACCTCAATTAGCAAATATTGTTAACCAATATTTGGATGAGGTTGATATCTAACGATCAGAATGGCCTACATGTAGCCCGGATCTGAATCCGATTGAAAATCTCTGGGATGAAATTCAAAGAAACATTCGTCGTCGCCCTATACTACTCGAAACATTTCACGAGCTGTGTTTTGCGTAGCAATCAAGTATGACGCAGTTCCTATAAAGATCGCGTTATTCGTCTTATCAATTTTCGGCGAATGCGAACAGATATTTCTGCTAGAGGTGGGCATGCGAAATATTGGAAAATGCCAATTATGTTTTTCTTTTTGTTGCAAATTACTGTTGAATAGTAAAACATTATAAATTAAATTATTTGACGAACAATTCTAGGCTCTTATTTGAATGCGTGTATCTTAAAAAAAACCAAGATATCAAGGTGAAATAAAAACTGAAAGATGGTGAAAAGGATGGTCTTTGTAATTAACTGAGCGTAAACTCTTCAAATTTCCTGAAATGTTCCACAGGGTGTTAAGAAATTGTACTACAAATACATGTTTTTTTACCCTGTATAAATAGGCTATCAAAATTTTTTGGAGTTTGTTTCAATACCAGAGAATTAATCTACAATTGAATTTGATGAAAAATCACGAAAATTCTTGGCAAACGAACTTCACCAAACTTTTGAGGAGCCGAGTTTTTTTTTACCGGTGAGTGCACTTGTACCACACCCTGTTTAATGAACCACCCACAAATGAAAACTGCTGTGCTAGTACTAGTATAGGCAAATATGAAGAAGACATGGAAATTCTCGTTATTTCCACATTTTCCACGCATGTTCACAGATATCCGGAATGAAAGTGAACTTCAAAGTCTCTCATAACCTGAAACAACATAGAAGCATAAAGTTCATTATTATATCGATGAAAACGACCTGCCAACTTGATAGAACTATTTTCGAACTTATTTTATTGGTAGAACATTTGGAGATACGACGCATATTATATAATCAGAATCAGAAAAAAAAATATGGGACTAGAATATGTAAATAAAACATGGGGTTTATATTAAAAAAGAGTTACTATTAGATCAATGGAATGGCGGACTGAAAACATCTTCGACTACGCCACTGCATTCTACATGAAAAAGTGCCTTTAGAATGTTACATTTGTTTTTCGATATCGCTGAGATTGCACGAAAAAGAGGCACCAACTCTAAGAACCGTAAAATTAGTTTTCAGTTATAACTTGAGAACAAAAGAAGATAGAGGGATGCAGTTGTGACCATTATCCATCTATTGAAAATCGAGGTCGGAAACATGCCATCCATTACTGCCTAGCTCTTATGGTTACAGAGCTGTCATCAATCCCATCGAATTTTGCGCACCCTTTACAACTCAAGAGATTAAGGGCATAATCTAAATCTCTGATTAAGTAAAGAAAATGTTTATATTTCAATACCTTATTCGTTATTGCAGGTTGCGACGACACCAAAAGATGAGCCAAATATAATATCACAGGTGATCCAATCGCTTATCGACTTCTTTTTCGCATTACTTTTAATCTTGTTTTCAGTGTTCAACAAAGCCCATAGAGCCCTTTGGTCAGTCTTTGCAAGTTAGTGAAATCGATATAATTTTTGTTTTTTCTTTCATATAAGTTTCCATTATATTTCATTAGAATCATTATTTGCAGAGTGTGGCCAATCCAACTGATATTTCAGATGGCCGTCCTCCAGTGAGTACAAATCCTACTTTATATGTAAATGTCAAGATATTTATGCATTTGTTTGTTGGACTCTTGAAAATCTGTCCACGCTACACCACGAAGAGAGTTTTCCTCTTCGCATTGGGTGAGCCGTTTCGAAAATCACGCGCTTATGCGGTATTTCCGAAACTGGCTGATGGAGTTAGTTTGACTCAACCAAGTCCTTCCTCATATAAACCACAACTACCGAAGCAATGTTGGACTGTCCGTTCGTTGGCACGCTCATATCATACAATCCGAAGGTTTCCATCCAGTGTGATATATTGTTTATTGTAAATTGTACAATTACCACTATACAATTTTTGACCCATAAAACATACATGGGGTGTCAGTAAATAGAAGTATTATATTACAAATCGAAAATATATACATTAATCACTAAAATATTAACCTATAAAAGGCACACATGAAGGTATATGACAAGAACACAAAAAAGAAAAACCAATGTTAACAAACGTAGATGCATAACAGTCTATTGGGACTGCGAAGTAATCTTCCAATTTGTAGTAGGCTTTTTCAACCAGTTTTTCTTTGAGTACTGTCCGAATCTTCCTTCTATTTAGCGTTTTCTACTTTCCTGGTAACATATTGTATATCTTCACCGCTGTGTGATTTACACTTAGTTGAATTGATGTCAGTCTGTGGAAGGGAATGATGAATTGGGTTGCATTTCTGGTAGCATAGTTGTGGTTGAAGTTATTCTTCGGTAATTCGTCTTTGTGGTCATAGATTAAGTGACACAGGCGAGTATGAACAGAGAAGTCAAAGTGAGAATATTCTCCTGCCTGAACAATGGTTTACAGCTAGTTGTACGATCAGCATTGCACATATTCCGAACAGCCATTTTCTGTTTCAGGAATATGTTCTCTTTACCTGGCATATTTCCCCACACTAATACACCATATGCAATTGCTGAGTGAACGAAACCAAAATATGCCTCCTTTGCAGTTTGCTGTCCGACTGTTTCACCCACCTCATTACGAAGATTCCTCTCGAGAGACTCTTCCCCAGCTGATTAATATGCTGTGAAAATTGAAATGGATGACGCGGTGGAGACGAGTAACCATATGTCCTAATTGGCAAAGGATCGCGCTAGGGCGTTGGTGGATCGCGCTATGAAAAAATCAAACGTGAACAAATAAAGCTGGATGTCCTAATACAGCACAAAATTGGCTCGCACGATGGAGGAGGGCGCTCGCACTTGTTTGTTTCGATATCGCGTCGAGTACATCTCCTCCACGCCTAGATACAAACCTATACGTATGAATGGTTGTGACCGAATAGGTTACCGATTTCGAGCGGTCAATGCGATTGATCGTTCCAGAACAAGGAAGTTTGTTTTTGATCGCGCTATCGAACGTTGGACAGGATGGACTTTGAGGAAAATCTAATTAATGAAGTGCTGCTTTCAAGATAAAATATGAAGAACCAACTGCTGTCGATGAGGATACACTTTTCTTAAAATTGTTGGCTTCATGAAGCCAAACATTGAATGAAAATGAATGAATGAAATATGTTTCAAGGGAATGGAAGCTGTCCAAAAATTGAGGTTGAGGAGCAAAATCGAAAACCTCATCGCAGATGAAATATCCTATTCTTCTTGTAGCACAATAGTGGTTGTTGAAACCTTTCATAAATATTGTTGTTATTATATTTTAATATACAAACAAGCTGAATATAATATATTCGTTTTTGTCAAAATATTCCAATTTGGATAAATATGGCATCATCATCAGTTTGATGTGTTTGTATGAAAAAGGTTCAATAAATTTCAAGAAATTTTTTTCAGAAATAATGCTCATTGGATTGAAATTTTATAAGTGAGTTGAGAAATTAATGCATACCGCAACCAAAGTCGCACTGACAGCGTTACCAGTGCAGCTTTTAAACACCTTCTAACGCAGCTCCTATAAAAAGATGGATCAGTCGAACAGGACAATTTTTTTTTTGGTGTAGCAGGGAAAATCTGCAAATCAGACGAACCACCGAACAAGTGTGGGGTTTCTCACACTTCTTAGCTCGAGACCCACTAAAAACCCTTAACTGCTTCTTGAATTTTGGTTTCGGGCATTTGCCTATAAACCGTTCATTTCTTAGTCGGTTTTCTTCTCGCACATTATCATGCTGGGATTTATGTGTTTATCCTCTATTGGATTAACACTTTATTGAATTTTTCAATAAGTTTCTGTTGTTATTTTAATCTCTTTTTAATTGATATTTTGGTCTCCTTCGGTGAATTCGCATTCTCCTCTTGTCTTCCTCTGGGTCGTAGTCCACTAGTCTCCTGAGTTCTTGATTCGGATGGGTTTTCGCTGTTTCGAATAATTTCTCTGCTTTTCTGTTCATGAATTCCGTTATGGTTTCCCATTTTAGGTCCCTATAAATCTGACAAACCAAGGTGCATCTATTATACATCATAGCAGCTTGTTTTCAGTGGCCTGAATTCTTTTTGATGTGGTTCTTTGCCGCGAAGCCCCAGGCAACTGATCCATAAGTCAGTTGAGGCCTAGCAACGGCTTTGATTATCTTCAATTTTGTCTCTTTCGACATGTGGCTTCTTCCTATTAAAGGGTAGAGTCTATTCATCGCTGCTTTCGTTTTGTCGATTGCTTGTTTGATATCATCATCATCATCATCATCATCATCATCATCATCACTATTTGTTTATTTGTCTCAAATTTTTACAATAACAGGTTGACAGTATTATAAACAGACAAAAAGGACCACACAACGATTTAGAAACCGATGCACAGAATAACCTGTGTTGTGTGGCCCATGGGTAGATGAATATACTTAAATATAAACAAAAAATTCACTTATCAAACTAAATACACATCCTTGTTTGAAAATATACTAAGGAAGAGATCAAACTCTTCAGAAAACCGCAAGCATGCTGACTCATAATGCAAAAAAGCACCAAAAACGCAACAACAAAAAAATTAAATGAAACGGAACGCGCGTCGAGTAGGGGGTGAAAATGGCCTTTATTGAGCCCATACGAGGGCACGCAAACACAAACACCAAGCACTCTCCAATCCAACCAGTCATTTCAACAGTTTAACAAGTGTTTCTCTGTTTCTCCAGACACATTACCTCAACCTCTCTCCTGAACCTCCCGATGGAAAATTGTTTAATCCTATCAGGCAGCTCATTCCACATACGAGGAGCGACTACCTGGAAGGATCTGTGAAAAACTTCCGTTCTGTGCTGGGGGGTAACGAAACTACCGAAATTTCTTGTGGCGTATTGATGTGAACGATTACAGAACAATTGCCTCAAGTAGGAAGGCTCGCCCGTCCTGAGAACACGTCGAACGAAAATCAACATGTGCAACGTCCTTCTATTAGCCATATTGAGCAATGAGTGCTCATTCAAGTGAGGTGTTATGTGTTCTCTGTAAGGTATCATAAATGAAAACCTCATACAGGAATTCTGCAATTTTTGTATGGACTTAGCTGTACTCCGACTCAACGAATCTCCATAGACTACATCTTCATAATCAAAAAGCGTTAATACCAAAGAATTACTCAGATAATATTTCAGAATCCAAGTAAGATAAAGATATGACTTTTCCAAGTAAGTCCTTTGTTAAGCGTTATTCCTAATTTTTTTTTTTTTTGTAGCAGGGGGAAAATCTGCAAACAGACGAACACACCCTCTGCTGAGGGGGAACAGTGTGGGGATTCTCACTCTCTGAGCTCGAGACCCACTAAAAACCCTTAACTGCTTCTTCATAGGTTCCGGGCATTTTGCCTATTAACCAGTTGACTCTTATGGTTTCTGGACTCTCACACGATCATAGTCGTGTTGATAGTTGTATGCTGCCTATAGCTTTTATAGATTAAGCTCTTCTTTGTGTAACCAGTCCGGCCCTTGCGGTCGGACCTTTCGAGAACCAGAGCGGTCGCGAAAGATTCCAGAATAACCGCGAAGGTACCTGAATGTTTCCGGCGCCTATATAAGCCCAGCGGAGGAGCAGGTAGGCAAGTACAAGTACCGTTACATTGCAAGCGACTAGTGGAAATAAACAAGAGTGGAAATAAATAGTAGTGTAATAGTTAGTTTGTGAGTTATACGTGTATTAAGTGTAAAAAAATAATTTTAATAAGTTGGACGTTTTAATCAAGCGAAGAAAACGTTACATTGGTGTCAGGTGTGGGGTTCAACATCGCTCGAATTAAATAAATTTTGGATATTTGAAGTTCATGCCAGTGACCACAAGACTGCAGAACGCGATGGAGACTCAAGCGGTAATGGACTTTTTGAGACAATTAAATGAGAAAATGGACGAGAATTCTTGTAAGTTGAATGAACAAATGGTCCAAAATGAAGAAAATTCTCGAAAATTAAATGAGAAAATGGACGAGAATTCTTGTAAGTTGAATGAACAAATGGAAGAAAATTCTCGAAAATTAAATGAGAAAATGGACGAGAATTCTTGTAAGTTGAATGAACAAATGGAAGAAAATTCTCGAAAATTAAATGAGAAAATGGACCAGATTAAGGAAAATTGTAATGATGTGGTGAGTCAACTTACAGATAAATTGGATAAGAAACTGGAATCCATAAATGAAAAATTTTATAAAGTGGACGAGAAGTTCGATATAGTGAACGGAAAATTTGACGAAGTTTATGAAAGAGTTGATGAAAAGTTTGACAAGGTTAACGGCAAGTTTGAAGAAATGGCAGGAATAATTGAACATCATTCCAAGTTGATAGATTCCTTGAAAAGAATGTCAAACAGAACAGATATTCTGGCTTCAACACCCTACAGCACAGCGAAAGCGGAAAATGACGGCGAAGGTAGTAGAATGAAGATCAAGCCTCCAACTTTTGATGGAAAAATACCCTGGTCGACATATCAAAAACAGTTTGAAGCTGCTGCCCTGGTAAACAATTGGAACGACAACGAAAAAGCCACGGCATTAATTATAGCTCTACGAGGAGAGGCACTCAACATTCTCCAGACGATCCCGGAGAGTCAACAAGCCTGTTACGAAGTTCTTACATCGAAACTTCAGATGAGATATGGTGATGCTCATCTACAACAAGTATACCATGCACAAATAAAGAACCGAGTGCAGAAGATGTGGCGAGATTAGTCAGGCTAGCTTATCCATCTGCCCCAGATAGCTTCCTGGAACAGCTATCAATCCAGACATTCGTGGATGGGATAAAGGATAGTGAAATACAACAAGCCCTGAGACTAGCACGCCCTAGAACCATTGATGATGCCTTAGCCCAGGCTTTAGAAATTGAGGCAGCAAAGCAAGCGTCACATAGAGGACACCTTCGTGTAAGACAAGTCCAAGAAACAGACCGATCTATTCAGGACATTGTCAGAGAAGAAATCCGCAGAATATCACAAGTTAGGAAAAAGGATGCTGTGTGCTGAAACTGCAACAAAAGTGGGCATTTTAAGCGAAACTGTCCAGAATTGGAAAAAGAGTCTCAGCAGGGAAACTAAAAGGGGTCGGTGATAAGGGGCATAAATCGACCCAAGCCAAAAATGCCCCCGAAGTGATAATCCGAGGAATAATGTCTAAGGATTTATCAAGCATAGTTATCCCAGGAAAGATAAATGATAGAAGTGTGAAAATACTGGTAGACACTGGCTCGACTAAAACCATTGTGCGTCCAGAAATTGCTGAAGGATTCAAGATTCGCCCAGTTAGGATCAAACTTCGAACTGCATCTGGACAGGAAATACCGACTTATGGATCGATCGTCTCCACTATTGAATTGGGAAACACAACAGTTAGCCACGAAGTTCTGGTAGCTGGAATCACGGAAGAAGTTATTCTGGGATTGGACCTTGTTAAGAAGCTTGGATGCCAATTGGATATGAAGAGTGATGTACTTCGGCTAGGAAGTGAAGAGATTCCATTCAATGATGTGGACGACAAGATATATCGGATTCGACTGACCGAGGATATCACGTTGCCGGGCCGAACTGAAGGCATAGTGACTGGTAGATGTGAGGATGTAACGAGGAGTGGCTGCGTGAGAGTAATTGAGCCCTCTGACGATACAACCTTAGCTAAAGGACTATTACTTGGGAAGACCTTGGTATGGGTAAGAGACAACATCCCCATCCGATTGCTCAATGTCAACATGTTTCCAGTCACCCTGAAGAAGGATACCTTGATTGGACGTGGTGTACCTGTGTACCATATTTCGGGTGGGATAAGTACTGCAGAAGTCTCAAAATCGCAAAGCAATTCTGAAGAACTGGTGTCCCTCCTCACTTCAAAATGTCAAGAGCTCGACCGATACCAACTACTCGAAGTGAGAAAATTGGTTCAAACGTTCTCCGACGTTTTTGCTACGGACGGAAAAGCAGGGAGGACTGATGTTGTGCAGCATAAAATCAATACTGGTGATGCACAACCTATCCGACAGCATCCTAGACGTCTTCCTCTGGCAAAAAGAGAAGAAGCTGAAAGGATTATTGAAGACATGGCGAGAGAAGGTGTAATCCAACCGTCAGATAGCCCCTGGACATCGCCCGTAGTATTAGTGAAGAAGAAGGATGGAACTACTAGATTCTGCGTAGACTATAGGCAGCTCAATCAGGCCACGAAAAAGGACAGCTATCCCTTACCGAGAATTGATGATACCCTGGATACACTCTCGGGATCACGTTGGTTTTCCACCTTGGATCTGAAGAGTGAATATTTGCAGGTTGGCTTGGATCCAAAAGACAAAGAAAAGACTGCCTTCAGTATTGGAACGGGTCTGTGGCAGTTTAAAGTTATGCCTTTCGGTCTATGCAATGCTCCTGCCACATTTGAACGTCTGATGGAGACAATATTGAGAGGGCTATCCTGGAAAACTTGTCTGGTGTATCTGGATGATGTGATAGTAGTGGGAAAATCATTCCAAGATCACTTACGCAACCTATCCGAGGTTTTCCAGCGACTTCGTGATGCCAACCTAAAGCTAAGTCCTAAAAAATGTAATCTGTTTCGAACAGAAGTGAAATATTTAGGACACGTAGTTTCACGTAGAGGTGTCAAGGTTGATCCGGATAAGATCAAGGCAGTGCAGGAATGGACTATACCGAAAGACAAGAGTGAGTTGCGGAGTTTCTTAGGCCTTTGCACTTATTATAGAAGATTTGTATCTGGTTTTGCCAACGTTGCCAAGCCGCTGACGAAATTGACGGAAGATGGACAGGAGTACATATGGTCCGATGATTGCACTGAAGCCTTCGAACGATTGAAAAAGGCTCTGGTCACAGCTCCAGTTCTGAGTTACGCAAGGGCTGAAGGTAAATTTGTGCTCGACACCGACGCCAGTAATACAGCCATTGGCGGCGTTCTATCGCAAGTCCAGGATGGACAGGAAAGAGTCATCGGGTACTTCAGCAAGGTGTTGTCCAAACCAGAACGAAATTATTGCGTGACCAGGAGAGAACTTTTAGCAGTCATCAAGTCCGTAGAACATTTCTACAAATATTTGTACGGAAGGAAATTCTTACTAAGAACGGACCATGCTGCTTTAAAATGGCTCCTGAGTTTCAAGAACCCGGAAGGACAAGTGGCTAGATGGATTGAGAGGCTGCAAGAGTATGACTTTGACACTGAACACAGAGCGGGGACTAGCCATCGCAATGCAGACGCGTTATCAAGAAGACCTTGTCCCGAGAATTGCAGCCATTGTTCGTGCCTGGAAGAAAAGATCGATTTAAGGCGGACCACCGTAATCGAAGACGACTGGCTACCTGAAGAAATTCAAAGAGCACAAGAGGAAGATAACGACTTGAAAGTAATCCTGAGTTGGAAGAAGAGCGGTAGACGACCTACTTGGGAAGAAGTATCCAGACTGAGCCAGAATGTAAAGTCGTATTGGGCACAATGGGAAACATTGAAGATTGATGGAGGTCTTCTGAAACGTTGTTGGGAAAATGAAGATGGAACTGAGCAGAGACTTCAGTTGATTGTGCCAAAGAGCCGTGTGACAGACATTCTGACCAGACTACATAATGGAACTTCAGGTGGACATTTCGGGATAACCAAGACGTTGGAAAAAGTCAGGCAGCGATTTTATTGGCTAAATTGTAAGAGGGACGTTAAAGATTGGTGTAGGAGATGCAAGGTTTGTGCTGCTGCTAACGGACCTTATGGTAAAGGAAAAGCTCCAATGAGGCAATATAACGTCGGATCCCCCATGGAACGAGTAGCTATCGACATCGCTGGCCCCTTTCCCGAAACAGACCATGGAAACAAGTACATTTTGGTAGCGATGGACTATTTCACGAAATGGGTGGAAGCCTACGGTATTCCTAATCAAGAGGCAAGTACGGTAGCTGATAAATTGGTCAGAGAATTCTTCTGCAGATTTGGAATACCTCTGGAGCTGCATTGTGATCAAGGCCGAAATTTGGAATCGAAGTTATTCCAAGAAGTATGCAGCAAATTGGGAATTCACAAAACAAGGACTACACCTCTTCATCCACAATCAGACGGCATGGTCGAACGAATGAATCGGACCATGGGAAAACATCTAGCCAAAGTAGTTTCTGATCACCAGCGGGATTGGGATGTATATTTACATCTATTCACCATGGCATATAGATCTTCGGTTCAAGAATCTACCAAGGAAACTCCATCCAGTATAATGTTCGGCCGAGAAATAAGACTGCCTTGCGACTTAGAGTTTGGATGTAAGCCTGGAGAAGACGTAGCTGGGGAGGACTACGTTAGTAAATTAAGGAACAAGCTGGATTACATTCATGATAAGGTACGCAATCAAATGCAGCAAGCAAGTGACCGAATGAAAATGCGCTACGACATCAAGGCTATTGAAGGTGGATTCACCACTGGAGATCTGGTGTGGCTACATAATCCACAAAGGAGGAAAGGTTTTTCACCAAAGCTGCAGAGACAGTGGGAGGGACCGTATGAAATAATCAAGAGGATAAACGATGTAGTTTACCGGATAAGGAAGCTCCCCAGAGGAAAACCAAAGGTTGTCCATTTCAACCGATTAGCCCCGTACGCGCAGGACAAAGAAGAAGTACGTCTTGTGGAAGCCCTGATGCAAGGTAGCAGCGATTACCAGAAGTTTATGGATTGTTATGGTGAGACACGCGTTGCATGGTTCGGCGTTACACAGGAAGTACATCAAGATCTCTTTACCGTGTCTGAGGAATACTCTCTCGCTCATTGCGTAGCGAAGGACCTTCGTATGAGCAAAGGAATAGCAAGAGTATTCAGAAATAAATTTGGACGTCAGGAAGAACTATTGCGACAGCAGCCAAGAATCGGAAAAGTTTTGAAATTGAAGGCTGAAGATCGGTTCATTTATTACCTAGTCACCAAGCAACATTCCTATCAGAAGCCAACCTATCAGAATCTTTGGACGGCACTGCATAGCTTGAAAGAAGACCTTCAACGATTTGGGGTTAGGAAATTAGCTGTTCCCAAGCTCGATTGTGGATTGGACCAGCTAAATTGGCGAGTTGTGCGAAGCATGCTGGAGGTGGTATTTCAGGGGACTGGTATACGGATCCTGGTGTGCAGTTTCAACCCAAAGCAGGCCAGGGAGCCTGGAAAAACTGTGGAGTGCTACTTCCATCAGAATGGCTACTGAAGGAATGGAGATGGGTGCAAGTTTCGCAAGTCCTCGGAAAAATTCACTAAATCTGTTCTGGGACAGAACAGGCTTAAGGAGGGGACAGTGTAACCAGTCCGGCCCTTGCGGTCGGACCTTTCGAGAACCAGAGCGGTCGCGAAAGATTCCAGAATAACCGCGAAGGTACCTGAATGTTTCCGGCGCCTATATAAGCCCAGCGGAGGAGCAGGTAGGCGAGTACAAGTACCGTTACATTGCAAGCGACTAGTGGAAATAAACAAGAGTGGAAATAAATAGTAGTGTAATAGTTAGTTTGTGAGTTATACGTGTATTAAGTGTAAATAAATAATTTTAATAAGTTGGACGTTTTAATCAAGCGAAGAAAACGTTACATTTGGTAACATTTAAATCCTTAACTGATCTCTCGGTCTTCGGTGGTAGGTTCTTGACCTTCTAGCTTCTTCCGTTGGATCGTAGTCGACTAATCTTCGTAGTTCCTCATTTGGATGTTGTTTGGCTTTGTCGAATATCCTTTCCGCCTTTCTCTTTATGAATTCTGTAACTGGTTCCCATTCCAAGTCCTTGTAGATTTGTGTGTTCCTAACTAACCAGGGTACGTCCATCGCCATTCTAAGGAGTTTATTCTCAGTGGCCTGTATTCTCTTGATGTGGGTCTTGGCTGCGAAGCCCCTTGCCGCCGATCCATATGTGAGTTGTGGTCGCGCAATAGTTTTAATCATCGTCAACTTGATGTTCTTATTCATATGACTTCTTCTGCCTATGAGTGGATAAAGTTTACCCATTGCGGCTTTTGTTTTATCAACAGCACATTTGATGTGGTTTTTCCATGTAAGTCCTCTGTCAAGCGTCACTCCTAGGTATGTTGCTTCATTTTTCCATTCAACCTCTTCTCCATCAACTTCAAGGTTTTCTTCCATCCTCAATCTTCTCTTTTGCAGTAATATTGCTTGAGTCTTTCTTCCATTGATTTGGATTTTCCATTTGATGCACCATTTGAGTAATTCATCTATGGCTTCCTGCAGTCTCCGGTGTATGATCTCTGGGCGTCGATGTCTGAACGCTATTCCTGTGTCATCTGCGTACAAGGTGAGCATATTTCTAGCATTCTTCGGGATATCATAAACGTATATTACGTAAAGCAGAGGTCCAAGTACCGATCCTTGAGGCACTCCCGCTTCCAATTGTCTGGTTTGAGAGGTTGCTCCATCTATCTTCACATAAAAGTTTCTATTCCTCAGATAGTTCCTTATAATCTTGCATAGCTTGGTCGAATATCCTGCTTTTTTCATCTTGTAGATTAGGCCTTCGTGCCATACTCTATCAAAAGCTCTCTCGATATCCATCAGAACTAATCCTGTGGCCTGTTTGGTCTGCATTCCTTCGGTGACGTATTCTATGAGCCGTAGTAATTGGAGTTCAGTCGAGTGTTCTCGTCGAAATCCAAATTGTTCGGGTGGAATTATCTTCAACATTTCTGTTTCCTCATTCAGCCTTTTGGCGATAACCCTCTCGACGACTTTTCCTAGTGCTGATAGTAGGCTGATTGGTCTATAATTTTGAGGAAATTTCCGTTCCTTTCCAGGCTTGTTGAAAACTATCATTTCTGCAGTTTTCCATCTCTTTGGGTAGTATTCGGTCCTCATCACTCCGTTTGTTATATTCGTCAAGGCTGCTATTCCTTTTCTAGGCAATTTCTTCAACATATAATTCGTTATCCTATCTTCTCCCGGTGCTTTCCGGTTTTTCAGTTTCATTATTATCTCTCTGATTTCTGTTGGTGAAGCCGGTTTTGGAATGATTTCGGTTTCCGGTGGTTCCATCATCAGTTCTTCGTTTGCCTCCACTTCTTCTTCTAGATCTTCATTGTCATCATCATTTCTGTAATTTATTCTGGCTTCTCTCTCAATTGAGTCGGCAAGTGCTTCGGCTTTTTCAAGACTCGTATATACCATTCCGTTTGCTCCATGCAGTGGAGGTATAACTGTCTGTTCTCGTCGTAAGCGTTTTTGCATTTTCCAAGCCGAGTGATCTATTGTATTCAGTTCCCTTAATCTCTGGTGCCATCTGTTATTACGCAGTTCTGTTAAAGCATTTTTCAATATCTGACTATGCTTATTCAGTTTCTTCTTGTCTTCTTCTCTTTTTGTTATTCTGTAGATTTTCCTGAGTCTTCTCTTCTTTTTTATAAGTTCCTTTATATCCCTTGGCGTATCTCCATGTGAATGTTTCGGAATTGGTTTCCTTATTCTCTTGGTGCTTTCTTCATAGGCTTCTTTTATTTGATTTTCCAATTTTTCAACTGCTTCATCTAATTCATCCCGGGTGTTTATTTGGGGAATTTCCGTGATTTTCTCCTGAAGTAAATTCTTATAATATATTTCTCCTTGGTTTGTGTCTCTTCTTCGTTTCTTGGGCCATGTCCCACTATGAGTTCTATGGGATTGTGGTCTGAAGTTCCGTCTTCTATTGTATCAATGCTGATTTCTTCAGTGATGTCTTTCATTACGACAATGTCCAGTACATCGGGTAGTCCATTTACTCTTGGTATGTAGGTCGGTATATCAGGTCCTATCACAACTGCATTAAGTTTTTCAGCATAAATCTTCAGTCTTCTCCCGTTGGTATTTTCCACCCTACTGTTCCATTCCTGCGATTTGCAGTTAAGATCACCAATTATGATTTTCGGGTGTCTTCCTTCTCGTAGCATTTTTAGATCCTCTTCCAGCATGTCCTTATCCGGTGATTTATAATTCGAAATAATCTTCACTTGTCCTCGATTGGTATTCACAATAATCGATATTGCTTCTACTTCTTGACCATTGAATAATTGGGTCGAAATGGTGATCCATATTCCTTCTAGCCAGTATAGCAACGCCACCTGTGCTGTTAGGTCTATCATTTCTGTAGATATCGTAATTGGGAAATGCTATCCGAACGTTGGGGTTAAGTCTTGTTTCTTGGAGAGCTATGACATCCGGTCTTTTCTCTTCAATCAGTTCTTCGAATTCTGGTCTGCGGGCTCTCAATCCTTCGACGTTCTAAGAGACGATTATGAGATTGTTCTTTATCGTCGTATCAGCCATTAAATATTCTTAATAATTTGCTGCATCTTCTTCTCAATCTCTTTCTCCAGGTTCTGCATCATCGTGCTGAGGAGGTTTTTCGTGAACTTATCCAGTTCCTCAGTGATTCCAGAAATTCCTTTTCTGGTTTCGGCTTTTTTGGCGGTTTTTGCCTTTTCCGTCTTTTTCTCTGGTTTCTTCGTCTCTTTGACTGCTTTGGTTGCAGTTTCTTGGGGTTTCTTCACTTCCGAAGAGTTTTGGGCTGGCTTCGGAGTATTTTGTGTTGGCCTCGAGCTGGTTTGGTTTGATCTTGACGATCTCTTGGCCTTTTTAGTGACCAATTTCCATTCGCTACATCCCTTGTAGCTGGCTGGATGTCCTTGCTCTCCACAGAGAACACAAGAAGCATTTCGCTCCTCGTTCTCCCTGGTAAGCGGACACTCCTTGGAGCTGTGATTAAAGGAGCATTTCACGCACCTCCATGGAAAAGTGCACTTACTTTGGGCATGTCCATATCGCTGACAGCGATAACATTGTCCAGGCCCGGTCGTCCTTCTCTTAGGTTCAACAACACGGTTCATGTTGTAGAGCCTTCTCACCTCGAAGATACCCTTATTCTGGGTTTTAACCAGCAATAAAGGCATCGGCTTTTTTGTAATATTTGAGGTCATCCTTATGACCTCAGCATCGACGATCCCTTGATCCTTGAGGTCGTCAAGGATCGTCGGGATATCTGCATCCAGCGGTAGGTATCTCACTACCGCGTAAATTTTCTTTTCCTCCTCTCGTTGGAGAGTGTAAAACTCTCTGTTGATTTTGTGGAGGAATTCAGTCATCCTTCGGTGATCTTGTGGGGTTTGTGGGACGACCCTAATTCCGTCCTTCACAGTTGTCGCTCTACTGTAATTAATGCCGTTTCGCATTAGTGCGTTGGAAATTGACGTCCATTCGGACGTACCTCTCAGGGTAACTGGGGGGATTTTTTCTTTTCTCTCCACTGAAGTGGTTTTCTCTTGGGCTGGGGTTTCCAAGACTCTTTTTTTGTTCGAGTCTTTATTGGACGAGGAGCTATCCTTTCTCACTCTTTTGGCGGGTGGGGAAATTTTGTTTTGAGGGGTTTTGACCACCTCCATCTTCTGTTTTTGAACCGGTAAGGTTACTTCTTGAACATTTTTCAAAACAATGTTCTTTTCTAGTGCTTTGGTGTAAGGACTTTCCTTATTTCCCTCCTGCAACTCGAGCCTCTCCCTGAGATTTTTAATCTCAGCAACTAAGCTAGATACGCATCTATCTAGCTCATTCACCCTCGCTTTCGAACTTGCGTTCTCCTCTCTCAAAATATCGTGTTCGGACACGACATTAGCGATTTCTGGCGCGTCTTCTTCCATTACGGAATCGCAGCCCGAATGGTCAGACATTTTAAAATCTAATTAATAATTACTTTGCTACTCAAAGAAATTGGAAATAAAATTTTTCAAGACAAAAAAGAAAAATGTATTTCATGCATAAAAACAAAACGACTCATCAAAAATTCTCTATGCTATGAGAAAAATCAGAAAGAAAGATACGAAAAATAAGCTCACCTGATGTTTTCTGCAGTACCAACGAGAAAAAAAAATCCTCTGGACACTTAGGACGAACACCAACTTTTAAAATTTTAACGAATTAAAATTCCGATAACAAATATAGAATCTACACAAACTTCACAGACGGAATCAAATATTCCGTAGCTTTGTTAGTGGGCACTTTCACCTCCGCTTTCACTTTCACGGCACTGTGACACTTCGACTTTCTCGTCCGCTTTCTCTTTTATAGCACTAGGAGCACTGTAGCACGTCTTCTCTTGTCAAGCGAATGACTCGAACTGTTATTCCTAAATATTTGGCAGGACAAAATTTGTATCCGCCGGAGGTAAAATACTCTCCCATTCGGATCTCCGGGGGAAGGCGTCTGAGCGAGTGAATCATCGTACAACCACCAATGAAAAGCACATAGCTTTTGCAGCATGGAACGTCAGAACCTTGCTAGACAACCCTAAGGCCGACCGGCCAGAGAGGCGTACCGCCCTAATTGATAAAGAACTGCAACGAACATCCATAGCAATAGTTGCCCTAAGCGAGACACGCTTTTCGGACGAAGGTAGCTTGGTAGAACAAGCGTATACTTTTTTCTGGAAGGGCCTGCCGGAAGGCGAAATCAGACAACATGGCGTAGGCTTTGCCATTAGAAACGACCTGGCCGCCAAACTAACCGAAAATCCAGTTCTCCATCTCAGAACGTTTAATGACCCTACGCTTTCCTGCAACAAATAACACGTTTGTGAACATCATTGCAGTATACGTACCCACTTTGAACTCCTCTGACAACTTAAATGACACTTTCTATGAAACACTCGTTGCTACATTAAGTAAAATCCCAAAACGGGAACGAATTATTCTCCTCGGAGACTTCAACGCCAGAGTGGGTAGATGTCAAGACTCAGAACTGTGGCCAGGAATAATAGAGAAACACGGCACAGACAGCATCAATTCGAACGGCGAACGTCTGCTGTCTCTTTGTACAGAACACAATCTGTGTAAAACGAACACCTTTTTTATTACGAGACCCAAATCAAGGGGAACCTGGCGCCACCCACGCTCAGGTCATTGGCATACTGTCGACTATGTAATCGTGAGAAGAAAAGATCTCAGGAGGTGTTTGTCACTAAACCCAGAGCAGATCTGGAGTGCTGGACTGATCATAGGCTGGTAATCTCGAGAATGAAGATCTCAATGCTCCCAAAATACCAACGCAAGCCAAAGTTACTGAGAGAGCGCCTACAAACCTCCAAACTACAAAACTACTACAAAAGAAAGATTCACAGCTGCCGTCAAAGATAGTCTAACACCACCGAATTATAACGACGACATTGAGAGTTATTATCTCCGATTCAAATAATCTCTTACAAATACAGCGAAAGAGATACTGGGCACAGAACGCTACCGGAAATCCCCAGATTGGTTCGCCGACAGCGAAACTCATATCGCACCCCTTTTGGAGGCAAAACACAAAGCGATGAAAATAGCAATTAACAAGCCTGGCGATGTCGCAGCCCAAAAAAGTCTTATAAACATAAACCGCGAGGTCCGTCAAGAAAAAAAAAATCAAGGATAGCTGGTGGAAAGAAAAAGCTAAGGAAATACAAACTTACGCCGATAACCATGACTAAAGGCGTTTTTTCGAAGCTATGAAAACTGTTTATAGTCCGAGCAGAAAAGCTAACCTTCCTATAAGAGATGCTCATGGAGCTATCCTAACTGATGATAGAAAAATCCTCGAAAGATGGAAAGAGCATTACTCACAGGTCTTGAATCAAAATAACGACTCGGATTTATCTATTTGAGACCGGCTCCCTGCGTATTGCCCGATGACATCGCTTGATGACGAAATCTCGGAAATCATAAGTGCGATAAAAAATATGAAAAATAATAAGTCACCTGGTCTAGATGGCGTTCCGGCGGAGATATTCAAATCCCTGGATGAAGACATTGTCAATAATCTCCTAACACTATCCGTAAGATCTGGGAACAAAGAGATGTGCCACAAGACTTCAGAGACGCTTTAGTTATCAACCCCTATAAGAACAAAGGCGATACGTCAAATTGCAACAATTACAGGGGTATATTGTTGCTTAGTGTGGCCGGTAAAATTCTCTCGAAGATTATGGCTAATCGTCTAGAAAAGTTATTGAATCCCAGTGCGGCTTTCGACCAAATCGAGGTACGGTGGACCTAATTTTCACACTGCGACAGCTGCAAGAGAAGGCCCGTGGACAACAATCAAGGATCTATACAGCCTACATCGATTTAAGTAAGGCCTTCGACTCGGTGAATCGGAGAGCGCTATGGAAAATCAAAGGGACGTCTTGGAGTACCCGAAAAATTCTCCATATCAATAACACCGCTAGAGTACATCATAATGGCTCTACAACCGACCATTTCTTAACCAACTCTGGAATAAAACAAGGCTGCGTGTTAGCGCCTTTACTGTTCAATATTTTCGCCATAGCTGTCCCGATAATTGCTGACATGAGTATGCCTGTAAGAGGCGCTGGAATAAGATTCAGATTTGATGGAGGCCTATTTAACCTGAAGCGCCTCAGAGCAAAAACCCGTACAAAGTTTATCACGGAACTTCAATATGCAGACGACTGCGCACTTATCGCTAGCAGCCCAGAGAATCTACAGATAATGTTGGACACCTATAAACATATATACGAAGCTGTAGGCCTTAGACTCAATATCGACAAAACCAAAATCCTGGTAAGTCCGCCAGAGAGCCTTCAAACAGATATCAGCCTGGAGAATGAAACTCTAGAACAGGTCGAGCAGTTCAAATACTTGGGAAGCTTCATGAATACTAGGGCTAACCTGGACACGGAAATACACAACCGTATCAATTCGGCATCACGGGCATTCTGGAAACTAAAAGACAGAGTTTTTCAAAATCACGACCTCAATCTGAAGACGAAGACAGCTGTTTACAAAGCAGTGGTCCTCCCAACGCTTCTTTACGGAAGCGAAAGCTGGATACCCTACAGGCGACATATTAAACAAATTGAACATACGCAACAACGTCATCTAAGACAAATAATGCACATCAGATGGTTCCACGAAGTTTCGAATGCAGAAGTCTTGCAACGCGCGAGTTGTATAACAATTGAGACTCAAGAACGAGGGCCCGACTCAGATAGAGCGGCCACATTCTGAGGACGCAAGACACAAGACTCCCCAAAATAGCTCTGTATGGCGAATTCACAGAGGGACTTCGGAAACCAGGAGGCCAGTATAAGAGGTTTAAAGATATACTACATCAATCCCTAAAATCAGTTAATGCCAATCATAACTGGGAACAACTAGCGTTAGACAGGTCACAGTGGAGGTCTTTGGTACACAGTTATAATGGAGACTCGAGAAGGATACAGCGGCGGCTAGATCTGGTTGGTGACTATCCATGCCCGGAGTGTGGAAGGATCTGCAGGTCGCGGTTAGGTCTCTTCAGTCACAGGAGGACACACAGTCGCAATTAGCCTTAAGAAATTATAAGTCTGTTCGCACCGGTTTTTTTCCCCCTTTTTTTTGTCTTTTTGTAGGTTTATTCCCGGTAACGGGATGCAGCAATGAATGAATGTCGATCATGATCGTTAGAATCGTTGGGATTCGATCATTACCCATGCTGAAGTGACCGAGTCGCCGATCTCGAAATGACCCAGTCATATCACCTCAATCGACAAATTGACCACCAAATCGGCGAAGAATGCTCCAACTGGGAACTGGTTAAACGCGGAGTCCCACAGGGATCCACATTGGGACCAATACTCTTCCTGGTGTACGTGAATGATCTTCCCGCAAATATGGAGCATGTAGACACAGTCATGTTTGTGGATGATACGAACTTTCTTAACGTTGCCCGAAACCAACAAGATCTAGAACGCAATACTGGAATAACGTTGAGAAAAGCTCAACAATGGTTCGGGGCAAATATGATGAGGATGAACCCTGGAAAAACCCAGTCATTGTGCTTTCTTCATGGAGATTCAGAAATAAAACACCTAAAATTCCTGAGCGTACAACTCCAGTCAGATCTAAAATTTTCACACCAGGGGGAAGAGTCTCTCGAGAGGAATCTTCGTAATGAGGAGGGTGAAACAGTTGGCCGGACAGCAAGCTGCAAAGGAGGCATATTTTGGTTTCGTTCACTCAGCAATTGCATATGGTGTATTGGTGTGGGGAAATATGCCTGGTAAAGAGAACATATTCCTGAAACAGAAAATGGCTGTTCGGAATATGTGCAATGCTGATCGTACAACTAGCTGTAAACCATTGTTCAGGCAGGAGAATATTCTCACTTTGACTTCTCTGTTCATACTTGCCTGTGTCACTTACATCTATGACCACAAAGACGAATTACAGAAGAATAACTTCAATCACAACTATGCTACCAGAAATGCAACCGAACTCATCATTCCCTTCCACAGACTGACATCAACTCAACTAAGTGTAAATCACACAGCGGTGAAGATATCCAATATGTTACCAGGAAAGTACAAAGCGCTAAATAGAAGGAAGATTCGGACAGTACTCAAAGAAAAACTGGTTGAAAAAATTGGAAGATTACTTCGCAGACCCAATAGACTGGTATGCATATACGTTTGTTAACATTGTTGGGAAGTTTTCTCTTTTGTGTTCTTGTCATATTCCTTCAAGTGTGCCTTTTATAGGTTAATATTTAAGTGATTAATGTATATATTTTTGTTTTGTAATATAATACTTCTATTTACTGACACCCCATGTATGTTTGATGGGTCAAAAATCGTATATTGGTGATTATACAATTTACAATACAATACAATAAATTTCTGTATTGAGTGCATAGGTTTTACCTCTACTCTTATCAGTACATGATATAAATATATCCTAACACACAAAATAGTAAACATCACCTCAATTTACAAATTTCTGTTTCTGTATTGAGTGCATAGGTTTTACCTCCACTTTTATCAGTACATAATAATTAAAGAATAAGGACCATAGAAGAAGTAAAACAGGGAGGTGGTAAAACGCTCTTGATTCTTGAATAATCTTGATTGTTGATTTTGAATGGAATTAATGAGTTGGGTGCGATGGATCAATTGAGTTAGTAAAATATGGTCCTTTCGTTTGCATAAAAAGTGTAGTACTTTTCTACACTCGATTTGATTTACATCAGTGTAGAGGAAGTGTAGTTTATCCACACATAGTCAAAAGGAGATGTAGATAAACTACACCTCCTCTACACTGGTGTAATTTCAGTCAGCAAACGAATACTAAAATCTAGTGTAGAAAAGTACTACACTTTTTAAGCAAACGAAAGGACCTATAGAGCATAGGGGAATGTTTTACATATACTCTGGGAAAATTTTTGTTTCATTCGAACACTCCTAGAACCCCAGCTCCAAGGACCTACAGCTCCAACAGGTACCTACATGTTGCTAGAATAACTCAACCATTTCATCTTTCAATTCTCAGTACTAAAATTGTTATGCTTCAAGAACATTTTTTTTTCATTTTGCATTATATCACATAATAAAATAGAGCCTGATTGAAATTTCAGAACGACTTTATTAGCATCAAAATGTACTTATTTCTCTATTTTCAGTATTATCTTAACGAATCCAATGTGTCCAATAAAGCCAAAATATGTTTTGTTTTGTTTATTTCAGCGAAATATAAATGCAAAATACAAATAAATAGGTTATGTTTAACGTCTTACGTACACATGGCGGCACTACACTACAACTCAAATTTTATTACAACACGTAAACGTGATATTTGACGATCTTTCTCACGTTAACGTTTACGTTCAGGCTAACGTACTGTGCGCACTTCAACACTTCATTCAATGCACACGATATTCTAGTACAAATTCGGTTATCTTTATTTTAATGTATACCTATTTACAGAGCGTGACGAATTCAACAGATACTTCACGTGGCTCTTCTCCAGTGAGTATAATTTCAAATTAAGATTTGGCCCAATCCTTTCTTCAACAATACGTTATCAACTTTATTCCGTTTTTGAAGAATCTATTTTTAGAAGAACTGTTGTAGTC
This sequence comes from Coccinella septempunctata, assembly GCF_907165205.1. Taxonomy (NCBI): domain Eukaryota; kingdom Metazoa; phylum Arthropoda; class Insecta; order Coleoptera; family Coccinellidae; genus Coccinella; species Coccinella septempunctata. Next base: position 13,142,288 of record NC_058191.1, read on the forward strand.
GGAGCTACATATTGGCAGTGACACAAATATGAGGAGCCGTTTGGGCCAAAAGTGTTTCAGCGAATAATTTATTTTTTTAGTCCAAATATACATATATCCTCGACCAGAATAGTAAATATCACCGCAATTGACAAATATATCAACTAGAATAATTTATATATTTCAAGACATACTTTTGACCCAAACGGCATGAAATCAAAATATTTTATAATTTGAACTATTCCATGTCGCCGAGAGATGGCGCAGTCGGTGCGAGTTTCAAGAAAATAGATCATTTGGCAACACTGTCAGACGAAGTCAGTAGTAAGGAAAGTGGCTTACATATAGCAATAGCAGCGGTACTGTTATTGTTATGCAGATAGCTAATAGCTCTTCTACAAAACAGTTGGGGTGCGCCCCCAAACGGTGATGCGAGCACTATTCCAAAAGGCCAAGAGGCGTACTAGAAATGGGAGATTTCCTTTCCAAAAGTAGGCTATTTTGAAATTTCATTTCATTTCAATTTCCGTAAAGTCAACTACACTTTCCATAGCTCAAATACGAAACAAAGTCAAAATTAATATATTTTTGATATGTAGTATCATATGCAACAATAGAAGCTTAGTTTTCAAATTGTGAAGACGTTTGCGCGTAAATTCTAGACGCGCCCCTCTTAAGGCAACAAGTTGTCCCTGTTTGTGAGTTTTTTTTGAACGATTTCCAGGATCATTTTCAGATAATAATAGTTATTATGTCCAATATTGTATCAATAGATGATTTTTTCAGGGAAGTCATTGATTGCTATCAGTATTCGTCAAATCTCGCATCTAGGGGAGAAATACATGTATTGAATTAGCAGCACCAAAAAATCGAAGATTATTGTCGAATTTTCAATATTTAATATCGGAGCAGCTTCGGATAATGTCCTGAAAGATATTTTGATCTCTATCTATCGGGAATTATGGAATCTTCACCAACTCATAGAATCGAAATTAGATGAATCAGATCTCAATTTATATGTATGTCCTGTGCAAAGTTATGGTTTTGGACGTCCTAGATACGAAATAAATCAAGAACAAATATGTTTTTTGAGAGGTTCAGGACTTAGTTGGCAACGAATTTGTCGTATTCTCAATGTGTCTAGGAGAACACTATACCGTCATAGGCAATTAATGTGCATTCCTGAAGCTCGAAAAATAACCATTGATGAGGAAATTGATATTGTCATACAGGAAATATCATCAATGATTCCTAATGCTGGTGAAGTATATATTATGGGTGGTGTTAAGTCTCGAAATATTCATATTTCTAGATGGCGATTGAGGGAGAAATTGCATGCTCTGTTACAGTTGGTCGGTGAGATGCGCCTCTTGAGAGAGGAAATGACCCGAAATAAAATGCCGAAATCCCCTACTTACGCCACAATTACAAAACCGGTAGCGGGTTCGAAAAATAATTCCCTTAAAGGAATTGTTTCACAACCCGAAACAAGGAAAAATGATGCAACGCTGGTTGCGAAGGCCCCAAACGCGCCCCCAACTAAACGCGCGCGAAAAGAAAGCTCCTCTTCTGATGAGGAGACCGTCAAGAAGACAACGGAAGTGCCTAAAAAGGATAAAATCCCACCCATCACGATGATGGGTACATCAGATTGGGTAGAGATCTCAAAAGCTCTCTATACCAAGAAATTCAGCTATAACCGGGCTACTGTAGTGAAAGACGGATCAAGATTATAGCCACAACTGTAGATGACTACAGAAAAATAACTAAAATCTTCGACCAACTTGGAAAGGAGTATTTCACATACCAGATGGAAGGGGAAAAGAAAATTTACGCCGTCATTAGGCATCTTCCAATAGACGCAGATCTGGAATTGATTAAAAATGACCTGAGATTCCAGGGAATCCATGATGCTGAGGTGTCTAAAATGACATCAAACAAAACGAAAAAGCCGATACCATTATATCTGGTTAAAACGCAAAAGGAGATATTCGACATCCAACGACTCTACAATCTTTGTATTACAGTCGAACCAAAAAAGAAGGCAGAAAGTCCAAGCCAATGCTTCAGATGCCAAAGGTACGCACATGCACATAATAAATGCTCCTTGCAGTGGAGATGTGTGAAGTGTTAGGGAAACCATAGCAGCAAAGATTGTGAACTCACCAAGAAAGGTGAAGAAAGAAACGCTACATGCATTTTATGTGGCGAAGAAGGTTATCCAGTAAGCTACAAGGAATGTAACGAATTTGAGCTGGTGACTAGAAAGAAGAGAGCAGGCCAAAAACAGACAGAACAGAAAAAGCCGTCGAATAAAGTTCAGGAAACTATAAAAACCAAACCTGCAGAACAGGAAAAGAAGAGAGAAACTTCTAAGCCTATGCAGAAGAAAGAGGAACAAAAGAAGACTCAATTAAAACCGACTGTAAATAATCAACCAGAAAAAAGAAAAATATCTGAACCAGCCGATGACCTAGATATCTTCACGGAAAAAATGTTCAACAAGATAATGTTAAAATTTGAAAGAGAAATGGAGAAAAAACTCAAAGCATTATTCAGTAAACTGACTTAATGGACTTCACGGATATTAGGAAGAAATCCCTCAAGATAATCTCGTGGAACATAAACGGGATCAACAGTCGGAAAGCCGAGATAGAAGAAATGATATCAGAGGGACAACCTGATATTATAGCCCTACAGGAAACAAGAATAAACCGGAACACACGACTAAATTTCATGAATTATGAAACATATAGTTGTGACAGAACTACAAACACCGGAGGAGGAGTAGCAATATTGGAGAGAACAGATCTGAAACACTACTTCAAAAGTAGATCCGACGAAACACAAGGAGAAACAGAAACAGTGACGATTGTTGCCGAATTAAAACGTCAAAGATTCGGATGATCTTGACATACAAGCCACCACAAAACAATTTATTGGAAGAAGAAATAAAAAATATGTTGAAAGGAAAAAACCCGAAAATCTGCATCGGAGATTTCAACTGTGAATCCCCATTATAGAACAGGAGAACAGAGAATAGAAATGGCAAACAACTCAAGGATTTCGCCGAAAAACAAAATGCCATAGTGATTGGACCAGAGTTACCGACATATCTTGCTTTTGGTATAGGAATATCAGATGTAATAGATATCGCGATATTGAAAAATATAACTCAAGAATTCTCGATTGAAACTTTGGAAGATGGAACCTCAAACCACAATCCCGTGGAATTGAAAATTGGAGAAGAACCAAGCGAAAAACTGATGGAAATAAGAGAATATACCAATTGGGCTAAATACAGCCATTTAATACAATCGGAAATAACAGAAATTCCAACAATAAGCACTCCAGAGAATCTGGAATGTGCGGTTGAACTGGAAGAGATTATATTGAAAGCTTACGAAAAAAGCACGAGAAGAGTGAAGAGACCAGCACCAAGTCATCCGCATGGAAATACGCCTAAAGAAGTAAAAGATCTTATACGAGAAAATCGAAGACTGAGAAGAATATATTGGATGAATAAAAATGATCTGAATAGCAGGAACCTCAACCGACATAGCCCACTTCTGAAAAATGCCCTGAAAGATCTAAGAACAAGCAGATGGAACAAAAGGGTGCAAGAACTGAATACAATCGATCATTCTGCATGGAGAATGCAAAAAAGCCTACGAGGAGAAAAGACTAAAATTCCACCCCTACACAGGGAAAGGGGAATGACGTATACCAATACTGATAAGGCATATGCATTGGCGGACTCGATCGAACGAGAATCGAGAATAAATTACAGGATAGACGACGATAATGAAGATTTGGAAGAACTGGTTGAAGCAAATGATGAAGAAATGGATGAATTACCAGCGACTGCTGAAATAGACAAGCCAACAACGCCAAATAAAATCAGGGAAATAATTAGAAGAGGAAAGCTCACGGAAGCGAAAAAATAACGAATGTTAAAGAAATTATCTAGAAAAGGTACAGCCGCTCTAACAAATATCGCGAATGGAATTATGAGGACAAAACACTACCCAGAAAAATAGAAAACAGCGGAAGTCATAGTATTCAATAAACCATTCAAAGAGAAGAAGTTTCCACAAAACTACAGACCGGTAAGTCTACTGTCGGCGTTAGGAAAAGCAAACAAGCAATCGACAAAACGAAAGCAGCGATGAATAGACTCTACCCTCTAATAGGAAGAAGAAGCCACATGTCGAAAAAGACAAAATTCAATATAATCAAAGCCGTTGCTAGGCCTCAACTGACTTATGGATCAGTTGCCTGGGGTTTCGCGGCAAAGAGCCATATCAAAAGAATTCAGGCCACTGAAAACAAGCTGCTACGATGTGCAATAGATGCTCCTTGTCCTCGTCCTTGTCCTTGGTTTGTCAGGAATAGACAGATTTATAGAGACCTTAAATGGGAAACCATAACGGAACTCATGAACAGAAAAGCAGAGAAATTATTCGAAACAGCGAAAAACCAGCCGAATCAAGAACTCAGGAGACTAGTGGACTACGACTCATAGGAAGACAAAAGGAGAATGCGAATTTACCGAAGGAGAAGAGAACAATTGAAAAGAGATTAAAATAACAACAGAAACAAAATTCAAGAAACAGTTAAGGGTTTTTAGTGGGTCTCGAGCTCGGGAGTGGGTGGTTTGTTTGACTTGCAGATTTTCCCCCTGCTACACCAAAAAAAGATTGCATGCTCTTAATTCTTTAGGAACTGCTCTAAGGAGGAGCAATATCATTTGTAGAAGAATTTACAGGGTTAAAGGTCCAAATTCTCTTTGGTAAGTGACTTCTTTTGCAACTGAACTTCTACAATCTCATCGTACTCCGGCTTGAACGGTATGTACTGTGATTGGTATGTCCATAAACTTGGACATAAAAATTAGAGAAATATTCATCAGAAATTTTAATGAGCTTGGATTCAATATTCAAACTAACATTATATAACACAATATTAATAATAATTATACTTTTTATTGATCCTCAAATCACATATAATGTATAGGACAAGTCAAGGGGACCTCAGATACCTGAAAAAAAATCTGGAATTCCAAAAGATTATACAAAGCTTGCTCAACAAAAATCTTGATTGCTCTTTTAAACCTCGAGAAGGTTCCTTCTGAACATATTTCCAGGGGCAGTAACATAACATTTTAGGGGTAAAGAACTATTTTCTTACCTCCATGTTCTAAACAGGTACTTTCATTAACTCGGTTTTATTTCCAACTTGACAACTGTGAAAAGTGAATTGCTCCAAAAAGTAACAACTGTTACTCTTTGGTAACAGTTAGTTAGCTGTTATTATACCGTCACTGCTAGTTCTATCTACAAGCCACTTTCCTCACTAGTCTTCTTCGTCTGACATCAAATCATTAATGATACCACAGAAATATTCCAGTCCCAATTCGTGAAACGATTTTCGACTTAATTATGAAGTGTTTTCTCAGTTGGCTTCAATAATGTTTTCGTTTTGTTGATTATTGAATTCATATCTTTTTCAAAAAAATGAGAAATTCGTTTCACGAATTGGGACTGGAATATTTCTGTGGCATCATTAATAATTTGATTTTCTTACCTGGTAATCTGATTAAAGATATGTAGGTATTTGGACTTTTTGGAGATTTCTATCGATCAAGTGTTACCGCATGTTATTGGAAATACTGCAAATTATATCGAAGATAATTTAGATTGAGTTTCAGCAAGATTGAGCTCCTTCGCAATACGCTTTGTTTGTTCGACATCTTGATTAAAGATTTCTATGTCAGTGGATTGGAGGAAGGAAGCCACAGTCATGGTTGTTTTGAAGCTCAAAATGTCGATTTTTCACAAAAAAACACTACAAGTGCCATGAAAACACCACTTCATTTTCAAATACTTAGTTGAAAATATTTCGGGAACAAATGCATAAAATGAAAAAACAATTACTGTGCTGAAATCAGTATAAAAATACCTTTCAAATGAGGTATCACTCACCCCATCCTCCCTATTCAAAAATTGGGGGTGAGGGTTGAAGCGCTATGCGTCCGTAACCTTTATCTTAAGTTGTCCCCCTCGAAACAGAAATCGACCTGTCCGAGCATTTCTATCGAAAAATTTATTTCGTCTGTAATCTCGTCTGTTTCGTTTTCAAATGGCCACCCTGTTTATTTGGCGAAATCGGGTCTTGGGTGAATTTTCATTGCAATTCTGCGACTACAGCTGTAGACCAATAATGACAATCGAAGAGTGAAATATACTGAGGTTCAAATCAATCTTACATAAAATGCGGCATTAAATTAAATAATATTTAATTTAATATCTTTCTCCTTCGAAACATAATATTAACTTAATTTGGGATTTGAATTTCAAAAAATAAGTGACAGGAATTTAGGATCCATTACTTTTAACACAAATAATCATTGCATTATCTTAGACTAGAAGGGGATTGAATTCCTTACAAAACGACTTATTATTTATCTGTTTCAGTTACTCGAAGTTGTAGTAAAGGAAGATTTAGAAAAAGTCCCATCTGCAGATGAAAATCACGATACCAAGTCCAGCGATGCAAATGTCGCGAAATCAATTGATGGAATCACAAAACCTGTAAAACAAATAAGTGCATTCATGCTGTTCACTGAAGAATTTAGACCGGGAATATCATTACAACACCCAGGTGAGATTGTCTTATTGTCTATAGAATATAGATACTTTTGTATCTTAGTCAGTCGGAATAGAGCGAGTTCCGATATTGGTGGTGTTACTGGCCGCATTTTGCAAAAAAGAACCATTACAGTTATAGTAACTTGGTTATCATCCATTGTTTTCGAATTAGGAAAGAAAGAATATATTGGGAGTGTTGGACACTGTTTATTATCTATTATTCACTGTGTAACAATGCCGACGTTTCGAAACAAATCGTTTCTTTTTCAAGGCTGTAAATAAATACAAAAAGTATACTATAAGACACACAATATGACATAACATGAAAATAAATTACCTAGTTACGAGAACAATATTGTACGCTTTTTAAAAACATTAGGATTCAACAAAGAAATCAAAATCTCCTGGAGAGCAGACATACAATCCCATCACTTTATCCGTTTCTATATTTATGATAATGACATCAACATAAGGTTACAAAATATTGATCAGGAATGGTCTTAACACTATTGACGAGGCCAGCCATTACTTATTACTTTCTAAGTATATTATTATAGATCATGCTTAGGTGTTGCACATCTTCTCTATGATTGACGGTATAATTTCTTTTTATGTGTATCATCTCGCTTATATTACGTCTATAACCAACCTCTTCTCTATCAAGAATTTTTACATCTTCAAAATCAAATTTATGGCCCGTAGTCATTTGATGTAAAGTTAAAGCAGTTTTGTTAAAATTTGCAATATTTTCACTATCATATTTATGTTGTTTCATCCTATCGCGTAAATACTGTTTTGTTTGGCCAATGTAACACTTGTTACAATTAGCACAGGGTATCTTATATACTACTCCTGATTCTAAATTATAAGGTGTTTTAAATTTCAAATTTGTGAAAAATCTCTTTGTGGTGAATAAGTTGTAAAAGGCACACTTGACATTCAACTCCTTAAATATTTTATTTATTCTGTGAGAAAGACCAGGTAAGTACGGAAACCTAAAGTAGGAAGAAATAGATGAGTTAGAAGGAACATATGACTTCGGTTGGACGTGTGTTTATTTATTATTCTTTTGACTAAGTATGTAGGATAGTTATTCTGCTTCAAAATATTTTCAACTTTATCTAAGTTCTTCCTATGAAACTTTTTGTTGCTCAGTTTTAAAGCTCTTTTAATTAAATTCTCCATTATATTAGTTTTTTGTTGCATGCTATGACTGCTGTAAAAATTTATGCATCTGTTAGTGCTTATTGCTTTAGTGTACCAGTCAGTAATAATACTTGAATTTTCTCTAATTATCAACAAATCCAAAAATGGCAAACTGTTATCTTTCTCCACTTCAATCGTGAATTGTATCTTTTGATGGTAAGAGTTGAAAACATCTAAAATGTACTGTATTTTGTCATATGGTACCAACAATAATGTATCATCTACAAAGAACTTAATGAGCGGGATATAAAATTTAAGTGTTTCAACAACATAACAAAAGATTTCTTCCATAATCAAGTTAGCAAATGATGGGCTTGCCGGTACTTCCGTACTTACCTGGTCTTTCTCACAGAATAAATAAAATATTTAAGGAGTTGAATGTCAAGTGTGCCTTTTACAACTTATTCACCACAAAGAGATTTTTCACAAATTTGAAATTTAAAACACCTTATAATTTAGAATCAGGAGTAGTATATAAGATACCCTGTGCTAATTGTAACAAGTGTTACATTGGCCAAACAAAACAGTATTTACGCGATAGGATGAAACAACATAAATATGATAGTGAAAATATTGCAAATTTTAACAAAACTGCTTTAACTTTACATCAAATGACTACGGGCCATAAATTTAATTTTGAAGATGTAAAAATTCTTGATAGAGAAGAGGTTGGTTATAGACGTAATATAAGCGAGATGATACACATAAAAAGAAATTATACCGTCAATCATAGAGAAGATGTGCAACACCTAAGCATGATCTATAATAATATACTTAGAAAGTAATAAGTAATGGCTGGCCTCGTCAATAGTGTTAAGACCATTCCTGATCAATATTTTGTAACCTTATGTTGATGTCATTATCATAAATATAGAAACGGATAAAGTGATGGGATTGTATGTCTGCTCTCCAGGAGATTTTGATTTCTTTGTTGAATCCTAATGTTTTTAAAAAGCGTACAATATTGTTCTCGTAACTAGGTAATTTATTTTCATGTTATGTCATATTGTGTGTCTTATAGTATACTTTTTGTATTTATTTACAGCCTTGAAAAAGAAACGATTTGTTTCGAAACGTCGGCATTGTTACACAGTGAATAATAGATAATAAACAGTGTCCAACACTCCCAATATATTCTTTCTTTCATTACAGTTATGTTCAACTTGGGGTATAATGAGTCCTGCCGAATGGCAGGATGATGAAATGATTGTTTTTGATTTTATTGTGTTTGTATGCATGTTGTTACGAGTGTGATATTTTATATTAATTTATTATGGTCGATACCATTTGTAATGTTTATTGAAAATAAAGATCCATCTATCTAACAATAGAACCGGAACGACCAGGCCAATAGTCATCGCCTCTGACCCATTGAATTATGCACACGTATCATACATACTTGGAGTACGTTTTTGTTCAATAAAAAATAGGTTGTTCCATTTAAAAAATACCAGGTTAGATAAAATGTTTAGGTTTTCGATGCTTTTTTTGCGTTTCCCATTACTGAATCCTGAATGGTCATAAAAAGTACTTTATGTTTGCCTATTTAAACGTTTCTGTGAAGGCGCGTACTCACTGGCTAGCAGCAACAGCAACCGGCCATAAAAATCCAATAAAATTTTACGGCCTTCTACTACTTCGAAGCGATCCAAGACTTTTCTGCCTTCGCCACTCTCAAAGGAAAGTAAAACCGTGCTCAACGAAGAACGGGACGTACTCACTGGTGCAACATGCAACATCGTTGAATTTTATGGGATTTTTATGGCCGGTGCTGTTGCTGCTCGCCAGTGCCTTTACACTTTAGACGTTATCGGAAACTTACTCGGGCTCATTCGATCCCTAACCTTTGCCAGGTCCGGATCTACGATTTTTTCTGACCGGGGCAAAAATTCATGATGCCCCCCCCCATCCCTCTAAGGTTCTTAGGAAACATATAATTGCATATTCGTCATCGCGATTTCAACCCGAGATATTTTTTTCACTAATTCGAGGTCGTTGATTACGAATATGCAATTAGATTTTTCCTAAAATTAGTACTTTAGGAAAAAAAAAAACTTTTATTTTTTCCCATTGTTCCATTAAAAGTTATTTTTTTTTCAACGTACTCTTAGGAAAAATCTAATTGCTTATTCGTAATATTCGACCACGAATTAGTAGAAAAAATGATTCGTTGAAATCGTTCGAAAAATAAAAAAGTTTGTTTTTACAAGAATGTCGTTTGCAACCCTCGCTCAACTATCGTTTTTACCCGCGCTTTACGAACGAAATTATTCCGAACGAGAACGAAAATTAATTTTTTCAGCGACATATATCGACCCGGGTTATTTTACTTATTAATTCGAGGTCGTAGATCACGAATATGCAATTAAAATTTTTGTAGGATCAGTATTTTGAAAAATAAATCACTTTAAGTGCAAAATTTCGAAGAAATTGGTCACCTTTGAAGAGGTGTAGCAGCCAGAAAAAAAGCACTTGTCATATGCTGATTTTTTTGTGATAGATTGGTTTTTTGCGAATAGAAAAAACCACACTTCATTCATTTACCGCTAACAGTTTAGATTTTATATTTTTTTCCGCGAAAGTCCAAAATTTCCGATTTTCCATCGACCATAACTTGAAAACTTAATTTTAAAAAAATATCTGTTTGCATATTCGTGTTCTACGCCCTCGTATTAGTGTACAGTACGAATTTGGTTTTGATCGGAGACCAGAAATATTTTTCAAAAAATCCATACAGTATGGAAAATTTGCGAATTTGCGATTTCCACCAATATTGTTGTATTTACTAAATAGAGGGCGTACATTATGAATATGCGAACAGAATTCTGCTGAAAGGATTAGTTTTTAAATTATGGTCCATAAAAAATCGGAAATTTTGGCCCTTAGTGAATGGGGATGAGTCGGTAATTCCCCAGGCAAAGAAATTACTGGCTCTATGCTTGCGACACATTGCACACATATCCCATCTTTTAACCTATTTCACCCAAGTGTGGCGGTCATTCCTAGATGACTGAATAAAACATATACAGTTAATTGACCCATCCCTCATTGATTTTGAAGATTTTTGGCATAGTGATGGTTTATCATGTTTCCATTCTACAGTTTCGATTTTAGCTCTAGGGAATTAATTTTTTCCGAGAAACTAAAAAAAAATTTCAACCTCTGGTTGATTTTGGCGCCCCCTTAAGCTGACGCCCCGGGCAAGCGCCCCGCTTGCCCCCCCTAGATCCGGGCCTGACCTTTGCGTTCGTTTACCTAACCCGAACATCTAACCCGTGTTCGGAAAGTAGGGTGCTGCTACCTCGATCACTGACTCGGGTTGATTTTCCGTAACCTTACACAAAAGCAGGGTCGTTCGAATCGCTAGAGTCACCGCATGCGCACTGCAGTTTAGTTTTTTATCTGAAAAACGCGCGAATAAGCTTTCTACTCTTATTCTCAATAATTATGGAAAGAGAAGAGAATTCGGCTCAATGTGAAATGTGTGGTTTCATTAGCTAATGCCACTATAGCTGCAATTTTCCTCTTGCTCCTAATTTTGATGAATAGATATTGATATTGATCACTTGAAGGTTACACTATAAATTATAAGAAAATTCAACAAAGCATCAGAAAATCCAAATGTTAACAGGAACTCAGAGAAACTGACTGGGAATAAAATCATCAAATATTTTGTTATTTATTTATTTATTCTTGAAAACAACACTCAAGCTAGCAACCCCTCCTAATTTCGGTAGAATCTTGGTTATTGTTTTTTTGAGGTCCTGGGGAACTGCAGATACTAGGATGATCCAATTCCCAAGAAAACTTCCAGAACTTTTACATTTTGACGATCTATTATTGACGAAACACTCAAGTTTTTATGAATTTCTTGCTTTTTCCTGGAGCATCAAGGGACTTGTGTATCCAACAATTCCTTAACACTATTTTATTTATTTTCAAAAGGATTTCGTGAAAAAATTAATTCGGAGAAGCGTACATACGAGTATAATGCGATACATTTCCCCAATTGGCAATAAAATTATTAGATTCTATAAATCGAAATCCGATTCCGAAGATATGGCTTTTGCACAATCTGGGTAACAAAATGCTCCGATGATACTGTTCGCGCGTGCGCAATTGGGATGTCGAAGATCTGCCCACATCCACATGACGAAAAGTCATGATTATTACCTCCAAATCCTAACGTGATATAGTCCATTCAAGAATGATTAACATCCCAGTAGCTCTTGAAAGTCCAGGCGCAGCTAAATATTCGGTCACAAAAGATTTTTAAAAATTTCTGTACTTTCAGTCACAGAACTGGAATATATTGATATAACCTAAAAAAGTATATGAAAATGAGAAATATTCAAATTTGCACCATATTTATCAGCATTCAAAATTGACACAACTATGTTTTCAATTCGTACGATTAAATTAAGAACATAAACAGCTGTACAAAATTCAAATAACCATCGGTAAGTGCATAGATTCACATATAATAAGTCTATAGATCAATGTTTATTCACAATACCAACCTTAATTCCGCAACACAAAATCTGAACTTATGGGCTATTACCAACTTAAATTCGATTTTCCACAACCACCCGAGATGTCAATCATTCTTGAATGGACTATAAGTTCGTGAACTTAGAACCGGGTCTGTGATCCGAGAAGATTCATCACGTGACCTCAATGGAACGAGTTAGTTTCGGAAAACGTCTTTTTACTCTACAGGTGTGTTTTATACAAGTTGAAATAATTTAAAAAAATCCATATGTTATTCTATATTCATTTGTTTTCAAATTGTAGCGTGTAATCGAATTTTGTTTTCAAGGGTTTAATCTCGAGCGCCAGCTATTCTTTCAATAGGGAGAAATAGCAAACACACCCAGGTATTGACTAGTCGAGACAGAGACGGGGGCAATTTCAATGAATGGAAATTCTAGATACTTCTAGATCTTTTCACTACGCTGTTTGTAAACTGAACCAATATATCTAATTTCACAAAATGGCATAATTTGAAGTTTAGCAGATCGCCTCGTCAGCAGTTTCGCTATTACTGAAGAGAGTTCTGCTATTCCATGGAAAAAGTTGGCAGATCGATATGAAAACAAACGTCGCCTGGTTTCATCTCATTTGTCTGCGATTTTCGATATGAGAACGATGAAAAAGGAATCTTCTTTCGAAATTAGGTAAATAATTCCCGACATCAGCACACCGTTAACAGCACTTGAGGTGCTCAAGCGTCCTGTCAACACTTGGGGTTGGTATGTCATGTTGTTTCCCTATTATATTGGGAGACGCGCAAACAATGGGAAAAAACATAAAGAAAACGTTTATAGCTCCTTGGAACCCCCAACTTTTGCTTCCTTGATGTCCTTTTTAGAAAATCAATTTATTCTTTTAGAAGCTATTATAAGGGGATAGTCATGTAACTTTCTCCGGTTCTAACCTTTCTTCCACACCTGAAAATTCTAAACCAATTTTGTTTTCTAATACCAGAGTACATCAAGTGGTGAGTCAGTCAAATAAGTGTCCCTTCTGCAATGTACTTCTCTCTTCTTCGTATATATGAAAGGTGATCCTAGAGCCCCCAAGAGCCTACAACGAATTAGATTTTTTAATTTTATTTATGAAAAAACTAAGAAGAAGCAATGAAATGAAAAGGAGAGATTCCTTGTTGACAATTTTAGGAAAAAAAGTCATAAATATGGAACTGCAAATGCTACCTAGAGGTACCTACAGGATGTTACTTGAAGTCCTAATTTGCAATTTTAATTGTTCATTCAATTATTACCACCCCCACCTAGAAATTCAGTCTAGAACCGCCCTTGATATATACAGTGACATAATAATTGTTTCCTTTCTTACCAAAATATTAAGAATTGCACTTCTAAAAAAACTTTATCAAATTTGTCAATTCAAACATCATGCTTCATATTGAAAACGATACAAATAACTCAGTTCCTCATGTCCCTCCATTTTGGACTTGTGCAAACTTGGCTCGATGTGATTGTTTGGCGCGATGCATTCGGCTTCACCGTGAATGGCCAGTTATATTGATCATTATATTTTTAGAGCTAAGCAGTCCGTGACTTTTTTCCTATACTATGTTTGAGGAGTTTATTTATTTATTTCAATTAGATGATTACTACTAAAAAAGTACTACTGATGATAATCATAAAGTTTAATCATCACCAGACGATTCAGTTCATCCAAGAACCATTGTGTACTGAATTTAATTTGAATCTCCCAAATTTTGAGAAAGCTATCGTAAATTAATTGGATTTTAGAGGACATGTTAAAGAGGCTCTAGGGCCCTTGGAATGCGTTTCAGGACCTAAGTTTATATGAAGTTTTTTTTCATATTTTGTCATCTAGAATCAACCCCTTAAATACATGAATGTCAAAACTGGACACCTTGTATTCATTTCGTTCCGCAAACTAAGTAAAGATTTGAGACGCTCCATAAGATTTCGATTTTCCGTTTGAATATATGCTGTTATTCCCTTAACTTTACATATTCATGAAAATAAATGTCCATGTGAAACTTTTTCATGCTTCATTTGTGTTTGTGATAAGGCCCCCCTGTCAAACACTGATACAGGGCCCCACTTGAGCAAGCTATGCCAGTGGCCAAGGGAATAATACCCATTTTTCAGTAATTTTCAACTATCTCTCTCTATCTATACTCCATTCACATTTATTTTAGCAGTCGGTTGGCCATGAAATAATTTTCTCAAGTTTTTGTAACTAGGACGGAGTAACTCTTCATAAACTTTTTAGGGTTTTCACTCCCAATCTCTGAAACAAAATCAATTAAAAATGAAATCAACGATTTGCTCCTGCGTAAATTCTTGCACTAATTTGTCAGGAGCAAATTAACTAGAAAAAATTGTTGCCTGACAATGAACTCAAAATAAATAACGTTGAAATTATAATTCTTTGTAACGTTTCGGAGTCTATATCAGACTCCTTCATCAGACGAAAAATCTATCTTTGAAAATCTTCTGAATTGTGGCTTTTGTTTGACATTAATTGTCATCACACAGAAACAGAGACTGCATAGAAACATTGATTCATTTAATTTTGAAATAACCGGATGACAGTTCCTTCTTTAGTAAATTGATCCAAATATGATCTATTCCTACCGAACAATTTGCCAAATTATTATCTTGATCTAATAGAATACACGTAGACTCTTTAATTTTTCTTTTAAAATGGTCTGGTTCCGTCATTAAAATTTTAGTGTTGTCCCAATCCATCATGTGGTCTCTCCCGTATTAGAACAAATGTGATCTGCAATTTGTGATCGATTAATTTCTCTATTTTTAATATTATTTTTATGTTCGTGTTTTCTTATTTCTAGAGGTCTGGACGTTTCACCTGTATAAGTTTTACCACAAATACAGGGTATGTTGTAAATACAACTTTTTGATTTTTGTTTTTCGTTCAAAGGTTTAGTTTTTGTTAATATAGATCTTCATTTTGCGTTTTAAAAACAGTTCGTGTGTTGAACTTCGAACCGATTCTTCTAATTTTTTCTGAAAGGCCATTAACATAAGGAATTATTATATATTCAACAAATTTGGTTGTTCTTGACGGTTTGTTGGTTGTTCCTGATCATTATTACGATTTTGGTTAGTCATTTTCCTCTCTAAATTTAATATTGTTTTTTCAATAAAATTTTTTGGGTATTGATTATCCCTAAGAAAATGTTTGATGAAGTCAACTTCATTATTTCTAATTTCGGGTGTAGATGAAATTGAATTAGCTCTATCATAAAGTGTTTTAATGATACCTCTTTTGACACTTACTTGGTGATTGGAATAAAAATTCAAATATCTATTAGTATGTGTCTTTTTTCGGTATACGCTCGTTTCAAAATAATTCGAAAACTTTTTTATTGAAACATCTAGGAATGAAATTTTGTTATCCTGGACGGAGTAAGGTTGGCGCTCATGAAATGTCGTTAATGTCACAACGCCGTTGCCACAACTAATATTAATTTTTATTACGAAAATGACGAAAGTGGTTGAAAAAAGGGACAGGGTTTCAGGAAGTGCTATTTAGAATTCAGATCCGCTCATTTAAATAGTTATACCCCGATATTCCAAAATCCACAATAGGTAGGTCAGACGGTAGCGAATATATTCAATGTAAGAGAATTAATATAATGTTTCATATGAATCTAAACGAGTTAGATTTCAGCTGAATATTTCCACAATCAGAAAGATTGTGAATGAAGAGGATGACAAAGAATTTCCTTCTTTTGGGAGACCCAAAAAAGTGGTGGCATTTGAGAATTTTATGTTTGAGTGAATTAATGCGGAAAGTTTAATACAGGATTTTCGATGAATGTCATCGTAGAATAAGTTCCCGAAAATTGATTTTTCATTTGACTTGTCCTATACATTGTAAATGTCTTAAGGTGCCAATAAATCCCTAATTATTATATCAATGTATTAAGATGAACAGCCACAAATACGCGCCAGTTGTCCTGTTTATTCATGTGAAATTTTTGTTCAAAGGTGAAGTTCATCTTGACTTGAAACTTCCTTTAATTTCTTTTACTTACATTGATGCAAGATGACTTTTGTTGAAGAATTTAACATTCTTGTAATTATTTGTTAATTCCTTCGGGAGATACCCATTCCCAACAACTGCATCATATGCATTTCATCTTCGGTTAATATTTTGGAAATCTACAACTGATGTAACGTATGATATGGTTCTACGATGAAACTCTGGATTCTGAGCTAGTCTCACTGCTGCAGAATTGTCCACTTGAATTATTGGAACTTGGTTCAGTTTCGTTATCGCTTTGAAGAGTCTACTCAGTCAAATCGCTTCTTTTGCACCCTCGTTGGCTGCGATGATCTCAGCTTCCGTTGTTGAGGTGGCGACTAATGCCTGTCGTTGACTCATCCAGGAAATCGCCTCACCAGAGTATCTAACGAGGACTCCTGAGTTTGAGCGATCCGTTGTTCTGCACCCTCCGAAATCTGCATCACTGTAAACATCTAAAAAACATTTTTCTGGATTGCTCTGATAGACTATTCCTAGATCTAAGGTCCCTGCAATGTATCGGAAAACTCTCTTGACTCGGGTTACGTCTTCATGAGTTGGATTTTCAATTGTTCTCGAAATAAACCCTACATTGTACGCCAAATCTGGTCTCGTTCCAAGCTTCAGATACATAAGGGCTCCAACTGCTTGTCGGTAGGGAAATTTTATTTCTTTCTCAGCTTTCCCTGGAATGAAAGATTCTGTGTTCTTGAGTATTGGTGTCGAAACCGCCTTACACCCTGAAGAATTGAACCGTTCTAACATATTCTTTGCATAGGTTTTCTGTGTTATTTTAATTAACTTCTCCGTTTGTTCAATTTCAAGCCCTAAAAAAATATTCAGCATTCTTTGATATAAATCTAAACTCTGATTCCAACTCTCCAATAAAAATGTCCAACTCTCGTGAGTCTGTTGAAGCAAGAATACCGTTGTCCACATGTCCACAGTCAATTCCATGACGTTGGTTGAACCCCTTGACGACCAATCAACCTTTGTACTTATTTATACTGCCGTCAGGATTTTTCTTTAGTCGGAAGACCCAGTTGCATGGAATGACCTCCGCACCTGGTGGTACTTCTGTTAAAATCCAGGTCTGATTCTCTTTCAGGGAGGACATTTCACGATCCATGGCTTTCCTCCACTCTGCTGAATCGTCGCTATGCAAGGCATCTTCATAGGTCTCCGGATCACCTGCAACTTGGTTTGCGAACTCCTCTATCAACATTGTGTAATCTTCAAGATGTCTTGGTTTTCGCAAAGATGACCGATCCCTCAAATTTCTTTTCGATGTTTTCAACTTTTCTCCAGTGTTCACGAGTTGATCATCATCATCTTCTTCCTTGGATTGCAGCCCATCATCGTCTTCTTCCTCAGAATGTACTTCCCAATTTCGACTTGAAGTTCTCAAATTCGTCAGGCAAGATTTTGAACTATATTTTTACCGATTAAACTGCGTATTCTGGGCCCATAACCTGTTAAAGTCTTCTATTTGGTAAAAAAGAACTTCTGTTCAACAAGTCAGACTTTATTATATTTCTTTTTTTTGACTAACTCGACACATTCACACTTTTCAAAATCTAAAAATACATTTTCCTTGACAAAATGCAGAACATAGAACATGAGACTTTCACTTGGTAGAAAAATCATTCAACTTAAATTTACACTCAGATTGGGGGTTTACCTTACCTTACCTGACTTAAATTTACATATAATTTCAACACAACTGAGTGCTAAAATAAAAGTGAATGGAGTATACACTTTACCGCTCAACAAGATTACTATAATGTAATAATCACTACCTTTATGAGATTATCGACTTTATTGAAATGCTTTGCATCATTGAAGATAATAATATAGGGATATGGACTGAATTTTTTTCCCACTTATTCAATGGTTCAGTTGAGCATCATTCCATAATGAAGTATAGCATAATTTTGTTATTTTCAGATGAAAACGTCAAGCAAATATCCTTGAGGCTCAGCAAGATGTGGAAAGATTTGCCAAATGTCAAGAAAGATTCATATTATGAAGCTGCCAGTAAAGAGAATGAGATATTGAGGCAAAAAATGCATAATGGAATTTTTTGAATCAATTAGTTATAATTAATATTTTTTTATTGTCTAATTTGTACAGTTCAATTTTATTTATATTTTATTCGATTTAAGTTATTGGATTGATATATGAAGTTTTATAACACCATGAATTGTTCAAATTTGTAGAATTCTTGTGTAACTGAAGAATGAATTTTAAAATGTTTTTACATTCGAAAATGGATAAACTCGCAATAAAACTCTGCTTTTAATTAGACCTTGGGGCACTGCTCCGTAGTTTCTAGAGTCGGTTGAATTTGATGAATTATCACCTTCTAACCATATATGACCAATTGGAACAATTTCTGATCTTCCATAATCCATATAAACCTTGTCACCAGGAAGTCCTTTAACTCGTTTACATATATTCTGAAGAGGATTGTGAGGGCACTTAGCGATAACAATATCTCCTTTCTGAATTTGCTGAAACCTGGGTGTTATATGTTCAGTGATAATTATATCATCTGTAAATATCGTAGGTTCCATAGATGGTCCCGAACACTGAAAAAACTGTGTTGAGGGCAGAATGGATGTGAAATATGCAATACTAACAAGGACTAGATCTCCTACATATTGAAAAAAACAGTGGACCACACAGCCGTATTGTATGAACAATCTAGTAGAATTTGCAAGTTTCCAAAAAAGCTTTTCCATATTTCTCCTTATCTCACCTCATACTCATTATTCTTATTATTGTTATTCTATCCATTTGAAATCACAGATACTTAAAAAGTTAGGTTATGTTCGTTTCGATAGTTTTCGACATAGACCTAATAATACTTTTATTAGGTCTATGGTTTTGGACAAGGACATATCCTCTATGGTTTTGGACCTAAAAACAATGATACCATTCTTGAAATATAATTTATTTCAATGCAATCAGTTATTATAGGATTGTTCGTAGAGTGCATAGAGAAAGAAGGAAAAGAGTGCCGACTCAGTGGTGAAGTAAATCAAGCATGATTGAAGCGCTCTCATCGGCAGTAGATCTTAACTAACTCGTTACGAAAGTTGACCCCAGGGGGCGTATTGCTCTTTTTGAATTCCCATTTTGACGCCTCAAATCACAATTCAACAATTTGAATTAAAACCTTCATTGATAATAAACTGTTATGCCAATTACAGTTCGTTATCAATCTTCAGTGATGTTTCCCACTGGTAAACTTTGATTTCAGAAATGATACTCAACGAATATAATGATTCTATTTTATTACACATTATATAATACATATTGATTTTTTCAACAAGAGGTAAGGTAACAATTCAGTGATGCCAAATCAAATATTCTATTGTATATGTTACGGCTAAAGATAGGTGTAAACATAAACTTAAGATTAGCCGGCTAAACTTAGGTTTAGCTTCGGGTATTTGCTAATGTAAATTTTTTCTATCCTTAGCCGGCTAAACTTGAGTATATAGCCATCGGCTAAAAATGTAGAAGCTAATAGCAAAAAAGAAAAGTATTGGCAAGGCTTGAAGTGCTCAAATTTTCTGCAATTAAAAAAATGTAAAGAAATAGTAATATAATCAAACTATTAATGCAATGCATTTTTGTATGAATCTCACATATTTTTAAAAGTAGAAAAGCATTAAGCAGTTGATAAGTTGAGAATGAACATATATTTGTTTCTAATGTGTATCAACCCTTTCTTATTAGCGAATCTAATAATGTAAACGCCTAATGACAAAATTCGAGACGAACATGCTATTTTGAGTGTGAGGGAAAGCTGTAGAGTTAATGGTTATTTTTCATCTTGTTATTATTCATATTTTGCAAGGGAATTGAATGAGCAAAAGGAAAAATTGAAGACAAGAATGGTGCCGCGAACTTCTTCATCAAAATACCAAAGTCAAATATAAGTAGCAGTATACATTCTTGTCTTTTGTAGCTAACTGGACTATTTCGCTGATAGGCCTTACGATAACCCCACTTGAATCCTCCGGGATTCAAGGGTGGCGACAGGTCGTATTTTGAAATCCGTATGTTCAATGACTTGGGAAGAAATATTTAACAAAATCAGCTAGAAAAATTGTCTTCAACTATTTTCATGTTCATAGTTTTTTTTTGTTCGTTTCTGCAAAAATATTGAGATTGGAAAGAAATTGCAACAATATACAGGGTGTTTCATTGGTAAATGAACATACAGTAACCTGAGCTAGAGCTACCCAGGCTACCCTAAACCCTAGGCGAGTCCAAAAAAACCCGTATTAGATATAGGTCTAATCAATTCCATAACCGAGATACATGGTGCTTCATGTATTCACCTAAAATTTGAATTTCTCATAACTTTTGAACTAACCAGTATAGTCGGTTGATATTTGGAATATATAATATTCACTTACACAGTTCGATAGATTAACATTTAAATTTACAAATAATTCCAGGTCCGTATTGGAAAATATGGAACTTCTTCCAAGCTGGAATTCAACACCTTGTAAATTAAAATTTGAAATTTGATTGAGATATTTGGAAAGAGCAGAAAATTTTCAATGAAATTCAGTAGGTTTCATTGTCCCGCACGTCAATTTGCTCAAAGGAAAATCCAGGGAAAGATAAAATTGAATATTGGAATTCCTCTAATCTTCAGAAAAATCGTACATTTTGATCAAATTGGCTTTTTTCTCCCACTATTATTGCACATTCGTATTTCACAATATTCTGAGAAATCACATCAAGTTATTACCAGAAAAACATGACTGATTAAGAAAAATTTATTCGAAGACAACAACGATGAATAAATAAATAAAGAATCATAAAAACTTAACGTAAATTGAATAAGGTGCTCGAAATTACCACCGTTTTGCGCAATTGGTACACATTCTTGCCCTCTTCAAAATATGTCTGATACTTTTTTCTATCATGTCTGGATTATTGTGTAATTCTTTGCAGGCGAATTCGATACGTTGCATGAGAATCACCCCACTTCCTATTTCAGATGTGTATACTGAACTTTTTAAATAACCCCAAATAAAATAATCAACCGAATTGAAATCTGGTGATCTAGCGGGCCAGGCTCTTCCTATCCACACATTTGGAAAGTTCTGATCCAAAAAATGTCTGACCATTACTCTGGAATGGGGTGGAGCTCCATCATGCTTAAAACGCATTCTTGCAATATCCGTACCTTCTAGTAATACAGGAAGATGATTTTGGAGGAAATCTAAGTAAAGATCACCCGTAAGACGTCTTGGTAGGACGTGTGGTCCAATTAATCGATTTTTATGAACGATTTGTGACCAAAATAAGCAAAGAAAACATTTCTCACTTCGCTTTCCCTGGAGTTTCCTTTGTGCAAAATGACGTGCGGGACAATGAAATCCACTGAATCTCATTGAAAATTTTCTGCTGTTCTCAAATATCTCCATCAAATACAAAAATTTTGATAGACAGTACAGGATGTTGAATCACAGCTTGGAAGATGTCCCATATTTTTCAATTACGACCTGGAATTTTTTGGAAATTTAAATGTGAATCTATCGACTTGTGCAAGTGAATTATATATTCCGAATATCAACCGACTATACTGGTTGGTTCAAAAGTTATGAGAAAATGAAATTTTAGATGAATACATGAAGCACCCTGTATCTCGGATGTGGAATTGATTAGACCTATCATATATGAGTTTTTTGGACTCGGCTAGGGTAGCTTTAGCTCAGGTTACTGTATGTTCATTTACCAATGAAACACCCTATAGAAACTATCGTTTCTATTTCGTAGAACATTTTTCCATAAACTCAATTATTGTATGGTGGTCTAATATTTCATTTCCTTTTGAGGTCATATATTCTGGTTTTTCACAGGGCAATTGACTATCCACGTTCCTATATATTTTGTCCTGTGGAAAACTGTATATCTAACTTCTGTATGTGAATTGATTTTAAAAAACTTAGGCTCGATTTGAAGAGCATTAATCTCCTAAACAGATAGAAATAACTCATTGAATGTTGAACTGCGTTATGTAACACAACCCCAATACAATAGCATTCGATGCTCTTTTGCATATTTTTTAGCCGTTCCGTTTTGGGTAATGTGCACACTAGCCGGCTAAAGATGAAATTCCCTGACGCAAATGAATATTTTATCGAACTTTAGCCGGTCCTCGAATATAAACCTAAGTTTAGCCGGCTAATCTTAAGTTTATGCTCACACCTATCTTTAGCCGTAACATATATATTGTTATGGGAAATAGGCATAAGCATTCCTCAGAGCAATGTAAATAACCTGGGATAGAGTTCGAGGAATAGCAGTTTTCGCTTTCCTCTAGTAGAAATGTAGTTATTTGTGATTCATTATAATTCAGTCCTTCTTGAATTAAACTTGCTTCGAAAAATAAAGTTGTTTTTTTTTTTAAGTGAAGTGAAAAAGTGAGCGTAAAAATATAATTGGCGACGAGGATGGGATTTTACTAGTGTATCCCAAAGGAAAGCAGGTGTACACGTAAATTTCAATTCTTTGGGTAAAAATCCAAGAACAGAGATTTGTGTTGTTGCGACGTTACTTTCAACAGAACAACCGAGCACTAGAAGCAAAATCTCCAGCCCCACTGGTGTGACCGATTCAATCAAGAAGCGTTGCTGAATTACTGAAAAGAAAAGGAGAATCAACCTTACCTGGTTACCCTCAAATATCACCCTTAGGAGTTTGGATAAGTAGTATCCCAGACACGAGATTTAAAACTGAAGACAAGTAAGTTAGGCTGTTATAATAATCCCAGTTTTTTCCTATCCCTGGACCAAAAGATAAGGACCACATTTATATTTATTCATTGAACATTTTTTTCCCTTCAGTATAATCTTCAATCATTAAGTCGTTAATTGAACAATTTGATTCACTTAAAATTAATACTTCGGTTAATACCAAGAAAAATTCGAAAATGACCTCTTCCAATGAAAATTGTGTTGTAAGAGATCTCAATACAGTCAAATGCTTTGGAGAATTATTACCTAGATTTAATGTTAACCCTAACGAGTTACAAACTTTCCTGTTAGAAGTAGATAATTTTATGAGTCGATTCGGAACCATAAATAATGAACTGATTAACCGATATTGTTTTGCAACTATAAAATCAAAGTTAGTTGAACAAGCGAAAACAATATAGTTCATTCCGGACCATCATGCAATTCATGGTGAGAATTGAAACACGTATTGAATAATAAATTCGGGTTCAAAATTAATTTTGATGTTCTACAAAGCGAGTATCAATATTTGAAAAGGAAACCCAAAGAATCTCCATCAGATTTCATCGAAAGGGTGAAAACAATTATATTACAATATGATTACCAAATTCAACTACAAGTATTATCCCCTCTAGAAATTGATGTCTGCCGAAATTTATCAGACAAAATTGGAAACACGGTTTTATACAATAATGTAGACGAAAATTCCAGAAATCTATTAGACCTACAACCAAAATCATTTGATGATACCTGCAAACTATTAGAGAATAGAGAAATAAAGAGGCAACAACTCTATTCACCAACGATTCCAAAGACTACAATTTATTCTCCAAACCTTATATCAAACGAAAGACAAAATAGTAGTTAAAATTATAATCAACGCCCTTCGACTAGAAGAGAATTCCCATCTCAATCGATACCATTGAAATTCAATAAAATACCGCAGCCGAAATTCGCAACTAACAGTTTTCGGAAAACCGCGAGATGTGTTCAAACCAAACCCAAATCAACAAGTAAATCAACCAAAACCGGAACCTATGTCAATCAGAACGAGAAATTATCCTACTAAAAGACCAGCTAGTAGTCAAATTCGCCAAGAGCCTCCGAATATCAGGCAATATTTCAGGAAAACCGGACCTCCACAGTTTATATCCGAGGAGCTAACTAATACGGAAAATTTTGAAATCGAAGAATTTGAAGCAGATCAAGAATTTGAATATCATGACGAAAAAGGCTGTGAAAACGAAGTTGATACCAACGAACAAGAAGATAAAAATGTTCAAACATTAGCCTTCAAGCATCCCACGATTTGAATTTTACGAAAGAACATTTGGCATCATTACCATACATTAAATTAGAAGATCCACCTTGTAAGCTATTGATCGATAGTGGTAGCTCTATGAGTATAATTGATCCAGCTGTAGCTTACAGTGTATTCCCTGAAAATATTTATGATGAACACTCATATTTCAGAACGACTGTAGGTAAAGATCATAGTAAATACAAAGTCGCTTTTCCTCTTAATTCATTTGGCCTCGATAACTCATATCCGTTTGTTATCTATAAATTCCATACACAATATGATGGTGTTATAGGAGGTAATCTATTGAAAGATTTAAAATTAAAATTCGTTTGGAAGAATCATGAACTAGGAAATGATATAAAAACTCAAAAATTCTATCCTCAGCAAACTATCCATAATGAAAACCTCCCTATCTAATTAGACCATTAGTTCAATAAAATCCTCCAATCGTTTATTTCATTCACCCTATCACAAGATCACTTATGATAAATTAAATATTCGTCCCAAACTATTGTTTTTTTTGCGTAGTCTGATAAGCGCGCAAACGGACAGTACACTATTAAATTCCTGGAATAATTGGTGAATTTGAATTGGGATTTTATAATTACTAAAAAATATATTTTCAGTTTTTTCATTCAAATTATTGCCATAGGTTTTGATTATACCTATTTTCCATATTATATTTTTCTGAATTTGAACACAATTAACCTAACATTGTGTGCGTAACGTATCATTAGGAATTAATAGTCAATTATACCTATTCAGTAATTCTCCAATGTGGGCCTTCTTAAGAAATCATTTCATTGAGGAGAGGTAATAATATATATCTATAAGGTTTCCAAAAGTTTGAGAAACGAAGGAGAAGAAAAAGTTCGGAGTATATAAGGTGAACATTTGGTATATTGTCGTATATTCCTGCTGCGAACTTTTGGGTTTTTAAAAAGGTTCTTCTGACACCAGGTGGCTTTTTAGAGAAGACACCAAAACTCGTCGAATGGTCGTTGGAATTGAAACTGTGCACTTAACTTAACTTGATTTATTTACTGGTTATGGTTACAGGTCACTTTTACACTTAACTGGTACTTAGAGCTACTATACGTATGAATTACAATATGCGATACGTGTGGTATGATTACTTAAGCGGAACTAACGTTCTATACGACAGTCTGGGCGGAACTGCTTCGCAGTTTGAGGAAGTCTCTTTTATATTATTTTAATATTGCTTATTCAGCAAAGTTATTTTTAGTAACAATAATGGGATTTTTTGTATACAACACCTCTGGGGGTATTTAAAATTTTTGTGCTTTCTTAATTTAACAAAAATTTGTAAATATGGAATGATGAAGATTGAATTTATACAATACAAAATATTCATAGAGTCAAGTACTGAATTAATTTCTTGATATTTTTATGTTCTTGAGTCTTTGTGATCTTCTTAATGATTTTAGTGATTGACTCTCATCATTTAAATCGGATTCAGTTGATTCAAATTTATCGTTTTTAAATGAAACACTGAATTCATGAGTGGGTTTTTGACTACAATTATTAAATATTTGGAGACAAGGAAGGCATCTTTCATTGCTGCTATCTGATTTGCAACATTTTCTGAATAAGTCTATGAATTTGAAGCATTTCAAACATTTGTAAATTATAATGGAAATTATCATAAAAGCAATTATCAACAATATGGTTGTGAACCAATTCGTATGTTTAATTATAAATGGTTTATTCAATTGGTTCTGCAATTGTTCATCGAATTCTGATAATTTATGTTGGGCATATTTTAATTCTCTAAGATCTAAATTGCTCAATTTTAATGGTTCTAGTTTTACTGCTTCTAGTGTGAGATTTTTCTTTGAGTTTTTACAACAATCGTCTTCATTAATATCTGTGAATGGCAAAATATTCATCAGTTCACTTATGCCAATTTGTCCTTGAACTTCTAGAATTACTGTTTTTGTAAATGCTTTACACTTTGGATTTAATTCAAATAAGCCTATTTGAGAGATTTGTTCAACTCTTGTGGATTTATCATCGCACACAATTGATAGTTGTGTTGGATAAGATAAACTATAAAACCATTGATTATTTCTTAATTTATGCCAAATTTCTAGTTCTGCAATGAAATTATGGATTTTGCAAGTTTTCGGAATAACATCAACTCTTTCATTGAATAATATTATTTCACATTGATTATTGTTGTTTGTCTTCCTCATAGTATATAAATGTCTGCACAAATAATTATTTGGAAGTGTTTCGAAACATTTATCTAAAGTATTCAAATTAAAGTAATTGGTTTTTTCTCTCGAAATCACAATATAAGGTGTACTTGGTTCAATATATGAAAATAACATTGGATCTTCATGATGAGGCACTGGTGCTGATAATATTTCATAAATTTCATATTTTCCTTTAGTAACAATCGGAACATTGAACGATAATACTAATAATCCTTTGTTAATGAATGATTTCATTTCTAGCAATTTGTAAAAGATGAAAATATTTTCAACGCTCAATGGCAATGGGAGATCTTGCTTCGTAGAAATTTTATGCAATTCGGAATAAAGAGTTTCTGGTGGTAAAATATTGTAACTGATGATATTATTTGAAATAAGAGAAATATCATTCACGTATTCATTCAACTGATTGGTTAACTCATCTGTCATCTCGATAAGTAAAATAATGTGGTTGGATAATCCTATTTCGACTTCAAAACTGTTTTTAATAGTTATCATATCTTGTTGAAATTTATTGAAACTTTTCAAATTTTTATTCAGAATATTAATATTTTCATTCATTCTAGTGAGTGAATTATTGAAATTTGTTATGGTATCGGAAATAACATTAACTTGCTGTTGCATTAAAACTTCGGTTTGTTTTTCATTATTAATTAACGAGTTTATGGAATCAGAATAAAATTGTGCATCGTCACTGTCTGGGTTTCCAAATAACCATTTAATTCCCGTGCCAACGGCATTCATTAATCCTCTTCGTTTTCTTCTAGATATAACATTGATTTTATGAGTAATTATATTGAATGATTTTTGAATAGTTTCCAACTTTTTTTGAATATATTTCATTTGATTAAAACATTCATTAGCCAATTGATCGTTAATTGCGATGTGACACGTACTGAGTGTTATTGAATAAAAATCTTTAATTACTTGTACTTTCTCCTCTATATGTGTAAGATTAATATAGGATAAAAGAGTGAAATGTTCATTAGATATTTTTGCTAAGCCTAAGTTATGAAATATGATTCCTGAGGATGAAGGAATTGGAGTTACTTTATATTCGGTTGCTAGGCCCTGGGTCATCAATAGAAGGGTCGTTAATGGTAATATCTTGATTATGTCCATTTTGGGAATTTTCGTCTTCTGAAATTATATTAAAGGGTTTCAGTAGATTGAAGTGATAAGTTTTTAATTTGTTTTTATCGATTTCAATAGTGGCGGTTTCATTATCATGAATTTGAATTATTTTAAAAGGTCCTTTGAAATGTTTGGATAATTTTTGACTGGTTTGTTTTGCTCTTGAATCTTGAATTATTACTAGATCATTTTCTCTGAATGTGTAAGAACGATTATGTGTTTTGTCATAATAAGTTTTTCATTTTTCTTTCGACTTTAGTATGTTTTCCTTTGCTGCATCTCTGGCAATTTTCAATTTTTTCGCAATTGAATTCGCTAAATCTGAGTAATGAGGTTTTTCAGAAGGTTTTCGAATGGAGTTAGGTAATCTTGATTTTTGTCCAAATACTAATTCATAGGGTGTTACTCCTGTGCTTTTATGTATGTTCGTGTTATAGGAATATGCTGCTAAGTTAAGAAATTCATCCCAATTATTTTGATCTTTGTTTACGTAACATCTCAAATAATCTTTTAACGTTAAATGAGTTCTCTCGAGTGATCCGTTTGTTTGTGGGTGATATGGAGTGGTTAATTTGTGTTTTATTCCTAGCATTCTATTCAATTCTTTCAATGTCTTGGATGTGAATTCAACTCCTTGATCTGATAATATTTTTTCTGGGAAGCCAAAATTAGTACAGAATTTTAAAAAGTGAATTGCTACGTTTTCTGAATCATGATTAGACATTGCATATAATTGAATATATTTCGTTAAATCATCTTGAAGAGTGAGAATAAATCTGGTGCCGTTTTGAGTTACTGGTAGAGGACCAACTATGTCCATTGCAATTTGTTCACAAAATTTTGATGAGGTTGTCGTTATTTGCATTGGGCTTTTATTATTTCTAAAATCGGTTTTCGATAATTGACATGTTTGACAATTTCTGATATAATTTCTTATATCTTCTTTCATATTATCCCAATAAAAATTTTCCTTGATTTTATGATACGTTCTTTCAAATCCTTGATGTCCTGATAATGGTGAATCATGATAGTCAAATAATATTTGTTTGATCATATTTTTGTCTGTTATTGGCATTCTATCTTCTTCTAATATGTTATATTTGAAATCACGGAATAAGTAGAATAGAAGGCTGTTGAAAGTATATTTTCTGATCAAGTCATTATTCTTGGGAATATCAGTTATGACAAACTTAGAACAATTGTTGAATTTTAATAAGGCTTTCAAGTTATATAGGGTTTCAAATAATGTTTCGTATGTTGTGGATTCTGTGACGTCATCTTTGATGAATATCACATAGATTATTTGTTCAGGTAGTTTTTTGAGACTTACTTCTGCAATTCGATTATTTTGAGGAATTATATTCGAAAAATGTTTGTACACGTAATCGGAGTATTCATTTCTTTCTGATTTGTCTGTTGAAAATGGAATTACTAAATTACGAATTCTATTTAGAGGTTTCTTTATCATTTTTGGTTCTGGAATATTCAAGTTCATCTGATGAAAACGTTTAAAATCATTGAATGTGAAATTTTCTGTTTCGTCACACCTCTCCTCAATAGAGTTCACATTATAATCTGGAATTCTACTTAAAAAGTCAGCGTTTTTATTTTCTTTACCCTTTTTGTATTTTATTTCGAAATTGTAATCCATTAATAATGTTTGCCATCGTGCTAATCGTCCTGAAGGATCCGAACAATTTTTTAGATAAATTAAAGGTTTATGGTCCGTATAGATTTGAATATTACTGGTTCCAAATAAATATGGTCTGAAATGTTTGCAAGAGTCAACGATTGCTAATAGTTCTTTTTCAGTGGTTGAATAATTTTTTTCCGTATTTGATAATGTTCTTGAATAATAGGCAATTGGTAAATCTTTTCCATGTTTTCCTTGCGAAAGAACTGAGCCTATAGCTTCATTTGATGCGTCTGTTGTTAAAATAAATGGTTTAGAAAAATCTGGGTAAATTAATAATGAATCGGTTGTTATTATGTTCTTCAGTTCAGAAAAAGCTTTCTGTTGTGATTCTCCCCAATCAAATTTTTGATCTTTTCTCAATAATGATGTAAGAGGTTTCGCAATTGCTGAAAAATCTTTAATGAATTTTCGATAATATCCAACAAATCCTAAGAAACTTTTAATCATTTTTGCGTTGGTTGGTTCCTTTAAATTCTTAATAGCTTCGACTTTTTTTGGGTCTGGTTTTACACCTTTATCCGTTATGATATGACCAAGATAAGTAATTTCTTTTTTCAAGAATTCACATTTGTCTGGTTGCAGTTTCAAATTATGTATTCTCAATTGATCAAATACTTTCCTTAATTTTTCGTTATGGTCTTGTAAAGAAGAGCCATATACAACAATGTCATCTAAATAACAAAAACAAACAATTCCTTGGAGTCCCGATAGAACAATATTCATTAGTCGTGCAAAAGTATTGGGCGCTGATTTTAATCCAAATGGCATTCTGTTAAATTCAAAATGTCCTGAAGGAGTACTGAATGCAGTTTTTTCTTTATCTTTTTCGTCCATTTCGATTTGATGAAAACCTGAGGCTAGATCTAATGTTGAAAAATAAATTGAGTTTCCTAACTGATCCAAAATTGTTTCAATATTAGGTAATGGATAATTATCTCCAACAGTTATTTCATTGAGTTTCCGATAATCTATCACTAATCTCCACTTTTTGATTCCTGAAGCGTCTGCTTTTTTGGGTACAACCCAAACTGTGCTGGAGTAGGGTGAATGTGAATTTTGAATTATGTCTTGTTCAAGCATTTTATTTATTTGCGTTTTCACTTCTTCTTCGTGAATTTTGGGATATCTATAAATTTTTGTGGAAATTGGAACTTGAGTTGTCGTAGGAATTTTATGTTTCAAAGTTTTTGTTGAGGTAAGAAAATCTCCAGGTAGATGGAATAAGTCTGAATAATGATTACAAATTTGCAATAAGGATTGTTTTTCTTCTGAATTCAAATGATCGGTACGTAGGTTTTCAAATAACAAGTGCTTCCTTTCATTCGGCGTCATTTGCTCGGTGAAATTAATCATTACATCAGGAATTATTTCTTCTAGTTCGAATTTCAATTTGTCAGTATCAATCGTTACGGTACTGTCTCTCAGATTCAGAATGGGTAGATAAGCCTTTTGTTTATTGTTCTTCACGAGTGCGTTCGGAATGAGTATACCATCGTCGATTTCGCGGTTTTTAATCACACCTTCAGATAAATTATTAATTAGGTTAACTTCAACGATCGTTTCACTGCGTGGTTGTAAGATTATTTTCTGAGGACTCTTGTTTTCAAAGGGAATAATTATGTCGTTGATGATTAAAGCTTTCTTATTATAATCAAGTACTGCGTTGTTTTTCTGTAAAAAGTCAACACCTAAAATTCCATCATAATTTTCAAAACGAACTTCATGACTTACAACTACTTGAGTCATTATGGGAAAAGTGAAATTTTCGAATTTAAGTTCGAGGTCGACTGTGCCTAAGGATAAAATTGGTTGGTTTGGATTTATTCCGTTGAATGAAACAACATTTTCACGATTTAATTTTGTGATATTAGGAATTAATGAATCGTGTTTCACTAAAGACATTGCTGCTCCACTGTCTATTAGAAATTTTATCTTTTTGTTTGGTGAATTTTCGACATTGAATGAAATTATTTGGAGTTCTGCTCCGTAATGATTTATTCGAATGCCTCCATATGCTGGCCATGGTCCAACTCTGGGACATTCGACAGAGTTTGACCTTTCGAGTTTAAAGAATCCTTTTCTACTTTATTGACTTTGGGATTTTGAGTATAATTATTTCGATTTTGTCTCTTTCTACAGTTTTCATAAACGTGTCCAGGTATTTTACAATACGTACAAAAGATTCTCTTGAAATTTGGGTTGAATTGATTAGGATTATGATTGGAATTTGCATTATGAGTATTATTGGAGGTTCCTGGCTGAGAATTGTTGTTGTTACGATAAGAGTTCCGACTTGATTGATGGTTGGAATTATTAGACCTTGGTTTTTTGCGACAATTTTGTGTGTTGTGGTTTTTCATTTTACAATAAGAACAGTAAAGTCCGGTTGAACTATTCGATTTATTTTTTGTATAATTGAGAATTTTTTCTTCTTGAAGGGCCATATTATAAGCTTCGTTCAAATTGTCGATATCTCGAGCTCTTAACATTTGAGATATTTCCGGTTTGCAATGAATGATAAATCTTCTCAATGCAGTTCTTTGAATTGATTTCTTAATCGCGGTGAATTCGTCTAGTTCGGAAGATAGATATTCAGCTTGGATACATTCATTTTTGATTTTTTCGACTCTTTTGAAGAAATCGGTAATTCCCTCATTCGAATATTGACGAAGTGTTTCTAGTTCTTCATGGCTTTGTGCGACATGCTTTGTTTGACTGTAATACGTTTTCAGTTTGGTTTTTGGGGTTGTCCAATCACTTATTTCATCAATATCGATTTCATTTATGACATTTGTGGATAATTGTGATACTACGAATAGAAAAAGACTTGGAATTTGATTTGGTTGAGCCAATGAAAATGCTGAATTCACATTTGTTATAAAAGTGTTGAGTTCCGTCCTGTCGCCATTGAATGTTTTTATGAATTTGAATAGAACAGTTAATGGTAATTCTTCAAATGGTTCGTCGTCACTTAGATTATCATTCGCGGTGCCTGGTTTTTCTCCTTTGAAAGACATTTTGTGCAGTTTTTATATACTTTACAAAGTTTCAAAAATTTGACTCACTTTTGGTTGCGGTGTTTGGGTGGGGCCTTCCGTCGAGGTGCTCCTCTGACTTTGCGTCCGGAAGTTCTGGTTGATTGGTGTTGATCCCTCTGGCTCTGGCTTTGGCTCTGGCTCTAGGTTACCCTTGGATTGATTCTTTGGTGATCCCTTTCTGGCGATCCCTTGTTGAATTGTGGTGGTCCCTTTTTCTGGTGACCCCTTGTTGCGTTGAGGTGATCCCTATCCGGCGATCCCTTGTTGTCCCTTTGTGGGCTGATTATTTGTTGTCCCTCTTGGGGTTGGTTTTGTTTTGTTGTCCCTCTTGGGGTTGTTGGGTACCTCTGGGTGATCAACTTTGTGGTTAATCCCTGATCAACTTTCTTTTTGATTAATCCCACTTCTGACACCAAAAATTCGTGTCGTATTCCTGATGCGAACTTTTGGGTTTTTAAAAAGGTTCTTCTGACACCAGGTGGCTTTTTAGAGAAGACACCAAAACTCGTCGAATGGTCGTTGGAATTGAAACTGTGCACTTAACTTAACTTGATTTATTTACTGGTTATGGTTACAGGTCACTTTTACACTTAACTGGTACTTAGAGCTACTATACGTATGAATTACAATATGCGATACGTGTGGTATGATTACTTAAGCGGAACTAACGTTCTATACGACAGTCTGGGCGGAACTGCTTCGCAGTTTGAGGAAGTCTCTTTTATATTATTTTAATATTGCTTATTCAGCAAAGTTATTTTTAGTAACAATAATGGGATTTTTTGTATACAACAATATACATCAATTCTGCTTGTGTAGCAACTACGATAAGTCGACAGTGGCGGCCCGTGACACTATGAGATGGTGAGGCATATCAGAAAAAACATGAACCTCAAGGGATCGCCAAAAACGGTTTGCTAAAAGCAAAGTTCGCAATAAAGGATAAATGTAAATTCATTCATTCATTCATTGCTGTATCCCGTTACCGGAAATAAATCTACAAAAAGAAGAAGAAAAAAAAAAAAAAAAATTGGAACAGACTTGTAACTTCTTAGTGCTAGTTGCGATTGTGTGCCCTCCTGTGACTAAAGAGACCCAACCGTGACCTGCAGATCCTTCCACACTCAGGGCATGGATAGTCTCCAACCAGATCTGGCCGCCGCTGTATCCTTCTCGATTCTCCATTATAACTGTGGACCAAAGACCTCCACTGTGACCTGTCTAACGCTAGTTGTTCCCAGTTATGATTAGCATTAACTGATTTTAGGGATTGATGTAGTGTATCCTTAAACCGCTTATACTGGCCTCCTGGTTTCCGGGCTCCCTCAGTGAGTTCGCCGTATAGAGCTATTTTGGGGAGTCTTGTGTCTTGCATCCTCAGAATGTGGCCGCTCCATCTGAGTCGGGCCCTCGTTACTTGAGTCTCAATTGTTGTACAACTCGCGCGCTGCAAGACTTCTGCATTCGAAACTTTGTGGAACCATCTGATGTGCATTATCTGTCTTAGATGACGTTGCTGCGTCTGTTCAAGCTGTTTAATATGTCGCCTGTAGGGAGTCCAGCTTTCGCTTCCGTAAAGAAGCGTTGGGAGGACCACTGCTCTGTAAACAGCTGTCTTGGTCTTCAGATTGAGGTCGTGATTCTGGAACACTCTGTCCTTCAGCTTCCAGAATGCCCGTGATGCCGAATTGATACGGTTGTGTATTTCCGTGTCAAGGTTAGCCCTAGTATTTATGAAGCTTCCCAAGTATTTGAACTGCTCGACCTGTTCTAGAGTTTCATTGTCCAGGCTGATATCTGTTTGAAGGCTTTCTGGCGGACTTACCAGGATTTTGGTCTTGTCAATATTGAGTCTAAGGCCTAAAGCTTCGTATATATGTTTATAGGTGTCCATCATTATCTGTAGATCCTCTGAGCTGCTAGCGATGAGTGAACAGTCGTCTGCATATTGAAGTTCCGTGATAAACTTAGTACGGGTTTTTGCTCTGAGGCGCTTCAGGTTAAACAGGCCTCCATCAAATCTGAATCTTATCCCAACACCTCTTACGGGCATGCTCATGTCAGCAATTATCGATACAGCTATGGCGAAAATATTGAACAGTAAAGGCGCTAATACGCAGCCTTGTTTTATTCCAGAGTTGGTTGAGAAATGGTCGGTTGTAGAGCCATTATGCTGTATTCTAGCGGTGTTGTTGGTATGAAGGCTTTTACACACTGCCAGGAATTTTTCGGGTACTCCTAGACGTGCCATGATTTTCCAGAGCGCTCTCCGATTCACCGAGTCGAATGCCTTGCTTAAATCGATGAAGGCTGTATAAATCCTTGATTGTTGTTCACGGGCCTTTTCTTGTAGCTGTCGCAGTGTAAAAATTAGGTCCACCGTACCTCGATTTGGTCGAAAGCCGCACTGGGATTCAGGTAAAAGCTTCTCTAAGAGTGGAACCAGACGATTAGCCATAATCTTCGAGAGAATTTTACTGGCCACATTAAGCAACGATATGCCCCTGTAATTGTTGCAATTCGACGTATCGCCTTTGTTCTTATAGAGGTTGATAACTAAAGCGTCTCTGAAGTCTTGTGGCACATCTCCCTGTTCCCAGATCTTGCGGAATAGTATTAGGAGACTATTGACAATGTCCTCATCCATGGCTTTGAATATCTCCGCCGGAATGCCGTCTAGACCAGGTGACTTATCATTTTTCATATTTTTAATCGCGCTTATGATTTCCGACATTGAAATTTGGTCATCAAGCGATGTCATCGGACTATACGCGGGAAGCAGGTCTAAAATGGATAAATCCGAGTCGTTATTTTGATTCAAGACCTGTGAGTAATGCTCCTTCCATCTTTCGAGAATTTTTCTATCATCAGTTAGAATAGCTCCATGAGCATCTCTTATAGGAAAGCTAGCTTTTCTGCTTGGACCGTAAACAGTTTTAATAGCTTCGAAAAAACGCCTGTAGTCATGGTTATCGGCGTAAGCTTGTATTTCCCTAGCTTTTTCTTTCCACCAGCTGTCCTTGATTTTTCTTATTTCTTGACGGACCTCGCGTTTTATGTTTATGAAACCTATTTGGGCTGCAACATCGCCAGGCTTGTTAATTGCGGTTTTCATCGCTTTGTGTTTTGCGTCCAAAAGGGGTGCGATATGAGTTTCGCTGTCGGCAAACCAGTCTGGGGATTTTCGGGAGCGTTCTGTGCCCAGTATTTCTTTCGCTGTATTTGTAAGGAATGACTTGAAACGGAGCCAATGAGTCTCAATGTCGTCGTTATAATCCGGTGGTGTTAGGTTATCTTTGACGGCAGCTGTGAATCTGTCCTTTGTAGAAGGGTTTTGTAGTTTGGATATTTGAAGGCGCTCTCTTAGATACTTCGGCTTGCGTTGGTATTTTGGGCGCATTGAGATTTTCATTCTCGAGATTACCAGCCTATGATCAGTCCAGCACTCCAGATCTGCTCTGGGTTTAGTGACCAACACCTCTTTCAGATCTTTCCTTCTCACGATCACATAGTCGAGGGTATGCCAATGCCCTGAGCGCGGGTGGCGCCAGGTCCCCCTTGAATTGGCTCTCGTAATAAAATAGGTGTTCGTTATACACAGATTGTGTTCTGCACAAAGAGCCAGCAGACGTTCTCCATTCGAATTGATGCTGTCTGTGCCGTGTTTCCCTATTATTCCCGGCCATAGTTCTGAGTCTTGACCTCTGCCCACTCTAGCGTTGAAGTCTCCAAGGAGAATAATTCGTTCCCGTTTTGGGATTTTACCCAATGTAGCAACGAGTGTTTCGTAAAAAGTGTCCTTTAAGTTGTCAGAGGAGTTCAAAGTGGGTGCGTATACTGCAATGATGTTCACAAACGTGTTATTCGCTGCAGGAAAACGTAGGGTCATTAGACGTTCTGAGATACCAACTGGATTTTCGGTAAGTTTGGCGGCCAGGTCGTTTCTAATGGCAAAGCCTACGCCATGTTGTCTGATTTCGCCTTCCGGCAAGCCTTTCCAGAAAAAAGTATACGCTTGTTCTACCAAGCTACCTTCGTCCGAAAAGCGTGTTTCGCTTAAAGCAACTATTGCAATGGATGTTCGTTGCAGTTCCTTATCGATTAGGGCAGTACGCCTCTCTGGTCGGTCGGCCTTGGGGTTGTCTAGCAAGGTTCTGACGTTCCATGCTGCAAAAGCTATGTGCTTTTCATTGGTGTTTGTTCGATGATTCACTCGCTCAGGCACCCTCCCCCGGAGATCCGAATGGGAGGGTATTTTACCTCCGGATACGAATTTTGTCCTGTTCGACTGATCCATCTTTTTGTAGGAGCTGCGTTAGAAGGTGTTCAAAAGCTGCACTGGTAACGCTGTCAGTGCAACTTTGGTTGCGGCTACGACTAGATTATCTTGTGGCACAGGTATCCTGAGACGACAAGGTCTGAGACGTAACTTGAGCAACGCAGAGAGCCATTTCCTGCTCAAGCCAATGTTTAGGCTACGTAATTGTGGGAAACAGAGTTATACCGCTCATGTTCGGTCGCCAGAGCCTCGTTCGTAAGAACAGGGTGCACCGCGAGTAGGTGAGGTTGGCATTTGAGAGGAGAGGCTATAAAACGCATCCTTTCCCCTTACACCCCTATGTAAATAGCTATTAGGAATTAACTATTATTTTTATTCTCTAAAAATCGGTTCGTTATATGCGAAAGTTCGCTGAAAACGGAGCCGTTGTAAGCGAACACTACTGTATACAAGGTGTTTTCAAAGGTAAGGCTTTTTTTTGGAACTCATCAATTAAGTCGTTCCACCAAAAATTGTCTACATAAAATATCCAAGATGGCTGATATACAACTACTAGAAGTTCGACGAAATTTCATTAAATTTCAAGTACGGGACTGTGGAAGATGACTCCGTCATCGCAAAAACGAAACACAACATATAAACATATGGCTGGACAATGAATGGTTCAGTACCAAGTTCATCGGATTAGATGCATCAGGTCACATTTGAAAGAATCATAATTGGTATATCGTTCAATTCAGGATGAAAAAAAAATTAGAAAATCGAGGCAGTTTCTTGAAAGTGCTATGGTAGTTATGTTGAAAAAGTGCTATGATATTTCCCCATTTCATCTCATTTTCAGGACAATTGTTGGAATGTTCGAACAAGAAGATTGTGATGCCCATTGTGAAAAAATTCGTGAATAATTTAAACCAATTTTATTGGTGAGATTTTGAGTATTCTCTGGAGAATTCTCTACCAAATTTTGGTATGAAAAGAGCAGAGATTATTTTGTATGCAACTGAACAGTGAATTCTACCGAAAGTGCGTATGTAACGGTAAAGAATTTACGGCGCATGAATTCTCCAGTAAATTCTCTAGAGAATTCTCGGCTGTTGCAAACGGGCTAAAGTTACTAAAAAATAATGAGAACAATTCGGCAATTCTAAATTTCCATTTTCATTACCACGTAAATATCGAACGAGCCAACATCCTAAACGAAAACACATGGTCAAATCAGGAGATAAGATTTTTCTTACTGCTTTGCGATAATTCACCTAACAAACGGTCTAAGGTGTATAAGGATCTATTTCAGTATTAATTTTCAAATTTTTTCTTCCAACTTTTATTCTTGGTGAAACGCTTCATTTTAACCACTTCTATTCCGTTGAAAAAAAAGGCTCACCTTCGGAAACACCTGTATACATATCTACACATAGGAAAATAATTCTTTGCCCGATAATTCTTTTAAACTTCACGTATTTTTGGTAGATCCAAGCGCTATCTCCCGCTTCCCGAACAGTGCAAAATAATTGCAGTTTGCCGAGGACATGGAATGTTCGCTGTACGAGAGCCGAGGCATGCCTCAAAATGATCATTAGAAGCAGAAGCCGCTTTCAAAGGCGTGTGGATATATTCGCGTCGCGTCGATGTAGATCACGCGCTACGCTAGACAAGGAAGCGCGTAGGCATGCCTCAAACCTCTTACTTCTCAAAGAGGAAGTGAGATGAATATAGAAGAATCGTAAGATTGAGCAGGATTATTATTGAAAACAGAGTGCCGTACGGTATGATGGGAAAATTCGAAAATTGGACTGAAAAGATGATGAAATGGATTATTAAAATATTCGATTAATACGTGTAATCTCCAGCATTTATTTGGTGAGGCAATGCCTCATAGGACAAGCCGCCACTGTAAGTCGATTAAACTATTTTGTTATAAAGGATCAAATAATAGGTAGCTTTATGTTCGGAGTGTCGCACAAGAAGTCATACTTTTTCTTCAATGTGAAAAAAAAATTTGCCCTTTACGACCCTCGAAATCTCATCAAGAATGTGAGAAATTCCTTCTAAAAAAGGGACATTGCAGTCGGAGGTGCCGCACTGGTGCGAATATTTCTTGGAGTTGCATAAAAGAAACGTACCTACCAAATTGACTTTAGGAATACTCTTTCTCGTGCTCTTCTGAAGGTAAATGAAAAGTCATATAAACTCAAACGCCTTTTAGAGAATGAAGGTTAAACTCGCTATCCAGATCTTCAGCAAAACCTTGTATTCAACCATGATGACAGTAATTTTAACTGGTGAGCTGAAGTCTACAAGACAACAGAACAAATCCTTCTGAAAATGAATGATCTTTTTGAGTGCCCCAAATCTCAGGCAAAATTTTAGGGCAATTATCTTCGGAAACTTGTGTCGCCTGTGTCGGACAAAAATACCACAGCCAACCAAACTTAAAAAAAATCAGTTGATTTCATTAAGTCCTGGACTGTAGAGAAACATGTACCATATTGTTTTAATGGTTTAATACCTACCATCAATGGCGTCTTTTTGTTATGGAAAGAGACAATAAAATCAAAACCTTACTTGATCACGAGTCGTCTTAACCAGCACTCAATCGAGAATTTATTCCCGAAAATAAGACCTCAGCACGATGTTTCAGATTTGGGTTGCAGTTGGTCATGACGGGTTGTCTAGAAAAATGTACAGAAAATTCCAACTGCCAGGAAGATGGTGATTTCCAACTTACCACAATAAGGGAAGCCTATTGTGGTAAACTATATCCGATAGATTGCCACCGCCTTTTTATTTATTTTTGTTATTAAGAAATTTATATAACTGAACTGGGCAAAATAATGCAATTGGCAGCTGTTGTAGTCTTTAGAGGGCTAGGTCGCGGATAAGGAGGGTGTTTAGTTTTAAATGAAATTAAAATTAATTTATTGGGCGCCACCAGATTTCTATTTCACAATTAAATGCAATGATGTTGAAAATTACACAAAATCTGGAAAGTGTATTATAGAAAATTGGAATATATCATATGTGAGGAAAATTAAATGATGAAGAAAATATGAAACTTCATTAATATCTATTGAACCAAAATTCCCAAAAATCCCAAGGTACCTTGTTGAATCTAATCCTAAAATACTTATTCCTAATTATTTACAAAGTAATTCTACAAATTGCTCAAAATGGACAGATCTGACCTTTCTCCTGATCGATTTTTAATTCCAAGCGCCTTTTGATAGGCGGTGGATCCTGCCTTGAGAAATGGAAAAGAACAGCACACAAATCTCCTTTCAAAATGTTCTTCAATTTCAAATATTGAGAGGAAAGTCTTTATGAGAGCTCCCTCAGTCCCTAACATAATTATAATATAAGTAACCTAATTTAATTCTCGAGGAACATGTTAATAGGACTTACCCCTTGTAGGAGGAAAGCTAATAAAATTCTTGAATTCCTGATACAGTATTTGTACAGTTCGGAACATCCAAATCGGTGAATACAAATGGAGCAGATACACTATAGATATACTCTCAACTGAAATACAATGTATTGAATTAGAGAAAGGACGTGAAATCTTCGGTTGTTACACTTACGTATTAACTGAAGAACGAATATTAACACCCTCAATTCCAGGATGTAGATAGTAATTGCGAAATGAGATATAGATAAAATTAAAAAGGTACAAACCTGAATTACAAAGGAAGCACATGAGTTTCTCAAGATCAAATCTTGAATGATGAATATTTAAAGTTAAAGCACGCTGATATATCTTTTAACAGCTTAATAAATATTAGATTGGAGAATTATAAAATAATTTGGAGACCAATATATGAATGTCGCAAAAAAAGAATCGAGTCTGCCTGCACAAAAAAAGTTCTAACTATAAATATTTGATGTGGAGGAAGGATGAACCTTATCCAACCCCTAGGTTACGATCATAATCTGCTTCTTTATAGGTTTACTGCTGAATCCTTAATTGAGTGAATATGAATATTGTACATTGCTACAGGAACATAACAAAATATTTTGACCAGATTGGTAAGGAGTACTTCACGTACCAGATGGAGGAAGAGAAAAAGATCTACGCAGTTATAAGACATCTCCCAATAGATGCTGACCTAGATTTAATACAAAATGATCTAAAGGTCCAAGGAATCCATGACGCCGAGGTGTCCAGAATGACATCCAATAAAACCAAAAAGTTTATACCCTTATACCTGGTAAAAACTCAGAGAAAGGAGATTTTCGAAATAAGACGCCTCTACAATCTCTGCATTGTAGTGGAATCAAAAAGAAGGGCAGAAAATCCAAGTCAATGCTTCAGATGCCAGAGGTACGGACATGCCCAAAACAAGTGCTCTTTTCCATACAGATGCGTCAAATGTTTGGGCAATCATTGTACAAAAGATTGCGAACTTACCAGAAAAGGTGAGGAGAGAAATGCCACATGCGTTCTGTGCGGTGAAGAAGGCCATCCAGCAAGCTACAAAGGATGTAGCGAATTCAAATTAGTTACAAGGAAGAGGAAAACAGGCCAGAAATCGGTTCAGCAGAGCACGATTCCTCAAAAAGTCCAGGAGAAAAAGAAGCCCATCCCCTCCAAAGTAGACGACAAGAAAAAAGAAGTACCCAAACCAGAACAGAGGAAGGAGCAACTGAAAATGCCCCAAACTAAACTTACGATCAACAAAACAAAAGAAAACAGAAAAGTTTGTGAATCCGCCGACGATCTAGACACTTTTACTGAAAAAATTTTCAACAAAATCATGTTGAAAATTGAAAGAGAGATGGAGAAAAAACTCCAAGGAATGTTCAGTAAACTGAAATAATGGAACATACAACTAGGAAAAATTCCCTTAAAATAGTCTCCTGGAACATAAAAGGGGTCAGAACTCGAAAACCCGAGATAGAAGAAATAATATCAGAGAGAAAACCTGATATTATAGCCTTATAGGAAACAAGAATACAACCAAATACGCGATTGAATATTGCCTTACTGGTTAGACGAGATCTGAAACACTATTTTAAAGGAAGATCTGACGAGTCACAAATAGAAATAGTGACGATTGTTGCTGAAATAAATCGACAAAGAGTCGAAGTCACATCGGCATATAAAAGACCCCCAAATAACTTATTGGAAGAAGAAATCAACAACTTACTAGATGGAACAAACCCGAAAATCTGCATCGGAGATTTTAATTGCAAATCTCCAGAATGGAACAGCAGGATGGAAAACAGAAATGGCAGAAAACTGAAAGATCTCGCTGAAAAACATGAAGATATCGTTATTGGACCTGAAGAACCAACGTACCTAGCATTCGGAAATGGATTACCAGATATAATTGATATCGCAATTATGAAAAATATCACTAGAGAATTCTCGATAGAAACCTTGTGGGACGGAACCTCTAACCACAACCCCATCGAATTAACAATAGGAGAAGGGCCAAGAAGAGAACTAATGCAAACAAGAGAATACACCGATTGGACTCAATATAGCCATCTGATACAATCGGAGGTAACAGAAATACCAACAATCAACACACCGGAAGACCTAGAAAGAGCAGTTGATAAACTAGAGAAGAATATACTAGATGCCTACAAAAAGAGCACAAAGAAAATAACGAGACCAGCACCGATACATCCACACGGTGATACACCCAGAAAATCAAAGATCTCATCAGGGAAAATCGGAGACTAAGAAAAACATACAGGCTCAACAAAACAGATATAAATAAGAGAAATCTAAACCGACACAGCCAAATTCTAAAAAATGCCCTGAAGGACATGAGAACAAATAGATGGAACAAAAGAGTTCAAGAACTGAATACTATCGATCATTCTGCATGGAAAATGCAAAAATGTCTGAGAAGAGAAAAGACTAA
The DNA here is from genome assembly GCF_907165205.1 of Coccinella septempunctata. Lineage (NCBI taxonomy): Eukaryota > Metazoa > Arthropoda > Insecta > Coleoptera > Coccinellidae > Coccinella > Coccinella septempunctata. Next base: position 13,185,000 of record NC_058191.1, read on the forward strand.
AATACCACCTCTCCACGGAGAAAGAGGAATGGCATATACGAATATCGATAAAGCAGAAGCACTGGCGGACTCGATCGAAAGAGAATCGAGAATAAATTACAGACCTGATGACGATAATGACGAACTGGAAGAACTAGTAGAGAACAACGAAGAAGAAATGGACGAACCACCAGTAGACGACAAAATAGAAAAACCATCTTCTCCATTTGAAATAAAAGAGATAATCAGAAGCTTGAAAAATAAAAAAGCTCCCGGAAGTGATAAAATAACGAATGCTATGTTGAAGAAATTACCTGGAAAAGGTATAGCTGCTCTCACAAATATTGCAAACGGTATAATGAGGACTGAACACTATCCGGAAAAGTGGAAAACTGCAGAAGTCATAGTGTTCAACAAACCAGGCAAAGATAAAAAATTCCCCCAAAACTACAGGCCGATAAGTTTATTGTCCGCCCTAGGAAAAGTAGTAGAAAGGGTAATCGCTAGGAGGCTTACAGAAGAAACTGAAAATCTTAATCTCATTCCAGCAGAGCAATTCGGATTCAGAAGAGATCACTCAACTGAACAGCAATTACTAAGACTCACAGAATACATAACAGAAGGATTTCAAAATAAACAAGCAACAGGTCTTGTACTACTAGATGTCGCCAGAGCATTCGACAGAGTATGGCATGAAGGATTGATTTACAAAATGTGATATGCTGGATATTCAATGAAACTGTGCAAGTTGATTAGGAATTATTTGAGGAACAGAAGATTTTACGTGAAAGTGGAAGGAGAAAACTCCACAACCAGATATATGGAAGCAGGGGTGCCTCAAGAGTCAGTACTTGGCCGTTACTGTATAACATATATATTCACGATATACCAAAATCTCCAAGGACTATGCTGACACTATATGCCGACGACACAGGAATCGCAATGCGACATCGCAAGCCAGAAATCATAGAAGGAATATTACAAGAAGCTATAGATGAAATAAATGACTGGTGTATTAAATGGAAAATAAAGCTCAACGGACAAAAGAGCCAAGCGATATTACTGCAGAAGAGGAGACTAAGAACTACAACAAATCTAGAGGTAGATGGAGAAGAAATCGAATGGAAAAACGAAGCGAAATATTTAGGTATCACCCTAGACAAAGGTCTAACTTGGAGAAGCCATATCAAACAAGCCGTTGACAAAACCAAGGCAGCGATGAATATGCTCTACCCGCTGATAGGTAGAAAGAGCCACATGTCAAATGAGACAAAATTGAAAATAATCAAAGCCGTTGCTAGACCGCAACTGACTTATGGATCAGGTGCTTGGGGATTCGCGGCAAAGAGCCATATACAAAGAATTCAGGCAACAGAAAACAAGCCACTACGATGTGCCATAGATGCGCCTTGGTTTGTCAGGAACAAACAGATATAGCGAGATTTGAAGTGGGAAACCATCACCGAATTTATGAAGAGGAAAGCTGAAAAGTTATTCGAAACAGCGAAGGAATTTCCGAACGAAGAACTCAGGAGACTAGTGGACTACGATCCGGAGGAAGACAGAAGAAGAATGAGAATTTACAAAAGGAGACCGCGAGATCAATTGAGGAGAGATTAAAATGAGTACGTAAACTTATTAAAACTATACTAAGAAGAGATATCCGAAATGGACGAACATGAAAACCCTAGCACGACAATGTGCAAGAAGAAATCAACTTTTTTTTTTATAGCAGGGGGAATCTGCGACCGTGAAAACACGGGGCTCTATCTCTCGCCCAGAGGAACCCATTTCTAGGGAACACTGTGGGGTTACTCACTCTCCTGAGTTCGCGACCCACTAAACCTAACCTGCTTTTTATTGGTTCCGGGCATTTGCCTATAAACCATTTATCCCTTAATCGGTTAATTTCTTCTTGCACATTGTCGTGCTAGGGTTTTTATGTTCGTCCATTTCGGATATCTCTTCTTAGTATAGTTTTAATAAGTTTTCGAACTCATTTTAATCTCTCCTCAATTGATCTCGCGGTCTCCTTTTGTAAATTCTCATTCTTCTTCTGTCTTCCTCCGGATCGTAGTCCACCAGTCTCCTGAGTTCTTCGTTTGGATGTTCCTTCGCTGTTTCGAATAACTTTTCAGCTTTCCTCTTCATAAATTCGGTGATGGTTTCCCACTTCAAATCACGATATATCTGTTTGTTCCTGACAAACCAAGGCGCATCTATGGCACATCGTAGTAGCTTGTTTTCTGTTGCCTGAATTCTTTGTATATGGCTCTTTGCCGCGAATCCCCAAGCACCTGATCCATAAGTCAGTTGCGGTCTAGCAACGGCTTTGATTATTTTCAATTTTGTCTCATTTGACATGTGGCTCTTTCTACCTATCAGCGGGTAGAGCATATTCATCGCTGCCTTGGTTTTGTCAACGGCTTGTTTGATATGGCTTCTCCATGTTAGACCTTTGTCTAGGGTGATACCTAAATATTCCGCTTCGTTTTTCCATTCGATTTCTTCTCCATCTACCTCTAGATTTGTTGTAGTTCTTAGTCTCCTCTTCTGCAGTAATATCGCTTGGCTCTTTTGTCCGTTGAGCTTTATTTTCCATTTAATACACCAGTCATTTATTTCATCTATAGCTTCTTGTAACATTCCTTCTATAATTTCTGGCTTGCGATGTCGCATTGCGATTCCTGTGTCGTCGGCATATAGTGTCAGCATAGTCCTTGGAGATTTTGGTATATCGTGAATATATATGTTATACAGTAACGGCCCAAGTACTGACCCTTGAGGCACCCCTGCTTCCATATATCTGGTTGTGGAGTTTTCTCCTTCCACTTTCACGTAGAATCTTCTGTTCCTCAAATAATTCCTAATCAACTTGCACAGTTTCATTGAATATCCAGCATATCTCATTTTGTAAATCAATCCTTCATGCCATATTCTGTCAAATGCTCTGGCGACATCTAGTAGTACAAGACCGGTTGCTTGTTTATTTTGGAATCCTTCTGTTATGTATTCTGTGAGTCTCAGTAATTGCTGTTCAGTTGAGTGGTCTCTTCTGAATCCGAATTGCTCTGCTGGAATGAGATTCAGATTTTCAGTTTCTTCTGTAAGCCTCCTAGCGATTACCCTTTCTACTACTTTTCCTAGGGCGGACAATAAACTTATCGCCTGTAGTTTTGGGGGAATTTCTTATCTTTGCCTGGTTTGTTGAACACTATGACTTCTGCAGTTTTCCACTTTTCCGCATAGTGTTCAGTCCTCATTATACCGTTTGCAATATTTGTGAGAGCAGCTATACCTTTTCTAGGTAATTTCTTCAACATAGCATTCGTTATTTTATCACTTCCGGGAGCTTTTCTATTTTTCAAGCTTCTGATTATCTCTTTTATTTCAAATGGAGAAGTTGGTTTTTCTATTTTGTCGTCTACTGGTGGTTCGTCCATTTCTTCTTCGTTGTTCTCTACAAGATCTTCCAGCTCGTCATTATCGTCATCAGGTCTGTAATTTATTCTCGATTCTCTTTCTATCGAGTCCGCCAGTGCTTCTGCTTTATCGATATTCGTATATGCCATTCCTCTTTCTCCGTGGAGAGGTGGTATTTTAGTCTTTTCTCTTCTCAGACATTATTGCATTTTCCATGCAGAATGATCGATAGTATTTAGTTCTTGAACTCTTTTGTTCCATCTATTTGTTCTCATGTCCTTCAGGGCATTTTTTAGAACTTGGCTGTGTCGGTTTAGATTTCTCTTATTTATATCTGTTGTAACGTGGTTTACTCGGAGAAACCCAATCTCGAGCGCCAGCTATTCTTTTCAATAGGAAGAATAGCAAACCTACCAGAGTAGCTGCTATCCGGAGACAGAGCTCGGTGTTGTCTAGGGTAGTAGCGACAACGAAGAAGTCAAAATCGAATTATGTAAAAGTTTATTCACACCTTCGGAAACTAGTTATATGTACAAGGGAGATATGTGAGATATGAGTGATTCTATAAGTGAAAATATATTCGGGAAATCCTATCCGGTCACGAGCACTTTATGAAATTTATACCGGGTGTAGGGAAAAATTAACGGTTCAATAAAAATGCGCCAACCAGAACTGACGAATGCTAAGGACTTGCTATACGGTATCGGTATGTAGTTGTATTTCTCCGGAAATGAAACACAATAAGGGCGGATCTGTTCGAGACTTTTATTCGCTGCCCCAAGGGTTATAACACGCCATGACTGACAGCGAAGAAAATGTCTATTTTTAACGCAACTACGGGATTTCAGTGACTACGTGCGGTATCTCTCATTCTCTGCCCCAAGGATTATAGCACGCCATGACTGACAGAAAAGAAGAGATTTCGGATTTAACACTTATGACGCGGACAGGGGGGTTGACGGAACTCTCCCTTCAGTACCCCAAGGGTTAACACGCCATGACTGATAGCGAAGGGAAAAGTCAGACTCGCGAAACAGGGTAAAGAACGACAAAATACAACAGAAAACGATACAGTACAGCAGTGTCAAAGATAAGGAAGTAACGGCGTAGGTCTAACAAAGAAATTGAACGGTACAGACGGGGACCTACCTCCTTTGTTTCAAGCACTCGAAACTCAAAGGATTTAAAAGAAAAACTAAAAAATTAACTCTAAGCACTGATGTCAACACAAAATGATTATTCTTCAACGGCGAAAGAAATACCGAAAATTAACTGAATCTAAAAAGAAGTCACCACGTTAGAAAGCGAAAAATCGAAAACACTGAAGCGAAGTGAAAGCACTGAAGTAAAAGTCAAAAGTCAGCCGAAGAACTGAAGTAACAGTCGAAAAGTGACCGTCGCGGGGGGAAAATTTGCTTTTATAGGCATATCCCCTCTCACGGTAAAAATCTGAAAATTCCAGAATGCGACAAGAATGAAAAACGTCGTCAGCTCCGGTTTATCGCATATCAACAGATGAAAAACGTCGAAATCTTCAGCGGCATGTAAGAAAAACAACGTGAAATACAGATAAGCGGTTTTTTACATTTACTCTGCCTATCGGAATGAACGTACGGAATATTCGAGAATTAAAATATTTTCAAAGACGGAAACTTAAAACGAAAGAAATGCACTAAGATGAACTCCAATTTTCCTCAGAAAACTGGACTTCAGTGATGTCCTGTGAATTTTTGTAACGTGGTTTACTCGGAGAAGCCTTAATCTCGAGCGCCAGCTATTCTTTTCAATAGGAAGAATAGCAAACCTACCAGAGTAGCTGCTAGCCGGAGACAGAGATCGATGTTGTCTAGGGTGGTAGCGACAACGAAGAAGTCAAAATCGAATTATGTAAAAGTTTATTCACACCTTCGGAAACTAATTATATGTACAAGGGAGATATGTGTGATATAAAATATGAGTTATTCTATCAGTGAAAATACATTCGGGAAATCTTATCCGGTCACGAGCACTTTATGAAATTTATACCGGGTGTAGTGAAAAATTAACGGTTCAATAAAAATGCGCCAACCAGAACTGACGAATGCTAAGGACTTGCTATACGGTATCGGTATGTAGTTGTATTTCTCCGGAAATGAAACACAATAAGGGCGGATCTGTTCGAGACTTTTATTCGCTGCCCCAAGGGTTATAACACGCCATGACTGACAGCGAAGAAAATGTCTATTTTTAACGCAACTACGGGATTTCACTGACTACGTGCGGTATCTCTTATTCTCTGCCCCAAGGGTTATAGCACGCCATGACTGACAGAAAAGAAGAGATTTCGGATTTAACACTTATGACGCGGAACGCGGACAGAGGGGGTTGACGGAACTTTCCCTTCAGTACCCCAAGGGCTAGGGCGGATCTGTTCGAGACTTTTATTCGCTGCCCCAAGGGTTATGACACGCCATGACTGACAGCGAAGAAAATGTCTATTTCGCGCAACAGGGTAAAGAACGATAAAATACAACAGAAAACGATACAGTACAGCAGTGTCAAAGTTAAGGAAGTAACGGCGTAGGTCTAACAAAGAAACTGAACGGTACAGACGGGGACCTACCTCCTTTGTTTCAAGCACTCGAAACTCAAAGGATTTAAAAGAAAAACTAAAAAATTAACTCTAAGCACTGATGCAAACACAAAATGATTATTCTTCAACGGCGAAAGAAATACCGAAAATTAACTGAATCTATGAAAGAAGTTACCACGTTAGAAAGCGAAAAATCGAAAATACTGAAGCGAAGTGAAATCACTGAAGTAAAAGTCGAAAGTGACCGTCGCGGGGGGAAATTTGCTTTTATAGGCATATCCCCTCTCACGGTAAAAATCTGAAAATTCCAGAATGCGACAAGAATGAAAAACGTCGTCAGCTCCGGTTTATCGCATATCAACAGATGAAAAACGTCGAAATCTTCAGCGGCATGTAAGAAAAACAACGTGAAATACAGATAAGCGGTTTTTTAAATTTACTCTGCCTGTCGGAATGAACGTACGGAATATTCGAGAATTAAAATATTTTCAAAGACGGAAATTTAAAACGAAAGAAATGCACTAAAATGAACTCCAATTTTCCTCAGAAAACTGGACTTCATTACACCCTCTTCAGCTCGGAAGAAATTAACTTACGATGAAATAGTGAGCTTAATTTCACGACTCTATCTACCCCTAGAAATAATGACCGTACTTTCGCGCGCGTCACCGATATACTCGTGACCAATTTACAACTCAATCAAGTACTTATCCTCTCTATGGTTGGAATGGTAGTTCCAATGCGCACGCAGAAACGTCAGCGTCAGTCACCCCGGCGCAGGTCTCCGCCATCTTGTCAAAGAACTTTGTTCAGCGTTCCGTGGATAAATGGTGTATAATAGAGGAAAATCTTCTTTCTCTATGTGGAAATTCATCTTCATCGCTGGTCGGAAACGTGCCATGTTTCATTCCTCCGGTGAGTACCTAATTTAACCGTGTTTGGCGGATGTTTGAATTCCATCGTGGTTTTGTAGGTTACCCAGGATTCGTGGGAGCTGCAACAGGTGGAAGACCTCCGGTACGTGGGGCGCAATGGACCGGTTCACCCCTTCCGACCTGGCTATACGGACGTTGGGACTCTCGGAGCCGGCATGAGACTTGCAGGTGGGTAATTTCTAACAATAAACTCTCCAATCTTCATCGTTCCTCGTGGTCAACTTTTCTTCTTGGAACGGTTTTTCTCTGTATTCTGCTTTCAGGTAGACGGTGTTTTCTTCAGGTAACAGTGTTAAATTGACGGTACAATAATTTCGATTCGGTTCAGGACAGAAATTGGTTAGATCTATTGGATTAATAGACGGATATACTCAGTTGCAAGGTGAAACAGTATCCTTTATTGGTATTCCTTACATAAGTAACAGATTTTTCGGACAGTTTTAACAGGTTTGATTTATAATTGCATGCTGAACGGATGAAAATCTGTAGATACGGTATTTCGGTCAACGGTGGTGCCTGTACGGAATTTGAACGGAATTGTGACGGTGTAGTTGGTTATAATTATGCTTAATAACGGGCTTCAGATTTACGAGATTTCTTCTTACAGGTGGCCTTGGTTTCTTGGACAGGCACAGAGGGCCAAGTCCCTACTGGCTAACATGCGGAACTTGTTCAACTTCTTCCGGGGTGGTTCTATCCGCTGATTCTTGGAGATAGACTGTCTGGATGCACTGGTTCTGGTTGATCGAGCAACTACAGTTATTCAGATAAACAGGTAAACGGAAAATAATAATATAATCGGTAACGAAAAAATATATATATATTCGGTAACGGAAAAATAACAGATTTCCTCCTTTCAGAGGTTATTTCTATAGAACGGTTAACGGATCATGACAATAATATATATTATGCATGAAATGGTTTTAAATCTTTAATGTGTATGTTAGTGATTTTTCTACCCTCTGTATCTTTCAGGTCATAGACGACAGGTGAAACAACTTTAACGACGGTAAACGGTCCGGAAAACTTCGGAGCCAACTTGGCGGCGAAACTGTCAACGGCCGAGGATAAAGGACGGTCCCGGCGTAGAACTTTATCTCCCACATGGTATCGGATTTCTCTTCGTCGAAGATTGTAGTGGTGAGCCTGTTGTTGGAAGGCATGGTATAGTTTAGTACGGACGAACTCATAAGCCTCCTGGAGATGTTTGATCTGTTGAGTACGGTAAGTCATGTCTCTGTTTTCTTCTTCTGTACGGTTGAATTCTCCGTTCATTTTATTATTGTGGGGGTTTGTCGAATAAATCGCCCTCGGGACTTCTAGTTCCCTTCCATAATTTAAAAATGCCGGTGTAAATCCAGTAGACTCCTGTTTAGCGGTGTTGATGGCAAACGTTAACTCTCCTATCTTTTCATCCCAGGTGCGTTGATCGGCTTCACAAAACTGTGCTATCATGGTCTTTAGGGTACGGTTAGCTCTTTCTAGAGGATTGCACTGAGGAGTATACGGTGGTGTGAAACGGTGAGCAATGTTCAGCTCTCGGAGACTGTTCTTGAATAGCCTGCTGTCGAATTGTACTCCATTGTCGGATATTACTAGTTTTGGGCAACCGTATTTCAGTATGACTTGTTCGTAGAGGGCCGAATAAACAGTTTTGGCGGTGGCTTTCCGCAACGGACGACACTCTACCCACTTTGTGAACCGGTCTTGCATTACCACGATGTAGGAGTTTCCCTTTTTTGACCGTGGCAATGGTCCAACTATGTCCGTGGATACTTCTTTGAACGGCGCATCCGCCATTCGGTGTGGTTGCATCTTACCAGGGGTTTTCTGTTGCGAAACTTTGTACTTTTGGCACGATGTGCAGTTCCTCACGTATTTCGCAATGTCTCTAAACATCCCTGGCCAGTAATAATTTCTGGCTATCCGTGCAATCGTCTTAGCAATCCCCATGTGACCTGCTAGTTCTGAGTCGTGGTTTTCCTGCAGTACTTCTGTTCGCTGTTCGGATGGTACACAGAGTTTCCAGGGTTGGCCGGTTCCATCTTCTGTGAAGTCGGATGAGTCCCAGAAATGTCGCAACAGTTTTCCATTTTCAACGGCGTAGTCAGGAAAATTTGCTGGGTCTTTTTCCACCTCCTGTAACTTTTTGTTGTACCATTTGCACTGGGTTGTTTCTATCTCGGACAAACATACGGAATCTAGGGACGGCAACGGGTTTCGGGACAGGCTGTCGGCTACTTTGTTCATCGATCCTTTACGGTACTGGACTTCGAAGTCGAATTGCTGAAGGAAAACGGCCCATCGAGCAATTCTTCCGGACGGTGACTTGATGGAGTTAAGCCATTTCAGACTCATGTGATCGGAAATTACTGTGAAATGGAATCCTTCTAGGTACGGTCGCAGTTTCTCTATGGAAAATACTATGGCGAGACATTCCTTTTCTGACACGGAGTAATTTTTCTCTGCGGGGTTTAGTGTTCGGCTCACATAGGCGATTACTCTTTCCTCTCCCTCGATCACTTGTGTTAGGGCACCTCCAAGGCCCATGTCACTGGCGTCAGTTTGCAGAACGAACGGTTGGGTGAAGTCTGGACAAGCCAGTATCGGAGATTCTGTGAGTTTTTGTTTCAGAAGCTCGAAGGCCTTCTTCATCCCTGGACGACAAATACCGTGCGGAGATGGAGCGGTTGAGATTCCCCGTCCGATGGTACATCGAGGGTTTGCTCCAGGATAACCCGTCCCACCGGAGACCTGCTGCACAGTGGGAGTGGCCTGGAACCGATACCGTCCTGTTAGTTGAAACCGTAGCTCAGCCACCCCCACTGATACCGGTGTCCACACTGAGGCCAGCACCGCTTCCACCAACTGCTCCGTTAACGCCACCACCCCAACTGTCTCCCGTCCCACAGGAACCGCCAGCACCAGGGAAGACACTGATTTTACCATCAAGGCTAGCATCCAAAATCCAGGCTCAACCGAACCCCCGTCTGTGGTCACCCAGTCTTCGGACTGAGGTCATCGCCCTGATACCAAGCACCGTCGAGGGCAGACGCCGGCTCCGGCTGAAGCTCAGGTTTCCCTCCGGCACTGCCCACCGTCTCTGGGTGCCAGTGGATTGAAACCGTAAGAATTATCTTCCTGAAAAAAAAAAAAAAAATTTGCGCCAGTCAAACCGTGTGTTCACCGTATAGAAATGAAAATACCAGGTATTAATGAGCTTACCTCTTTTCAGAATACCGTCAGACGGCTGCAACATGAGCGACTCAGACTTCCTGGAACGACTGGACGAGGAGCTGGGTCTTGTCGATCCATTAAAAGACCAGGAACCGGAATCTCATCCCCGTCCTGTGCCGTTGCCGTTGGGGGCACTCAAAGCATTTGGTCGTCCCAAACCAAACACCTCTTCCGCTGTCACTGACCGTTCCACATCATCACCCAGGAAGCAGGAACTACAACAGGCGACTGTTCCGACTCAGAGGCAGAGTGCAATGGAGATAGACATTCCAGCTGAAAAGAGAAATAGGCAAGATAAACGTTATTTCATAAACAAGGGGAAGATTTCCAAACAAGCGAATAGCCATCAACCGGATAATCGTCAACATGACATCCATCGACATAATATCCGTCCAGCTCAAATAACAACCAAGATTCCAGCCGGAGTACGTACAGTTGGCACAATGGGGCCCAATGTCTACTTGGAGCTTCGCCCTAATATGTGTTGGAGATGTGGCCAAGGGGAGCACAGTCGAGCACACTGCACCGGTACCCCGATTCTTTTCTGCAGCAGTTGCGGCCTGCTAGGTACATTAACCAGAAATTGTTCTTGTCAGTCTCATCACCGTCAAAGAGAGGCTGCCGTCCAATGTGATATCCCCAGCGCATCCACCCAATCTGAACCACCCCGGAAGAAATCGAACAAGTTCCGCATGCCAACCAGTAGGGAATTAGCCCTCCGTGCCTGTCCAAGATGTCGAGAACTCCGTGAGGCCAAGGACAATAGCAAGGAGAAATCACGTACAACTGAAGCCCGTCACTAACCTAGTTATAACCGATTACACCGTAACAATTCCGTTCAAATTCCGTACAGGCACCACCGTTGACCGAAATACTGTATCTACAGATTTTCATCCGTTTAGCATGCAATTATAAATCAAACCTGTTAAAACTGTCCGAAAAATCTGTTACTTATGTAAGGAATACCAATAAAGGATACTGTTTCACCTTGCAACTGAGTATATCCGTCTATTAATCCAATAGATCTAACCAATTTCTGTCCTGAACCGAATCGAAATTATTGTACCATCAATTTAACACTGTTTACCTGAAGAAAACACCGTCTACCTGAAAACAGAATACAGAGAAAAACCGTTCCAAGAAGAAAAGTTGACCACGAGGAACGATGAAGATTGGAGAGTTTATTGTTAGAAATTACCCACCTGCAAGTCTCATGCCGGCTCCGAGAGTCCCAACGTCCGTATAGCCAGGTCGGAAGGGGTGAACCGGTCCATTGCGCCCCACGTACCCGAGGTTTTCCACCTGTTGCAGCTTCCACGAATCCTGGGTAACCTACAAAACCACGATGGAATTCAAACACCCGCCAAACACAGTTAAATTAGGTACTCACCGGAGGGATGAAACATGGCACGCTTCCGACCAGCGATGAAGATGAATTTCCACATAGAGAAAGAAGATTTTCCACTATTATACACCATTTATCCACGGAACGCTGAACAAAGTTCTTTGACAAGATGGCGGAAACCTGCGCCGAAATGACTGACGCTGACGTTTCTGCGTGCGCATTGGAACTACCATTCCAACCATAGAGAGGATAACTACGTGATTGAGTTGTAAACTGGTCACGAGTATAGGTGGCGCGCGCGAAAGTAAGGTCATTATTTCTAGGGGTAGATATAGTCGTGAAATTAAACTCACTATTTCATCGTAAGTTAATTTCTTCCGAGCTGAAGAGGGTGTAATGAAGTCCAGTTTTCTGAGGAAAATTGGAGTTTAGTTTTCCTTTTAAATCCTTTGAGTTTCGAGTGCTTGAAACAAAGGAGGTAGGTCCCCGTCTGTACCGTTCAATTTCTTTGTTAGACCTACGCCGTTACTTCCTTAACTTTGACACTGCTGTACTGTATCGTTTTCGGTTGTATTTTATCGTTCTTTACCCTGTTGCGCGAAATAGACATTTTCTTCGCTGTCAGTCATGGCGTGTTATAACCCTTGGGGCAGCGAATAAAAGTCTCGAACAGATCCGCCCTAGCCCTTGGGGTACGGAAGGGAAAGTTCCGTCCACCCCCCCTGTCCGCGTTCCGCGTCATAAGTGTTAAATCCGAAATCTCTTCTCTTCTGTCAGTCATGGCGTGCTATAACCCTTGGGGCAGAGAATAAGAGATACCGCACGTAGTCAGTGAAATCCCATAGTTGCGCTAAAAATAGACATTTTCTTCGCTGTCAGTCATGGCGTGTTATAACCCTTGGGGCAGCGAATAAAAGTCTCGAACAGATCCGCCCTTATTGTGTTTCATTTCCGGAGAAATACAACTACATACCGATACCGTATAGCAAGTCCTTAGCATTCGTCAGTTCTGGTTGGCGCATTTTTATTGAACCGTTAATTTTTCACTACACCCGGTATAAATTTCATAAAGTGCTCGTGACCGGATAAGATTTCCCGAATGTATTTTCACTGATAGAATCACTCATATTTTATATCACACATATCTCCCTTGTACATATAATTAGTTTCCGAAGGTGTGAATAAACTTTTACATAATTCGATTTTGACTTCTTCGTTGTCGCTACCACCCTAGACAACATCGAGCTCTGTCTCCGGCTGGCGGCTGCTCTGGTAGGTTTGCTATTCTTCCTATTGAAAAGAATAGCTGGCGCTCGAGATTAAGGTTTCTCCGAGTAACGCACGTTACAAAAATGATGTTGAGCCTGTATGTTTTTCTTAGTCTCCGATTTTCCCTGATGAGATCTTTGATTTCTCTGGGTGTATCACCGTGTGGATGTATCGGTGCTGGTCTCGTTATTTTCTTTGTGCTCTTTTTGTAGGCATCTATTATATTCTTTTCTAGTTTATCAACTGCTCTTTCTAGGTCTTCCGGTGTGTTGATTGTCGGTATTTCTGTTACCTCCGATTGTATCAGATGGCTATATTTCGTCCAATCGGTGTATTCTCTTGTTTGCATTAGTTCTCTTCTTGGCCCATCTCCTATTGTTAATTCGATGGGGTTGTGGTTAGAGGTTCCGTCCCACAAGGTCTCTATCGAGAATTCTCTAGTGATATTTTTCATAATTGCGATATCAATTATATCTGGTAATCCATTTCCGAATGCTAGGTACGTTGGTTCTTCAGGTCCAATAACGATAGCTTCATGTTTTTCAGCGAGATCTTTCAGTTTTCTGCCATTTCTGTTTTCCATCCTGCTGTTCCATTCTGGAGATTTGCAATTAAAATCTCCGATGCAGATTTTCGGGTTTGTTCCATCTAGTAAGTTGTTGATTTCTTCTTCCAATAGATTATTTGGGGGTCTTTTATATGCCGATGTGACTTCGACTCTTTGTCGATTTATTTCAGCTACAATCGTCACTGTTTCTATTTGTGACTCGTCAGATCTTCCTTTAAAATAGTGTTTCAGATCTCGTCTAACCAGTAAGGCAACACCTCCCCCAGTGTTTGCGATTCTGTCACATCTATATATCTCATAATTCATGATATTCAATCGCGTATTTGGTTGTATTCTTGTTTCCTGTAAGGCTATAATATCAGGTTTTCTCTCTGATATTATTTCTTCTATCTCGGGTTTTCGAGTTCTGACCCCGTTTATGTTCCAGGAGACTATTTTAAGGGAATTTTTCCTAGTTGTATGTTCCATTATTTCAGTTTACTGAACATTCCTTGGAGTTTTTTCTCCATCTCTCTTTCAATTTTCAACATGATTTTGTTGAAAATTTTTTCAGTAAAAGTGTCTAAATCGTCGGCGGATAAAGAGACTTTTCTGTTTTCTTTTGTTTTGTTGATCGTAGGTTTAGCTTGGGGCATTTTCGGTTGCTCCTTCTTCTGTACTCGTTTGGGTACTTCTTTTTTCTTGTCGTCTACTTTGGAGGGGGTGGGCTTCTTTTTCTCCTGGACTTTTAGAGGAATCGTGCTCTGCTGAGCCGATTTCTGGCCTGTTTTCCTCTTCCTTGTAACTAATTTGAATTCGCTACATCCTTTGTAGCTTGCTGGATGGCCTTCTTCACCGCACAGAACGCATGTGGCATTTCTCTCCTCACCTTTTCTGGTAAGTTCGCAATCTTTGGTGCAATGATTGCCCAAACATTTGACGCATCTGTATGGAAAAGAGCACTTGTTTTGGGCATGTCCGTACCTCTGACATCTGAAGCATTGGCTTGGTTTTTCTGCCCTTCTTTTTGATTCCACTACAATGCAGAGATTGTAGAGGCGTCTTATTTCGAAAATCTCCTTTCTCTGAGTTTTTACCAGGTATAAGGGTATAAACTTTTTGGTTTCATTGGATGTCATTCTGGACACCTCGGCGTCATGGATTCCTAGGACCTTTAGATCATTTTTTATTAAATCTAGGTCAGCATCTATTGGGAGATGTCTTATAACTGCATATATCTTTTTCTCTTCCTCCATCTGGTACGTGAAGTACTCCTTACCAATCTGGTCAAAATATTTTGTTATGTTCCTGTAGTCGTCCACAGTCGAGGCTACGATCCTGATCCCGTCTTTTACGACGGTTGCTCTGTTGTAGCTGAATTTCTTCAAGTAGAGAGCTTTTGAGATCTCTACCCAATCGGCTGTACCCATCGTCGTGATGGGTGGAATTTTATCTTTTTTAGGTAACTCCGTTGCTTTTTTTGCGGTCTCTTCGTCTGAAGATGAACTTTCTTTCCGCGCGCGTTTTGTGGGCAGCGCGTTCTGGGTCTTAGCAACTTGAGTTGCAAAATTTCTCTTCTTCTCGGTTCTGGAGCTACTTCCTGTTTGGAGGAATTTTTGGGGACCGCTACCGGCTTTGCAATTTCTGCAAATGTGGGGGATTTCTGTGCCGTATTCTGTTTTGCAATTTCAGCAAAACTAGGGGATTGAGGAGCTTTATTCTTGTTAACTTCCTCTCTCAAGAGGCGTATCTCCCCGACCAACTGAGACACGGTTTCAGTCAGTTTATTTATTTGAGCCTTCAACTGCCCATTCTCTTCTTTGAGCCTTACAAGCTCCTCTGCATCTCCATCGCTAAATTCTTCGGTGTCCGTAGCTTCCATGTAGGAGCTCTCATTGTCTGAGACCTCCGACATGGCGTTTTGTCCGTATTGAACTATATGAGGTATTTCGGAATAATAATGAATATTGGAAATCCTTACTACTATGTTACTATTAAGCTATGTGGCTAAATTAAATATTTTCTATATTATCAGAGAAATTAATCGACTCACCAGTGATATCCGTGGAACCAGCGATCTTGGGATCTGGACTCGACACTGAATACACTGAATTTGAACGAATTTCCGCTCTATAACACATACACTTATAGAACTTACAAAAAACTTCGGAAGTTTCGTAGACGGAATCATAAATTCCGCAGCTTCGCCAGTGTACACTTTCACCTCCGCTTTCACTTTTACGGCACTGTGACACTTCGACTTTCTCGTCCGCTTTCTCTTTTATAGCACTAGGAGCACTGTAGCACGTCTTCTCTTGTCAAGCGAATGACTCGGAATGAACCGGAAATCAACCGATTAAGGGATAAATGGTTTATAGGCAAATGCCCGGAACCAATAAAAAGCAGGTTAGGTTTAGTGGGTCGCGAACTCGGAAGAGTGAGTAACCCCACAGTGATCCCTAGAAATGGGTTCCTCTGGGCGAGAGATAGAGCCCGTGTTTTCACGGTCGCAGATTCCCCCTGCTATAAAAAAAAAGTACATTGCTTCTATTCAAATCATTTTGTGAACACTTCATTCGATGCGGAATTTAAGAGGTCAATCATTCAATATTTATTGTTTTTGTGTTTTCCTATAATTGAGAGTTTATCCTGTCTTTTTATTATTTTATTCTATTGCAGGTTGATTTTACAGCTTTTGACAACTTATCATTGAGGTTTATAATACTTTATGCAATATTTCAATATGTATTTGGACAACAAACTATTACTTCTCATTCATCATACCTATTTTCAAAGTATCTTGAAGCCAAATCTCGAAAAAATTGTTTTTTATGCTTGTATCCAATTCAATTAAAATATTTCAGTTACCGAACACTCTGTAACGTAGGTATATTGAAACTCGATGATAATATTGAGTATTTTTCAAAAAAGGTTTTTTATTCATTTATATAAATGATTTTTTGAAGAAGGAAAGCGATTTTAAGGAAAATAAATTGAACTGAGAATGAAACCTTCATTATTTTTCATGATTATTCACAATCGCAGTCTTTCATTGTTATGAAATACAGCGGACATTTCCATACGCCGGACCTGAACATCATCAACTCAACGTCTAGCCTATTCATGAAACATCGCCTAATAGTTCAGTCACCACCGCCAGATGCTAGGGTGAAAAATTTCAGTTCTTCGAGGCTCAGCTGCGCCCCTACGTACCGAAGAAGAAACTACAGCTTATTTTGGCTTCATTTCTTTGAACCGCGTTGTTCTTCTAGGTGGGTTTAATACTCAATGCTAATAGCGTCAAACATCACATTAGGACTATTGATGAAAATCCAGTGTATGTAAGAAGGTATAAGTACCCTGAGGTACGAAGTACATAAGCAAAAGTCAAAAATCAAATTCAAGACTTGTTGAGTAAGAATATTATAAGACCAAGTACCTCCACGTATTCGTTTCCAATTGTAATCGTTCCCAAGAAAACTGATCAATCAGGAAATCGAAAATGGCGAATGGCCATAGACTATAGAAAATTGAACGAAAAAACGGTCGACGATAAATTTCCCATCCCGAACATTGATGAATTATTAGACCAACTCAAGAATACAAAATATTTCAGAGCCCTGGATTTAGCCAGCGGCTTTCACCAAATTGAATTAGATGCAGAATCAATCGAAAAAACAGCATTCGCTACAGATGAAGGACATTTCGAATTTCTGAGAATGCCCTTTGGTCTCAAAAATGCGACGTCAACATTTCAGCGTGCTATGAATAAAGTCTTGAAACTTGAAACCAGTAATCAATAAAATATGTATCGTATACATTGACGATATACTAATTTTTTCAGAAAAGAGAAACATTTAGCCGACATCCAAACAGAGTTTTTACAACTCTTAGAAAAAGAAAATCTCAAAATACAATTAGGTAAGTCTTATTTTTTTCAGAAAGAAATCATATTTTGGGGATATCAAATTTCGGAAGGTGTAGAACCAAATCCTGAAAAAATTTAAATCATCAAAAATTTTTCCATTCCTTAATCGATTAGAAATTAAATTCTACCTCGGAATGATGAGGTTACTATCGGAAATTTATTCCTAATTTCTTTAAATTGACAAAACCTATGACGAAATACCTGAAAAAAGATGTTAAACTCAATATTCATGATCAAAAATATATCGATGCATTTCATTCAAGCAGAAACCTTCTTATGAATTATCCAACTCTTCAACACCCAGATTTTAACAGGCCTCTCGTCCTTACAACAGATGCATCCCAGTATGCTACAGGGCTATTTTATCCCAAGGGACACCCCCAAATGACCTACCTATCGCGTACGCAAGTCGAACGCTAAACGAAGCGGAAATCAAATATTCGACAATTGAAAAAGAGCTTTTAGCGGTAGTATGGGCCACGAAATATTTCAGATCTTATTTATTCGGTCGTAAGTTAACCATCTACACAGATCACAGGCCCTTGATATGGCAGATCAAATATCGAAAAGGAGCCAACAATAATGCGGATGCAATCTCTCGCATAAAAATAAACGGATTAAACATAAATGAATCCTCCGATGATGATCTAGACGCAGAATCGATTATCTCCCAAATTACGCATGAAGACCTTGAATTATCACAGAAAAAAATAGACGAAATTACGAAAGCAAAAACGAAACATAGAGGTTTTCAAGAAAATTTAGAGAGCATTAAAAGGCGTTTTTATTGGCCGAAAATCAAAGATATTAGATCATATATTAACTCTTGTGAAATTTGTCAAAGCCAAAAATACGAGCGACAACCGAACAAACTGATTTTTAAAAGCAATCCGATATCATTATCATTATCATTTATTTCCAAACATCCTCACATATTCTTACAAATACAAAGACCTACAGGAGGCATAAATGACCGTACATAGGTGGACCCTGAAAACTAAAAAAAAAACTCAACTTATAATATACATAGGCATACCTGCCCAGATTCCAAAAATAAATAATTTCACAATGGTGTTGGTTCAGCTATTGAACACTCATATAAAGAAAAAAAAATTTATCATAGCAGAGGTATAATATCAGCCATTAGAACCACAAATTTTTCATTGTTGTACCACAACAAAATCAATTTCCCACCTTAGTGAACATTCAGATATTCAACAAAATTTTTCAAATTTTTAAAACGCACTTTTTTACTGACACTTCAAGTTTTTAAATTCACTGGCAATTCATTATAAAATACTTATATGCATAATATCTATAGCTTCTTTGAGCTATTTTTAGAAATTTTTTTGGTAAGGATATATTTTTAAACCTAGTTTTATTAGTATTATTTTAATAACAATTTGTTAATTCATTATACATGAAGACAATGGATCTCAACACAAAATAGTTCCTCAGGTCAAGTGGTCTGTTAGAATCCGTATCATCAATTCCAATGACTTGTAATATCTTATTTTGTAGTCTTTTCAATGGGTTGTATGATACATTATAGAGTCCACCCCACCCGATTGTACCATACACAGCTATACTATTGAAAAGACCATAATAAACTTGTAAAAGTTGATTTTTAGAAAGAATATTCTTTAATCTATAAAACACACAAACTAGATATTTTGTCTTCTTGATTATGCTTTCAACATGCTTATTTCACCTCATATTACAGTCATAATAAATTCCCAGATATTTAGTAGTTGAAGCACGAACAAGATCAACCCCATTAACCGAAGTTCGGAGGACATCAGGAACAGAGTCACTATAGATCCCAAAAGTAACAACACAACACTTGTTGACGTTGAGAACAAGGTTATTATAATACAACCATGCATAAATAGAATCCAATCTCTGACAATTGAAAAAAAAAAGTGAAATCTTGACAAAAGAGGACGTGCTATAGTGCTCCTAGTGCTATAAAAGAGAAAGCGGAAGAGAAAGTCGAAGTGAAAGTGCCCACTAACAAAGCTACGGAATATTTGATTCCGTCTGTGAAGTTTGTGTAGGTTCTATATTTGTTATCGGAACTTTAATTCGTTGAAATTTTCAAAGTTGCTGTTCATCCTAAGTGTCCAGAGGTTTTTCTCGTTGGTACTGCAGAAAACATCAGGTGAGCTTATTTTTCGTATCTCTTTTCTGATTCTCATAGCGTATGAAACATTCGGCTTTATACCATAGTTTTATATTAAACTATTTCAGTGAAGATTTCTGAATATTTTATTATTTTCAAATTGTTTGATATTTTGAGATTTTTGAGTATAAAACCATGTCGGAAACCTCAGATAATGAGGGTTCCTACATGGAAGCGACCGATGCTGAAGAGTTCAGCGAAGGCAAACACGAGGAGCTGGTAAAGCTCAGAGAAGAAAATGGGCAGTTGAAAGCTCAAATAGTCAAACTGACTGAAACTGTGTCACAGTTGGTCGGTGAGATGCGCCTCTTGAGGGAGGAAATGACCCGCAATAATATGACGAAATCTCCCACTTACGCCGCAATCACAAAGGCGGTAGCGGGTTCCAAAAATAATTTCCTTAAAGGAATTGTTTCACAACCCGAAACAAGGAAAAATGATTCAACGCAGGTTGCGAAGGCCCCAAACGCGCCCCCAACTAAACGCGCTCGAAAAGAAAGCTCCTCTTCTGATGAGGAGACCGTCAAGCAGACAACAGGAGTACCTAAAAGGGATAAAATCCCACCCATCACGATGATGGGTACATCAGATTGGGTAGAGATCTCAAAAGTTCTCTATACCAAGAAATTCAGCTATAACCGGGCTACTGTAGTGAAAGACGGAATCAAGATTATAGCCACAACTGTAGATGACTACAGAAAAATAACTAAATTCTTCGACCAACTTGAAAAGGAGTATTTCACATACCAGATGGAAGAGGAAAAAAAAATTTACGCCGTCATTAGGCATCTTCCAATAGACGCAGATCTGGAATTGATTAAAAATGAACTGAAATTCCAGGGAAGCGATGATGCTGAGGTGTCTAAAATGACACCAAACAAAACGAAAAAGCCGATACCATTATATCTGGTTAAAACCCAAAAGAAGGAGATATTCGACATCCAACGACTCTACAACCTTTGTATTACAGTCGAACCAAAAAAGAAGGCAGAAAGTCCAAGCCAGTGCTTTAGGTGCCAAAGGTACGGACATGCACAGAACAAATGCTCCTTCCCGTGGAGATGCGTGAAGTGCTCAGGAAGTCATAGCAGCAATGACTGCACACTCACCAGAAAAGGTGAAGAGAGAAATGCGAAATGCCACATGTGTCTTATGTGGAGAAGAGGGCCATCCAGCTAGCTACAAATGATGTAGCGAGTTCAAGTTGGTGACCAGAAAGAAGAATTCCCGAAAATCAGCTGAACAGAAGAAGAAGGTAACAAAAACAACAACTTCTGAACAAAAAATTCAGGAAGTAGCGAAGACCCAACCTACAGAGCAGGAAAAGAAGAGGGAGACTCCAAAACCCCTTCAGAAAAAAGAAGGACAGAAGAATACCTGTGCCACAAGATAATCTAGTCGCAACCGCAACCAAAGTTGCACTGACAGCGTTACCAGTGCAGCTTTAAAACACCTTCTAACGCAGCTCCTACAAAAAGATGGATCAGTCGAACAGGACAAAATTTGTATCCGGAGGTAAAATACCCTCCCATTCGGATCTCCGGGGGAGGGTGCCTGAGCGAGTGAATCATCGTACAACAACCAATGAAAAGCACATAGCTTTTGCAGCATGGAACGTCAGAACCCTGCTAGACAACCCTAAGGCCGACCGGCCAGAGAGCCGTACTGCCCTAATTGATAAAGAACTGCAACGAACATCCATTGCAATAGTTGCCTTAAGCGAGACACGCTTCTCGGGCGAAGGTAGCTTGGTAGAACATGCTCATACTTTTTTCTGGAAGGGCTTGCCAGAAGGCCAAATCAGACAACATGGTGTAGGCTTTGCCATTAAAAACGACCTGGCCGCCAAACTAACCGAAAATCCAGTTGGCATCTCAGAACGTTTAATGACTCTACGCTTTCCTGCAGCAAACAACACGTTTGTGAACATCATTGCAGTATACGCACCCACTTTGAACTCCTCTGACAACTCAAAGGACACTTTCTACGAATCACTCTTTGCTACATTAAGTAAAATCCCAAAACGGGAACGAATTATCCTCCTTGGAGACTTCAACGCCAAAGTGGGCAGATGTCAAGACACAGAACTATGGCCGGGAATAATAGGGAAACACGGCACAGATAGCATTAATTCGAACGGAGAACACAATCTTTGTATAACGAACACCTTCTTTATTACGAGACCCAATTCAAGGTGGACCTGGCGCCACCCGCGCTCAGGCCATTGGCATACTCTCGACTATGTGATCGTGAGAAGAAAAGATCTCAAAGAGGTGTTGGTCACTAAACCCAGAGCAGATTTGGAGTGCTGGACTGATCATAGGCTGGTAACCTCGAGAATGAAGATCTCAATGCTCCCAAAATACCAACGCAGGCCAAAGTTACTAAGAGAGCGCCTTCATCTCCATCTACAGAACCCTTCTACAAGTCATTGGCTTCGCTTCAAATCATCTCTTACAAATTCAGCGAAAGCCCAGCTCTGGGCACAGAACGCTCCCGAAAATCCCCAGACTGGTTCGCCGAGAAAGAAACTCATATCGCACCCTTTCTGGAGGCAAAACACAAAGCGATGAAAACAGTAATTAACAAGCCTAGCGATGTTGCAGCCCAAAAATGTTTTAATAACATAAAAATGCGAGGTCCGTCAAGAAATAAGAAAAATCAAGGACAGCTGGTGGAAAGAAAAAGCTAGGGAAATACAAGGTTACGCCGATAACCATGATTACAGGCGTTTTTTCGAAGCTATTAAAACTGTTTATGGTCCAAGCAGAAAAGCTAACTTTCCTATAAGAGATACTAATGGAGCTATTCTAACTGATGATAGAAAAATTCTCGAAAGATGGAAGGAGGTCACAGGTCTTGAATCAACATAACGACTCGGATTTGTCCATTTTAGACCTGCTTCTCCGCGTATAGTCAGATGACATCGCTTGATGACGAAATCTCAATGTCGGAAATCATAAGTGCGATTAAAAATATGAAAAATGATAAGTCACCTGGTCTAGACGGCATTCCAGCGGAGATATTCAAGGCCTTGGATGAAGACATTGTCAAACGTCTCCTAACACTATTCCGCAAGATCTGGGAAGAGGGAGATGTGCCACAAGACTTCAGAGACGCTATAGTTATCAACCTCTATAAGAACAAAGGCGATACGTCGAATTGCAACGACTACAGGGGCATATCGTTGCTTAGTGTGGCCGGTAAAATTCTCTCGAAGATTATGGCTAATCGTCTGGTTCCACTCTTGGAGAAGCTATTGCCTGAATCCCAGTGCGGCTTTAGACCAAATCGAGGTACGGTGGACCTAATTTTCACACTGCGACAGCTGCAAGAGAAGGTCCGTGAACAACAATCAAGGATCTACACAGCCTACATCGATCTAAGTAAGGCGTTTGATTCGGTGAATCGGAGAGCGCTATGGAAAATCATGGTACGTCTTGGAGTACCCGAAAAATTCTTAGCAGTGTGTGAAAGCCTTCATACCAACAACACCGCTAGAATACAGCATAATGGTTCTACAACCGACCATTTCTCAACCAACTCTGGAATAAAACAAGGCTGCGTATTAGCTCCTTTACTGTTCAATATTTTCGCCATAGCTGTGTCGATGATTGCTGACATGAGTATGCCTGTAAGAGGTTTTGGGATAAGATTCAGATTTGATGAAGGCCTGTTCAACCTGAAGCGCCTCAGAGCAAAAACCAGTACCAAGTTTATCACTGAACTTCAATATGCAGACGACTGTTCACTTATCGCTAGCAGCTCGGAGGATCTACAGATAATGTTGGACACCTATAAACATATATACGAAGCTTTAGGCCTTAGACTCAATATCGACAAAACCAACCTTCCAACAGATATCAGCCTGGAGAATGAAACTCTAGAACAGGTCG
Source organism: Coccinella septempunctata (assembly GCF_907165205.1). Classification (NCBI taxonomy): domain Eukaryota; kingdom Metazoa; phylum Arthropoda; class Insecta; order Coleoptera; family Coccinellidae; genus Coccinella; species Coccinella septempunctata. The sequence continues at coordinate 13,208,313 of NC_058191.1, forward strand.
AGCAGTTCAAATACTTGGGAAGCTTCATAAATACTAGGGCTAACCTTGACTCGGAAATACACAACCGTATCAATTCGGCATCACGGGCATTCTGGAAGATGAAGGATAGAGTGTTTCAAAATCACGACCTCAATCTGAAGACCAAGACAGGTGTTTACAAGGCAGTCGTCCTCCCTACGCTTCTTTACGGAAGTGAAAGCTGGACGCCGTACAGGCGACATATTAAACAGCTTGAACAAACGCAACAACGTCATCTAAGACAGATAATGCACATCAGATGGTTCCACAAAGTTTCGAATGCAGAAGTCTTGCAGCGCGCGAGTTGTACAACAATTGAGACTCAAGTAACGAGGGCCCGACTCAGATGGAGCGGCCACATTCTGAGGATGCAAGACACAAAGACTCCCCAAAATAGCTCTATATGACGAATTCACTGAGGGAGCCCGGAAACCAGGAGGCCAGTACAAGCGGTTTAAGGATACACTACATCAATCCCTAAAATCAGTTAATGCCAATCATAACTGGGAACAACTAGCATTAGACAGGTCACAGTGGAGGTCTTTGGTACACAGTTATAATGGAGACTCGAGAAGGATACAGTGGCGGCCAGATCTGGTTGGTGACTATCCATGCCCGGATTGTGGTAGGATATGTAGGTCACGGTTGGGTTTCTATAGTCACAGGAAAGCACACAGTCGCAATTAGCCTTGAAAAATTATAAGTCTGTTCGCACCTTTTTTTCCTTTCTTTTTCTTTTTTTCTTCCCTTTTTTCGTCTTTTGTAGATTCATTCCCGGCAACGGGATACAGCAATGAATGAATGAATGGCTTCTCCAAGTTAGACCTTTGTCTAGGGTGATACCTAAATATTCCGCTTCGTTTTTCCATTCGATTTCTTCTTCATCTACCTCTAGATTTGTTGTAGTTCTCAGTCTCCTCTTTTGCAGTAATATCGCTTGGCTCTTTTGTCTGTTGAGCTTTATTTTCCATTTAATACACCAGTCATTTATTTCATCTATAGCTTCTTGCAATTTTCCTTCTATGATTTCTGGCTTGCGATGTCGCATTGCGATTCCCGTGTCGTCGGCATATAGTGTCAGCATAGTCCTTGGAGATTTTGGTATATCGTGAATATATATGTTATACAGAAACGGTCCAAGTACTGACCCTTGAGGCACCCCTGCTTCCATATATCTGGTTGTGGAGTTTTCTCCTTCCACTTTCACGTAGAATCTTCTGTTCCTCAAATAATTCCTAATAAACTTGCACAGTTTGATTGAATATCCAGCATATCTCATTTTGTAAATCAATCCTTCATGCCATACTCTGTCGAATGCTCTGGCGAAATCTAGTAGTACAAGACCTGTTGATGTTTATTTTGGAATCATTCTGTTATGTATTAGAATAGAATAGAATAGAATAATTATTTATTTTCTCATCACCCACTGTACAGTAAGAGAAGATAGAAAACAAGTCAGCAAAAATATCAACTATTATTAACAAAATTAATACCATAATACCATATCTGCACACATATTATCTACTGTCTTGAATGCTTACATGACGAGTAATATTCTTCCAAAGTATATGGTTCAATATCGAGAATCAATGCAAAGATTTTCTTTTTAAAAACGAATAAGTTTTTCTCATTTTTGATACTTATCGGAAGATAGTTAAAAAGTTTCAAGCCTGTGTAGTATGACTGCTTTTCAGTCAGAGTAAGTCTGTGGCGTGGATAAAAAATAGGAAATGTTCGCCTTGTGTTATTCGAATTATTAGATACATTGTGAAATTTGTAGAAAAATAACAATGTTCTATACACATATATTCCTGTTAAGGTAAGAATACCATTTAACTTGAACACTCCTCTACAGGTCTCTCTAAATTTCAACCCTTGCAAAATTCTTATGGCGCGTTTTTGTATTGCAAATATCTTCATCATGTGCATACTGTTTTCCCAAAAAATGACACCGTAGTCCATCAGCGATTGAAAACTGGCAAAATATACCATCCTTAGTACCTCATGCTCCACCTGATGTCTCAGCACCATCAAAGAGAACACCACGGAGTTCAATTTATGTCCCAGCTATTCCACATGTTCATGCCACTTCAGATGTTGATCCAAGTGTATTCCAAGGGTTTTGGCGAAAGGAAGTATGTGAAGGACCTCATTCTTGAGCTGTATTTTCTTTGGGAATTCCTGTCTAGATTTATCAGTAGAAAACACCATACATTCTGTCTTTGTGGGATTCAGCACCAGTTGATTTTCAAGGCACCAGTCCTCCAGTCTTGACAGCGCCCTTATAACGATCCCACCAAGATCCTGAGCATGTATCGTTGTATCGTCTGCATAGATGAAAAGTTGCATAGATGAATCCTCAAATGCAGAAGGTAAGTCGTTTATATAAACAGCAGAAAGGATGGGTCCCAGTATACTACCTTGAGGAATTCCCATTTCAATAATTTTTTCCGTCGAAACATAGGTGGTATTGCTCTGAGTTAAACAAACCCTCTGCTTCCTACCTCTCAAGTAAGTCTCAAATAGTTTTAGTTGCTCATTACGTATGCCATAGCGTTCCAGCTTGTGAAGATGTCTGGTGTGGTCCACACAATCGAAGGCCTTCGATAAATCTGCAAATAAAGCAACAGGGATATCACCACCTTCCAAAGAGTCTATTATTGCTCTAGTTAGCTCGTAAATAGCTGTTTGTGTACTTCTGTTACTTAAAAAACCATGCTGACATTCAGTCAATATTTTAAATTTATCAAGAAATTTTACCAGCTTTTCTGCTAAAACCTTTTCAAAGAGTTTTGCAAAGGTGGTAATTAGGCTTATTGGACGGTAGTAATTCATATCATTTAAATCTACTTTTTTGTGCAATGGTTTGATAATTGATATCTAGAGTCCTTCTGGAAAAATACCTTCTTTAAATGAACATTTCATTATATAAGTTAGTGGTTCTATTATAATATCCAAGGCTCTCTTTATAACTTTGAGTGGTACCTCATCGTAGCCCGTTGATGGTGTACATTTCAAACTTTTTATAGCTTTTCTTATTTCGGCTTCAGATATATCGAACATAAAAAATGAATTCATATTATATTCTACCTCTGATTTCAAATTTTTGGTGATTTTAGGCAAAGAAGCTGTTAAGTTTGGAGCAATGCTTACAAAATATTCATTAAAATCATCTACAATAAGTGATGGGTTGCCTTCTCTCATTGCCTTACAGGATTTTTCTGACTTTTGAGTTATATCTTTAATTATTTGCCAAGTTGTTCTTGATTTATTTGATGACTCAGATATTTTTTTTCCAAAAAATTTCTTTTTTTCAGCATCAAGAATTTGATCATATTTACATTTCACTAGTTTATATAATTTTTTACAATTTGGATCAGATACAAACATAACATATGCTGCATCTAGTATTTGCTTCATATACTTCGCTTTCTGTGTTTTCAGAATCGCCGGCATCGTACTCTGTCGAGAACCGAGCGCGTCTCAGACTTCCCATCATACGTCCGACGTTCGCAAGGCGAACCGGCGTACTGAATTAGGGAAAATATGGGGCATATGCTATTGTCTTCGTCTTGGTTTCTATCTGGGGGGGATTGAATCGGATACCGTTTCATGTTGGATGGCGCTGTGGGTAAATAAATAATACCCACTAGAACATAACAACATTGAATAAAGTTCCATCAATTCCAAACGTTCTCCACCGTGGAAAAAATGCTATGTTGCTCTGATGAGGCCAAATGAGGCCGAAACCATGGTCAGCATCTGCTTTTCTTCGATGGAGCGTACTCCATTTGGGGGCCTTGACGATGACAAACTGGCTAGCTCAATTCAGATCGTAACACTTGTCGATATTCATATCGTCGGGTAGTATGCATCTGAATTTATCCTCATTATTTTATTCATTGCCTCCCTGTTTAGGCGTGATCACTTTCTTCATTATTGTATCGCCGGCATCGTACTCTGTCGAGAACCGAGCGCGTCTCAGACTTCCCATCATACGTCCGACGTTCGCAAGGCGAACCGGCGTACTGAATTAGGGAAAATATGGGACATATGCTATTGTCTTCGTCTTGGTTTCTATCTGGGGGGGATTGAATCGGATACCGTTTCATGTTGGATGGCGCTGTGGGTAAATAAATAATACCCACTAGAACATAACAACATTGAATAAAGTTCCATCAATTCCAAACGTTCTCCACCGTGGAAAAAATGCTATGTTGCTCTGATGAGGCCAAATGAGGCCGAAACCATGGTCAGCATCTGCTTTTCTTCGGTGGAGCGTACTCCATTTGGGGGCCTTGACGATGACAAACTGGCTAGCTCAATTCAGATCGTAACACTTGTCGATATTCATATCGTCGAGTAGTATGCATCTGAATTTATCCTCATTATTTCTGTGTTTTTTTATATTGATAGTTTTTTTTTGGCAAAACAACATTCTTTTTAGGAAAGTTTCTCTCAAACATAAGCATGAAATATTGATGAAAATAATCCCACATTTCATTAACTTTTCCTGGTGAAATCCCACGATTTCTGCGATAAGTCTGCAATAAAGTTACTGACAGCAGTTTTATTATAATTCCTAACATAAATACATTCTGGTTTTTTCACTTCTAATTTCACCCTAAATTTCACATATTGCGCTAAATGATCCGAAATATGGGTATTTAATATTGTTGGTTTACAGTGTCTACTATCAATGTTAGTTAGCACATTATCAAGACAAGTTGATGAGGATGCCGTAATACGAGTAGGTTCATTTATTGTGTTAACACTGTTGTAGCTTTTGATTAAAGATAAAAAATCATGAGCTTCACTTGATTTCTCAAGAATATCGGTATTGAAATCGCCCATTATTATTACTCTTGCATTTTCAGCCATACAAATGTCACATATCAGGCTAAGTCTTTCCAAAAATATTCCAACATCTGCATAAGGCAAAGTGCTGGGTCTATATATACAAATAATTATTATTTTTTGCTTACTACAATACAGTTGTACCGCAGTACATTCAATAACCTTGTACACTGACAGTTTTTCCAAGTCACTTCTTATTGTAGGTACATGTTTATCACTACAGAAAATTGCGCTTCCTCATGACGTCCTCCATCTCTACAATAGCTGGAGATTAGATTGTAACCCTGAATACCATAATGTTTCAACTGGTTAAGATCTTGCCAGTGTTCTGTAATTCCAATAATGTCAGGAGAATAAGTTCTCGCTACCTCCTGTAGTTTCAAGTAAGATGTTGATATGGATTGAAGATTTTGATGCATAACACTAAAATTAAATAGTTCATCAGGGAGTGGTTTCTCTATATCTGAGGTTGGTTGGTTCCCTTCCTCCCAAAAAATTTTGCATTGAAATTAAATTCTCTTAATTGTATCCCTTCAGGCCAGAAATTTTCGCTTAATAATGTGTCATAAGCCTCTTGTGTTGTAACTCCTATGCTGAATGCAGAATTATTTCCCTTCGTTTCAAGCTTCTTTACAATTGCGTCTTCACAATTCTTGACATCTTTTATATATTCCTTTATATCATCCTCTATGATTTCCTTTCCAGAAATTCTACCTATATATAACCATTTTCGTTTCACTGCCCCTTTGATTTTGCTACTTCTGTGTGAGTTTTCATTTCCCTTACAAGTTAGGCTGTCCCTCAATCTTCTAGTTTGTTTTCTATTTTTTACCTCTGTCCAGGCCTCATTTATTCTCAGATCCATACTTCCATGCACTGTTCATGATTTCTTTAATGTTTTTGTTTTGGATTTGCAGGTTATTATCAGATTTCTTATTATTTTTACGTTGTTCTATGTTTTGTAGTTCTTTTGTGAGTTGTTGATGAGAACTATTTTGTGGATTACTGGTTGACGCTTGCGCCAAATCATGATTTGAATTGATTGAAGATGCCTCCTGTTGCTGGCCTTGAAATATTTCATCTTTCATCGGTGCTTGTGGACTCGGTTGATTCGATCTTTGAAAACGATTGTTTACTTCGTTTTTTCTGTTTTGTTTATCTCTGATTGTGTCGCATTTTTCCAATGGCTTGATTTTATCGAGAAGTAATGCATTGTTATGCAATAATATTTCGTTCTTACTTTGGCATTCGCTCAGCAATTTTTTCAGAAAGAAATTCTCCATTTTCAGAAATTTCACATCGACCTCTGGTTCTTCATTTTCAGTGGATTCACTGCATGTTAAATCGTCACCTTCTGCGGATACATGTATACATTTAGCAGACTTTCGTGTGTTAGCTTGTGTCATGCATCCAGGGTGAAAAATTTCCTCACACTTGATACACTTAACGTAGATACACACTTTCCTTTCGCATAAACTGAAAATATTGTCCTTTTTCGATTTATTTTCACTCGAAACATCTCATCGATCAACAGCGCGACCGTCATTGCTCGCCATCTTGAAAATTCAAATATTATGTGAGTCTCAGTAATTGCTGTTCTGTTGAGTGATCTCTTCTGAATCCGAATTGCTCTGTTGGAATGAGATTCAGATTTTCAGTTTCAGAAGGAGGCTTACAGAAGTAAGCCTCCGAGCGATTACTCTTTCTACTACTCTTCCTAGGGCGAACAATAAACTTATCGGCCTGTAGTTTTGAGGGAATTTTTTATCTTTGCCTGGTTTGTTGAACACTATGATTTCTGCAGTTTTCCACTTTTTCGGATAGTGTTCAGTCCTCATTATACCGTTTGCAATATTTGTGAGAGCAGCTATACCTTTTCCAGGTAATTTCTTAAACATAGTATTCGTTATTTTATCTCTTCCGGGAGCTTTTCTATTTTTCAAGCTTCTGATTATCTCTTTTATTTCAAATGGAGAAGTTGGTTTTTCTATTTTGTCGTGTAGACGTAGTGGTGGTTCGTCCATTTCTTCTTTGTTCTCAACTAGTTCTTCCAGATCATCATTATCGTCATCAGGTCTGTAATTAATTCTTGATTCTCTTTCTATCGAGTCCGCCAGTGCTTCTGCTTTATCGATATTCGTATATGCCATTCCTGTTTCTCCGTGGAGAGGTGGTATTTTAGTCTTTTCTCTTCTCAGACTTTTTTGCATTTTTCATGCAGAATGATCGATAGTATTCAGTTCTTGAACTCTTTTGTTCCATCTATTTGTTCTCATGTCCTTCAGGGCATTTTTTAAATTTGGCTGTGTCGGTTTATATTTCTCTTATTTATGTCTGTTTAGTTGAGCCTGTATGTTTTTCTTAGTCTCCGATTTTTCCTGATGAGATCTTTGATTTCTCTGGGTATATCACCGTGTGGATGTATCGGTGCTGGTCTCGTTATTTTCTTTGTGCTCTTTTTATTGTAGGCATCTAGTATATTCTTTTCTAGTTTATCAACGGCGCTTTCTAGGTCTCCCGGTGTGTTGATTGTTGGTATTTCTGTTACCTCCGATTGTATCAGATGGCTATATTTAGTCCAATCGGTGTATTCTCTTGTTTGCATTAGTTCTCTTCTTGGCACTTCTCCTATTGTTAATTCGATGGGTTTGTGGTTAGAGGTTCCGTCCCACAAGATCTCTATCGAGAATTCTCTAGTGATATCTTTCATAATTGCGATATCAATTATATCTGGTAATCCATTTCCGAATGCTAGGTACGTTGGTTCTTCAGGTCCAATAACGATTGCTTCATGTTTTTCAGCGAGATCTTCCAGTTTTCTGCCATTTCTGTTTTCCATTCTGCTGTTCCACTCTGGAGATTTGCAATTAAAATCTCCGATGCAGATTTCGGGTTTGTTCCATCTAGTAAGTTGTTGATTTCTTCTTCCAATAAATTATTTGGGGGTCTTTTATATGCCGATGTCACCTAGACTCTTTGTCGATTTATTTCAGCAACAATCGTCACTGTTTCTATTTGTGACTCGTCAGATTTTCCTTTAAAATAGTGTTTCAGATCTCGTCTAACCAGTAAGGCAACACCTCCCTCAGTGTATGCGATTCTGTCACATCTATATATCTCATAATTCATGATGTTCAATCGCGTATTTGGTTGTATTCTTGTTTCCTGTAAGGCTATAATATTAGGTTTCCTCTCTGATATTATTTCCTCTATCTCGGATTTTCGAGTTCTGACCCCGTTTCAGGAGACTATTTTAAGGGAATTTTTTCTATGTTCCATTATTTCAGTTTACTGAACATTCCTTGGAGTTTTTTCTCCATCTCTCTTTCAATTTTCAACATGATTTTGTTGAAAATTTTTTCAGTAAAAGTGTCTAAATCGTCGGCGGATTCAGAGACTTTTCTGTTTTCTTTTGTTTTGTTGATCGTAGGTTTAGCTTTGGGCATTTTCGGTTGCTCCTTCTTCTGTACTGGTTTGGGAACTTCTTTTTTCATGTCGTCTACTTTGGAGAGGGTGGGCTTCTTTTTCTCCTGGACTTTTTGAGGAATCGTGCTCTGCTTGGCCGATTTCGGGCCTGTTTTCCTCTTCCTTGCCACTAATTTGAATTCGCTACATCCTTTGTAGCTTGCTGGATGGCCTTGCTGCTATAATTGAACTTCTTGGTGTAGAGTGCTTTAGAAATCTCTAACCCAATCTGAGGTGCTCATCATCGTGATGAGAGAAAAGAACAAAAATAACCAATTATTATATAGAAAAAAGTCTCACCTGATGTGATTCGCACAACCAACGATCTTTTGATCTGGACTGTATACAAAACAACACAACAAAACTTATTCACAAAACTCTCCCGAATAATCAGTATTCGATCGAATTCCTTTTCCGTGTGCTCGAAAAATCACTCAGCACGTCTACTCGCTTGGACATCTCGCACTGAACTAATGCTCTCTTTCCTTTCCCTCTTTTGATTCCTTTTATAATTCCTCTTCTTACTACGAAATCCAAATTTCTTCTCTTCCTCTAGTGGGTGGATCTCCAATTATTCTACGACGCTCAAGCCCTGCATTTTTCTGCACTAATTGAATTAGCCGGTTGATACTCAAAAGCCTGCTAATTCTTACAACGCCAAATCAATTATCTTCGAATATTGAATTGATATATATATATATTTTTTAGTTCATCTTCCCCTTCCCGGATTTAACCAGCAAGAGGAGATATTCCGACTAGTATGGTGAGACTACTCGTCTTATTATGTTGACGGTGCCCAATATTATAGCTTTCTGCATCCATGTTACAGTGTTGGGAGGTAGTTGTAGTTCCTCTAGGTGCGAGGCAGTTTTCTTCAGCACAAGACCATTAACACTAATCACCAGAGGTACTATCCTGACTTTTTTTAGATTCCACATGCTCTTGATCTGCTGAGCTAGTGCCTCGTATTTATTGATCTTTTCTCCATATACCTTCGTCATATTAGATAGATAGATAACCTTTATTTGATCTAAAAATCATAGATTGTTGATCACGTCACAAAAGAGAAGAAAAAAAGAACACAATGACAAATAGAAAAATTCAAACAATATCAGAAAAGAATTAAAGTTCTTCAAAGGATTTTTCACTGAGAAACTCGTTGAGATTGTAGTAGGCCTTTCTCAGTAGAAATTTTTTCAAGCTTTTCTTCTGCAACACTGCACTGCCACGCTTAAAGCTTGGGGGCAAGATATTCCAGATCTTGATCATGAGATGAGTTACGTTTTTTTGTATGTAGGTAAAGTTGGTTCTTTCCACACAGTGGTGAGTTTTACCTCTAGTGTCATACTCATGCTTCAAGAGCAAGGTTTTGAAATCCTCATAGTTTTTTATCACATACATTATACATTCAAACATAAATAAAACAATAAAAAACACTCGACTATACGTTTCACAATTTATTAAAATTATTTTCGTTGACATGCATGTTTCGGGTTTCATCCCATTCTCAAAACTTATACATTCATATATGTATAAGCTGGTGAGTGTTAAGATATTATGCTGAATAAATACTTCCTCACAGCTTTCTTGTTGGTTCTTCTTGAAGATTGTTCTTAGGCATCTTTTTTGTAGCTTAAATATTCTGTCAGCCTCAACGGAAACCGCCATACCGAAGTCTGGAATGCACATAGGCATGATATGCAGACAGGGCAGCATCAATCCCAACTCTGTCAGTGATGACTCTAAGAGCATAGCAATATTTTGCTAGACTTATTGCTATATCTCCAATCAAGGTTGCAGTCAAATGAACACCAAGGAAAGGTATAGAGCTCTCAGCTGTTACGTCCCTATCCTGGAAAGTCACCTGCAGTGCCCGCTGATTTTTCTCTCTGAAAATTAATAGTTTTCAGTGTCAACATCTGTTTCCCGTACCAGATCGTTAGTGTATATATAATGTACAACAGGGGACCCAGTATTGACTCTGAGGTACACCCCTCTCCACATATAGGGCATCTGATGTTATTCGTTCACCATCTTTTGTTGTTTCAGATGTTCTTTGAATTCTTCGAGTTAGATAAGATGTGTACAGTTCTAGAGCCACACCTCTTATGCCATACCTTTCCATTTTCCTCAGTAATATTCCATGTCCTGGGGAACCGCAAAATCTATAATGGTGGCTGTTTTTCCAATTTTTGTCCCAAAACACCATATCAGGCCGGTTGTGTTCGACTGTGCACTGCCGAAAAACTGCAGACCTATTACCTGTCTACCTGCCATTTATAAGAAAGTCACATCAACCATTGGCCATAAGATCAACTCCCACATTAAAACTAATGGAATTATGTCCTGGGAGCAGAATGGATGCAAAAAGATAACGCTGTCACCAAACAGGCAAAGAAAAAACTTAGAACATCTCCGTTGCCTGGATCGATTACCAAAAGGCTTTCGACAGTGTCCCCCACCCCACTCATGGCTTCTTGAAATACTGAACATCTACAAAGTCCATCCTGAAGTGATTTGACTCCATGCGATTTCTTTTTATGGGGTTATTTGAAATCTCTGGTTTATGTCGATCGACCACGGACCATAGCACATTTCAAGAACAACATTCGCGACGCCATTGCCAATATACCGATTGATATGCTGCAAAGAGTGGATACGAATTTCAAAAATCGACTTCATCAGTGTATATTATATATGCAATGGGGGCCGCCATTTACGCGATGTCATTTTCAAGACTGTATGAAAAAAAAATTGAGATATTGTATTCTCAAATAAAAAAATTTTAAAACAATAATTGAAGTACTTTTGTTTTTATTGACCTTTCAAATAAGTAAGTTTCTCTGGCGCACCCTGTATATATATATGGTGTTTCCTAATTGAATGTCAATATTTATAGGGGTGATTTTTGGGCCCATTTTAAGAAAAAAACTTCAAATGAAGATATGTCCTAAACGTCTAATCTTTTGAGATACAGGGTGGTATTATTTAGACAGTCAGCGACACGCCACTGACTGTATTCAACTATGAGCAAAACTGATCTCTTGAATTTTTTAGTCCGACGCACGGGTTTTATTTTAAAAAAATTAAATTTATGTATGTCTCTGCAGGGTGATATTGTCATATGTATGTAAAGGATATTGTTATGATCACGTAGAGAAACGGTTTTTATTTTTTTAAGCGGAAACCCTGAATCGGATTGAAAAAAGTCAAGTGATCACTTTTGGTAAGAAACAATTGGGAATTTCAAAAATTATTTTTATTTCAGGAAAAATCTGTGGCGTACCATCAATGTCTGCCAAAATAGGTAGGTCAAATTACGTACGAACGCCACTGGTGGAAATTCAGAAAAAAGTGATACATTAAAAAATGCCTCTTGATTCATAGTATACATATATGACAAATTTCATTAAAATATTTGAAGTGGTATTGTTGATATTGATAATAAATTATTTATTTTTGAAAATTTTAGCATCCTGTATCTCAAAAGGTAAGACGTTTATGACATATGTTCATATAAAGTTTTTTTCTTAAAATGGGCCCAGAGTTCATCCCCATAAGTATTGACATTCAATTAGGAAACACCCTGTATATAAGCTATTATGAGCAAGTTATTGTCTAAACTAAACCTTTTCCTTTTAACTTAAAATCGGCTTCATGTCCGACAAGAAACTCCACTTCTTCAACACTTATCTTACCATTGGAAAAATATAATTCATATCCAAAATGTAGTAATAAAAAACACAATAAACATTTAAGTATACTTCATTCACTTTTATTTTAGCAGTCGGTTGGCCATGGAAATTTGACACATTTCACTCTGGTTGAGTTCGGCTTAGCGACTTTTCGACTCTGAGCATGTCAAGTGTATTTCAATCGCGTTCGACTTCGATCTCTGAGTATTCCCTTTTCTGTTCGGGTCGTGACGGAGCATGTTCTCCGATCACGCTCGCACTTCCCCGAGTTTGCTGATAGAGAACGATGGGGATCTGTCAAGTGTGAAGTTGTGACTGCCGTCAGTGACAAAAACTAAAGAGTACCTCTTTGAAAAACTGCCCCTGCCGCCGTAATAGAAAACAAAATGATTTTTTCGAACGCTTCAACTGAATATGAAGAAGTTATTGACATTGGAATGATGCCCTATTTGAGAAAATTTGTAGATGTTTTTCAGATTTCAGAAAAATTTTCTGCGGAATCATTGGAGCAATGTAGAATTCAATCTGAAATTGAAGACAAAAGTTGGTACCATTTCAGATGCCTTTACTTTCCTCTTCCTCATAATCCAAAAAGAGTTCAACACCAAATCTTATAATAGCATGATTCAAATTCATTTCGCACTTTCAAATATCAGATAAACTTTCAAACAAACAAAAATCAAAAAGTACAAATAATAAGTAAGAAATACAATAAGTACAAATAATACCATATGAATAAATGACTAGGTTATTACTATTTATTTCTTGGTACATAATTAAATTGCACTTATCGAATGCATATTATGCATATTACGTCGTTGGTTTTCACCAATATTTCTATAAAATTATAAATAGGACGCGGCAAAAGTTGTCAACTCGTCTTGACAACCATTTGAAACTCCTAGGTGATGTCGACAGAGAACTCTCAGTACGTTCGATCTGTAGAACTTCAAGTCGAACTCAGCCTCTGTATAGTACGAAAATGTGGGGTTATGAAGCTTGTCAAAACATTTTTGGGTTTTAAATCAACGCTATGTTGCCCGTTCTACGTAAAAGTTTTTGTTATTACGTAGTTTATCACAATGTCGAATCTCTTCGGAAAATATGTGACGAACATAATTGAAGTTTATACAAACTGATTGAAGGCATACCAAATCCAGTTATTTGCATGGAAAATACAAGAGATCAGTATAATATCATAATATGCACTAGCTTGAGGAGAGTTAATGTTCGTTATCTTCTTTCGCTAACATCATTTGTAAATTTCAAAAATATTAACCCGAAGATGAAATGCATATGATGCAGTGGTTGGGAATGGGTATCTCCCAAAGGAATTAACAGATAATTACAAGAATGTTAAATTCTTCAACAAAAATCATCTTGCATTAATATAATTAAAAGGAATTTAAGTTAAGATGAACTTCACCTTTGACTTTGAACATAAATTTGAATAATTTCACATGAATAAGCAATTAACAGGACAACTGGCGCGTATTTGTGGCTATTCATCTTGATACATTGATACAATTATAATAATTAGGTATTTATTGGTACCTTAAGACATTTACAATGTATAGGACAAGTCAAATGAAAAATAGAAAAATCCATTTTAGGAAACTTATTCTCCGATGACATTTATCGAAAATCGTGTGGTAAAGTTTTCGCATTAATTCACTCAAACATAAAATTCTCAAATGCCACCACTTTTTTGTGTCTCCCAATAGAAGGAAATTCTTTGTCATTCTCTTCATTCACAATCTTTCTGATTGTGGAAATATTCTGCTGAAATATAAGTCCTTTAGATTCAGATGAAACATTATATAAATTCTCTTACATTGAATATGTTCGCTACCGTCTGACGTATTGTGGATTTTAGAATATCAGGGTATAACTATTTGAATGAGCGGACCTGAATTCTTAATAGCACTTCCTGAAACCTTGTCTCTTTTTTCAATCACTTTCGGCATTTTCGTAATAAAAATTGATATTAGTTGTGGCAACGGCGTTATGACATTAACGACATTTCATGAGTGCCAACCTTACTTCGTTCTGGTTACAAAAACTTGAGAAAATTATTTCATGGCCAACCGACTGCTAAAATAAATTTGAATGAAGTATATGTATAAATACATAATCAAAACATCTCAAGTTCCCCTAAACATTAATTCAATATTCGATTCGATGGTTTTCGCATAGCAAAATACAATTTTTTTTTATCACGATGTCATTCTCGATGATCTCACTGGAATTCATTTGATAAAATTAACAAAATATATATGTCCCACCAAATCTATTGTTCATGAATTTCAAGTAACAAGTCCAAAATTATTTGAAAAAATTTTGATATACTTTACATCCAAGAAGATTTCAATATGAAAAAAAATTTTATGACTAAAAGTCCGAGTGATTGACATAGTACGTGACTTTCTCAGTTCATAATCATTCAATTCAAAAAGTGAAATTCATATAAAAAAGTTCTATTGTGAGAAGTTTGAATATAGTTTTATAATGATGAAACTAATTATATTGCCTTGTTTTACATGAGTCTGAAAATATGGATATGCCAGAGATAATCGAAGTTGAAAATAAGGTAAGTGAATTCCTTATTGCATCAAGGAATTTACTAGTATGCAGGATGAGCTCTTCAAGTGAATATTTGAAGAAGTTTGATGAAGATCAAATTTATATTCATTTATAATTTCGGTTAATTTATAGTTTAACGCCCCCTCACCGATTTTCAAAATATTTTGCATGGTGATTCTACATGATGTCTTCCACATTCTTATGTCTTAGATTTCTACAAAAAATGAATCCTCAAGAGTGTTCACTAGAAATCTCAGTCCGTTTTCAACAACTCAGGAATATCCTAAAATTCCAACAGTTTTGGTTCTTGAATTCTTCAATTGTTTCCTGAAGGAATTTAATCGATCGCTCAATTATTCATTAATCATTCTTTTCTCCTCAGCAAATTCGGAAAAAATTGTCAACCAATCCTTCCATTTTCCTCGGAAAATATGTAGGTAAACTTCTTATGCGGCTTACGTCTAGAGCTTACGAGTTACGAGGGTAGTGTTTCTTACTTACAATCAAACGAAGGACCACTGCATTAGCCAAAATAGAGATTTCTCCTCGAGCACTAGGGGAGTTCTTAAGTAAACAAATTCGATTTGGGGCTTTCATTAGGTCTCACATTGAGCTGCTCGGCACGTAACAGTCAGAGCAGCACAACGGGTCTGACCAGCTCAAAGATATTACTCTATTTATATATTATACGCTCAGAACTCACGTAAAATCTACGTGACAGCAAAAAGGAATCTCTTTAGTCGTTCGTCGTAATTATCGATGGAACTTTTGAAGTGTCAGAAGTTTTTTGAATTTCCTTCTCGTTTTTTCAATTTTATACTGAATAATCACTGGTATATCTATGGGTGATGATTCCCCAACATAAGGGTCCTGTAGCGTTGCTCGAACAACTGAAAAACAGAAGAATCATCACTTGGAAGACTGGACCTGGTCGAAAGACCCTCCCAGTCAAAAGCAAGACTGTTTGATGAAGGATATATATATATATATATATAAATATCAAAATTCACTCTGAAACACAATGAAGCAGGTGTAAAGAAATGGCAACAAGAGACAGATCCTAAAAACCTGTTCCTCGTTCCAGATCTCAGTGTAAGCAGAGGAAAAATGTCAACGGGGTACTATACATATCTTCGTATGATACATGAAAAAACAGAGATAAAAACCTCAGAAAAAACTCTCTGTTCGTGTGTAATGATGATGTATTTGTGTGAAGAATAAGCTGAAATTATTATATTGAAGGACATCTTCTTCATAGTACAAAATACAAAAATTTCCTCCCCTTCTTTCTACTATGATGATTGACGAAGAATAATCTGAAAACAAAAAAGAAAGAAAAAAACGGGAGGGGTATTAAATTTTATATTTCTCATTAAATAAGTTCGAAATTTGTAACCCATCTCAAAAAAGAATCGAAAGCCTTCGAAACCACCCTGAAAATGCTATATTCTACAACTCTTTACCAAGTGGTCTATAGTTTCTTCTTCTGCGCCAAACTCAAATCTTGGACTATCAACAGCATTCCACCTAAAGAGCATGCTATTACACCGACTATGGCTAGTCCTCAGTCGATTTAGTGTACACCAAATTTTTCTAGGAAGATCAAAGCCAGGAACTTTTTTTGAAGGATCAGTAATCAAATCTTTATTAAAGAGATAACACGAATTCCATTCTGATTGCCAAAATTCTTTATGGCTATTAGTCGAATACAGAAAATCATTAGTCCATAAAGGCTTACGAGATTTCAATCTGGCATTTCTAGAATCTGGTAAATATGATAAAATTGGAAATAAATTTGACCGCTATTGGTACGTATTCCAACGGTTTCCCCCATTTCTTACAGCCTTAGCTTGGCGGTATTCCTTAGACATTGTGTAATGGCGGCCTGTAAACTCTTTAGGTGCCAAAATGGGGTAAGCAGACGTGACATGCTGTGTTGTGTCTAGACCCTGAGAGCATTGTCGGCATCTATGTGATATCTTTTTATTATGTTCTTAATATACTCTGGTCGTAACCACGTGGTCCTGGATTGCCACCAGTCTTCCGTCAGTCTCAGGATTTAGGAAACGCTCTGTTATATATTTGATTGTTCCTCGGATTGTTCTTTGTTTACATTATAATTTTTTAGGGCTTCTTTTTTTTATAGCAGGGGGAATATGCGACCGTGAAAACACGGGGCTCTATCTCTCGCCCAGAGGAACCCATTTCTAGGGAACACTGTGGGGTTACTCACTCTTCCGAGTTCGCGACCCACTAAACCTAACCTGCTTTTTATTGGTTCCGGGCATTTGCCTATAAACCATTAATCCCTTGATCGGTTAATTTCTTCTTGCACATTGTCGTGCTAGGGTTTTCATTTTCGGATATCTCTTCTTAGTATAGTTTTAATAAGTTTCCGTTCCCATTTTAATCTCTCCATAATTGATCTCGCGGTCTCCTTTTGTAAGTTCTCATTCTTCCTCTGTCTTCCTCCGGATCGTAGTCCACTAGTCTCCTGAGTTCTTCGTTTGGATGTTCCTTCGCTGTTTCGAATAACTTTTCAGCTTTCCTCTTCATAAATTCGGTGATGGTTTTCCACTTCAAATCTCGATATATCTGTTTGTTCCTGACAAACCAAGGCGCATCTATGGCACATCGTAGTAGCTTGTTTTCTGTTGCCTGAATTCTTTGTATATGGCTCTTTGCCGTGAATCCCCAAGCATCTGATCCATAAGTCAGTTGCGGTCTAGCAATGATTTGATTATTTTCAATTTTGTCTCATTTGACATGTGGCTCTTTCTACCTATCAGCGGGTAGAGCATATTCATCGCTGCCTTGGTTTTGTCAACGGCTTGTTTGATATGGCTTCTCCAAGTTAGACCTTTGTCTAGGGTGATACCTAAATATTTCGCTTCGTTTTTTCATTCGATTTCTTCTCCATCTACCTCTAGATTTGTTGTAGTTCTCAGTCTCCTCTTTTGCAGTAATATCGCTTGGCTCTTTTGTCCGTTGAGCTTTATTTTCCATTTAATACACCAGTCATTTATTTCATCTATAGCTTCTTGCAATTTTCCTTCTATGATTTCTGGCTTGCGATGTCGCATTGCGATTCCCGTGTCGTCGGCATATAGTGTCAGCATAGTCCTTGGAGATTTTGGTATATCGTGAATATATATGTTATACAGTAACGGCCCAAGTACTGACCCTTGAGGCACCCCTGCTTCCATATATCTGGTTGTGGAGTTTTCTCCTTCCACTTTCACGTAGAATCTTCTGTTCCTTAAATAATTCCTAATTAACTTGCTCAGTTTGATTGAATATCCAGCAAATCTCATTTTGTAAATCAATCCTTCATGCCATACTCTGTCGAATGCTGTGGCGACATCTAGTAGTACAAGACCAGTTGCTTGTTTATTTTGGAATCCTTCTGTTATGTATTCTGTGAGTCTCAGTAATTGCTGTTCTGTTGAGTGATCTCTTCTGTATCCGAATTGCTCTGCTGGAATGAGATTCAGATTTTCAGTTTCTTCTGTAAGCCTTCTAGCGATTACTCTTTCTACTACTTTTCCTAGGGCGGACAATAAACTTATCGGCCTGTAGTTTTGGGGGACTTTTTCATCTTTGCCTGGTTTGTTGAACACTATGATTTCTGCAGTTTTCCACTCTTTCGGATAGTGTTCAGTCCTCATTATACCGTTTGCAATATTTGTGAGAGCAGCTATACCTTTTTTAGGTAATTTCTTCAACATAACATTCGTTATTTTATCACTTCCGGGAGCTTTTCTATTTTTCAAGCTTCTGATTATCTCCTTCATTTCGAATGGACTTGTTGGTTTTTCTATTTTGTCGTCTACTGGTGGTTCGTCCATTTCTTCTTCGTTGTTCTCAACTAGTTCTTCCAGATCATCATTATCGTCATCAGGTCTGTAATTTATTCTCGATTCTCTTTCGATCGAGTCCGTCAGTGCTTCTGCTTTATCGATATTCGTATATGCCATTCCTCTTTCTCCGTGGAGAGGTGGTATTTTAGTCTTTTCTCTTCTCAGATATTTTTGCATTTTTCATGCAGAATGATCAGTTGTAATTTAACTAGTGCAATGAAAATTATCGATAATTTTTGGGAAAGATGCTTGAATGCAAGTTAAGTTGAAAAAGAGCACGAGTGCGCGGAGCGCTCGAGTGCCTTTTACAGTTTAACTTGCATGAGAGCAGATTTGTCAAAAATTATCGATTCATTTTCATTGCAAGAGTTAAATTTAATAAGAAAATTTTGTTAATCCATCAAATCGTATTGTGTCGCTGTCAGTTGCTGTCACATTGGCGTCACAAGTGGCGACCATAATTGTATAATTTATACTCATTGCAGGCACGTAGGAGCTGTTGGAAAAAATCGTTGCTACGAACAATGAAAAATTTTTTAGTGAACGACGCATTATAAAAAACCCATTGTCAAATTTTCTAAGTGCAATGTGCGATTTGGAAACTCTTCTGCTGTAGATATTGATAAGAATATAGACAATCTTACGCCAACGAATACAAAAAAGTCAAAAACGTCAGTATGGAGACAATTTCAAGAGTTTTGTACCGAAAGAAATCACTTATTAGAACGAGGAACTTCGGTGGAAAAAATTGCCTTCATTCTAAAGGAGTGGACAAGCAACATGCGCAAGAAGGATGGATCCTTTTATAAAGTAAGTGTGGTGAAAACAATGTGGAACGTGACAGCAAAACTTGTTCAGGAAAAATATTGTGAAGATTTCGGCATTGCAATGAATCCATTTAATGATGTAAGATTTAAATTGGCACGAGATGCTGCGCGCAAAATATTACAAATGAACCCGGAAAAGAGAAAAGAAAGCTCATCGGCTTTTACTTACAAAGAATTGCTGCAAATTTTGAAGCTTTACGATGAAAACAAGCCGGAGGGTCTGCAGAAAAAATTTTTTCATCTCATATCTTATGAGCTAGCATTTCGAGGAGGTGAGGCAGCCAACTGTTTGAAGGATTTCTTTCAAGAAGAGAAGTTTAATGATGGAACTAGCTCAAATAAGCTATGTGAAGCTGGCACCCCCAAATGCGAATTTTTTGAACCAAAATTTCAGGGTCGTTTGTCCCTCGTAGGTCCATGTTTGTCCACCCAATTTTTTCATTTGTCCACCCACAGAACCGTAGAAATAAACCTTTTAAAATTTTGGAAAGTGTGAAGTAGGCAGCCCCAAATGAAAATTTTTGAACCAAAATTTCAGGGTCGTTTGTCCATCGTAGGTCCATGTTTGTCCACCTTTTTTTTTCATTTGTCCAGGCACCGTTTGAGAGATATGGAAAAAGAAGTTGTTGCGGTGTATTTTCTGAGCAGCTCACCCAAATTGCGAAAACGTGTTTTTTATGGTAGAGATAGTTTGTCTAACGTTAGTCCACTTTTGTCCACCAAATTTTTTCATTTGTCCACCCACAAAACCATAGAATTCAATCTTTGAAAATTTTGGAAAGTGTGAAGTTGGCACCCTCAAATGAAAATTTTTGAACCAAAATTTCAAGGTCGTTTGTCCATCGTAGGTCCATGTTTGTCCACTTTTTTTTTCATTTGTCCAGGCACCGTTTGAGAGATATGGAAAAAGAACCTGCAGTTCTGAATCTAAACTCGCCAAAGTGTGTTCGGATTTATTTTGTTTCGATTTGGATCTTGTATTTGAAATTGAGAAAGATCTATTTCCTGATGGAATAAAATTGAACGAAATTCCTGTGGATATTGAGGTACTACATGAAAAATATATGCTAGGCGGGGTGATTGTCCATTACCCCCAACACTCGCATTACAAGACGGGAACAGGACAAAATGCGATGATATTGTCAAGGACAATATTTTTGTATATCCAGTCATCGCCATTTATATCAAATGAAGAAACTGATAAATTAATGTAGGTACTCGAAGTCTTGTCCATATTTTTCGTTTCAAATAAATAATAGAAAGGAAAACAGATGATCAAATTATTTACCCATATATTCCCCATAAATTGAAAAACATCAACAAATCCTTATTCGCAATTTTTAAATTTTCATTACATTACATTCCATTCCATTTGCGAATGGTACCTGGACAACTGAAGAAATTCGTAGACAAATATGACCTGCGATGCAACAACGTTATTCTCAATAAATTCGCAGTTGTTGGTAAAATTACGAATTAAAAGAATATATTTGCTTTTTTTATCAATAAAGCATATGAACCAATGAAAATTTTGATTGGACAAACGTGACTTTGGACGAACGATTCATTTGGTAAAAAATATTCTTTAGCATTTTAGGAATAGTCAACGAAGAATTTTGATTAATCAATTTTTCATCCCGTCTTGCTAATGGAGTCTATACAAATGCAAATGAATAATCGATATACAAACATGAACCAGCGAAAGACAAACGAACCTGAATGTTTTTTTCGAAAATTTGCATTTTGTGATGCCAATATAACCCTTTTTTTTAAATTGTTTTTGATGGTTCTGCGAGTGAACGAATCAAATAATTGCCTAGATTGTAGTGGAATTGCGGAAAACGCTTTCCCTCAATAGGGTGGAACTGCTCAGAAAATGCAATGGAAAAATTCCCTTTTTTATATCTCTCATACGCTCCCTGGATAAATGAAAAAAAGGTGGACAAACAGACCTACGATGGACAAACAACCCTGAAATTTTGGTTTCAAAATTCGCATGCAGCTTCACACTTTCATCCAAAAGTTTCAAAGATTGATTTCTATGGTTCTGTGGGTGGAAAAATGACAAAATTTGGTGGACAAAAGTGAACTAACGTTGGACAAACGATCTTTAACATAAAAAACACGTTTTCGCAATTTGGGTGAGCTGCTCAGAAAATGCGCCGCAACAACTTCTTTTTCCATATCTCTCAAACGGTGCCTGGAAAAATGAAAAAAAAAGTGGACAAACATGGACCTACGATGGACAAACGACCTTGAAATTTTGGTTCAAAAATTTTCATTTGAGGGTGCCAACTTCACACTTTCCAAAACTTTCAAAGATTGATTTCTATGGTTTTGTGGGTGGACAAATGAAAAAATTTGGTGGACAAAAGTGGACTAACGTTGGACAAACGATCTCTACTATGAAAAACACGTTTTCGCAATTTGGGTGAGCTGCTCAGAAAATGCACCGCAACAACTTCTTTTTCCATATCTCTCAAACGGTGCCTGGACAAATGAAAAAAAAAGGTGGACAAACATGGACCTACGATGGACAAACGACCCTGAAATTTTGGTTCAAAAATTTTCATTTGGGGGTGCTAACCTCACACTTTCCAAAATTTTGAAAGGTGGATTTCTACGGTTCTGTGGGTGGACAAATGAAAAAATTGAGTGGACAAAAGTGGACTTACGTTGGACAAACGATCTATACCATCAAAAAAACGTTTTTGCAATTTGGGGGTGCTGCTCAGAAAATGCACCGAAAAAAGTTTTTTTCCCATATCTCTCAAACGGTGCTTGGGCAAAAGAAAAAAAAAGGTGGACAAACGTGGACCTACGATGGACAAACGACCCTGAAATTTTTGTTTCAAAATTCGCATTTGGGGGTGCTAGCTTCACATAGCTGCACAAATAGAATATAATCCAGTGTTTTCAAAAACCTGCCAAGGAGGAGGCCGCATCGATAATTTGCACTAATGCAAAATTATCGCCTAATTGTATTCTCATTGGCTAAAACAACAATCAAAAATTAGTCGGAACATTGTTGTCTGTCAAATTTGACAGATGAATAAAATTTTCGATAGTATTTAGTTCTTGAACTCTTTTGTTCCATCTATTTGCTCTCATGTCCTTCAGAGCATTTTTTAGAACTTGGCTGTGTCGGTTTAGATTTCTCTTATTTATATCTGTTTTGTTGAGCCTGTATGTTTTTCTTAGTCTCCGATTTTCCCTGATAAGATCTTTGATTTCTCTGGGTGTATCACCGTGTGGATGTATCGGTGCTGGTCTCGTGATTTTCTTTGTGCTCTTTTTGTAGGCATCTAGTATATTCTTTTCTAGTTTATCAACTGCTCTTCCTAGGTCTTCCGGTGTGTTGTGTTACCTCCGATTGTATCAGATGGCTATATTTAGTCCAATCGGCGTATTCTCTTGTTTGCATTAGTTCTCTTCTTGGCCCTTCTCCTATTGTTAATTCGATGGGGTTGTGGTTAGAGGTTCCGTCCCACAAGGTCTCTATCGAGAATTCTCTAGTGATATTTTTCATAATTGCGATATCAATTGTATCTGGTAATCCATTTCCGAATGCTAGGTACGTTGGTTCTTCAGGTCCAATAACGATAGCTTCATGTTTTTCAGCGAGATCTTTCAGTTTTCTGCCATTTCTGTTTTCCATCCTGCTGTTCCATTCTGGAGATTTATTATTATTATTATTATTATTATTATTAATTACATGATATGAGTTGAGGTAATCCTATATAACTCATTAAATACAAAAAATTAACAGTAACACTCAGCCATAGTTATCATAATTATTCTTGAAAGAGTTCACGGTATGGGAGGCAATGATCTCGATGGGCAGTCTGTTCCACTCTTCAAAAACTCTGTTGGACAAAAATTGTTGACGGGCTCTTGTGTTGAACTGCTCTCTGTATAGTTTCAGATGGTGACCTCTCAGGTGACTATGTGGATTCAGGACAAAAAGATTGGACAGGTCAACACCGAAAAATCCGTTTAGGGCTCTGAATGTAACGATCAAATCACCTCTGCTCCTACGCTTCTGAAATTCAGTGATTCCCATGATACTCAATCTTTCGGAATAAGATGGTCTATTCCTATCAAGTCCGTAGGGTAAGCGTGTTGCTCTCCGTTGAAGTCTCTCCAATAACTCCATGTCTCGCTGGAAGGTTGGAAACCAAGCAGGACCCGCGAATTCAAGAATGGGTCTGACGTACGACTTGTATAATAGGGAGGCAGTTGCAGGGCTGCAACCACGAAATGTTCTCTCAATAAGGTACAGAGCCCTTCCAGCTCGTCTTGTGACATTGAGGGTATGCTGGGACCAACTAAGGTCCGCCGTTACTGTGAGACCAAGATCACAATGACTTCTTGAGGTTTCGAGCACGTGTCCGTTGATGGAATATTGTGATTTCGGGTTATTATTGCCGAGATGCATCACCCTACACTTCTCCAGATTGAGGGGCAGCATCCAGTCCTTGCACCATTCACTCAGGATATTCAGATCAGCCTGTAGAACCATGGGATTTTTCAACGAACAATTATAAATTTTCATGTCGTCAGCATAAGCTACCACACCAGACTTCAGCATGAACGGCAAATCAGAAACATAGAGCAGAAAGAGCAAAGGACCCAAAACTGAGTCCTGAGGTACTCCACTACACACAGGTCTTGAGGTGGAAAAATCGTTCCCCACCCTAACACTGAACTCCCGTCCCGTCAGGAAGGCTTCGATCCAAAGCAGAACATTTCCCGCGATACCCAGGTGTCTCAACTTGAATAGTAAGCGGCGAAGTGGAACCCGATCGAAAGCCTTGGAAAAATCCAAGTAAATAATATCGACTGGCTCACCAGCGTCGACCATTCTGGTCCAATCATTCACGCAGGAAAGCAAGTTAGTTAGAATGGACCTGCCAGGGACAAAACCATGTTGTGCTGGAGGTATTAACCCGTTCTCCAGGGCAAACTTAAGTAGTTGTTCTTGTATAATCCGCTCTAATACCTTACATGGAACCGATGTTAAGCTTATAGGTCGATAATTTGCTGCAGATTCTCTATCGCCCTTCTTATAAATTGGTGTTACTGAGGCTGAGACCCAGGAAGACGGCAGACAATGCGAGCGGAGCGACTCCTGATAAATAAGAGATAGAGGTAACGCAAGTGAACTCGCACATCTTCGTAAAATAGCAGGAGATAATCCATCGCGCCCTGGTGAAGAATCCTTGAGGACAGAGAGATGTCTCAACACCATATCCTGAGAAATCTCCACGAAATCAAAGGTAGGAACACACCTGGGGATCCCTAGCCCCGGCATTGGTCCGTCTGGTTCTTGGGAAAAGGAAGCCTCGAAACTATCTGCAAAAACTTCCGCGGATTCTTGATGCAGCTCACAAAGTGTTCCATCAGCTCTACGAATCCTGGGCGTCGAAACCTTCGTCTTGATGGTGGACCTCACGAATTTGTAGAATTTCCTTCTGTCTCGTGATGAAGCTATCTTATCTTCGAACTGCCTTTTCGCCGACTTTAGCATACTCCTGAGCTCCCTAGAGTAAATCCGGTGATTCTCATAATCTTGAGAACGGAGGTGACGTCTATATTTCTGCCATAATGCCTTTTTGTGACGAATCATTTGCAAGATATCCCTGCCTATCCAAGGCTTCAAGGGGTTCCGTCTAGATGTTTTTATTGAGGTATTAGAAGACATTGAACTGTTGAGAACCTCCATGAATGCTCCCCACATGCTCTCAACATTTCCAACCAACAAGTTTCGCCAATCTATTTTCTCCAGATCTCGATTGAGGTCGTGATAGTTTATTTGTTTGAAGGTTTTATTCGTACATTTTGGAGGATTGGTTGTGAATAAATGGAGGCTTGATTTCAGCACCAAATGATCAGACTTACCAAATGGTGGTAAATATTCCAAATCAGAGAGGATGTTCTCATCTGTCGTCATTAAAAGGTCTAGTAAGGAAGGCCGCTGTCCCATACGAATTCTGGTTGGCTCAGTCACAATTTGTGAAAAACTAGAACTAATGATAACATTCACAAACTCTGATGCGGGTGAATTTACAGGTGGTAATGTTGTTAAAGGCCAGGAAATGTCGGGAAAATTAAAATCACCTGCTACTACAACAGAATGCTTAGTATTGGATAAATGAGAAAGATGCCGAAATAATGTATCATCGTGGCTGGACTGATGAGGGCGATATATGCAGGCCAGTGTTACTGATATTCCTAGTCCACAAATATCCAGAAAGATATTATCAATTCCAGGTGTATTGATACTGGATACAGACAGATGAAAGTCAAGTAAATTCTCATCTCTCACGAAAACACAGACTCCAGCATGTCCCGGGGTTACAACACTATCGCTGCGGAAAATAGAATAACCAGGTATTGATACAGTTACATCAGGAATAGATGGTTTGAGCCAGGTCTCGGTAAACAGTAAAAATGTAGGAGAATTAAGTTGGACGAATGCTAAGATTTCATTTAATTTAGATGGTAAACTTTGCACATTAGAGTATACAATATTCCAGTTCAAATTGATATTTAGTTTTTTGATGCCACAATAGGTTGAACAGGAACAATCTTCGGCGAACCTTTAACATATTTTATGGTAATTTCTTTCTCTCCAGCAGCCTCTCTACGCTTTAGATCCTCCCTCACTTTTTTGATCTCATTCAATTGGGTTGGTGTCATATCATCAGAGATTTTTATTTTAGAATATGTAGTATTTTGAGTTAGTTTGGTTTTATTACGCAATTAAAATTTCCGATGCAGATTTTCGGGTTTGTTCCATCTAGTAAGTTGTTGATTTCTTCTTCCAATAAGTTATTTGGGGGTCTTTTATATGTCGATGTGACTTCGATTCTTTGTCGATTTATTTCAGCAACAATCGTCACTGTTTCTATTTGTGACTCGTCAGATCTTCCTATAAAATAGTGTTTCAGATCTCGTCTAACCAGTAAGGCAACACCTCCTCCAGTGTTTGCGATTCTGTCACATCTATATATCTCATAATTCATGATGTTCAATCGCGTATTTGGTTTTATTCTTGTTTCCTGTAAGGCTATAATATCAGGTTTTCTCTCTGATATTATTTCTTTTATCTCGGATTTTCGAGTTCTGACCCCGTTTATGTTCCAGGGGACTATTTTAAGGGAATTTTTCCTAGTTGTATGTTCCAATTCCAGTTTACTGAACATTCCTTGGAGTTTTTTCTCCATCTCTCTTTCAATTTTCAACATGATTTTGTTGAAAATTTTTTCAGTAAAAGTGTCTTAATCGTCGGCGGATTCAGAGACTTTTCTGTATTCTTTTGTTTTGTTGATCGTAGGTTTAGCTTGGGGCATTTCCTGTTGCTCCTTCTTTTGTACTGGTTTAGATACTTCTTTTTTCTTGTCGTCTACTTTGGAGAGGGTGGGCTTCTTTTTCTCCTGGACTTTTTGAGGAATCGTGCTCTGCTGAGCCGATTTGAAATTTGAATTCGCTACATCCTTTGTAGCTTGCTGGATGGCCTTCTTCGTCGCACAGAACGCATGTGGCATTTCTCTCCTCACCTTTTCTGGTAAGTTCGCAATCTTTTGTGCAATGTTTGCCCAAACATTTAACGCATCTGTATGGAAAAGAGCACTTGTTTTGGGCATGTCCGTACCTCTGACATCTGTAGCACTGACTTGGATTTTCTGCCCTTCTTTTTGATTCCACTACAATGCAGAGATTGTAGAGGCGTTTTATTTCGAAAATCTCCTTTTTCTGAGTTTTGACCAAGGTATAAGGGTATATTTTTGGTTTTATTGGATGTCATTCTGGACACCTCGGCGTCATGGATTCCTTGGACTTTTAGATCATTTTTGATTATATCTAGGTCAGCATCTATTGGGAGATGCCTTATGACTGCGTAGATCTTTTTCTCTTCCTCCATCTGGTAGGTAAAGTACTCCTTACCAATCTGGTCAAAATATTTCGTAATGTTTCTGTAGTCGTCCACAGTCGAGGCTACGATCCTAACTCCGTCTTTCACGACGGTTGCTCTGTTGTAGCTGAATTTCTTCATGTAGAGAGCTTTTGAGATCTCTACCCAATCGGCTGTACCCATCGTCGTGATGGGTGGAATTTTATCTTTTTTAGGTAACTCCGTTGCTTTTTTTGCGGTCTCTTCGTAGAGGATGAACTTTCTTTCCGCGCGCGTTTTGTGGGCGGCGCGTTCTGGGTTTTTGCAACTTGTTGTTGCGAAATTTTTCTTCTGTTCCGGTTCTGGAGCTACTTCCTGTTTGGAGGAATTTTTGGGGACCGCTACCGGCTTTGCAGAAATGCAAATGTGGGGAATTTCTGTGTCGTAATGTGTTTTGCCATTTCAGCAAAACCAGGGGATTGAGGCGCTTTATTCCCATTAACTTCCTATCTCAAGAGGCGTATCTCCACGACCAACTGAGCCACGGTTTCAGTTAGTTTATTTATTTGAGCCTTCAACTGCCCATTCTCTTCTTTGAGGCTTACGAGCTCCTCTGCTTCTCCATCGCTGAATTCTTCGGTGCCCGTAGCTTCCATGTAGGAGCTCTCATTTTGTGAGACCTCCGACATGGCTTTTTGTCCGTATTGAACTATATGAGGTATTTCTGAATAATAATGAATATTCGAAATCCTCGCTACTATGTTACTATTAAGCTATGTGGCTAAGTTATATATTTTCTATACTATCAGAAAAATAAATCGACTCACAAGTGATATCCGTGGAACCAACGATCTTGGAGGTGATCTGGACTCAGACACTGAATACACTGAATTTGAACGAATTTCCGCTCTATAACACATACACTTATAGAACTTATAAAAAACTTCGGAAGTTTCATAGACGGAATCAAAAATTCCGTAGCTTCGCTAGTGTACACTTTCACTTCGACTTTCTTTTCCACTTTCTCTTTTACAACACGTCCGCTCTTGTCGAGTTCTCACACAACAATGTTTAGGGCTTCTGGGTACCCGCCATTGTGGCGTCATACCGTGCTCTTTTTTTTTTTTTTTGGTGTAGCAGGGGGAAAATCTGCAAGACAGACGAACCGCCCTCATCTCCTGAGGGGGAACAGTGTTGGGTTTCTCACTCTCCTGAGCTCGAGACCCACTAAAAACCCTACTGCTTCTTGAATTTTGGTTCCGGGCATTTGCCTATAAACCGTTCATCTCTTGGTGGGTTTTCTTCTCGCACACTATCGTGCTGGGATTTATGTGTTTATCCTCTATTGGATTAACACTTTATTGAATTTTTCAATAAGTTTCTGCTGTTATTTTAATCTCTTTTTAATTGATCTCTTGGTCTCCTTCAGTAAATTCGCATTCTCCTTTTGTCTTCCTCTGGGTCGTAGTCCACTAGTCTCCTGAGTTCTTGATTCGGATGGTTTTTCGCTGTTTCGAATAATTTCTCTGCTTTTCTGTTCATGAATTCCGTTATGGTTTCCCATTTCAGGTCCTTATAAATCTGTCTATTCCTGACAAACCAAGGTGCATCTATTGCACATCATAGCAGCTTGTTTTCAGTGGCCTGAATTCTTTTGATATGGCTCTTTGCCGCGAAACCCCAGGCAACTGATCCATAAGTCAGTTGAGGCCTAGCAACGGCTTTGATTATCTTCAATTTTGTCTCTTTCGACATGTGGCTTCTTCTTCCTATCAGAGGATAGAGTCTATTCATCGCTGCTTTCGTTCTGTCGATTGCTTGTTTGATATGACTTTTCCAGGTAAGTCCTTTGTCAAGCGTTATTCCTAAATATTTGGCTTCATTTTTCCAGTCGATTTCTTCGCCGTCAACATCCAGTTTCGTTGTGGGTCGCAGTCTTCTCTTCTGTAGTAATATTGCTTGGCTCTTTTGTCCATTGAGCTTGATTTTCCACTTTATGCACCACTCATTTGTTTCGTCAATCGACTCTTGTAGAACTCGTTCTATTATTTCAGGGTTTCGGTGTCGAGTTGCTATGCCTGTATCGTCAGCATATAACGTTAGCATAGTTCTTGGATTTTTCGGAATATCGTGGATGAATATGTTGTACAGAAGTGGCCCAAGTACTGATCCTTGGGGTACTCCAGCCTCTATATCTCTTGTTGAGGAGCATTCTCCTCCCACTTTTACGTAAAATCTTCCATTTTTGAGATAATTCCTGATCAACTTGCATATTTTGATCGAATATCCAGCACATCTCATCTTATATATTAATCCTTCATGCCATACTCTGTCGAATGCTCTGGCGACGTCTAGTAAAATAAGACCTGTAGCTTGTTTATTTTGGAATCCCTCTGTTATGTACTCTGTGAGCCTTAATAATTGTTGTTCTGTTGAATGCTCTCTTCTGAAACCGAACTGTTCTGGTGGTATTAGTTCCAGATTTTCGGTTTCCTCGTTTAGCCTCGTGGCGATAATTCTTTCTACTACTTTTCCTAACGCCGACAGTAGACTTATCGGTCTGTAGTTTTGTGGAAACTTCTTCCCTTTGAATGGTTTATTGAATACTATGACTTCTGCTGTTTTCCATTTTTCTGGGTAGTGTTCTGTCCTCATAATTCCATTCGCGATATTTGTTAGAGCGGCTATACCTTTTCTAGGTAATTTCTTTAACATAACATTCGTTATTTTATCGCTTCCGGGAGCTTTCCTCTTCTTCAAACTTCTAATTATTTCCCTGATTTCATTTGGCGATGTTGGCTTGTCTATATCAGCAGTCGCTGGTAATCCATCCATTTCTTCATCATTTTTTTCAACCAGTTCTTCCAAATCTTCATTATCGTCGTCTATCCTGTAATTTATTCTCGATTCTCGTTCGATCGAGTCCGCCAATGCATCTGCCTTATCAGTATTGGTATAAGCCATTCCCCTTTCTCCGTGTAGGGGTGGAATTTTAGTCTTTTCTCCTCGTAGGCTTTTTTGCATTCTCCATGCAGAATGATCGATTGTATTCAGTTCTTGAACCCTTTTGTTCCATCTGCTTGTTCTTAGATCTTTCAGGGCATTTTTCAGAACTTGGCTATGTCGGTTGAGGTTCCTTCTATTTAGATCATTTTTGTTCATCCTATATATTCTTCTAAGTCTTCGATTTTCTTGTATAAGATCTTTTACTTCTTTAGGCGTATCGCCATGCGGATGACTTGGTGCTGGTCTCTTCACTCTTCTCGTGCTTTTTTCGTAAGCTTTCAATATAATCTCTTCCAGTTTATCAACCGCACATTCCAGATCGTCTGGAGTGCTTATTGTTGGAATTTCTGTTATTTCCGATTGTATTAAATGGCTGTATTTAGTCCAATTGGTATATTCTCTTATTTCCAGCAGTTTTTCTCTTGGTTCTTCTCCAATTGTCAATTCCACGGGATTGTGGTTTGAGGTTCCATCTTCCAAAGTTTCAATCGAGAATTCTTGAGTTATATTTTTCAATATCGCGATATCTATTACATCTGGTATTCCTCTTCCAAAAGCAAGATATGTCGGTAACTCTGGTCCAATAACTATGGCATTTTGTTTTTCGGCGAAATCCTTGAGTTTTTTGCCATTTCTATTCTCTGTTATGCTATTCCATAATGGGGATTTACAGTTGAAATCTCCGATGGAGATTTTCGGGTTTGATCCTTCCAACATGTTGTTTATCTCTTCTTCCAATAGATCGTTTTGTGGTGGCTTATACGCCGAGGTTATTTCGACTCTTTGCCGATTTAATTCGGCAACAATCGTCACTTTTTCTGTTTTTCCTTGTGTTTCGTCGGATCTACTTTTAAAGTAGTGTTTCAGATCTGTTCTCACCAATATTGCTACTCCTCCTCCGGTGTTTGTAATTCTGTCACATCTATATGTTTCATAATTCATGAAATTCAGTCTTCTGTTCCGGTTTATTCTTGTTTCCTGTAGGGCTATAATATCAGGTTGTCTTTCTGATATTATTTGTTCTATCTCGGCTTTCCGAGTGTTGATCCCGTTTATGTTCCACGAGGATTTCTTCCTAATATCCGTAAGGTCCATTAATTCAGTTTACTGAATAATGCTTGGAGTTTTTTCTCCATTTCCCTCTCAATTTTCAACATTATCTTGTTGAAAATTTTTTCTGTGAAGATATCTAAATCATCGGCTGATTCAGATATCTTTTTCTTCTCCTGTGGACTGTTCACAGCCTGTTTCATTGTAAGTTTTTTCTGTCCTTCTTTTTTCTGGACGGGTTTTGGAGTTTCCCTCTTCTTTCCCTGCTCTGTAGGTTGGGTCTTCGCTACTTCCTGAATTTTTTGTTCAGAAGTTGTTGTTTTTGTTACCTTCTTTTTCTGTTCAACTGATTTTCGGGAATTTTTCTTTCTGGTCACCAACTTGAACTCGCTACATCCTTTGTACCTAGCTGGATGGCCCTCTTCTCCACATAAGACGCATGTGGCATTTCTCTCTTCACCTTTTCTGGTGAGTGTGCAGTCATTGCTGCTATGACTTCCTGAGCACTTCACGCATCTCCACGGGAAGGAGCATTTGTTTTGTGCATGTCCGTACCTTTGGCACCTAAAGCACTGGCTTGGACTTTCAGGCCTCTTTTTATGTTCAACCACAATACAGAGGTTGTAGAGTCGCTTCACTACGAAGATTTCCTTTTTCTGGGTTTTAACCAGGTAGAGAGGTATTGGCTTCTTTGTCATT
Organism: Coccinella septempunctata; assembly: GCF_907165205.1. Classification (NCBI taxonomy): domain Eukaryota; kingdom Metazoa; phylum Arthropoda; class Insecta; order Coleoptera; family Coccinellidae; genus Coccinella; species Coccinella septempunctata. Next base: position 13,240,270 of record NC_058191.1, read on the forward strand.
GTCGATGTCATTCTGGACACCTCAGCGTCTGATATTCCCTGGAATATCAGGTCGTCCTTAATCAACGCAATATCAGCGTCGATTGGTAAATGCCTAATAACGGCATATATCTTCTTCTCCTCCTCCATTTGGTAGGTAAAAAATTCTTTACCATGCTGCTCGAAGAATGTAGTGATTTTTCTAAAATCATCTACGGTTGACGCGATGATTTTTATACCGTCTTTAACTGTAGTTGCACGGTTGTAATTTATCCTTTTTGTGTAGAGAGCTTTAGATATCTCTACCCAATCTGAGGTGCCCATCATCGTGATGGGTGGAATTTTATCTCTTTTAGGCACTTCCGTTGCCTTCTTGACAGTCTCCTCATCAGAAGAGGAGCTTTCTTTTCGCGCGCGTTTAGTTGGAGGCGCGTTCTGGGTTTTAGCAACTTGAGTTGCAAGATTTTTCTTCTTTTCCGGTTCTGGAGCTACTTCTTGTTTGGGGGAATTTTTGGGGACCGCTACCGGCTTTGCAATTTCTGCAAATGTGGGGGATTTCTGTGCCGTAATCTGTTTTGCAATTTCAGCAAAACTAGGGGATTGAGGCGCTTTATTCTTGTTAACTTCCTCTCTCAAGAGGCGTATCTCCCCGACCAACTGTGACACGGTTTCAGTCAGTTTATTTATTTGAGCCTTCAACTGCCCATTCTCTTCTTTGAGCCTTACAAGCTCCTCGTGTTCGCCTTCGCTAAATTCTTCAGCATCGGTCGCTTCCATGTAGGAACCCTCATTATCTGAGTTTTCCGACATGGTTTCATACTCAAAAATCTCAAAATATCAAACAATTTGAAAATAATAAAATATTCAGAAATCTTCACTGGAATAGTCTAATATAAAACTTTGGTATAAAGCCGAATGTTTTACACGCTATGAGAAAAATCAGAAAGGAGATACGAAAAATGAGCTCACCTGATGTTTTCTGCAGTACCAACGAGAAAAAATTTCTCTGGACACTTAGGATGAACACCAACTTTGAAAATTTTAACAAATTAAAATTCCGATAACAAATATAGAACCTACACAAACTTCACAGACGGAATCAAATATTCCGTAGCTTGGTTAGTGGGCACTTTCACCTCCGCTTTCACTTTTACGGCACTGTGACACTTCGACTTTCTCGTCCGCTTTCTCTTTTATAGCACTAGGAGCACTGTAGCACGTCTTCTCTTGTCAAGCGAATTACTCGGTTTATGTCATACCGTGCTACCATTCAGTTAGCGTTTCGTTGGTTGGTGCCTCAGTGGGAGTTCTTCCGTCTGCTAGCTTGAGTGCTGTTATGTTCTCGTCCTCCTGACGATCCTGACCAACGGTGAGTTTTTTGTCTGAAAGTATTCTCTTATATCCTTCACTACTTTATTATATGTATATGATTTCCAGACTCTGTAGCCCTCTACCATCCTTCTTTCTGGGTACATATAATCTGCTTACCGAGGCATGTGGGTGACGGGTGTTTTGTTAGGAGAACTGATCAAATTCATGTTTCTATCGCTTCTGGAAATCGGTAAAGGGCTTTTACCGAACTACTGTTTCGTCGAAATTTTTCAGTTTTTTCTGAATAAGATCCGTACCGCTGGAAAAAGGGTATAGCCGGGTTTATATGGAAAATCTGCCCCCGCGACTTTTTCGATTTAAACACAGGGGATCGATTTGACATTAAACAAAAATAATTCACTTCGATTTTCAGCTGTTTATCTCCAACGGTTTTCGAATTTTTCGAAAAAAACTGTTTTTTCAAAATTTTTTTTTTCGACTAAAATTCAAAATTGGTTGATGGTGATTTTTTTTATCGTTTTCAGTAGTGAGAGTGATAAGGAAGACATTTCATTATGACTCTCAGTTGAAAATCTGATTTTTGAGAGCAGATATAAAATAATAATATTTCTTTTTATGTATGGTAACGTTAATCCCGTATTCGAGTCCTGAAGAAGGCCTGCGACTGCGGCCGAAACGTAGACGAAGAATAAAAAAAAGGAGAGAAAAAATCTAGCCTTTCACTGAACATCTCCCCGTCATACCCCTTACCAATATATAAATTTTTTTTTTATGTTACTTAAAAGTGTCCACCACGAAACTTTGTCAGAAAATGTCTTTCGTAGTTATCTAACCTCAAGAAATTTCTCATTTTTTTTGAAGTGGTGGAACATAATTAGAAAAAAATTAAAATTATTTTTTTTTTCAAAATACTATGTTTCATGCATAGAAACACTTATGCTGCAAACAAAACTACAGACGATTATTATTCCACTGGAAAATCAACTAAATAGAAAAAACATCATAATTGAAGCTTCTATATATTTCCTTGTTTTTGAAAAGAATCTTGCATTCTTGCCTCCGGGGGCATGCCTTATGTGATTTATTGGGAATCTTTTCAGTTTAATCCATGAGTATTTCAAATCACGCTAGTCAGTATTGTTTAGTTCTTCAGTGTTTTTTCAGTGAAAATAAAACAATCCAAATAGAGTAGGAACACAACACCAATAAAACAATGGATAGATTTTCAGGATAAGAAAAGTATAACTATCTGGACAATTTCCGTAACTGCTCACCCTAGCGCTGCAATCTTATTCACCAACGTGAAGTTGCTTGTTGGAGTTAATCTTTTTAGATTATATGTACTTTATCTATGGTTGGTATTGCATCCTAATTTTTATTAGGATGCAATACCAACGATAGATAAAGTACATATTTACTTTTTCTATGATACCAACATTGATAGTTATCAGTTGAACCCATAGAGAAAAGGTGTCTCTGGTTGAACCAGTTTCATGTGATACATTTATCTATTGCTCTTTTTCGATTGATTTCGTTACACTTCTTCAATCTACTTCATATGCCATCGTTGGAGAAAGTCAAATATTACCTATATTTATACATTTACTATTCATTGAAGACGTTATTGTTTTTGCAGTTCCCATCATGGACCCACACGTAATGAGAGATGCGTTAACTGTAATGTTCATATTCGTAAGATAGTAGGTCGTAAAAAAAATTATAACACAAGATGAAGCTAATATGGCGACCGTAAAATCGGAAAGACAGTTGTCGTCAACAACATTTTTTGTGGTAAATGTCGACAAATTTTAATTAGACCAAGTAATAAAATTAAAACAGTAAATTCATATGAAGATCAAGTCAGTGTTGACAGAGAGCCAATTTATTCTCAATCGTCTTCAACTACTTTTTCAACCATCACCCTTCATATTTTTTTGAAGAAAAAATGGAAGAAAAATTGGAAATTGTAGAGTTAGGGTTTCCCCGAATAATCGCTACCCATAAATATTGTTGTATATGTGGGTCTTCAATAAATATCAGAATTGTACCATTTGAAGCACGCAAACAAGTATTTTCTAAACGGCGAATTCTTATTCCTCACGGCAACCGATGCTGCAAAGAACATCTAATAAAACAGCGATTCTACGATGATGATATTAATAGCTTTCGAATTCACTCAAATAATCGCACTATCGAAGTAAGAGATTTAAGAAAATTACTTGGCCAACTTGCTATTGGTAACGATTCATCTATCATTGACAGAATCGGAGATCACTCGTTCTTAGAGAAGCAGTTGGAAATATTTACGGGTCTTACATGGGAAAAACTCATAAATCTTCGGGAGATGTTACATCGATGAAGAGTTCTGTGAATCGAAATGTTACTCAAGCTCTAGTTATATTTTTATTCAAACTAAGAACCGGAAATTCAAATGCTGTAATATCTTCGATTTTTGGTTTAGACAGAGACCAAATGGTATCTGAATGCTGTAACGCAGTGATGCCCTCATTTGAAGATGTTTTGCCATTATATTTTGGAATTGATGCCGTCAGTAGAGAAACATTAATCTCTAACACATCGAATACAGCAAAGAAATTATATAACCTTGAAGACGACTTGTAGTAATTATTTGTGATGGAACATACATTAGACATCAAAAAAGCGCAAATAATGAATACCAAAGAAAATCTTACTCTGGCCAAAAAAAAAGTGCCTTTGTGCAAAACATTCACAATATGCACCATAAATGGCTTCGTGATAGATATGCTTGGGCCTTACACTGCAACGATGCTGACATTATGAAAATAATCTTGAGTGATCCGGACGGACTTATCAGGTTACTCAAGGAAGGTGACATAATGGTAGTCGATCGAGGCTTTCGTGATGTCGTAGGATATTTGGAAAAACTAGGATTTAGAGTAATGATGCCAGCTTTTAAAGGAAAACGCAAGCAGCTTACCTCAAATGAGTCAAATCAATCTCGTTTTGTTACCAGAATTCGTCGGGTAGTTGAAGCTGTGCATAGTGATATCAAGCAAAAGTTTAAGCTTTTGGAACATAAACTACAAAGAGTAGTAGTAGTAGTAGTAGTAGTAGTAGTAGATAATAAGTTGCTTCCTAAAGCACGTTTTTTTTTGTCGAGTGTCTTGTTTTTTACATAACGAATTTGGAGCAAGACTGGATTCAAATGTTGATCTTTCTGAAAAAGTTGTGGCTGAAATGAAATCGAAAAAAGATTATGATAATACGTTGGCGTTGGAGGCAGAAATAAATCGTTGGGCGAGACAAAAAGTTCCGTTCAGTACGATCTCTTCAAATGATTTGACAAATTTTCCTGAATTAACGGAACAAGAATTGAAGATTTTTTTCACGGGATCATACCAAATGTATCAAGCTGTTTCTTACTTAGCTGAGTTAATAAATGAAGACGGAACAATAAGACTGAAAATACGTAAACACAACACCAAATATTATCAAACTACAAGTGAGGTCTCGGCATATTAAGTCCAAAACATACCATTGTTTTGTTGATTATGAGTCAGAAAAGAATGAGATTTCTGGAATAAGGCGATATTGTTGTGATTGTGCTAATGGTAGACGCACTGTAGGGTGCTGTTCTCATATTTCAGCCATAATATATTATCTTTCTTACGCTCGATATTTGGCAAAAATAGTAAAACCTGCTGAAATATTGTGTCGCCTCTTTGTAAATGAAAAAGTTAATGCTGTTGTTAATGAAGACAGTGACGAAGATTAACCGATATTTATAGTAGTCTTCAATATTTCGAATGTGAACCTATATTTTTTGCATAGAAAAATTTCGTTCGCCAATTTTTTGATTTCCTCCAATTTTCGAATGATGTATTCATGATTATTTATTCATTTATTATTAAATGAATTTGGTATTATATTAAATTTTTATTATTAAATGAATTATGTATTCTCAGTTGAAGAATAGTTTTCTACATATTTTGTTCGCAGCATAAGTGTTTCTATGCATGAAACATAGTATTTTGAAAAAAAAAATAGTTTTAATTTTTTTCTAATTAGGTTCCACCACTTCAAAAAAAATGAGAAATTTCTTGAGGTTAGATAACTACGAAAGACATTTTCTGAGAAAGTTTCGTGATGGACACTTTTAAGTAACATAAAAAAAAATATTATTATTTTATATCTGCTCTCAAAAATCAGATTATCAACTGAGAGTCATAATGAAATGTCTTCCTTATCACTCTCACTACTGAAAACGATAAAAAAATCACCATTAACCAATTTTGAATTTTAGTCGAAAAAAATTTAATTGAAAGAACAGTTTTTTTCGAAAAATTCGAAAACCGTTGGAGATAAACAGCTGATAATCGGGGTGAATTATTTTTGTTTAATGTCAAATCGATCCCCTGTGTTTAAATCGAAAAAGTCGCGGGGGCAGATTTTCCATATAAACCCGGCTATACCCAAATTTCCTAATATTTTGCATTATGGTAGAGGTATCGAAGTGCATTCAAAAAATGCAAAATTATAAGTGGTGTTCCATTTAAAAAATCAATCATTTGTTGAATAATTCCATTTGGGAAAACCCTGTATATCAGAATCCTGAGATGCAGAATTGAAAGTGCAACGTCTGATTTGGCAGCTATGGAAGCATAACGTTCTATTGCAGGACCCTTTATACAGCTGATGACCAATGAGTTCGAAATGAGGAAAGAGAAATGAATCACCTGAACTATCAGTCAGTAATTCAAAAGTCAATGTGTAGGTTGTATTCAGGGTCTTTCACGAGGAACCTCACCCATATTTATACGGGAAACTACTGAACGTATTTTCATGAAATTCAGCACTTGTAAGTATTTCACGATGCTGATGAAATCTAAAATATTTTCAAGGCATGAGCACCTCCGGTTTTTCCGGAAAAGACGTCAACTTCCGTTTTTCAAATTAGAACACCATTTTTTTATTCCAGAAATAGATTCCTCAGAAAATTTCAAGTTATTTTGATGTAACATTTTTCAGATTTGGTTGGAAAATTCTCTCTGAGCGGGAAAATTCGAAAAAAAAATCGTAAATAGAGCTCCGCTGAAACAAGAATAACTTCGAGGTTTTTGGATGGAAAATTTTCCTTTTTGGGATTTTTCCAGATGTGAGATTGATGTATCCACTTTAAAAATCGAAATCGCGATTCATTCGACATCATGTCGTCGAGTAAGAAAGTTGGAATTAACGAGTCTCTGCAAATATCGATACCTGAATGTGGTATCTGTAAGCGAACTGTTATTAAAAATATTGTTAAGTGCAAAATTTCTACCAAAGTTCATCACCCTAGTTGTGCTAATAGATACAAAAAATGTTGTGACGAAATTATCGCTAGTCAAAGTGAATCTAATACGTGTGAAACATCCCCAATTTCGGATATTACTGGAAAGTGTATTACAGTTGAGTCAACACATCAGGACCTTCTACTCAAAATAATTTTCGAATTAGAAGCCAAGAACTCTTTATTGGTTGAGAACAATTCTCTCCTCGAATATAAAATATCTTCCCTTGAAACGGAAATAATCGATAAGAACAATGAAATCGAAAACCTTAAAAAACAAATCAACATAATTCCAACTGTTATCAATGGAAATGATGAATCACCTGCACATATTCTACCGGTGAGTACGGGAGATGAAGTAGAACTCTGTGAATATAAAGGTGCATTTACACCAAACGAGCATTGTTTTCGAACGTTTCAAAACGTTTCGAAACGTTTTGAAATGTTTTCAAACTTTCGAGAACTCAGAATGGGAGGTGTTCACACAGCCCGCGCCTGTCCGAACGAGCAGTTGTTCTTGATAATTCAACGAGGTCTCTCTAAAGTGCACCGACATGGAACCCTCATTATCTATAATGCAATTAGTAAAAATTGCAATAAATTGCAATTTCTACTGAATCTATAGTACTCAGAGTCTCTGACAGTAATAATCTCTCAAATGAACTCTACGCCAAAGGAGGAGACGAACAACCTGGGTGAATTCTTTTCTGAAAGGAAGAAATTATACCCAGCTGCTAGATGACTTGAGAGTGGACGAAACTGAACTTTTTAGAAATTTCTGCCGCATGTCATTATCGGACAAAATTGAGGAAAAAGTGTCAAGAAAGACACCAATCATCGAGAGAGCATTTCCAGCGTCGGTTAGACTGGCACTAACGATTTTTGACTACGGTAGGGTGACCAGTCAATCGTCCAAGAAGTCCGTCACTGGAAAACGTCCGTCAAAATTTAATTCAGTATTTTTGTCAAGATTATTTGAGATGGATAGTAAAAAAAGAAAGTGCAAATTTATGGAAGATCTTTCGAAAGAATTTCCATTTTTTAAAACACAAAACTTGATTCTGAAGTCCAATGTACGAAGTGTTTGGGCCAATTCAGATTGCATTTGGAGGAAGAAGAGATAATGTACGGCATGTTTCAAGTTACGAACATAAAAAAAAATTTAATGCAGCAGCGTCTTCCTCCCTGACCAAATATTTGTGGCATTCAAATTTTGGGGATGAAGAAGCTTCTCTAGAAACGCCTGAAGCACTCTTCTCATTGCACAGTGTAATGCACAACCATTATATTAATATTATTAAATTTTCGTTTTTGTGTTGTAATAGACTTTTATTATTTCTCTATTTTCAATAAATAGATTTTTTTTATCGCCATACCTTTTAGGAAACTGAGTAGATGGAATCATATACAGGGTGAGTCTTATAGACTCGTACAAATATTTCACAGTAGAATCTTGAGGTCAAAAGAAACACTTTTTTCCTATACCGTTTTTTTTCCGAATCGGCTCGGTTTAAAAGATACAGGTTGTTAAAAAATATAAAAAAAATGTTATTTCTAGGCTTTATCGAATGAAATGAATTTGGAAATATAGTTTTCGAGTAATTTGAAGTTCAAAAATAAAAGATATCTGTGAAATTCGAAAAATTGGGTAATTTTGACCGAATGCAACTCTTTTTGAAAGATCCACAGACGTCACAGATTCATTTAGTTATTTTGAAGGTAATTTGTTTTTCCAGGGATGGCACAGCTCATTATGAAAACCTAAAATGGCTATATCTTCTTATCAGGGCTGAATCGGAAAAAATGGTAAAAAAAATTTTTTTTTTGATCAGGTCCGTCTGTCATTGAACATTGGATAATCTGGTCAGCCTAGGCTACGGGAGATTCTTATGGTATCATGTACCTTTACCGAATTTCAAAACCATCAATATCGAAAATTATTATCGTCTGTCTGTGAAGCCATCGTAAATGGACTCCATTTCAAATGGATTGATTAATTATGAAATCACGATTCAAGAGATCTCACCAAAATTCAAAATAAATTAAATACCAAGACCCAATAACTTATCACGGTCCACCGGTGATTTCGATGATATGACGCCAGATGTGCAAGGAAATCTGAATCCCTTTGATGATTCGTCGGTTTACCGACATGAGACGGAACGGGATCGAGCATTTTAAAACGTTTTGAAACAGGCTTCGTAAACTTTATTCGGCGTCGATGAGTGTTTACACCGCCTGTGCATATTGCGTGCATTGTTCGCAAACACTGCCTCATAATGAAACGTTACTTTACCGGCATGTGGCGAATGAGCTCGAGCTCTCTGAAACGTTCGAAAACAGGGTTTGCGAACTCTGTTCGACGCCGATGACTGTTTACACCGCCCGTACTACTGTTTGCAAACAGTGTTCGCGAATAATGCTCGTTTGGTATAAATGCGCCTTAACACGAATCTGTCTACCACCAAAATCGCAAATTCGAATGCTAGCGGTAATTCCCGAACTGATTCATCTGTTAAGAAACTACGAGCTACTGGTGAAGCTACTCATTCTGAGACTGTTAAAAATTACGATCAATCGAATCAGCAGAGATCACAAACAACACAAAGTAAGGGAGATGACTTGAACTTTGTTACACGTAGGAAGTCAACTAAACGTAATCGTTCTCTCGTGGTCGAAAGTGGCTCAGGGGATATTTCTGTTGAGGGGATAGAAAAGTTCAAAGCTTTCCATGTTTCCAATCTGAAACCCGAGACTACAGCTGAAAATCTTCAACAGTTTTTAAAAAGTAATTTCTCCGAAGTGAAATGTGAGAAACTTCAGTCCAGGTTTCCCGAAAGCTATTCCTCATTCAAGGTTCTCATTCCAAGTTCAGAGTACGAGAAAGCACTCAATGGGTCGAATTGACCCAACAATTGCTGTCTCCTCGCACATTAGAGAAGAATTAACGATAACCCAAATGAATGTCCGAGGCCTGTCTAATAAACTGGATATTCTCGAGGTCCACGTCAATGAAAAAAAACCGGACATTATCAGCATTGCGGAGCACTGGTGTAGTCCTGAAAATACTAGAACAATGGTTATTCCTGGTTATGTTCAAGCTGATTCATATTGTCGTCCCAGCAGGAATCATGGAGGATGCACAATCCATGTGAGAGAGGAATTACCCACAAAGAAACTGTCCGTGTCGAGATACTCTGAGGAAATGGTGTTTGAAGTGTGTGGAACTATAGTTGAGGTTATGAAATCCAAATATATTATTCTTAGTATTTATCGATCCTCCTCAGGTAATTTTACTTCGTTTGTTGAACATTTATCGTACACACTTGATCATGTTTCCAAATCAGGTGGCATAATGCTTGTTTGCGGAGATATGAACGTGAATTATTTAAAAGATGAATGTCCTAATCGAACTGTATTCTTAGACCTACTTGAATGCTACGATTTACATATCTCATCAACTGCTCCGACAAGGGTTTTCACGGATGTCAATGGCCACACATCCACCTCCAAGCTTGATTACGTCTTGACCGGTGGGAATTTTCCCAAATCAAATTTTGAGGTCTACGAGGCTCATATTGGTGACCACAGAGCTCTTTCTGTTACGTTTCCGTTGAGTTTCATTCCGGAACATACTAATTCACATAATGTGGTCCGGGATCTGAGCCCGCAGAATCTTGACAATTTTTGTCATTACATCAAAAATTGTGATTTTCAATGTGTTTATTGTTCTTGTGATGTTGATGAATGCTTTGGAGCATTCATATCTCTTATTGAAGGAGGTTTTCTGAAATTTTGCCCATCAATTATTTTATTGGTTGTATAATAACATGAAATGCCAATCCACTTACAATAATTATAAGAAAGCTAAATCCTCATACTACTCATTAATTAAGGAAACAAAATCTAGGTATTATAATAATTTGATTGAAGCATCTGACAATAGAAATAAAACAGTGTGGAGTATTGTGAATGCCCAAACTGGCCGAACGAGCAGAGGCTGCAAGCCTGTCGAGTGGATTGTTGATGGAGCATCTTATGTAGACCCAGAAGATCTCGCAGCTATATTTGCTGGATACTTTTCCTCAGTAACTGAAAAAGCCTTGAGCGAACATTATGGTTCTTGCTTATCTAGCGTTTGTACTACCTCCTCGATTTTAAATTCTAATTTCTTCTTTCTGCCAGTTTTGGACCACGAAGTGATCAATGTAGTAAATTCGTTGAATAATAACAAGTCTTCGGGAATTGATAATATTTCTGCTCGTCTATTGAAAAAGATAGGAGCAGAAATCGCACCTCATTTTGCCCATATCATCAATATATCAGTGAGTTCAGGCGTATTCCCTAATCTTTTGAAGATAGATAGATAGATAGATAGATAGATAGATTCTTTATTTCAGATTGATTAAATTTCATGATACAAAAAATAACAAAATGAAATAGTGTCTTATGTACATAAATAACATCACATCAAATAATCTCCCAAACTATATGGTTCCTTATCTACTAAAAATTTCTTTGTTTCCACCTTGAATATCTTGTAATTTTCTATTCTTTTCATATAATCCGGTAATTTGTTGAAAACCTTTATACACATATATAATGGATTCTTTTCAGTTAATGTAAGTTTATGTTGTGGGTAACTAATATTAGCTGTTCTTGTGTTATATGTAAAATTTCTATTATTTCTAAGAAATTCATTTTTATTTCTGTGAAGGTAGAGAAGGCATTCATGCACGTATAGGCCATGTACCGTAAGCAACCCTAGCTCCCTGAATTTACCCCGACAAGAGTCTCTGAACCCCATTTTCAAGAATATCCTGAGGATACGCTTGTGGCTCCTAAATATGGACTGGATAGACGTACTTGTGCCCCAGAATATTATTCCATATCTCAGTAATGATTCAAAGTTGGCATAGTATAGAATTTTTTTTACATTTTCATTAACATATCTATTAATAATTCTGAATGCGAATATAACTTTGTTGAGTTTTTTTAAGAGATATTCAGTGTGTGTATTCCGCTTCAAGAATTCATCTATTATGACTCCCAAGAACTTGGTGCTCCCGACAGTTTTAATCCTTTGGCCTCCGAGATAAACATCTGAAGGTTTTTCCTTTGTAGTACTTGCTCTGAATATTATTACGCTTGTTTTTTTCTTATTTATAATAAAATCGTTTTTCATGAACCAGTTCTCAATGCGGTCATGCAGCTAGCTACACCTCTCCCTCAGCGAGCCAGCATCCGCCCCAGCTATCAAAGCATTGGTATCATCAACATAATTTGTGAGTTCTGAATCTTCTATTTCATTTGTTACCTCTCCTAAATCATTAATAATTATCAGAAACAGTAGGACCCCCAAAATACCACCCTGAGGGACACCAAATTCGTCCGACAACCACGCAGAAAAGTGCGTTACATTGTTTTTTGTTATCTTGACCCGCTGCCACCGCTCTGACAGATACGAAGCAAGCCAGGCAAGAGTAGAGCCAACTATACCATACTGTTGAAGTTTACGTAACAAGAACTCCCTATTTACTTATGGGTCTATAATTCTCAAATTCATCTGGGTCCCCTGATTTAAAAATTGGTATTATCGTGGTTAGTTTGAGTTGGTCGGGAAATATGCCAAACCTCAGTGAATTGTTCAGTATGCAGCACAAAACATCACTGATAGAATCTACACTAAGCTTAACAATACATATAGGAATTTCATCACTACCACTACTCATTTTATTCTTCAACTTATTTCCTAATTGTTTGATTTCTGATGATGTAAAGGGTCTAACATACATGGAAGTATTTGTTTTAACATTGCAAGAAAAGTTACAAACTATATTTTTCTGGATCATGTTAGGAATTATACTCCTTAGAAAGTTGTTATATGATTCTGAGATACAGTCAGGAGATCCACTTAATTGGCATTCTTCCTCATTGGAAAATTTTCCTTGAATTTGCTTACAAACATTCCACATTGTTTTGTTCTTATTATCAGATGTTAAAATTTTTTTATTAAAAAATTCCTTTTTCAGTTCAATTAACATATCATCATATTTCCTTTTTTCTTTTTTGTACAATGATTTATATCGTTCATCATTATTACTTAAAGTGAATAACATGTCTAAAGTTTTTTTACACTGCATCAATTCTGAATTATCATTAAAAATTTCTTTGGTCTTTTGTTTTCTCAAAATTATCGTTTTCCTAGGGAAATGTTTCTCAAAAATACTGAAAAACATCATCGAGAAACAATCCCATTGTTTATTGACAAGATGAGGTTCAACCTCATGAATACTTCCCCAGTTGTGTCCTCCTAGTTCCTCTAAGAAGTCCAGTTTAGCCTGATCTGAGTACACTCTTATTTGTCTAGTTTTACTTATTTTATTGACTTCAATATTGAACAATATTTTCTGTGCACTGTGATCAGCGATATGGGTGAAAATTACACTGCTTTTTACGTTTCTAGTTATGTTGGAAAATATGTTATCAATACTACTTCTAGAGTTACCAATTATTCTTGTGTATTCATGTATGTGTTTTTCCAATGAAAAAGAATATAGAAGTGATGTCAACTCAGTATTATACTTGTTTTCATTCTTAAGATCGATATTAAAATCTGCACCTAATATTATTATTTTGTTTTCATACTGGATTGACAGCAATAAGTTCTCCAAGAGAGTAAGAAATAAGTCTTTATCTCCACTACAGGGCCTATATATCGAAATTATCAAATATTTACATTTGTGGAGCTCACATTCTGCGACAGCACATTCCATCTCTCCAAGCACTGACACCTCACTAAGTTCCTTTCTATGTTTGTATTTTACACCATGATGCACATATACTGCAGCACCACCGTGCTCACCCTCGCCTCTACACCATTGTGCCGCTAAGTTGTAGTCACCAATTGATATCAGTTGTAGCTGCTCCAGTGTTTTCCAGTGTTCAGTCATCATGAAGAATTTGCACTCTTTTTCGGTTTGGAGAAAGTGTTGAATTCGGTTAGCAACATTACCAATAGACTGAACATTCTGATGAATAGCACTTATACTGATTTGAGAGATATTTTGAGTATCACTTGTATTGTTGTTCCTGATACAGTCTAGGCCAGCTGAGAATTTGTCTGAAAATTTCCACTTCTCTCACTCAGAAATTTCTTATTTTTTTCAAAATTAAATCTCTTCACTCCAACATTCTTCGGCCAAAATTGTGGTTGATACATAATGTCTTTTTTTTCTAGTGGGGCTGTCACCAGAAATCTTTTTAATTGTCCTGGCTCACTTGGAATTTCTTCGATATTAGTTGTTTCTTTTTCAAATCCTGGTTTATTGATAATATAATCCAGAATTTGTTCCTCTGTAGTCACTCTATTCACTCTGTATATATACAGCCAAACTTTTCTTTCCCCACCTGCGAACCCATTCTTATGTTGATCTTCACTGATTTCTGCTGTTCCCAAGTTTTTCCTTGGTCTTCTTTTTCTGTATGTAACCTTATGGAAATCATTTTATTCTCCTATACTATTAGTTTTGTCTGTAGTTGATATTTGTTGTTGCTTGTTTACATTCCGCTCTGCAACGTAACGTGCGTTCAAAAAAATTCGTCGTCAAGTAGGCTCTGGAATTTTGAACGTCGATATTTCGTGTCTAAACGTAATTCTTAGCTCGTGCTTTACTATTTTCCAGGTGAACTGTCATTTTAGCATTTTGGGTTGTTGTTGAATTAAAATTATCAGCAAATTATAAAGATGGTTTTTACGGACGTGTGAAAGACTTTTACTATTGAATTCTACTTCAAAATTGGAAGAAAATTGAAGGAAAATGAAAATATTCTGTTCCGGCGACTTCATTGAAGCCTATGTTGCTGTGGATTATTAAGAATGAATTTTTCCATTGTACTGTTTTGCGATGTGTTGACGAAACAGGTATGTTCAAACAAAAAAGGAAGTGGTATACCAAAAAAGAAAACTCTAGAGTTCAGTAATAATGAAAACATGGTGACAGAAGCTCGACAAACCTCTCTTCAGATTTTATCTCAAGTGGATGGAGTATCCGTTGGCATATGCCACCCGATTTTGAAAAAAAGATATCCATTTGTTTCCATAAAGATTGACATGTTATCAGAAAACTGAAAAGGTTGTGATTACCTAACCTTGTAGCATCCGAGAAAAATTGGAGTTCAGTATCATACTGAATTGATGCATACTGACAGTATGCATCAGTCAAAGGCAAAATGTGGACCCACTTTCTTTTATGGAACTTCAATAGCAGAACGTTATGAAGGAGAAAGCATCATGCCTTTTTATAGCTGAATTGAATTTTAATAAATTGTCCAATAGCTATTTTCGTGTAATTCAGTTCTTTTAGTTTAGTCATGGATTTTCAGTAATGACTGCATCAATTCAATATTTATAGAGAATTAATAAACATTTTATTGAGAATCTTACTGTGATTTATTCATATGACTGAAGTAACTAGAACCTTCTTACAAAAAAACATAATACCACGATCAATTCAAGATTCATGTCTCTTACGTATGAAAATAGTGGACGGTTAAAATTTTTACGAAGAACTTTTCTAACCGCCTCAGATTGTTTGGATTCTTGTCATCTTACTCAATGAAAGAAATGCTTTTCGAAAGTTGGGTGAAATTTACAGGTAACCTTTTCTGAAAAGTGCCTTTCCGTACAAAATTACGATATATAGGTTAATGTCATCATTGTTTACATTTTGGGAAGATGAAGTAATTCAAGGAAAGACATACGTTTAGCCACCGAACATCAGCCTTCAAAATTTCATAGCCTACTTGACGACGAATTTTTTTGAACGCACGTTAGTAGAGGTTATCATGCGCTGGTTCCTTCTGTGATTGACCATCAATGGTTGATATCTGTATTGAGGGAGTAGAAGCCGCCTGTTGATGAGATGTGGCAGCTGTAGCTTTACTGTATGAAGTATTCTTTCTTACCATATTTGATGACATTTGTGTTTGTGAACTGCTCTCTCTCTGCTTCATCATGATTGTTGGTAATGCAGGTTTCTGGTTTTTCGGTCGGTCTTCTGTACTTGCAATGTTTATATTTGTTGTTTTTATTTCTTGAGTTTTTTTGTCATATATTTGTGAAAATTCAATAGCAGCCATTCTTTGCATCAAAAAGGTATTTGTTTCCTTCAGGATTAAGTTCTTGTCTTCCATTTCATTTATTATGCGTCTATTATTTTCCGTACACTCATTTAAAAGTTGCTTCAGGTGATTCACCTCTGCCATCAGTAATTGGTTCTCAAACCTCATCCTTACATTTTCCTCCTTTACTAGGATGTGATGTGATTTGAAATCAATTTCACTTTCTGGGATTACTTCAATATTGGGATCAGAATAATCTCTTTCACAGCATTTTACGTACGAACCATTAAGGAATGACAGGCCACTCTTATTCACAAGTTTCTTTGCACATGAATCGTGGTAGGCACCGCCACAGTTTTTGCATATAAATGTTGAGTATGGTTTTCTGGGGCAACACTTGAAGTATTTACTGCACTTTTGAGCATTTTTCGGGTCACAATCGACATTTATATCAGAGCACCGATCAGATGCGTCATCCGCACTTTCCGCCATATTGGTATTTGAAGAAGGCCATAGTTTCTCCCATCTATAAAAAAAATGATATTCATGATATTGCTAATTACCGACCAATATCTGTTCTCAGTGTCTTCTCCAAGGTGTTCGAGAAAATTGTTCTCAACCGTATGATGAACTATTTGGACAAGTTTCATATATTGGACGGTGCCCAGCACGGTTTCAGGGCAGGTCGCTCAACTCACACTGCAGCTTTATCTTTCGTTGGGTTTGTGCATGATTGCCTCGATAAAGACCTCTTTGTCGCGGGACTATTTTTCGATTTGTCGCGAGCTTTCGACAGCCTCCCCTTCGAATTTCTAATTGATAAATGTTACAACATTGGGTTCAGAGGTATATTTCTAGCATGGATTCGAAGCTATTTAGAAAATAGAAAAATCCTTGTCAAAGTCGGCAACTCTTTCTCGCAAGAAGAAAATATTAACTTGGGCGTACCTCAGGGATCCGTGCTGGGACCGCTTCTGTTTTTGTTGTTTGTCAATGACTTGCCGGCTAATTTGAAGAACGCGCTATTTTTGCTATCGGGTTTCACAGATTTCAACCTTCTTTTGAATGTGATAAGACTGGTCTTGTTTGCTGATGACACTTCAGTCGCGATAACTGCCAAAACATTCGAAGAATTGCAGACTCTATGTCAACTATTGGTACAATGTTTTGTAGACTGGTGCCGTAAAAATAATTAGATGATCAATGTTGGCAAAACAGAATGCATTCATTTCCAAAATAGGAATGGAGACCTCAATAGGTTGACATTACGGTTCTCGGGTCACGTGATCGAAGCTAAGCAAAGTACCAGATTTCTGGGAATCTACCTGGACCAGAATCTGAGGTGGTGCTCTCATGTAGATCAGATGTCTGCAAAAAATTGAATTGCTCTTTCTATGCCATCAGTCGAGTTAGAAATCTGATTCCCCTTCAGTCACTAATGAATGTGTACTACAGTCTTGTGTACAGCTACATCTCCTATAATATAATGTTATGGGGTAACTCGACCGATGTAAGTAGAGTGTTTATAACTCAAAAACGGATTCTGCGCATGATATTCAATATATCACCTAGAACTTCATGCAGGCCTTATTTTAAGAATCACAATATTCTAACGGTTGCATCAATATTCATATTAAGGTGCCTCCTATACGCTAAAGAAAATGAGGACCATTTTGCAAAAGTGTCTCTTTATCATAATTATAACACCAGAAATGAAACAATTATGTCCATTCCAAAGCACAGAACTGCTAAGTTTGAGATGTCCCCTTTGTATCAATGTGTAAAGCTTTTCAATCATCTTCCAAAAGAAATACGATCGCTTAGTTTTAAGGAATTTAAGAAAATAGTTAAGTCTAAACTTTTGGAAAAATGTTATTACTCAGTTTGTGAATATTTTTCTGATAAAATGTGATTGTTGATTTATTGACTTGTCCTATACATGTGAAATGTCTTACAGGATTAATAAAATATTATTCATGATACAGGGGGTGAAAAAATCGCTTTCAAAGTTAGGGATGACAAAATCGTGAAAAATCAATTTTTTTCAAATTAGAACCCCATTTTTTATGGCAGATATTGAATCTACGTTAAAAAATGTGAGTGTATGCATCACACCCTTGCCCTAAAATGGATATTTTCTGAGTTATTCACAAAAAACTGTTTTTCGTCTTGAATTTCTTTTCCCTTCACGCCAAAAAGATGAAATTTTCAGGAACTGTTATTTGAACCATGCTGTAGATTTTTCACCCCTTCTTGAAACCGACTTCAAGTTACTATTAGGAGAACCATGGCAAACTCTCGCAGTTTGTCATGGTATCTCTAGTTGGTCTGGGTCGGTCAGGAAACCTCTCAATGAACAGTCGAATTGTTCTATCTACAACTTTATTACATTCTCCATGAAGTAGAATGAGATTTAAATAATCTTCATTGGTAAAATTAGGCATAGTGATCGATTTTATAACTTAATACGAATTATCACCAAATTAATAGTAAACACAAAATGCTACTGAATAAAGAGGAATTTGGCAGATGTAATTAATGATATCTATCATTAAAAAAAAAGAATGTAAAACATGGTAAGTTTTTGCATATGGTTCATAAGGAATTATTTATTTATCACTGAAGAGAAAACCGATGGCCGATTAGTTGAAATAAAGAGGTTTCCGATACAAATTCGAATCAAAATTCGCCATCTATTTAGGAACAACCTGTAACTTTTTTCTCTTGCATATTAGGGTAGTAAAATCTAAAACATGGTTTAAGTAACAGTTCCTGAAAATTTCATCTTTTTGGCGTGAAGGGAAAAGAAATAGCTGAAACTTCAAGACGAAAAACAGTTTTTTGTGAATAACTCAGAACATATCCACTTTAGGGCAAGGGTGTGATGCATACACTTACATTATTTTTTAACGTAGATTCAATATCTGCCATAAAAAAATGGGGTTCTAATTTGAAAAAATTGATTTTTCACGATTTTGTCATCCCTAACTTTGAAAGCGATTTTTTCACCCCCTGTATCATGAATCGCGATTTCGATTTTTACAGTGGATACATCAATCTTACATCTGGAAAAATCCCAAAAATGAAAATTTTCCATCCAAAAACCTCGAAGTTATTCTTGTTTCAGCGGAGCTCTATTTTCGATTTTTTTTTCGAATTTTCCCGCTCAGAGAGAATTTTCCAACCAAAACTGAAAAATGTTACATCAAAATAACTTGAAATTTTCTAAGGAATCTATTTCTGCAATAAAAAAATGGTGTTCTAATTTGAAAAACGAAAGTTGACGTCATTTCCAGAAAAACCGGAGGTGCTCATGCCTTGAAAATATTTTAGATTTCATCAGCATCGTGAAATACTTATAAGTGCTGAATTTCATGAAAATACGTTCAGTAGTTTCCCGTATAAATATGGGTGAGGTTCCTCGTGAAAGACCCTGTATGTGTATGTGTTATCGGCATTTTAATTCGTTGAAATTTTCAAAGTTGGTGTTCATCTGCCAGAGTCCAGGTCTTGATCGTTGGTTCTGCAGAAAACATCTGTTTTCTGATTTTTCTCATAGCGTAGAAAACTTTTGGCTTTATACCATAGTTTTATATTAGACTATTTCAGTGAAGATTCCTGAATATTTCATTAATATCAACTCGTTTGATAATGAGGGTTCCTACATGGAAGCGACCGATGCTAAAGAATTCAGCGACGGCGAACACGAGGAGCTTGTAAAGCTCAGAGAAGAAAATGGGCAGTTGAAAGCTCAAATTGTCAGACTGACTGACACTGTGTCACAGTTGGTCGGTGAGATGCGCCTCTTGAGAGAGGACATTTCCTCTCTCAAGGGTCTCTCTTCGGGTCATTACCCGAAATACTATGCCTGTTAGAGTACACATATTAGACCGGCAACCAACATTACACCACCAGAAGCTCCCTTAGAGTAACTCTAGATCCTTGAGAAGAAAAAGAAGTAGAAGTATCGACTGCCTATGGATCGAGTTGATATGCCGATGGCTAACCTAGCAATCGCCCCTTATTATCGAGAGTCCTAGTCTGAGAGCAATTTTAGAGGCTTAGAAGTTAGAAGTTTTAGACGTTGAATAAAAGCTATTAGAAGTTATTTAAACTGTGTTTCTCTGCTTAGAAAAATTCATATAAGAAAACCCCTATGAATCCAATAGATTATGGGCCCAGCACGCATCCACTGCGCACAAAGAGGTAAACAAACAAAGAAGTGTGTCGTTTTAGTGAACGTGGTACAATAATTCATTGGGATAAGCTGAATTTTAACATAAATTTTGAGACCTGAGATGTTTTTGCTTAGTACCGTGGATGGGACATGAGTTTATTTCCATTCACTGCTGAAATAGAATATTCCTCTGTAACTGAGTGAACGGATCAACTTGTTTGATTCCAAACGATTAATAACCGTTGATGATTAGAGAAATGAGATGTTTGATGTTACACATTGCCTAGAGGTTTAGACGATATGAATTTTGAGTTTTCGAACTCATCACTTAGGAGTTGAGATGTTTGATGTTACACATCACATAGAGGTTTAGACGATATGATTTTTGAACTCATTACTTAGAAGTTGAGATGTTCAAGAGTGTATTCATCATGTTTGATGACCAATTCGGAAATTATTTATTCACTGACTTACATATACTGCAATTCTATAAGTTCTGTGAATAATCAATATTTCAGGGCTTCTTTCATACAATGCTTGCTGTGCGGTGTTGTGTGTTTGTAAGCTAGGGATTTCATAGGATTCAAGTGTGCGTCCCGTACCTGTACTAATGGCCATACCTATTTCAACAGGTACTCATTGCAGTGCGTGATACCGCACGTTGAAGAAAGGTGTACATGTACGCGGTGGTGCTGCTCGAAAACTTGACCTTCCCGTTTCGAATTGTATCAGATTGCCGTGCGTTTGAGAAAATTCGGAAGCACGAAACGAAATTTTATATCCTATACCTGGTAGTAGATAATATTGAATGTATAAAGTGTGCACCTATTGCACAATAAATCTTGAAATACATTATATCAATATTTCTGTTTCATAAATCCTGAAATAGATGGCAGACAAAGGAATTCTAAGAAAACCATTGGTTGATTATGATAGTGATCACTTCCAGTATTGAAGAAGATAGGTATTTGATGAGGAGGAGCGAAAATATTTTGAGCAAGAGTAAGCTTTTTCCATGCAATTAATAGTTGCAATCTTCCTGATCTGCATTCCGATTAGAATAGTATTAATGTAAGATACCAAAAATATTATATGAAAGATGTTAGAGAGAAATTTTTAGAGACTTTTAGAGATCAGAGAGTTGAGAGAATATCGACATTTGAGTTGTCAAAAGTTTTAGAAGTCAGATTGTAGAGATTTAGAGTGTGAGAAAACCCAGGTATAATATTTTAATTAATGTTACAGAGAAAGAATCAAAGACAAAATCATTACACAAAATCATAAGAGTGGTTGAAAATATAACTATTCAAGCTGCTGAAGAACAGCCAGACATATTAGAAGGAATAGAGGGAGAGGCCAAGAAGAATACGTTGGCAGCTGACCAAATATTGGGGCCCGCCAACATACTCAAAGAGGTCATGCAAAGTGCTAGGTCTATGACTCAGACCCTAGCACAAATCTCGCAGAATAACTTAGAGTCAGAGAAAACCCGCCTCAGAATATTAGAAGAGAAGAATAGGCATTCTGATCTGGTAGATTCTCATGTCCATGAAAATCCGAGGAGGAGAACCACGGAAGATGGTGGCCCTGAGACAAAACGAACAAAATCTTCTGTGGACAATCCCACAAACACTAGAGGAGATTTGTCAAGAGACAAGAGATGCTCAGTACTAATCTCAATATTAAAAGAGATTACAAGCTGAAGAAAAATTCCAATTTCGAGGTATAGATGGACTACTTGCGGTCAGAACTTCTAACGAATAACATGTTAGACGTTATAGACCCAAGTAGAAGAAGTCAAAGCTGGTCAGAGGCCAACAAGATGAAAAGGAACAATTGGGTGAGAGATATTATCATCAATAGGATCGATGAGAACAACCATAAGAAGATCCTCAATATAAGAGAACCCACAGAAATAATAAAAATCTTGAGGTCCTCCAGGAAGTGTGAGTCGAATGTCATACACACTTCAGTAAGAGCTCGCCTGTACTCCATTGAAATGGAAAAACAGGAATCGGTCAACGATTTCTGTGAAAGATTTGACCCGATAGTGAGGGAGTATGAAGCCTGTGAGGAGGTAATCGAGCTTACAGCTCAAAAGGTTAGATCTGCATTTTATCAGGCCGTATCGCCTGTAATTCCTGAATTAAGGAATGCAGATCTAATTAAGAGACAGACTACCAGCCAAGAGATGAGTCTAGAGGGAATAAAATCATTCATCTCTCAGTAAGAAGCCGAGAAGAGGATGTAGTGACCGTACAACGGGTTCAACATAAAGTAAAATGTTTCCGTTGCAACAATGAGGGACATCTGTCTAGAGACTGTCATTTGAGACAACGAAACAAGTGGTTTTGCTATAGTAGTTGCAGGGCAATCACGAGCCATAAAGGAGTTGACTGTCCCAATAATACTGCAACAAATGAAACGAGGCCTGCTCCAAGAGGATTAAATAGAGGTAGGTTCAACAATAAACCCAGTTTCAAGACGAAGAGGTGGAGCCAGGAAGACCAGAGAAGAATTAAGAGAGTTAGAGGAGAGAAATTAAGAGCAAACCGAACCATTTCAAGGCAAGAAGGGCTCAGAAAATAGAGGCTGGGGAATCTAAAAATGAAACAGGTAAGCTTGATCCTACCATAACTTTCATTGCAGATTCCAGAGCAACAGACCATATTGTGAGTGATAGTCTGATTCTGAGGAACTTTGAGAGTTGCCCCAACAAAATAATAAAGAGCGCTAATAAACATGATACAGCCGACATCGTGATAGATGGTAAGGGTGAATTGATGGAATGGCGGCACTCTGGCTCTCCAAGACCTAAGAAGTTGCATGTCCAAAAATCTGCCGGAAAAGTTCTTGCTTCAGTTTTTTGGGATTTCCATGGAGTAATCATGATTGATTTTTTGGATAAGTATAAAACAATAACCGGAGATTACTATTCGACATTGCTAACCACTCTGCGGGAAAAAATGAAGAGAAAAGACGCGGAAAGCTATCCAAAGGTGTTTTGTTTTTCAGGGTTTGAATTACTAGAACACCCCCTTATTCACCAGATTTATCTCCATCAGAGTAGCGTCTCTTTCCCGAAATGAAAAAAAAATTTAAACGGTAGTAATTTTTCTTCCAACGAGGAGGTAATAAGAGCTGTGGAGGTCTGGTTTGCAGAGCAAAAAGAATCATTTTTTTTGAAAGAGGAGAATATGTTGAGTAATAAAATATTTTGACATTGAAATTTTGATTAGTTCTATAGTGGGCTAAGAATTTTTCAATAAAACCTCGTAGCTCCGAAGATGGCATTAACATTTTCCATACTTTGATTATTGGTTTGCTCTTTTTTCCACCAGTTCCATTGAAGATGTAGGTGACGGACCTCTTGCACCCTCGACGATTTTTTCATGATCTTTCTTCACACTACCTAAATGATAGTCTCTTCTACCTTCCATTATTGGACTTAAGTTGGGCGCCCACAGATGTGCTGAGACGGGGTTTCTTCAATAAATCCAGTAGCACTAGAGACGATTCTTCATTGTTCGAACAGCTACAAGATTAAAAAATGAAATTAAAATGTATTGTACGCACAGATCTGAGAAGAGAGCAAAAAACAACACCATATGAAAGTTGTATTTGATAAAACGA
The DNA here is from genome assembly GCF_907165205.1 of Coccinella septempunctata. Classification (NCBI taxonomy): domain Eukaryota; kingdom Metazoa; phylum Arthropoda; class Insecta; order Coleoptera; family Coccinellidae; genus Coccinella; species Coccinella septempunctata. The sequence continues at coordinate 13,263,824 of NC_058191.1, forward strand.
ATACAATAATACGCAGGTCGTAGGCAACACATATTTCACCATTGGTGTAATATTGTTTGCCTGTGTTTCTGTACAGTTTCTGTCTGTCACTATTCCGAAACGAGGTTTGTTACTGCAACTGCATCACCTGAGGACGTTTTGGCTTCAGAAGTAGTAAGTCAGATACGAATTGAAAAAAAACGTCTCACAAAATGTGATTATACGGATGAAAAATCTTCAAGGGCTACGTGTCCGGAATGTGTCAGAAGAAAGTTTATGGAAAATCAAAATTTTTGCTTTCCGAAGTCCTTTATGTGGAAATTCGAGAAAACCGAACGCGGTTTTCATCCTTTCATCTTCAATTTAAGAGATTCATTCATGTGGAAATTCTAAAAATAACTTTTCGTTTTCCCCCTCATCCCCATACTAAGAAAGTCGGAATGCAGTCGAAAGGAGGGTTACGGAGAAGCAGAATTTTTGCAGATGGTCTCTTTTCGATATCGGAAGTCCTTCATGTGGATATTAGAGAAAAAATGTGCGGAGGCGATTTTCGCCTCTCATCCCCATGCTAAGTTATTCGGAATGTTGTCGGAAGAAAGCTCCTGGAAAAACGAAATTTTTGTAAAACGTCTTATTATACTAACTGACAAAGAAACTGCAACACCCAGAAGGACCTGAGTGAATTTGAAAAAGGTCGAATTATTGGTCTACGGGTTGTCATTTCGAGAAATCGCTAACCGTAAGAACAGAAATCCGAGTAGGTACTGTTATGAGACGTATTTCATAGTGCTCTAAAAGTGAAAGTGGAAGAGAAAGTCGAAGTGAAAGTGTACACTAGCGAAGCTACAGAATTTTTTTTCCGTCTATGAAACTTCCGAAGGTTTTGTAAGTGTATGTGTTATAGAGCGGAAATTCGCTCAAATTCAGTCTATTCAGTGTGTTGAGTCCAGATCATTAAGATCGTTGGTTCCACGGATATAACTAGTGAGTCGATTTATATTTCTGATAGTATAGAAAATTTATAACTTAGCCACATAGCTTTATAGTAATATTGTAGTGAGAATTTCAAATATTTCATTATTATTCAGAAATACGTCATAAAGTTTAATACAGACAAAAAGCCATGTCGGAGGTCTCAGACAATGAGAGCTCCTACATGGAAGCTACGGACACCGAAGACTTCAGCGATGGAGAAGCAGAGAAGCTTGCAAGGCTCAAAGAAGAGAATGGGCAGTTGAAGGCTCAAATAAATAAACTAACTGAAAGCGTGGCTCAGTTGGTCGGGGAGATACACCTCTTGAAAGAGGAAGTTAACAAAAACAAAGCGCCTCAAGCCCCTAGTTTTGCTGAAATTGGAAAACAGATTACGGCACAGAAATCCCCCACATTTGCAGAAATAGCAAAGTCGGTAGCGGTCCCCAAAAATTCCTCCAAACGGGAAGTAGCTCTAGAACCGGAAGTGAAGAAAAATTTTGCAATTTTCAATCTCGTATTGATCGTATTCTTGTTTCTTGTAATGCTATAATATCAAGTTTTCTCTCTAATATTATTTCTTCTCTCTCGGATTTTCGAGTTCTGACCCCGTTTATGTTCCAGGAGACTATTTTGTGTTTCGTCGAATGTACTTTTGAAATGGCGTTTCAGATCTGTTCTCACCAATATTGCTTCTCCTCCTCCGGTGTTTGTAATTCTGTCACATCTATACGTTTCATAATTCATGAAATTCAGTTCTCTGTTTCGGTTTATTCTTGTTTCCTGTAGGGCTATAATATCAGGTTGTCTCTCCTGATATTATTTCTTCTATCTCAGCTTTCCGAGTGTTGATCCCGTTTATGTTCCACGAGATTATCTTGAGGGATTTCTTCCTAATATCCGTAAGGTCCATTAATTCAGTTTACTGAATAATGCTTGGAGTTTTTTCTCCATTTCCCTCTCAATTTTCAACATTATCTTGTTGAAATTTTTTTCCGTGAAGATATCTCAATCATCGGCTGATTCAGATATCTGTTTCTTCTCCTGTTGACTGTTCACAGCCTGTTTCCTTGGAGGCTTCTTCTGTTCTACTTTTTTTTGAACCGGTTTTGTAGTCTCCCTATTCTTTTCCTGTTCTGCATGTGTGGCCTTCACTACTTCCTGAATTTTTTGAACAGTAGTTGTTGTTTTAGTACCGGCTTTTTCTGTTCAGCTTGTTTTAGGGAATTCTTCTGGTCACCAGCTTGAACTCGCTACATCCTTTGTAGCTAGCTGGATGGCCCTCTTCTCCACATAAGACGCATGTGGCATTTCTCTCTTCACCTTTTCTGGTGAGTGTGCAGTCATTGCTGCTATGGCTTCCTGAGCACTTCACGCATCTCCACGGGAAGGAGCATTTGTTCTGTGCATGTCCGTACCTTTTTGGCACCTAAAGCACTGGCCTGGACTTTCAGGCCTTTTTTTGTGTTCAACCACAATACAGAGATTGTAGAGTCGCTTCACTTCGAAGATTTCCTTTTTCTGGGTTTTAACCATAGATTAAATAGATGGAACATAAGCTATTTTCCAGACTGTTCATTTTTCCAATAATTCCCACTCCAGGCAACCACCAATGAAATGAATTTTTGATTGTATTCCCCTTCTGATCGCTTCTAAATTTCTAATACTGCGTGTGTATTTGTAATTGTCGAAATATTATTTCAATCATTCATGTCGTAATATTTGGAAAATATGCAACGATATGCCATAAAAGCGTGTGTTTGAAATAAAAGTGCAATATACACATGAAAGAGGACAGCGATTCACTTATTCCGGTAAGTTTTTGATATTTTATTCCTGTTTGAATTCACGACTCCAGGGTCGAATTCTGTTCGAATGAGATCTGATGATTTTTACCTACAGTGAAATATTGAGTTTGTACATTAAAATAATTTATTTAAATTTTAGTTTTTCAAGAAATGAAACCAGACGACAGTGGTGGAGAATTGCACTTGGTCTTGAAAACAATTTACTCTTGTAATTTACACTCCAGACTTCAGTATAATGAGAGGAATCGGCTTTTACCGTGAATTTGAAAAAATATGCCATCCCGGGTGAGGTAAGATAGATAGTTTACCACTTTTTTAACTCGCTTTCTTGTCTGAATATCACTTTGTTTGGAATTTTGCGAGTGATTTCTGACAACTTCTAGTTTTATGGTGAAATTTTGTAGATTCTCTTCCTCCTATAATACATATATCATGCATTTTTGTACAAACATCCTTCCTTGTTTCGAGATGAACAGTAGAACGAGATTTTAATTGCTTTAACAATGTTGTAATTATAGCCAATACTGTGCCAAACCTGTCATCAGTACTGGAGTTTTTGAAGAAAATGGAAGGCAAATGGGATCAAAATCATCAAACAAGAATGCCAGTTCAGGATTTGCAGAAGAAATGAAAGCGTCTTCTAGTTCAAGGAGAAAACAAGTGAGTTACATTCCTACCTAGGGTGGTACAAAAAATTCCTTATAAACTACTATGGTAAATAGAACTGGTCTCTGGAATGAAATTCCATAAAAATGAGCAAAGGTCATTGAACGATCATGTTTTGAGGCACAAGGCGTTGATCTTTTTTGGAAAATCAAAAAAGTTTCCTTTATTCTAAGATGTATTTCAATGGCAATGTAAAAATTATGCTACTACTCTAATTATGCTTACAATATTATAAGCATTCAAATGGAGCTCGGATATTCCCATTATTTTTATGAGTTATTAAAAAAATGTCTCTTATCAGGATACCACATATCTCGAAGTGAAATTTCAGTTGAAAAATTTTTGCAGGAATGAACACGTGGAGAACAGAACTTGAAAAACATCTAGTTGAAGTCAGAAAACCGATTTAAGACGACGAGTGTGTCGTCAGTAGTTGTTACCCTATAAGCCGTTCTCAATTCATTGGAAGGAAAAATTCAAGATGAAAGCTTGAAGAGCCGAGGCAAACACCTAATGTAAAATTTCTTCGAAGAAAGCTGCATGTATGAAAAAATATTTAAATGGCAATGAACTCAAACAATATCCTCTGAAGTTACATTATTATTGAGTTAAAGCTTACAGTTTCGTGAAAAGAGCTATTAATTATGATGCACTTCAATACCCAAAAGTACTGTAACCGGTCGGACCTTTCGAGAACCAGAGCTGTCGCGATATTCTCGAACAACCGCGAAGGTACCTGAATGTTTAAGGCGCCTAGCAGGTAGGAAGTACAAGTACAGTTACAGTGCAAGTGACTAGTGGAAATAAACAAGAGTGGAAATAAATAGTAGTGTAATAGTTAGTTTATGAGTTGTAAGTGTAAATAAATAATTTTAATAAGTTGGACGTTTAAATCAAGCGAAGAAAACGTTACATTTGTGTCAAGTGTGAGGTTCAACATCGCGCGAATTAAATAAATATTTTCGGTTATTTGAAGTTCATGCCAGTGACCACAAGACTGCAGAACGCGATAGAGCCTCAAGTGGTAATGGACTTTTTGAGAAAATTAAATGAGAAAATGGACGGGAATTCTTGTAAGTTGAATGAACAAATGGTCCAAAATGAAGAAAATTCTCGAAAATTAAATGAGAAAATGGACCAGATTAAGGAAAATTGTAATGATGTGGTGAGTCAACTTACAGATAAATTGGATAAGAAACTGCTAACCATAAATGAAAATTTTTATAAAGTAGACGAGAAGTTTGATATAGTGAACGAAAAATTTGACGAAGTTTATGAAAGAGTTGATGAAAAGTTTGACAAAGTTTATGACGACGTAAATGGAAAATTGAAAGAAATGGCAGGAATAATTGAACATCATTCCAAATTGATAGATTCCTTGAAAAGAATGTCAAACAGAACAGATATTCTGGCTTCAACACCCTACAGCACAGCGAAAGCGGAAAATGACGGCGAAGGTAGTAGAATGAAGATCAAGCCTCCAACTTTTGATGGAAAAATACCCTGGTCGACATACCAAAAACAGTTTGAAGCTGCTGCGCTGGCGAACAACTGGAACGATAACGAAAAAGCCACGGCATTAATAATAGCTCTACGAGGAGAGGCACTCAACATTCTGCAAACGATTCCGGAGAGTCAACAAGCCTGTTACGAAGTTCTTACATCGAAACTACAGATGAGATATGGCAAAGCTCATCTACAACAAGTTTACCATGCACAAATAAAGAACCGAGTGCAGAAAACAGGGGAAAATCTCCAGGAGTTTGAAGCTGATGTGGCGAGATTAGTCAGGCTGGCTTAACCATCTGCTCCAGATAGCTTCCTGGAACAGCTATCAATCCAGACATTCGTGGATGGGATAAAGGATAGTGAAATACAACAAGCCCTGAGACTAGCACGCCCTAGAACCATAGGTGATGCCTTAGCCCAGGCTTTAGAAATTGAGGCAGCGAAGCAAGCGTCGCATAGAAGACACCTTCGTGTAAGACACGTCCAGGAAACAGACCGATCTATTGAGGACATTGTCAGGGAAGAAATCCGCAGAATATCACAAGTTAGGAAAAAGGATGCTGTGTGCTGGAACTGCAACAAAAGTGGGCATTTCAAGCGAAACTGTCAAGAATTGGAAAAAGAGTCACAGCGGAGAAACTAAAGGGGGTCGGTGATAAGGGGCATAAATCGACCCAAGCCAAAAATGCCCCCGAAGTGATAATCCGAGGTATAAAGTCTAAGGATTTATCAAGCATAGTTATACCAGGAAAGATAAATGAATGAAAGAAGTGTGAAAATACTGTTGGATACTGGCTCGACCAAAACCATTGTGCGTCCAGAAATTGCTGAAGGATTCAAGATTCGCCCAGTTAGGATCAAACTTTGAACTGCGTCTGGACAAGAAATACCGACTTATGGATCGATCGTCTCCACTATTGAATTGGAAAACACAACAGTTAGCCACGAAGTTCTGGTAGCTGGAATCACGGAAGAAGTTATTCTGGGATTGGACCTTGTTAAGAAGCTTGGATGCCAATTGGATATGAAGAGTGATGTACTTCGGCTAGGAAGTGAAGAGATTCCATTTAATGATGTGGAGGACAAGATATATCGGATTCGACTGACCGAGGACATCACGTTGCCAGGGCGAACTGAAGGCATAGTGACTGGTAGATGTGACGATGTAACGAGGAGTGGCTGCGTGAGAGTAATTGAGCCCTGTGACGATACAACCTTAGCTAAAGGACTATTACTTGGGAAGACCTTGGTAAGGGTGAGAAACAGCATTCCCATCCGATTGTTCAATGTCAACATGTTTCCAGTCACCCTGAAGAAGGATACCTTGATTGGACGTGGTGTACCTGTGTACCATATATCGGGTGGGATAGATACTGCAGAAGTCACAAAATCGCAAAGGAATTCTGAAGAACTGGTGTCCCTTCTCACTTCAAAATGTCAAGAGCTCGACCGATACCAACTACTCGAAGTGAGGAAATTGGTTCAAACGTTCTCCGACGTTTTTGCTACGGACGGAAAAGCAGGGAAGACTGATGTGCAGCATAAAATCAATACTGGTGATGCACAACCTATCCGACAGCATCCTAGACGTCTTCCTCTGACAAAAAGAGAAGAAGCTGAAAGGATTATTGAAGACATGGCGAGAGAAGGTGTAATCGAACCGTCCGAAAGCCCCTGGACATCGCCCGTAGTATTAGTGAAGAAGAAGGATGGAACTACTGGATTCTGCGTAGACTATAGGCAGCTCAATCAGGCCACGAAAAAGGACAGCTATCCCTTACCGAGAATTGATGATACCCTTGATACACTCTCGGGATCACGTTGGTTTTCCACCTTGGATCTGAAGAGTGGATATTGGCAGGTTGGCTTGGATCCAAAAGACAAAGAAAAGACTGCCTTCAGTATTGGAACTGGTCTGTGGCAGTTTAAAGTTATGCCTTTCGGTCTATGCAATGCTCCTGCCACATTTGAACGTTTGATGGAGACAATATTGAGAGGGCTCTCCTGGAAAACTTTTCTGGTGTATCTGGATGATGTGATAGTAGCGGGAAAATCATTCCAAGATCACTTACGCAACCTATCCGAGGTTTTCCAGCGACTTCGTGATGCCAACCTAAAGCTAAGTCCTAAAAAATGTAATCTGTTTCGAACAGAAGTGAAATATTTAGGACACGTAGTTTCACGGGGAGGTGTGAAAGTTGACCCGGATAAGATCAAGGCAGTGCAGGAATGGCCTATACCGAAAGACAAAGGTGAGTTGTGGAGTTTCTTAGGTCTTTGCACTTATTATAGAAGATTTGTATCTGGTTTTGCCAACGTTGCCAAGCCGCTGACAAAATTGACGGAAGATGGACAGGAGTACATATGGTCCGATGATTGCGCTGAAGCCTTCGAACGATTGAAAAGGGCTCTGGTCACAGCTCCAGTTCTGAGTTACGCAAGGGCTGAAGGTATTTGTGCTCGACAACGATGCCAGTAATACAGCCATTGGGGGAGTTCTATCGCAAGTCCAGGATGGACAGGAGAGAGTCATCGGGTACTTCAGCAAGGTGTTGTCCAAACCAGAACGGAATTATTGTGTGACCAGGAGAGAACTTTTAGCAGTCATCAAGTCCGTAGAACATTCCTACAAATATTTGTACGGTAGGAAATTCTTACTAAGAACGGACCATGCTGCTCTGAAATGGCTCCTGAGTTTTAAGAACCCGGAAGGACAAGTGGCTAGATGGATTGAGAGGCTGCAAGAGTATGACTTTGACACTGAACACAGAGCGAGGACTAGCCATCGCAATGCAGACGCGTTATCAAAAGACTTTGTCCCGAGAATTGCAGCCATTGTTCGCGCCTGGAAGAAAATATCGATTTAAGGCGGACCACCGTAATCGAAGACGACTGGCTACCGGAAGAAATTCAAAGATCACAAGAGGAAGATAACGACTTGAAAGTAATCCTAAGTTGGAAGAAGAGCGGTAGACGACCTACTTGGGAAGAAGTATCCAGACTGAGCCAGAATATAAAGTCGTATGGGGCACAATGGGAAACGTTGAAGATTGATGGAGGTCTTCTGAAACGTTGTTGGGAAAATGAAGATGGAACTGAGCAGAGACTTCAATTGATTATGCCGAAGAGCCGTGTGACAGACATTCTGACCAGACTACATAATGGAACTTCAGGTGGACATTTCGGGATAACTAAGACGTTGGAAAAAGTCAGGCAGCGATTTTATTGGCTAAATTGTAAGAAGGGCGTTAAAGATTGGTGTAGAAGATGCAAGGTTTGTGCTGCTGCTAACGGACCTTATGGTAAAGGAAAAGCACCAATGAAACAATATAACGTCGGATCCCCCATGGAACGAGTAGCTATCGACATCGCCGGTCCCTTTCCCGAAACAGACCATGGAAACAAGTACATTTTGGTAGCGATGGACTATTTCACCAAATGGGTGGAAGCCTACGGTATTCCTAATCAAGAGGCAAGTACGGTAGCGGATAAATTGGTCAGAGAATTCATTTATTTATTTATTTATTTATTTAGCATACAAAAGCCGAGGTTTAACCTATGTGGCTCAAAACAAATGGAACAAAAGAAGGGACACAGAATGGGCAAAATGTACAAAAAAGCTGAAAATTCCTAAATATACAGAAAAAAAAACGAAACAATAAGACATAATAAGATGAAAAAAAAAGAATTAAATCAATTTTGTAAAGTTCTACACCAGCTATCAAACATCACCTTGAATTGATTAACATTAGGCGCACACACAACATTACACGGTAGATTGTTCCAAACATGGAAAACTCTGTTCGACAAAAAGTGTTCACGTGAAACCGATCGGAACGCTTCTCTGGACAGTTTATAACGGTGTCCTCTCAGACTTGGATTCGTGTTCAGACGAAATAAGTGGGATAAGTCTTCTGCAGATTTGGAATACCTCTAGAGCTGCATTGTGATCAAGGCCGAAATTTTGAATCGAAGCTATTCCAAGAAGTATGCAGCAAATTGGGGATTCACAAAACAAGGACTACACCTCTTCATCCACAATCAGACGGCATGGTCGAACGAATGAATCGGACCATGGGAAAACATCTAGCCAAAGTAGTTTCCGATCACCAGCGGGATTGGGATGAATATTTACATCTATTCACCATGGCATATAGATCTTCGGTTCAAGAATCTACCAAGGAAACTCCATCCAGTATAATGTTCGGCCGAGAAATAAGGCTGCCTTGCGACTAAGAGTTTGGATGTAAGCCTGGAGAAGACGTAGCTTGGGAGGACTACGTTAGTAAATTAAGGAACAAGCTGGATTACATTCATGACAAGGTGCGCAATCAAATGCAACAAGCAAGTGACCGAATGAAAATGCGCTACGACATCAAGGCTATTGAAGGTGGATTCACCGCTGGAGATCTGGTGTGGCTACATAATCCACAAAGGAGGAAAGGTTTTTCACCAAAGCTGCAGAGGCAGTGGGAGGGACCGTACGAAATAATCAAGAGGATAGCTCCCCAGAGGAAATGCAAAGGTTGTCCATTTCAACTGATTAGCCCCGTACGCGCTGGACAAAGAAGATGTACGTCTTGTGGAAGCCCCGATGCAAGGTAGCAGCGATTACCAGAAGTTTATGGATTGTTATGGAGAGACACGCGTTGCACGGTTCGGCGTTACACAGGAAGTACATCAAGATCTCTTTACCGTGTCTGAGGAATACTCTCTCGCTCATTGCGTAGCGAAGGACCTTCGTATGAGCAAAGGAATAGCAAGAGTATTCAGAAATAAATTTGGACGCCAGGAACAACTATTGCGACAGCAGCCAAGAATCGGAAAAGTTTTGAAATTGAAGGCTGAAGGTCGGTTCATTTATTACCTAGTCACCAAGCAACATTCCTATCAGAAGCCAACCTACCAGAATCTTTGGACGACACTGCATAGCTTGAAAGAAGACCTTCAACGCTTTGAAGTTAGAAAACTAGCTGTTCCCAAGGTCGGTTGTTTTTTTTTTTTTTTTTTGGTGTAGCAGGGGAAAAATCTGCTAGACAGACGAACCACCCTCATCTCCTGAGGGGGAACAGTGTGGGGTTTCTCACTCTCCTGAGCTCGAGACCCACTAAAAACCCTACTGCTTATTGAATTTTGGTTCCGGGCATTTGCCTATAAACCGTTCATCTCTTGGTCGGTTTTCTTCTCGCACACTATCGTGCTGGGATTTATGTGTTTATCCTCTATTGGATTAACACTTTATTGAATTTTTCAATAAGTTTCTGTTGTTATTTTAATCTCTTTTTAATTGATCTCTTGGTCTCCTTCGGTAAATTCGCATTCTCCTTTTGTCTTCCTCTGGGTCGTAGTCCACTAGTCTCCTGAGTTCTTGATTCGGATGGTTTTTCGCTGTTTCGAATAATTTCTCTGCTTTTCTGTTCATGAATTCCGTTATGGCAGAGAAATTATTCGAAACAGCGAAAAACAGCGAAAAAAAGGTCGGTTGTGGATTGGACCAGCTGAATTGGCGAGTTGTGCGAAGCATGCTGGAGGTGGTATTTCAGGGGACTAGTATACGGATCCTGGTGTGCAGTTTCAACCCAAAGCAGGCCAGGGAGCCTGGAAAAACTGTGGAGTGCTACTTCCATCAGAATGGCTACTGTAGGAATGGTAATGAGTGCAAGTTTCGCCACGGTCCTCGGAGAAATTCACTAAATCTGTTCTGGGACAGAGCAGGCTTAAGGAGGGGACAGTGTAACCAGTCCGGCCCTTGCGGTCGGACCTTTCGAGAACCAGAGCGGTCGCGATATTCTCGAACAACCGCGAAGGTACCTGAATGTTTCCGGCGCCTTTATAAGCCAAGCGGAGGAGCAGGTACAGTTACAGTGCAAGCGACTAGTGGAAATGAACAAGATTGGAAATAAATAGCAGTGTAATAGTTAGTTTATGAGTTGTAAGTGTATTAAGTGTAAATAAATAATTTTGATAAGTTGGACGTTTTAATCAAGCGAAGAAAACGTTACAGTACTTTCGAGGTATAAAAATTTGAAAGGGGGAAGCAAGTTGTTGAAGTATTTGAGTTGCTGAAAATGAAAGTTTAAAATACTGCTTATTAGTTTATATGCAATATCACTTAATTCAACTTAAAACTGCCCATGAAAGGAAAAAAAAAGATGCTTCATCTAGAATTGAGGGATATTCTTTTATGGGTAACTGTATGCAATAAGATATCAATTCTGATTTTACAATCATTGGTACATGTCTACAGTATTACTTTATTACAATACTTTTTCATTTCCCATAATGTGTTCAAAAGACTTGAGGATCTCTTCGATGAACAAACTCTTTTAGATTCTCATTATACAAATTCCATAAAATTCAGCTGCTTCCATTATTGATTTAAGAATTAATCATTTTGAAGGAAATTTTTTTTGATAAAAGTAATTTTTAGTTTCCAGTATATACTTAGTGAATAAAATTTCAAATAATCTGTATGTGGGTTAGGGTAATATTGACCATTAGTGTATGGTAACTGTTCCGTTTTCTAATGCGAGATCAAAGTATCAAGAATTCAGTTGCTATAGATATAATAAATAAAAGAGTGATGACAAGATTTTTTGTCTAGAGGAGTAAAAAATTGTAGAGATACGAATAATAAACGTTCTGCTTATAAAATTGGAATAGTCTTTATTACTTGAAACTGTATATTTTTGGCGACCGTGACAGGACTACATTCAAGACATCTTTCAAGTAAGAATTATGGATAGGGCTAAGAAAGCAAGAACAGTTCACCGAAGAATCTTCACAAAGATCTACAATAATATTGAAAGCCGGATTTCCAATGGGAATTTTGATAATGATGAAGTTAAAGCGGCTTTTCAAGTTCTCGCGAGTGAATATGAAGAGATCAGGACCTTAGACAAGGAGGTGTTTAACTTCATGATAGAAGAAAATATGAGTGACACCGATATTGAAACAGACTGTGATAGTGTGGAAGAATATTCATTGAAATTCAATGTTATAAAAGAAAGATTTTCATCTTCCACAGAAAAGGTTCGCGATATATCATCCTCAGAAGGTGAAGTTTGTACGCTCCAAAGAAAATTTAAGCTTCCACAGATAGAGTTGAAAAAGTTTGGTGATGATATTCGAGATTGGCTGCATTTTTGGGGATTATTTAAGAAACTGGATGAATATCCCACCATGGACATGAGGAGAAATTTCAGTACCTAATTCTATCGACCATACCTAGGTCAAGAGCAAGAACTGTCGTGGAGAGTTTTCCACCCACCTTCGAGAATTATCCCAAGGCAATTGAGGCTCTGAAGTCCCGGTTCGGAAGAGAAGAACTCCTTATCGAATTATATATAAGAGATTTGATAGGATTACTAACATCAAACACAAAGTCCCTGTCAATGTTATATGACAGGTTGGAATGTCAGTTAAGAGCTCTTGAATCACTGGGAATCACATCAGATAAATGTTCAGCCATGTTATTTCCATTGGTAGAATCCTGTCTTCCTGAGGAGCTCTTGCGGATATGGCAGCGTTCGTATTCGGCAGATTATGGATTTTATAAGGAATGAAGTTGAGAATGAAGAGAAAGTTTCAATGGCGAAGTCAGGAGTAGGATCTGCCAGGGACGCCAGGGTGAAGGAACAGAAAAAGATGATGACGACGGAAAACAACAAAGCAACTCCATATACAGCTTCTGAACTTGTGACCACAAATAACGAAGTTGTTTCTTGTATTTTTTGCGGACGTTCAGAGCATAAAAGTTTTGAATGTTCGAATTCACAAGGTATTTCCCTTTCTGATAAAAAACAGCTCATTAAAAAAGGGATACTGTTTCATAAGTCTCAGATGCTTCTGCGTATGAGAAACACAGTCCTTCTTTGAATAGTTGTTTGGAAAAGGGCATGAATTTAATTGAGCAGATTCCTTCAATTTTATTTCGATTCAGATTTAGAAGATACGGTGTTGTTGCTGATATTAAAAAGGCATTTCTTCAGATAGGTTTGAGTGAGTCTGATCGGGATTATTTAAGATTTTTGTGGAAGGAACCTGATGGTATTCTGGCATCGTCGAGTAGTGTTTGGAGTAATAAATAGCCCACTTCTTTTAGGTGCTGTAATTCAATACCATTTACAGAAAGAATTGGAAAATTCTTTGAAAGACAAGTGTTCCTTTTCATGTTATGTTATAGAAAAACTCATGAATAGTTTTTACGTTGATAACTGTGTAACCAGTGTAGATAGTGAGGAGGAACTTTTGAATTTCATTACGAAAGCTAAAGATATAATGAGTAAAGCTAAATTTGATTTGCGAGGGTGGGAGCATAATAGTTCTTTTTACCCATCTGATAGAATCGACAGTACAACTAATGTACTTGGTTTACTATGGGATAGAGAGGAAGATACATTAGCCATAAATTCATGTAACTGGGGCAATCTGAAGTTTGAGAAAATAACTAAAAGAACTATTTTATCGATAGCACATAGAGTATTTGACCCCATTAGTTTTACTTGTCCCGTAACTGTTTACCCCAAATTGTTGTTACAGCTCACATGGAAAGAGAAAATTGGTTGGGATGATGAGTTGGATGGACCAATCAAGAGTGAATTTCTGAAGTGGTTTGAAGGAATATCATATTTGTCTTCAATAAGAATCCCTCGATACTTTTCAGCTGAAAAGTATGCTATTCTTGTAAGCTTACAAGAATAGCATATGGTTGAAACTAGAAATTCATACATTTTGCGATGCATCTCAATCTTCTTATGCTGCTGTTTCCTTCTTGCGAATTCAAACGGAATCGGGCGTTGTTGTTCAGTTGCTTCAAGCTAAGTCCAAAGTTGCTCCTTTGAAAAAGATGTCTATACCGCGCTTAGAACTCATTGCGGCTACGATTGGATCGCGTCTAGTTAGAAATTTATATGAATCGAATGTTTTTCATAATGCTGAACATTATTTTTGGACAGATTCTTCTACAGTATTGGGTTGGATTAGACAAGACCAACAGTGGGCTATATTTGTTCGAAACAGAGTCGATGAAATTTTGAAAGTTTCTTCAAAGGACAATGGAGATTTGTTCCAGGGTCTATGAATCCTGCTGACTTACCTCCCAGAGGATGCTAAAAAATTGTTAGATTCTGCATGGTGGGAGGGACCTGAATGGTTGAAATATTCAGCAAGTTATTGGCCAACAGATAGTTTCTGCTATGACGAGGAGTTAGTAGCACGAGAGAAGAAAAAGTTTACCATTTCTTGCGTTGTTAATAGCAATACTGATGACTGGTATTATAAATATTTTTCAGTATTCCACAAAACAGTCTACATGTTGGGGTGGATTAGACGATTCCTTCATAATTGACGATAAACATTGTGGATTTTTGTCAGTTAAAGAGATAAAGGATGCAGAATTAGTTATTTTAAGATTGATTCAGCATGATTCATTAAGTAGGTTGAATGATTTTATTAAGAGTTTGTTTTCTTTTAAGGATGAATCGGGTGTTTTGAGAATAAGAACAAAAAGTTGGTAAATCTTGAAGATAGTTTTGACTTTCGGTATCCAATTGTTCTTCCCAAGCATCCCTTAGTAGTGAGATTGATACGTGAAGAACATGAAAGAGCTTTCCACGTAGGTGTTCAAGGATTTTTGTGTCGGCTGAGAGAAAAATATTGGATTATTGGTGGACGTAAAACGGTGAGATCGGTTTATTCCAAATGTGTGATATGTAAAAGGTTTATGAGTAAAAGATTGGAAACACTACCTAGTGCACTACCTGAAGATCGTATTAGGGATATTTCGGTTTTTGAGGTGATCGGAATTGATCTAACTGGACCTGTCCATTTGAGAGACGGCCGGAAAGCTTGGACTGCTGTTTTCACCTGTGCCGTATATCGAGCAATTCACCTGGAATTGTTAACATCTCTTTCGACCGAAATATTTATACAATCTCTTCGTCGTTTTATTGCTAGAAGGGGTCGTCCAAAAATTATTTATTCAGAAAAAAGGACTAATTTTGTAGGAGCTTATAATATGTTCAAGAGTTTGGATTGGTCCATTGTAACAAAATTTTGTTCTTTGGAGAGGATCATATGGAAGTTTAATCCTCCAGCTGCTCCTTGGTGGGGTGGATTTTGGGAAAGATTGATTCGTATATTGAAAAATTTATTACGTAGAACTCTAGGAAAGGCTTCTTTGAACTTCGAAGAAATGTTTACAGTATTGTGTGATTGTGAAGCAGTAATTAATAGTAGAGCTATAACTTTTTGTCTGATTCTGTTGACGATTTATGTCTTTTGACTCCAGCTATGTTCATTCAAGATATAAAGGAAATTGGTGTTAACGATTGTGATGTTGTCGAGTGTAGTAAATTGACCAGAAAAAAAAGTTAGGTGAACAACTGAGGAAAAGATTTCGAATTGAGTATTTTGGTCAATTGAAACATCGTTTCAAAACACAAACCGTGAGACAGTTGAAAGTTGGAGAGGTGGTATTGGTTGGAAATGATAATTCCAAAAGAGGAGATTGGCCATTAGCTTGTGTTACGGAATTATTTCCTGTTAAAGATGGTTCGGTAAGATTGGTACGTTTACGTTGAAGTGCAGGAGAAATTCTTCGGTCAGTTCAAAGAATTTTTCCATTAGAATTAGACTCGTATGAGGAAGAAACAGAAATATCCAATACCGAAGATAAAAAGCATGAAACTCAGGTATCAGAAAGAGCAGATAACATTTTGAATCGAGTATTCAGAACTCGAAAAGGTTGTCAAACAGTCAAAAAATGTTCGGGTTAACTTTGTCATTTGCAGTTTTCGATTGTTCAAACGAATGTTGCTATTTCATGAAAGTTTAAAAAATAGCAAGGTGGGAGAATGTTCCGTTTTCTAATGCAAGATCAAAGTATCAAGAGTTCAGTTGCTATAGATATAATAAAAAAAAGATTGATGACAAGATTTTTTTTCTAGAGGAGTAAAAAATTGTAGAGATACGAATAATAAACGTTCTGCTCATAAAATTGGAATAGTCTTTATTACTTGAAACTGTATAGTAAAATTTTATTCAAAATAAATTCTTTTTTTCATCAGGTGTTGTATTATTACTTCTACATACCTTCGACTAGTTGCCATGAGAAAAATACTCGAAATCTTTGCATTAAAACATATTTCCTTCGATATAAAATTATTTCCTACTATCTGAAATATTCACAGTCTGAATCCGCCCCCTGTCCCCCACCCAAGTAATCCAAGTTCATATTTATGGCAGTATTTTGTGAACGCGTTTTTGTCGAGATGCTCTATCTCCTGTTTTATTAATCTATGGTTTTAACCAGGTAGAGAGTTATGGGCTTCTTCGTCTTGTTCGATGTCATTCTGGACACCTCAGCGTCTGATATTCCCTGGAATATCAAGTCGTCCTTAATCAAGATCAGCGTCGATTGGTAAATGCCTGATGACGGCATATATCTTCTTCTCCTCCTCTATTTGGTAGGTGAAAAATTCTTTACCATGCTGCTCGAAAAATTTGGTAATTTCTCTATAATCATCTACGGTTGACGCGAAATTAACCTTTTTTTTTTGGTGTAGCTGGGGGAAAATCTGCAAAACAGACGAACACACCCTCTCCTGAGGGGGAACAGTGTGGGGATTCTCACTCTCTGAGCTCGAGACCCACTAAAAACCCTTAACTGCTTCTTCATAGGTTCCGGGCATTTTGCCTATTAACCAGTTGACTCTTATGGTTTCTGGACTCTCACACGATCATAGTCGTGTTGGTATTTGTATGCTGCCTATAGCTTTTATAGGTTAAGCTCTTCTTTGGTTACATTTAAATCCCTGATCTCTGGGTCTTCGGTGGTAGGTTCTTGACCTTGTAGCTTCTTCCGTTGGATCGTAGTCGACTAATCTTCGTAGTTTCTCATTTGGATGTTGTTTGGCTTTGTCGAATATCCTTTCCGCCTTTCTCTTCATAAATTCTGTAACTGGTTCCCATTCCAAGTCCTTGTAGATTTGTTTGTTCCTAACAAACCAGGGTACGTCCATCGCCATTCTAAGGAGTTTATTCTCAGTGGCCTGTATTCTCTTGATGTGGGTCTTGGCTGCGAAGCCCCATGCCGCCGATCCATATGTGAGTTGTGGTCGCGCAATTGTTTTAATCATCGTCAACTTGATGTTCTTATTCATATGACTTCTTCTGCCTATGAGTGGATAAAGTTTACTCATTGCGGCTTTTGTTTTATCAACTGCACATTTGATGTGGTTTTTCCATCTAAGTCCTCTGTCAAGCGTCACTCCTAGGTATGTTGCTTCATTTTTCCATTCAACCTCTTCTCCATCAACTTCAAGGTTTTCTTCCATCCTCAATCTTCTCTTTTGCAGTAATATTGCTTGAGTCTTTCTTCCATTGATTTGTATTTTCCATTTGATGCACCATTTGTGTAATTCATCTATGGCTTCCTGCAGTCTCCGGTGTATGATCTCTGGGCGTCGATGTCTGAACGCTATTCCTGTGTCATCTGCGTACAAGGTGAGCATATTTCTAGCATTCTTCGGGATATCATAGACGTATATTACGTAAAGCAGTGGTCCAAGTACCGATCCTTGAGGCTCTCCCGCTTCCAATTGTCTGGTCTGAGAGGTTGCTCCATCTATTTTCACATAAAAGTTTCTATTCCTCAGATAGTTCCTTATAATCTTGCATAGCTTGGTCGAATATCCTGCTTTTTTCATCTTGTAGATTAGGGATTCGTGCCCACAGGACTAGTCCTGTGGCCTGTTTGGTCTGCATTCCTTCGGTGACGTATTCTATGAGCCGTAGTAATTGGAGTTCAGTCGAATGTTCTCGTCGAAATCCAAATTGTTCGGATGGAATTATCTTCAACATTTCTGTTTCCTCATTCAGCCTTTTAGCGATAACCCTCTCGACGATTTTTCCTAGTGCTGATAGTAAGCTGATTGGTCTATAATTTTGAGGAAATTTCCGTTCTTTTCCAGGCTTGTTGAAAACTATCATTTCTGCAGTTTTCCATCTCTTTGGGTAGTATTCGGTCCTCATCGCTCCGTTTGTTATATTCGTCAAGGCTGCTATTCCTTTTCTAGGCAGTTTCTTCGACATATAATTCGTTATCCTATTTTCCCCCCGCGCTTTCCTGTTTTTCAATTTCATTATGATCTCTTTGATTTCTGTTGTTGAAGCCGGTTTTGGAATGATTTCGGTTTCCGGTGGTTCCATCATCAGTTCTTCGTTTGCCTCCACTTCTTCTTCTAGATCTTCATTGTCATCATCATTTCTGTAATTTATTCTGGCATCTCTCTCAATTGAGTCGGCCAGTGCTTCGGCTTTCTCAAGTCTCGTATATACCATTCCGTTTGCTCCATGCAGTGGAGGTATAACTGTCCGTTCTCGTCGTAAGCGTTTTTGCATTTTCCAAGCCGAGTGATCTATTGTATTCAGTTCCCTTAATCTCTGGTGCCATCTGTTATTACGCAGTTCTGTTAAAGCGAAGAACCAGCACCGAGGGAACATTCGTTTCTCTGATTCCAAGCAGAGACGAATGGCTCCATCACAAGGATGTCTATTTACAAGGACCTTGCTGGTTTACTGATGGCTCCAGAACCAGCCAGGGATCTGGAGCCGGAGTCTACAGCCGTAGACCGCTGACCAAACTCAGTGCTAGTCTGGGAAAGTCGGCGACAGCTTTTCAGGCAGAAATCTTCGCCATTGATCTGTGCGCAGGCCATTTACTTGACAGTGGCTGGGCGGGGAGATCGATAAAAATCCTTACGGATAGTCAAGCTGCGATCAAATCTCTCGCGGCAGACAAATGCAACTCGGCACAGGTATTTGAATGCAGATCTAAACTCACCAAATTGGGAAGTTTAAACAGACTGCAACTGATTTGGATACCTGGACACTCTGGCTTCAGTGGCAACGATGTATCGGATGCTCTGGCCAGAGAAGGCGCGACATCAACGCTTATTGGCCCGGAACCCAGTATAGGAATTCCTAATTCCTTAATCAGGGACCGAAACAACAGCTGGATAAGGCAAAAGGTCCTGGAGCACTGGCGCAACCGTCCTGGATTGCGTCACTCGCATAGGGCTATTTCAGTGTCTCCCAGCCCATACACCAGTCGCTGGCTAGAATTTTCTAGAACCAATCTGAGATCCATAATAGCGGTTTTTACAGGACACTGCAGACTCAGAGCCCACCTCAAAAAACTCAAAATCGTCAACGACCCACTCTGCAGACTCTGCTTAGAGGAAGACGAAACAATTGAGCATATCCTCTGTGACTGCCCGGCGGCAGACAGGGTCAGACTCGGAGTTTTCGGCTCTCCGAAGATGATCCTAGAGGAACTCAAGAAACTCTCCCTTCCGACATCATCTCCTTTTTGGGTAGGATGGGACTAGAGGGAGAGATTTAGCTCTTTGAGCATGCTTGTGTGCTACAATAGACCGTTGGTCGCGGTGGCAGGTTTGGGTTAGTCCATCCAACATACCCAGCAATCAGTAATCAGTAATCTGTTAAAGCATTTTTCAATATCTGGCTATGCTTATTCAGTTTCTTCTTGTCTTCTTCTCTTTTTGTTGTTCTGTAGATTTTTGTGAGTCTTCTGTTCTTTTTTATAAGTTCCTTTATATCCCTTGGCGTATCTCCGTGTGAATGTTTCGGAATTGGTTTCCTTATTTTCTTGGTGCTTTTTTCATAGGCTTCTTTTATTTGATTTTCCAATTTTTCAACTGCTTCATCTAATTCATCCCGGGTGTTAATTTGGGGAATTTCCGTGATTTTCTCCTGAAGTAAATTCTTATATTTCTCCCAGTCTGTGCGATCCTTAGTTTGTGTCTCTTTTTCGTTTCATGGGCCATGTCCCACTATGAATTCTATGGGATTGTGGTCTGAAGTTCCATCCTCTATTGTATCAATGCTGATTTCTTCAGTGATGTCTTTCATTACGACAATGTCCAGTACATCGGGTAGTCCATTTACTCTTGGTATGTAGGTCGGTATATCAGGTCCTATTACAACTGCATTAAGTTTTTCAGCATAAATCTTCAGTCTTCTCCCGTTGGTATTTTCCACTCTACTATTCCATTCCTGCGATTTGCAGTTAAGATCACCAATTATGATTTTAGGGTGTCTTCCTTCTAGTAGCATTTTTAGATCCTCTTCCAGCATGTCCTTATCCGGTGATTTATAAGTTGAAATAATCTTCACTTGTCCTCGATTAGTATTCACAATAATCGATATTGCTTCTACTTCTTGTCCATTGAATATTTGGTCGAAATGGTGATCCATATTTCTTCTAGCCAGTATAGCAACGCCACCTGTGCTGTTAGGTCTATCATTTCTGTAGATATCGTAATTGGGAAATGCTATCCGAACGTTGGGGTTAAGTCTTGTTTCTTGGAGAGCTATGACATCCTGTTTCTTCTCTTCAATCAGTTCTTCGAATTCTGATCTGCGGGCTCTCAATCCTTCGACGTTCCAAGAGACGATTATGAGACTGTTCTTTATCGTCGTGTCAGCCATTAAATATTCTTAATAATTTGCTGCATCTTCTTCTCTTTCTCTTTCTCCAGATTCTGCATCATCGTGCTGAGGAGGTTTTTCGTGAACTTATCCAGTTCCTCAGTGATTCCAGAAATTCCTTTTCTGGTTTCGGCTTTTTTGACGGTTTTTGCCTTTTCCGTCTTTTTCTCTGGTTCCTTCGTCTCTTTGACTGCTTTGGTTGCAGTTTCCTGGGGTTTCTTCACTTCCGAAGAGTTTTGGGATGGCCTCGGTGTATTTTGTGTTGGCCTCGAGCTGGTCTGGTTCGATCTTGGCGATCTCTTGGTCTTTTTAGTGACCAATTTCCATTCGCTACATCCCTTGTAGCTGGCTGGATGTCCTTGCTCTCCACAGAGAACACAAGAGGCATTTTGCTCCTCGTTCTCCCTGGTAAGCGTACACTCCTTGGAGCTGTGATTACCGGAGCATTTCACGCACCTCCATGGAAAAGTGCACTTACTTTGGGCATGTCCATATCGCTGACAGCGGTAACATTGTCCAGGCCCGGTCGTCCTTCTCTTAGGTTCAACAACACAGTTCATGTTGTAGAGCCTTCGCACCTCGAAGATACCCTTATTCTGGGTTTTAACCAGCAATAAGGGCATCGGCTTTTTTGTTTTATTTGAGGTCATCCTTATGACCTCAGCATCGACGATCCCTTGATCCTTGAGGTCGTCAAGGATCGTCGGGATATATGCATCCAGCGGTAGGTATCTCACTACCGCGTAGATTTTCTTCTCTTCCCCCCGTTGAATAGTGTAAAACTCCCTATTTATTTTATGAAGGAAGTCCGTCATCCTTCTATGATCATCGGCGGTTTGATGGACGATTCTTATAGCGTCCTTACTGTCGTCGGTCTTTGGTATTTAATACCGTTTCGCATTAACGCGTTGGAAATTGACGTCCATTCGGACGTACCTCTCAGGGTCACAGGGGGGATTTTTTCTTTCCTCTCCTCCACTGGAGTGTTTTTCTGTTAAGCTGAGGCTGTACCCATGATGGGTGGAATTCTACCTTTTTTAGGTATCTCCGTTGCTTTTTTTGCGGTCTCTTCGTCTGAAGATGCACTTTCTTTACGCGCGCGTTTTGTGGGTTTTTGCAACTTGAGTTGCAAAATTTTTCTTCTTTTCCGGTTCTGGAGCTACTTCCTGTTTGGAGGAATTTTTGGGGACACTTCTTTTGATTTATGACGCTATGCAAAACTTGATAGTAGGTTGTGCACGCAAGGTTCCAACCGCAACGGTATTAGGCCTGTTGCCATTTATACTGATTTTCAGGCAATCTACTGATTTTTCTGATATCCACCATTTGAAGGAAAAGTTGAAAGTTTCTTCTGAAAATCACAACTACACAAATCAGCACAAATGTAGCACAACTTTATTAAAAAAATTAAACTGCAAAAACACGAAAGTGCTGGGCTGACTTTTTTCCAAAATCTAGATTTTTCGGAAAACTAGCAGGATTTTCGTGAAAATTTCAACGGCACAAGTTAGCACACGTCTAGCACAATTTTTCAGATATGTTTTCGTTGAGAAGAAACGAAAGTGCTGGGCTAACTTTTTTTTTCAATTTCGCGATTTCCCGGAAAATCCGACGAATTTTCGAGAAAATATTTACGGCACAAGTCAGCACAAATGTAGCACAAATGTTTCCACTAACTTTTGAGAAGAAAAATCAAAAGTGCTGGGCTTACTTTTTTTTCATCTTCGATTTTCCGGGAGATAAGAGGGACTTTCGCAAAAATTCGAACGGCACAACACTGTACATGCATAGCACAACCTGCTTCAGTCGTCAAAACTCATTTTTTCGATATGTGCTGGGCTAGCCATTCTATACATTTTGTGAAATATTTTGAGAACCGTGTGGAATAAAACAAAAATTTCAACGGCACAAGTCAGCACAAACCTAGCACAATTCAGCATAATTCAGCACAAATTTTTTTTTTCGAAAATCGAAAAGTGCTGGGCCCACTTCACACACATAACATTCGAGTGTGGAATGGCATCAGGTCGTTTTTTCTGATGAATCTCGATTCTCCTTGGGTGCACATGATGGACGTCGAGGAGGAAGACTTGAACCTGATTTTGATATTGAGCTACATGTAGAGGGTGGGCAAAATTGGTGATACCTGAACTACAACTTTTTAACCCAACGGGATAGAGAAAAATGAATGTACCATTCATGCCGTCTTTTTTCGAGAAACTAATAATCCCATCAACTGCATTCCTCTATCTTCTTTTGTTTTTGAGTTATAGGCCAAAATTGAAATTTGGGCGATTTCAACTTTGGTCATTATCTACGTTTCTGTTTGTGCTAGGATTCTGAAATTAAGACACAATACAGACACTTTTTTGATAGCAATCCAGTGGCGTACCATGACATTCTCACAGGTTTAATGGCTGAGCTATAACATAACGTTGTGTTTTTTCTCATGAAAATAGTAGTTTAAAATGACTTAGAAGGAATCGCCATTTTTTACCGTTTCAGAAATATATTATACATCACCCTGAGTTTTTCTAAGTCATTTTAAACTACTGTTTTCATAAGAAAAAATACATTTTTATGTTATAGCTCAGCAAATATGTTGGAAAAAATCATAGTATGCCACTGGATTGATATTAAAAATTTTTCTTTATAATGTTTTTATTTCAACATCCTAGCTTAAACAGAAACGGAGATAATGACCAAATTTGAAATTTTAATTTTGACTATAATGTGCAATAACTGCATGAGTAAAGTAAATAAGTACGATAAATGCAACAAGTGTGAAGAAATTTTCCATCCGTCCTGCTTAATTAAGGCAGCTAGCAGGAAAAATGCCGAATGTCAACATGAAACATCTGACCTGGGAGTAACTGAAGATGAATTGTGTTCAAAGAATATCTGTAAAGAGCAGGTATTTATGGAAAATATGTATTTGAAACAACTGCTAACTGAAATAAGGAAAAAAATGACATTCTAATTCTGAATAATAAATTACTATTGGAAAAAATTACATTATTGGAAAAAGGAAACGAAACTAAAAAAAATTATTCAGTAAACAATACAACAAAACAGAACTCTTCGGCAATGCGACCTGAAAGTTATGCGAATGTGTTGACATCTAGGGAGAATTTTCAGAGGTCAAATACACAAAGAGATAAAAATCCTTCAATTAAAACTGTAAATGAGACACATTGCTAATTCAGTGCAGAGCACTTTATATCCTATAGTTTTATCGACAGGCACTGCAAGTGAAATAAGAGATACAAGGGAACATAAATCGAATGTAAACATCAGTAACCTGGATTCGGAAGATCAATTCAGGAAAGTTTCTTATAGGAAAACAAGTAAAAATAAAAAAATTGGAACAGGACAAAATGATGAAAAGGACGGTTTTTCCGGTGCTACTAGAAAAGTCTGGCTTTACTTGAACAGAGTGAATAGAAATACTCAACAAGATGATATAAACAAATATTTAGTCGAGAAAAAAGGGCTTCAACAAAATGAAATTTTAGTTAAGGAAATTCGTTCTGATACAGGAATGCTCCAAAGGTTTTTGGTCACAGCACCTATTGGTATGACGGATCAGCTATATGACCCTACATTCTGGCCAGAGGGTGTTGGAATAAGAAGGTTTGATTTTTCAAAACATAAAGAATTTTTAAATCAAATTCAAGCAGCAAATTTTCTATAAGTCATGTAAAACACAAATCAGACGGTGATGATGAAATGAATAATGTAAACAGAATAGAAAATAATGAGTTATGGAGTTTAATCCACCAAAATGTACAATCTATTGGTAACAGTATTGAGTTATTGTCAGAATTATTGAATAACAATGAAGAATGCAAATTTCTGTGTGTATCGGAGCACTGGAAGACGGAACAACAACTGCAGTTACATGGTCTGGATAATTTTCAATTAATATCCTTCTACTGCAGGAGCGAGGATAAGGCGCATGGTGGATGCGCCATTTACGCAAAAAATGGCATCAATGGAAAAAGAAGAAAGGACTTGGAATCATTTTCTGTTGACAGGAATATAGAAGTGACGGCTGCTCAGTTTCGAACAAGAAATGGGCCACTCTTGATAATCACAGTATACAGGCCATCTGGGGCATGTATAGACATTTTTTTTGATAAAATTAATTGTATGCTTGAGCAAATGTCACATAATGCTGTAAATACTATTATCGCGGGTGATTTCAATATAGATATGCGTAGCAACTCAGATGATAAGAAAGAATTCGAATCATTGCTAGGCACTTACAACTTTTCATTCACCATAAAAGAATACACTAGAATAACACCTACTAGTAAATCGTGTTTAGATAACATATATGGATAAATTTTGAACATACAAGATCTTTAGTTATACATTCAATGAACTCGGATCATACGGCACAAAAGATTTGGTTCGAAGCACAGAATTTGATTTGTTTTATAGAGTGTAGATCTTTTTCGAAAAGGAATATTGAAATTTTCAAAAGTGAATTAGCTAACACATTTTGGTTGAAATTGTTTCAAACTAAGGATGATGATGTAGAGCAACAATGGGACATATTTATTTCATTGTTTCTAAGAGCATTTGATAAGTCTTTTCCTTTGGGAAAAAGAAAAATGTTTAATAATAATAAGAGAAGATATCAGGAAGTAGAATCAGATGATGCATGCCTTTCTCTCAAAGAAAGGCTGGACGTTCTTTATGTTTTGGGTAGTTTCAGTGAAGTATACAGGGACGATTATAACAAAACGAAGAAAGCTTATAATGAACAACTTAAATTGAAGAAACAAAAATTAAATAATGAACATATTTTGAGATCTGATTATAAAGCGAAAGCGGTCTGGGGTTTAGTGAACGAAATTCAGGGAGAATGCAAAAGAAAAAAATTAAATATCCAACAACAAAAACCGAGTTCTGTTATTGCTAATGATTATAATGAATTTCTCAAAGATATTGCATCCAAATTAAAGTCAGTGACACAGAATATGGTAACAGGGTATAATATTTCAAAAAACGATAAATCAATTTTCATTAGACCTGTTGACGTAGAGGAGATTTTGAATGTTGTAGGTGGCCTCAAGGGTAGTATGAGTTGTGGTTTTGATGAAATTCCATCTAAAATTTTGAAAAATTGTATTGAATACATCATTCCCCATTTGGTTTTTATTGTGAATAATTCTTTGAAATATGGTATATTTCCAGATTCATTGAAACTAGCTGTAATGAAACCAGTGTTCAAAGAGGGTGATCCATCAGAGTTGAAAAATTTCAGACCAATAAGCATTTTGTCTACATTTTCTAAGGTTTTCGAAACAGTTATGTGTAACCGTGTCAGATCGTTTCTAAATGACTGCAATATATTTAATAAATCTCAACACAGTTACCAAAAAGGAATGTCAACGCAGACAGCAATTTATGAATTCATAAATATGATTTTACAGGGATTGGAGGAAAAAAAAATTGTTCTGGGTATTTTTCTGGATCTGTCCAAGGCATTCGACAGCGTAAATCATAATCTGCTTTATGAAAAGCTTGAAGCATATGGTATTCGCGGTCCGGCATTACAATGGTTTATATCATACTTGTCGGATCGAAAACGTAAGGTAATGGTTGATATTGGGGGACAAGTAGGTTTTTCTGATGTAAGTGTGCTTGATATGGGTATACCTCAGGGCAGTTTCGTTGGGCCATTTTTATTTCTGATATATTTAAATGATATAGACGAAATAATCGAGTTTTTTGACCTGGTTGCATATGTAGATGATACTAAAGTTGTCATAACGGCTAATGACTTGTCAAATTTAACAGCAATCATGGAAATAGCACTATACAAAATAAATAATTGGTTCTCGAAAAATAATTTGATTTTAAATGAAGACAAGACAAAATGTGTGATTTTCACCACAGTAAGACCAAATTTCGATATTCCGATAGAAATTAATGTGGGTGATCGAATTTTTCCTTGTATTAAAGAAGCAAAGATACTAGACTGCATCAAAGATAGCACCTTATTATTCGAGTCTCATATAGATAGTTTAGTTGGCAGGCTCAGCTCAGTCACATATTCCTTAAGAGTGATTAGGAATCAATGCCAATATATTGAAAATTGTATATCATGCCAACTTCGAGTCCTTAATAAGGTACGGAATTTCATTCTATGGGGGAAGTGACCAGATACAAAGGGTGTTCATTTGTCAAAAACGTGCTCTTAGAATTATTTTAGCTATGAAATATCAGGAATCTTGTGGGGGGAAGTCTAGGAGTTTTGGGATTCTGACGGTTGTGGCTATATAAGTATATTCAGGAAGTACTTTTGTTTTTCTTCAAAAATAAAAATATGTTCAATAATTTCAAACAAGAAAATACTTATCCGAAGAGATCTTTATTTTATAACTATCCAATACACAGACTCACAATTTCAGAAAGGGGACCGTTATACATATGTATCAAGTTTTACAACAAACTTCCAAATAAGATAAAAAATATTACTAATTTGAAAGAGTTCAAAAGATGTGTATATAAATGGTTACTTGATTTAGAACCTTATAATTTGGGCGATTGGGACATATATTGAATTCATGATATGTTACATTATTGGAAATCGATTGTTTTGGTTAATTATTTTTGCTACTGTTTTGTTTAAGCCTCATTATTATGTAGTTATTATTATGTAATTGACAGTTTCTTCCAAATAAAGATGTATTATTATTATTATTATGACTTTAGCCTTGCGGCTTTCACACTCCTCTCCAGAGGAAAATTCACTTATCCCAGATATCTCAGATATCAAAAGGATTAAGCTCTGTTGGAGCCCTTTCCAGGTTTTCGGGCTCGTGGTGGTGGTCGGGTCCGGGTCGCTCCTCGCCTCCCTGCTGTAGGTTGGATTCCTGCTCCACCCGCACTTCCTGTCGGAGTAGACGGTGTTCCTCTGCATTCCCCATGTACTTGCGTACAGTTCTCGCCGTTCCGAGCTGTACCGCCTTCTGCATGACTCTATAGATATTTTCGTCCAACTGAAGTTTCCTCAAGTTCTCTAGTAGTTTCTTCGGTATCAGGCCTGTAGATGAAATGACAATAGGGATGGTCTTGATATCTTTCAGCTTCCACTGTCTTCTGGTCTGTTACTCGAGATCTCTGTATTTTGAAATTTTTCAGTGTGCCTATCTAGAAGATTGGTATTATTTGGAATTGCCACATCGATGAATAGTGCTCTGTCCTCATCCATATTGAGCAATATGAGGTCTGGTCTATTGTGGGTTATTTTTCGGTCTGTGAGAACCGTGCGATCCCAGTAGAGCTTGTGATGTTCGTTTTCCAGCACAGCATCCGGATGGTAATTGTAATGAGGAACCTTTTTCGAAGTTAGAAGTTGGTGTTTTAGTGCCAATTCTTGGTGAAGAATCTTGGCAAAAGCATCATGTCTATTTTTGTACTCCGTACTTCTGACATCCCCCGGTGATGTGCTGGATAGTTTCATGTGTCGCACAGCCATAACGACAGCTATCGTCCGCCACTGAGGCATCCTTGGCGATGTACTTCATGTAATTTCTTCCCAGGTGACCATATCTCATAACAGTTATGAAGCAGAAATGTATCCCGCGCTCCTTGTTTTATAACAGATATATCACACTAAGAGTACAAATACAGAACGCTTATATAGCAGCTATGCTCCTATGTCCGCCTCAAACAAGGAACACATCTCCTTTCTGAAAGGAGCATAAATAGTTCAAACATGGATCATGCAAATATTTGTTTCATGGGAGATCTATATATATATTACCTTCATGTGTTATGTTTATTATGTTTCATTTGTTATTAAAAACGCTTTCAACAAAAAGATGGAAAATTATGGAAATTAATATAAACTATTGCAATAATAATGAACTCGAATTTAAATTTTTCAAATAGTGGGTGTTTATCAATCATTTTTGAAAATAAAATTCAAAAACATCTCATCAGTTCGGTGAGGTATGTGAACGAATGAACTAATGTTCAAAAACAATATATTTTCATAAATTTCAGATTTCAAAATTAGTGCACACGTTAATAGAACTAGAAAGAATAAATTACATCATCCAAACTGCTGGGTTCATGATTATTGTTCTCCAAGAAAGATTAGGACATGTCTTTCTGGTCTTTGCACTTTGCTGCATAAAAAGAATAATCAACAGTTCATTAATTTTTTGGCTTAGGTCAAAAAGTTTTTAGAAGAATTTTGTCCATGTTATGCGTTATGAAAATGATAAGAATACTATATGCATATTTCATATCTTTCTGAAGAAAAAATTTTCAATATATGTATATGATTTATTCATTTATTTCTACATATGAGGTACATGCAACACGTGAGAAAATAACCTATATCGAAATTTAAATCAAACAGGACATTATTTATTCGAATATAATTTTTATATGCTGGATATAATGAAACCATACCCTATTATGTTTTATAGGACTGCTATGAAAATACGAGAAATGATTTATTGACCTACAGTTCTATATCCATAGCACTTTCTTTTCAGTAATTCACCATTTCACTGGAAAATCACTATGACACACAGATAACTTATCAAACGTTCAATATCTGCACTTCACTTTCAGTAATCCACTATTCAACTGACAAAACGTCTAAATGATAATAATAAATAAGTATCGAAACGACAGCAGTATCAATAGCATTTCTCACAATCCTCCATATTTGTTTACGTTTCACAGCGCCCTCGACGGTAGTTAAAACGCTTATGGTGTCATGCTCTGTCGATGATCTCAAAATGATACATGGCATATAAAGAACAATGTTACAAATATGTTACGTGGATATCTTGGAGCGGGTACATGAAATTTCTAAAATGTGGATATAATTTAAATACAGCACAGGTACATCCCAAATATCGTATCAGACACGTAATGGTTACAGAAAACTAACACATAACAAAGTTCCCCATTCGATCTCCCGAGAAAACATAACAGATATGTTACTGGTCACCTGGGTTGTTGGAATCACCTGATCCTGGATGGCGAGCATGAAGCCCTCTGTCTCAGGAAACAACCTTCCGGAAGTCAACCAGTAGTTCGACGTAGATATGTCGACGTAATCATGGTTGACCTCGTTCTGGTGCCTCCCATGCAAAGGTTTGCCAATCAGTTTCTGCATTTTACTTTCTGCAGAGTGTTCGACGGATTCCAAGTGATCCTGTTGTAGCTTTAATGGTGTAGAACTATCAGCAACACAAACTACTCGATGGAGTTCTGACGAAGCTGCCTTGCTCAAGAAATATTTTCGAAGTCCTTCAATTTCCTGGGACATACGGTTGGACAAATCAACAATTCCTCTACCCCCAAGATGTCGTGGCAGCTTTGTCCGTTCTATTGAGCTTTTAGGATGATGTTTATTGTGTTTAGTCAGCATCGTCCTTATTTTTCTCTGTAAAGCTGCTAAATCGGTGGTCGTCCAAGGGATAATACCAAATGAATAGCTCAGCGCGAGCAAGCGTAGGTGTTAATCGCTTTTATCAGATTCTTGCTGTTAAGACCAGTTCTCATTATCCTCCTCAATCTTCGAGTGAACTCCTCCGTTAATTCTTTCTTCATCTGGGTCTGATTGATTTTTCTTGCCTGTTTTATGCCTAGATACTTGTATGTGTCTCCTTCCTTTAATGCTTCAATTTCTGCACCTTCCCTGAGTTTGAACGTACCATCTTCTATTTTCCCTCTCGTTATGTT
Organism: Coccinella septempunctata; assembly: GCF_907165205.1. NCBI lineage: Eukaryota > Metazoa > Arthropoda > Insecta > Coleoptera > Coccinellidae > Coccinella > Coccinella septempunctata. The sequence continues at coordinate 13,294,000 of NC_058191.1, forward strand.
AAGCAGTCGATATTTTTCTAGTCCAAACTTCATTTTGATGTCTTCCGAGAATCCTTCCACCATTTTCAGCATCAGTTGCATTTGTTTTTTGGTAGATGCGAAGAGTTTCAAGTCGTCCATGTAAAGGAGATGATTCAGTTTCATCATAGTTCTACTGCCGCTCTTGATGGAAAATCCATAGTCCGTAGAATTCAATCTATGAGACAAGGGATTCAGGGCCATGCAGAACCACAGAGGGCTCAGCGAGTCTCCTTGGAAAATTCCGCGTCTTATTGGAATAGGTCCTGTTGTAATGGAGCAATCTGCTGCTTTCATTTGAAGACTAGTACGCCAGGTTGACATGGCGTTTTTCAGGAACTTAACAATATTGGGATCCACCTTGTAAATCTTCAAGATCGTCAAGAGCCATTCGTGAGGTATAGAATCGAATGCTTTTTTGTAGTCTATGTACGCAGCGTAAAGATTCCTTCGCTTAGAGAACGCTTGATTGCAGATAACTGAATCTATTATCAGTTGTTCTTTGCACCCTCGGCTGTCTTTGGTGCATCCTTTCTGTTGCATGGCGATGATGTTATTCCTTTCGCAATGGTTGTGAATTCGGTTTGAAATGCACGATGTGATTAATTTGTACATCGTTGGAAGACATGTGATTGGTCGGTACTTGGATGGGTCTTCTGTATTCCTTTGGTCTTTAGGTAACAAGTATGTTGTGCCATGTGTAAGGAATACTGGCATTCTTCCAGGATTTTCAATGACATCATTTATTGCGGAGGTCAATTTGTCATGCATGATCCAAAGTTTCTTGATCCAGAAGTTCTGTAATCCATCAGGACCAGGTGCTTTCCAGTTGTGCAGTCCTCTGATAGCTGATTTTACTTCTTCAATTGTGACCATGTCATGCTGCATCGGCTCATATTTTATAGCTTCAGATTTTTCATCTTCAATCCATCCGGTATCTCCATTGAAGTGAGGTTTTGTTGATAATTGTTCGGTCCAGAATTGTTCAATGGCTTCCTTTGGTGGTAACTTTCCATTTTCTCCATCCGACGATGTGAGTGACCGGTAGAAAGATTCTTCCGACTTTTCGAATGAATTATTGTCTCTTTTCCGGCTATAATTGCTTTTATATCTCCTCAGGCGTTCTGCATACAGACTTAATTTTTGCTTCAGAGTGTCGAGGCAATGGTGAGCTGTAGCATTCTCCGTCTCTCGTTCTGTGTGTGTCCTGTTTCTATCCATGATCTCTTTGGCAGCTTTCACAACCTTTCTTCCTCGATTCCCGTTCAAGTACTCCGTCAGTCGTCCAAGGTCTCTTCTTAGCCTTTCTGTTTTGTGTTGAAGACGTTTCTGCCATGCTGGCGCGTGTAATTTGTGTAATTTTGGACCATCATTGTTCGTTTGGCGAATTTTTGCCCCTATGGTTTTCGCTGTCGTCAGCGCTGCACAGTGAAAAACTAGATGCAGATATTCCAATGAACTTCCGTTCTCTAGGTATTCAGGTAAAACGTCCTTATTCAAGATGTCGATTATAAGTGACAGTTTCTTGGATGTATTGAGCCGTGGAGGTGCTACTCGATGAAGAGGGTCTGTTCCTTCCAGTTCGGCAAAGTATCTCCTCATGTCAAAGTCAACTTGTCGGTGGAGCTCTTCCCTATCGTCCTGGTGTTCAGGCTCACTTGCGTTGCAAGACGGACTTTCAGTATCAGTTTCTTCTGCCTGTTGTTGCCCAAGCATGTGAATTTCATCAGAGGTGTTGGTGTTATTCTCTATTGCAGGCGGACGCTGAAGTTCTCGTTCAATTGCGTCGATTCGGGCCGTTGGTATTAGTTCATTTCTCAGAATTACGCGCTACTGGTCTGCCACTCGTTGTTCAGTGACATTGAGATTTGGGTAGGCGTTGCAGAATTCCTCATGGAGCCTTTTCCTATAGTTGTTCGTGTTCTGCCCTAGTCCCGTGATGCAGTTATATATGCGCACTATAGTTTCATCCATGGACGTTGTCCACTTCATGCGCTTTCTAACTAACCCCGCTTGGGTGAGCACTGGCTGAATATCCTGCGCAGCACCTTCAGCGGTTCGAGTCGGCAATTGAATTGGACTCGTTGGTTGCTGTTGTTGCTTTGGAGCTGTAGCTTCTTTTGCAGCAGGAGCCCGATTCCTCAACATCCTGCCACCGACGTCTCGCATGCTGTCATGTCCAGCGCCGGCTCCAGACATGCCCTGACGATCCCCAGGCAGCGACTTGTTTCCGAGGCTTCTCGTTATCACCATTTTCATGGGTTTGTGCTCCCCTTTCTCGGTTTGGGTGAGGGGTAGAGAAATGAGAGCAGAAAGAGCACCCCTATAAAGGATGTGAAAGAGAGAGGAAAAAGGAATGGGACTGCGGACAGCAGGCTTGGCTGGCTGCACCGTCTACGTCGTTACGATGGCTGCCCGGCAGGCCATCTACCAGATAGCTGCCAGGCAGGCCTGACATTATTATGACTTTAGCCTTGCGGCTTTCACACTCCTCTCCAGAGGAAAATTCACTTATCCCAGATATCTCAGATATCAAAAGGATTAAGCTCTGTTGGAGCCCTTTCCAGGTTTTCGGGCTCGTGGTGGTATTATTATTATTATTATTATAATAACTCGAAAACAAAAGAAGATAGAGTAATGCAGTTGATGGCATTCTTAGTTTCTCGAAAAAAGACGACCGTAATGTGCTATGCATTTTGCTCCATCTCGTTGGGTTGAAAAAGTTGTAATTCAAGTATCACCAATTTTGCCCACCCTGTACACCGGACAGTAGGCGTTATGGTATGGGGTGCTATTGTACATGGAAGTAGCTCACCTTTAGTCTTTATTCGAGGTAACATTACAGCGCTAAGTTACCTCACAAAAATAGTGGAGCTATATGTTCTTCCTTACCATAACCGGCTCCAGAATCCAATATTTTAGCAAGATAATGTTCGACCTCATGTTGCCAGAGTTATTTTAAGCTTTTTTGAAGCGCCCAGAGCCCCCGATCTTTCGCCCATAGGGCATGTTTGGGACGTCATGGGTAGAAGATTTGGAAATTTACCCCAGCCCCCACGGACAGTGGCGGCTCTGAGACATGAAGTACAGGTAGCTTGGTATAGTATCCCTCAGGAAGAAATGAACCATTTTCTTGCATCAATGCCAAGACGTGTTGGGGAGTGTATAGATAACATCGGTGGACAAAAAAAACTATTAGCAAATTTTATAAAAAAATTGTAAACCCTTGTTTACCAAAAAAAAAATTAAAATTTAAACAGCTCCTTTTGGGTGTTGCAGTTTCTCTGTCAGTTAGTATATTTTGATATCGGAAGTCTTTCCTGTACAAAATCTAGAAAACCATGTTCGGAGGCGGATTCCATCTTCTCATACCCACGCTTATTTATATGAAAGATTCGGAATGGTGTCGGGAGAGCTTCTAGAGAAGCAGAATTTTTATAAAAAGTCTCATTTCCATATGGGAATTAAAAAAAAACATGTTCGGGGTTGCTTTCACCCTCTCATCCCGACGAGAAATTCGGAACGGTGTCGAAAAGAGCGTTATGGAAAAGCAGAATTTTGCAGAAAGTCCCATATTGATATCGGAAATTCTTCATGTGGAAATTCGAAAAAAAATTGTTCGAGGCTTGTTTTCACACTCTCATTTCCACGTTGAGTGATTCGGAATGGTATCAGAAGAGAGCTTATGGAAAAGCAGAATTTTTGCCAAAAGTCCTAATTTGTTAGTGGAAGTATTTCACAAATATTTTTGAAATAGTGGCGATTTTGATCCAATTCGTCCATTTAAAATAAATCAATATAATTATCTGGGCCCATCCTAGGGTTTTGGCCGGCCACGTGCAGAATCCAAAAAATAAACTTTTTTTTGACATATAGGTACACTGTGTCCCGGATAAAATGAAAAACATTTTAATGTGAGATAGGGAACACCTCGAGGGCCACGAAAAACCCCCATATGTAATATCTAGGAGTTCTAGATTGTGATTTACAGTGTTTTTCAGATTTAAATGGAAATTGAAACCACTTTATCTCCTATTCATCCGAAATTTGGAATGAAGATAGCATCTAAGAGGTTCCAGAAACTGATTTTTTGTTTTGATAGCGACAATAATTTTTTCTCGTGTCGATATTTAACATCCCACTCATCTTATAACAAAGTGAATTTTGAATTTTTATGGATTTAAATGTATATACATATATATTCCATTCACATTTATTTTAGCACTCGGTTGGCCATGAATTAATTTCCTCAAGTTTTTGTAACAAGAACGCAGTAGGGTTCGCACTCATGAAATGTCGTTAATGAACGCAGTTGCCACAACTTTTATCAACTAATATCAGAGATTATAGAGTAGAAAGATAGGAAACGAAGCGACTGAAGTGATGTGAGCGCCATCTGTGTTTCGAATGTGTTTTTAAGGCCCTAAGACTAGTTAAAATTTTAATTCGGGGGACATATGAAATTTTGCGAGATGTCAGAGTCATATGGCCATTTTGATCAAACAGGTTTTGAATGTTTTGATTCTCGTATCCATGGACAACCTCGTATCGCCTTTTGTTTTTCAAGCCCGTTCTAGTTGCTGATTATTGAAATTTGTGTCTAACTTCTTGGCGACAACCTCAGAATATCGTTCGAAAATTATTGTATGGTGAAGAACTGTGAATCAAATAAAACGAATTTTACTAAGGAAAATGGGCATGTAAATATTAAAACTAGTTACATGTTACTCGGTCATTCATTGATTTTTATTTTCAGTGCTACGAACTGGATAAAATTTTCAGGGCGTAAAGGCCTGCAAACACTACTGACTACACCATGTGCAATGAACATTTTACCACAGGTCCATTGAGAACTGTTCATCCACGTAAATTGTTGTATGCAGGAAGCATCCCTTACATGAAGGGCTCATTTAGGGGAAATTATGACTTTTATACGTCCATTCAGAGATTCTCAATTGCCTTCAATATATTCAGAAATGCATGGATTTCGATTTGGGAATCGGGTGACTGTCAAATTGTCATTTGAAAAGTCAAAGTTTTATGAAACCTTCTGTGAGTGTTTTGTTCATTCGTCAATCAATTTTTGCCATAAAGAGACTATACCATGAAGAAATCATAAAAAAGCATGAAGAAATTATACTGACGGTATACCTCTGTAAGGTTTTTTGCAATTGTGGTTCTGAGAATTTTGTAAATAATATTTAAGTAACGGAACTGTGTATCCTATGACACTAAATTGAATATTGGTTCATATCAATTTCTGATATAAATTGTACAAATTGAACTCAGTTTATTAATTCAAAACGTTTACACAGAAAATACCCCTTTCACGTACCCATAGCAGATAACCATGTACTCTTGTATCCTAGTCAAATCTCTATTCGTTGTCCATAATTTCAAATTTTTGTGAATTTTTCATAGATTGCAAATAAAAATTTATCACATCCAACAGCGTATTTCATTGATACCGATCGATTCCAAACAATTTTCAGATGAAAACTAACATCCTGGTCACAAAACAAAACCATCCTCTTGTTTTGTCGCTCAGGATGTTTGTTTTCTGGTCTCAACAATGTCAATATTGAAATTCAATACAAGGAATGGAATTCGAATTTCGCGCCCCTGAGTTATAAAACAGAAAACTGTTATTAAACAGTTTTTCTGTATTAACAATACGTTTTCAGCGCCATCTCATTGTCAAATGTGTTTTCACTGGCCAAAATGTAGTCGGTTTTTAGCACTAGCGATATGAGGGCGTTTCCTATCTTTCTACTCTATAATCTTTGAATCAATATATTAAAAAATGCCGAAAGTGATTGAAAAAGAGAGAAGACAGGGTTTCAGGAAGTGCTATTTAGAGTTCAGGTCCGCTGAGCTGATATTCTTATATTTACATAGCGAACATATTCAATGTAGGTGAATTAATATAATGTTTCATCTGAATGAATCTAAACGATTTATATTTTAGCGGAATGTTTGTGCAAACAGAAAGATTGTGAATGAAGAGGATGACAAATGATTTCCTTTCTATTGGGAGACCCCAAAAAAAAACCAAAAGTTACTATAGGATTTTTGATGAAAGTCTTCGTAGAATAAGTTCCAGAATTAATTTTATATTTTTCATTTAACTTGTCCTATACATTGTGAATGTCTTAAGGGATAAATAAATAAATATATAATTATTATTATTACATCGAAGTATTAAAAATAAAAAGTAAACGGGCCAGTTGTCTTGTCAATTTGTAAAGGTGAAGTTCGTCTTGCCTTGTAAGTCCCTCTAATGATTTTGAATGACTGCCATTATTGCAAGATGATTTCTATTGAAGAACTTAACGTTCTTGTAATTACAAGAACTTTAAATTAACGGATAATTATCCGTTAATTTCTTTGAGAGATATCCATTCCCTACCACTGATTCGAATGCATTTCATCTTTGGGTTGATTTTTTTAATTCTGTTCAAAATCGAGGGTGTTATGATTTTGTAATTCAAGAGTAGTGGACTGTATGAAAAGATAATTGAGTTGGAGATGGTATAAAACATTTATTGAGTATCGTTCACAATCATAAAATGAATATGTCACCTGCATGAAGCTAATACAGTGAAAGCAACTAATATCAACCACATCTATAAACTCAGAGAGACAATATCCTTCTAAAAACAAGAGATGGTCCAGAGCAGTTCAAATGAGAAGTCACTTGATGTCAGACTTAGACGTTGAGGAGTTCAATAAATCCAATATCAACACAACGGTTGCACAGTGATAGGGCAATCAATTGAAAATTGATTGCAAGAGCCTCCTTTTTCTATCAGAAAACGCGAAGGTTAGAATACTGAATTCTAAAGAGAAGACGCGAGAGTACAGAGAAATAGGCCAGAGGTGAAACTGCAATGTCTAAGTCTGATCATCAACGAGAAATCGATACATTAAATTTGAGTTGATCAATAATGTTAATGTAAGTATGAGCAGAACAAGAGTCGCACAAGTTAAATGAGAAGCACAGAATTAATGAATTTGAAAAGCACTAGAACATAAAAAAATAATATGAAAAGGGCAATAAATTCTAATTAAATGAGAAGTTCAATAATAATTAATTAAATGAAAAGGACAATCATAATTAATCTGAGAAGAACATAGTATAATTCATATACAGTGAGATGATCTTGAAGGGTGCAAAAATTTATCATTGAATTCAACATTTACAGAGACGAACTGCCTACAAGTAAGCACGATTAGAACGTTCATCAGAAAAATAGAAGAAACAATTGATAAATTAAGAGAAGTCATGAGAGTACTGAGTTAAATAAATCTCTAATCGTAGATTTTGAGATGTGCTGAAGGCTGAGAAAACTAACATGTATGTTGAGTCCGATGAATGAATATAGAAGAGAAACAACGAGAGTACATATTATAAAGAGTAGACCATACCAAATGAGTAGACATGAGTATTCGAGCAGACTCTCCAGGGTGGAGCCTAGGTCGAGGTGTATCGAGCAATGTCATTGATCGCTTAACTAACGTTGAGGTGTTCATTCCGAGTCATTCGCTTGACAAGAGAAGACGTGCTACAGTGCTCTCAGTGCTATAAAAGAGAAAGCGGACGAGAAAGTCGAAGTGTCACAGCGCCGTAAAAGTGAAAGCGGAGGTGAAAGTGTACACTGGCGAAGCTGCGGAATTTATGATTCCGTCTACGAAACTTCCGAAGTTTTTTGTAAGTTCTATAAGTGTATGTGTTATAGAGCGGAAATTCCTTCAAATTCAGTCTATTCAGTGTCGAGTCCAGATCCCAAGATCGTTGGTTCCACGGATATCACTGGTGAGTCGATTTATTTTTCTGATAGTATAGAAAATATTTAATTTAGCCACATAGCTAATAGTAACATAGTAGTAAGGATTTCCAATATTCATTATTATTCCGAAATACCTCATATAGTTCAATACGGACAAAAAGCCATGTCGGAGGTCTCAGACAATGAGAGCTCCTACATGGAAGCTACGGACACCGAAGAATTCAGCGATGGAGATGCAGAGGAGCTTGTAAGGCTCAAAGAAGAGAATGGGCAGTTGAAGGCTCAAATAAATAAACTGACTGAAACCGTGTCTCAGTTGGTCGGGGAGATACGCCTTTTGAGATAGGAAGTTAACAAGAATAAAGCGCCTCAATCCCCTAGTTTTGCTGAAATTGCAAAACAGATTACGGCACAGAAATCCCCCACATTTGCAGAAATCGCAAAGCTGGTAGCGGTCCCCAAAAATTCCTCCAAACAGGAAGTACCTCCAGAAACGGAAAAGTAGAGAAATTTTGCAACTCAAGTTGCTAAAACCCAGAACGCGCCGCCCACAAAACGCGCGCGTGAGGAAAGTTCATCTTCGGACGAAGAGACCGCAAAAAAAGCAACGGAGTTACCTAAAAAAGATAAAATTCCATCCATCACGACGATGGGTACAGCCGATTGGGTAGAGATCTCAAAAGCTCTCTACTTGAAGAAATTCAGCTACAACAGAGCAACAGTCGTAAAAGACGGGATCAGGATCGTAGCCTCGACTGTGGACGACTACAGGAACATAACAAAATATTTTGACCAGATTGGTAAGGAGTACTTCACGTACCAGATGGAGGAAGAGAAAAAGATATATGCAGTTATAAGACATCTCCCAATAGATGCTGACCTAGATATAATAAAAAATGATCTAAAGGTCCAAGGAATCCATGACGCCGAGGTGTCCAGAATGACATCCAATAAAACCAAAAAGTTTATACCCTTATACCTGGTAAAAACTCAGAGAAAGGAGATTTTCGAAATAAGACGCCTCTACAATCTCTGCATTGTAGTGGAATCAAAAAGAAGGGCAGAAAATCCAAGCCAATGCTTCAGATGTCAGAGGTACGGACATGCCCAAAACAAGTGCTCTTTTCCATACAGATGCGTCAAATGTTTGGGCAATCATTGCACAAAAGATTGCGAACTTACCAGAAAAGGTGAGGAGAGAAATGCCACATGCGTTCTGTGCGGCGAAGAAGGCCATCCAGCAAGCTACAAAGGATGTAGCGAATTCAAATTAGTTACAAGGAGGAGGAAAACAGGCCAGAAATCGGCTCAGCAGAGCACGATTCCTCAAAAAGTCCAGGAAAAAAAGAAGCCCACCCCCTCCAAAGTAGACGACAAGAAAAAAGAAGTATCCAAACCAGTACAGAAGAAGGAGCAACCGAAAATGCCCCAAGCTAAACGTACGATCAACAAAACAAAAGAAAACAGAAAAGTTTCTGAATCCGCCGACGATTTAGACACTTTTACTGAAAAAATTTTCAACAATATCATGTTGAAAATTGAAAGAGAGATGGAGAAAAAACTCCAAGGAATGTTCAGTAAACTGAAATAATGGAACATACAAATAGAAAAAATTCCCTTAAAATAGTCTCCTGGAACATAAACGGGGTCAGAACTCGAAAACCCGAGATAGAAGAAATAATATCAGAGAGAAAACCTGATATTAAGGCCTTACAGGAAACAAGAATAAAACCAAATACGCGATTGAATATCATGAATTATGAGATATATAGATGTGACAGAATCGCAAACACTGGGGGAGGTGTTGCCTTACTGGTTAGACGAGATCTGAAACACTATTTTAAAGGAAGATCTGACGAGTCACAAATAGAAACAGTGACGATTGTAGCTGAAATAAATCGACAAAGAGTCGAAGTCACATCGGCATATAAAAGACCCCCAAATAACTTATTGGAAGAAGAAATCAACAACTTACTAGATGGAACAAACCCGAAAATCTGCATCGGAGATTTTAATTGCAAATCTCCAGAATGGAACAGCAGGATGGAAAACAGAAATGGCAGAAAACTGAAAGATCTCGCTGAAAAACATGAAGCTATCGTTATTGGACCTGAAGAACCAACGTACCTAGCATTAGGAAATGGATTACCAGATATAATTGATATCGCAATTATGAAAAATATCACTAGAGAATTCTCGATAGAGACCTTGTGGGACGGAACCTCTAACCACAACCCCATCGAATTAACAATAGGAGAAGGGCCAAGAAGAGAACTAATGCAAACAAGAGAATATACCGATTGGACGAAATATAGCCATCTGATACAATCGGAGGTAACAGAAATACCAACAATCAACACACCGGAAGACCTAGAAAGAGCAGTTGATGCACTAGAAAAGAATATACTAGATGCCTACAAAAAGAGCACAAAGAAAATAACGAGACCAGCACCGATACATCCACATGGTGATACACCCAGAGAAATCAAAGATCTCATCAGGGAAAATCGGAGACTAAGAAAAACATACAGGCTCAACAAAACAGATATAAATAAAAGAAATCTAAACCGACACAGCCAAGTTCTAAAAAATGCCCTGAAGGACATGAGAACGAATAGATGGAACAAAAGAGTTCAAGAACTAAATACTATCGATCATTCTGCATGGAAAATGCAAAAATGTCTGAGAAGAGAAAAGACTAAAATACCACCTCTCCACGGAGAAAGAGGAATGGCCTATACGAATATCGATAAAGCAGAAGCACTGGCGGACTCGATAGAAAGAGAATCGAGAATAAATTACAGACCTGATGACGATAATGACGAGCTGGAAGATCTTGTAGAGAACAACGAAGAAGAAATGGACGAACCACCAGTAGACGACAAAATAGAAAAACCAGCTTCTCCATTTGAAATAAAAGAGATAATCAGAAGCTTGAAAAATAGAAAAGCTCCCGGAAGTGATAAAATAACGAATGCTATGTTGAAGAAATTACCTAGAAAAGGTATAGCTGCTCTCACAAATATTGCAAACGGTATAATGAGGACTGAACACTATCCGGAAAAGTGGAAAACTGCAGAAGTCATAGTGTTCAACAAACCAGGCAAAGATAAAAAATTCCCCCAAAACTACAGGCCGATAAGTTTATTGTCCGCCCTAGGAAAAGTAGTAGAAAGGGTAATCGCTAGGAGGCTTACAGAAGAAACTGAAAATCTGAATCTCATTCCAGCAGAGCAATTCGGATTCAGAAGAGACCACTCAACTGAACAGCAATTACTGAGACTCACAGAATACATAACAGAAGGATTCCAAAATAAACAAGCAACCGGTCTTGTACTACTAGATGTCGCCAGAGCATTCGACAGAGTATGGCATGAAGGATTGATTTACAAAATGAGATATGCTGGATATTCAATGAAACTGTGCAAGTTGATTAGGAATTATTTGAGGAACAGAAGATTCTACGTGAAAGTGGAAGGAGAAAACTCCACAACCAGATATATGGAAGCAGGGGTGCCTCAAGGGTCAGTACTTGGGCCGTTACTGTATAACATATATATTCACGATATACCAAAATCTCCAAGGACTATGCTGACACTATATGCCGACGACACAGGAATCGCAATGCGACATCGCAAGCCAGAAATCATAGAAGGAATATTACAAGAAGCTATAGATGAAATAAATGACTGGTGTATTAAATGGAAAATAAAGCTCAACGGACAAAAGAGCCAAGCGATATTACTGCAGAAGAGGAGACTAAGAACTACAACAAATCTAGAGGTAGATGGAGAAGAAATGGAATGGAAAAACGAAGCGAAATATTTAGGTATCACCCTAGATAAAGGTCTAACATGGAGAAGTCATATCAAACAAGCCGTTGACAAAACCAAGGCAGCGATGAATATGCTCTACCCGCTGATAGGTAGTAAGAGCCACATGTCAAATGAGACAAAATTGAAAATAATCAAAGCCGTTGCTAGACCGCAACTGACTTATGGATCAGGTGCTTGGGGATTCGCGGCAAAAAGCCATATACAAAGAATTCTGTCAACAGAAAACAAGCTACTACGATGTGCCATAGATGCGCCTTGGTTTGTCAGGAACAAACAGATATATCGAGATTTGAAGTGGGAAACCATCACCGAATTTATGAAGAGGAAAGCTGAAAAGTTATTCGAAACAGCGAAGGAACATCCAAACGAAGAACTCAGGAGACTGGTGGACTACGATCCGGAGGAAGACAGAAGAAGAATGAGAATTTACAAAAGGAGACCGCAAGATCAATTGAGGAGAGATTAAAATGAGTTCGAAAACTTATTAAAACTATACTAAGAAGAGATATCCGAAATGGACGAACATGAAAACCCTAGCACGACAATGTGCAAGAAGAAATTAACCGATTAAGGGATAAATGGTTCATAGGCGAATGCCCGGAACCAAAAAAAAAGCAGGTTAGGTTTAGTGGGTCGCGAACTCAGGAGAGTGAGTAACCCCACAGTGTTCCCTAGAAATGGGTTCCTCTGGGCGAGAGATAGAGCCCCGTGTTTTCACGGTCGCAGATTCCCCCTGCTATAAAAAAAAAAAAAAGTTGAGGTGTTCACATCCTGTTCTGAAGAAAACAGCTACGTCCAGGGTCCACCCTGGAGAATATGAGGATTCATCAATCTGAAACTCAATACCATGAATTAGTCATATGTACAACGAGGTGATCATAAGAGTTGTCTTAAAAAAATGATCAAACTGATTCTAATAATAAAGAATATTATGAGTAGACAATGAATCAGTTATCAATTTTATTGAGATGAACTTGAGAAGTTTCAATCCTGGTGCTACATACCCATTTTCATGTGAGAAGATCTAGAGAAGTCTGAAAATCTATATAAATTATGAAATATAATAAAATATATATTTCTGAGCCGGCAATGGTTCGAGTTGTCTTGAGTGGACGTTTCAGTTGAGCGGTGCTAGCAAGGATTATGAATCTATTTCAAGATTCTACAATCTCTTGCACGTGGACTTATTTCAGCAGAGTGAAATTATCATGAAAATTTCTGATTGGATAATCAGAATACTCCATTCACTTTTGTTTTAGCACTCGGTTGGCCATGAAAATTTGACACATTTCACTCTGTATAGTTAGAAAATGTGGGGTTATGAGTTATGACGCTTGTCAAAACATTTTCGGGTTTATCATCAGCGCTATGTTGTCCGTTCTACGTGAAAGACTCAGTAATTACGTATTTCATCACAAAATCAAATCACTTCGGAATATATGAAGTCTAGATCTAGATCTAGATCAATTTTTAAACATCTTCATTTTTGCTGTGGAAGAAAATTGACTCATAGTATGCACTAGCTTGAGAACAGTTAATGTTCGCTATATTCTTTGGCTCAAGTTTGAATACGTTACATCAGTTGTAGCTTTAAAATATACCTATCACCCTGAAGATGAAGTATGATGCAGTGGTTGGGAATGGGTATCTCTCGAAGGAATTAACGGATAATTATAAGAATGTTGAATCTTCAACAAAAATCATCTTGCATCAATGGAAGAAAAATGAAGTAAAGGAAGTCTCAAGTTGAGAGGAACTTTTGACTGACTCTTATTTATGGCTGTTCATTTTCAAAGCTTAGATATAATAATAATAATTATGAATTTACTGGTAACTTGAGTTATTTACAATTGGACAAGTCGAATGAAAAATAGAAAAATCAATTTTTGGGGAACCGAAAATCCTGTATTAACTTTTTGCATTAATTCACCCAAACATAAAATTCTCAAATGCCACCACTTTTTGGTTCTCCCAATAGAAGGAAATTCTTAGTCATCCTCTTCATTCACAATCTTTCTGTGTGGAAATATTCAGCTAAATTATAAGTCGTTTAGATTCAGATGAAACCTCGGATGAAACAATTATTATATAAATTCACTTACATTGAATATGCTATGCTCGCTACCGTCTGACGTATTGGGAATTTCAGAATATCAGGGTAACTATTTGAATGAGAGGACCTGAATTCTAAATAGCACTTCCTTAAACCCTGTGGTCTCTTTTTTTCAATCACTTTCAACATTTTCGTAATATTAATTGATATTAGGTAGTTGTGGCAACGGCGTTATGACATTAACGACACTTCATGAGTGCCAAACTTATTCCGTTCTGGTTACAAAAACTTGAGAAAATTATATCATGGCCAACCGAGTGCTAAAATAAATGTGAATGTAGTATAGTATGGAATTGTCCAGTTGCTCGGCCTGCTAGATCCCCTGACTGGATTCCAGTCGATTTCTTCTTATAGGGGTATCTATATATGTAAAGCCCAAAAGTTTATAACGAAGAAGTGAATAACTGAAGTCTTCTATGTAAAATTCCAACTGTATGTGATGAAATTAGGAATGAGCCTAGGATGATACAGAAAGCAATAAATAACACATAGCTACTCATAAAAGAGTTGAGAAATATATTAAGATGGAAGGCCTTCATTTCGAACAGAAAACGAGAGCCGTTTAGTTTTTGTTTTATTTCACCTATTTCTTATCCATCACATTATAGTTTATTCTTGCTAATTAAATGACTAAAAAATAAATTATTGTTGAAGATCCATCCTTGTATTGGATCAAATGAAAATTAAAATATACATTGTATGATAATGTATATTCGATTGATCAAATTCATAAAGATTGAAAATTTACTTCGTTTTGAGAATAGCATGTTAAATATCTACACGAGAGAAAAAATTTTCACTATCAAGAAAAAAATCAGTCCTCGGCCACGCAATATAATTTGGCGAATTGAATAAATAAATCTTACAGTTTACGCACATATCGAAAAAATCATGAAATTTATTGTATAGGGTGATTTCGAGAAATTTTAACGACTGTCCAAATTTATCTGATACCTTCCTGCAAATCGAATGATATTTGATTGCAGTATTCTGAAACTTTATGGAAGCTATCTTCATTCCAAATTTCGGATGAATTGGCGATTCTGTTCGAGAGATAGAGTATTTTTAATTTCCATTTAAATTCTAAAAACACCCTGTGAATCAGAATCTAGAACTCCTAGATCCTAGATACTACATATGGGGGTTTTTCGTGACCTTCGAGGTGTTACTTTTTCCTTAAATATCTAGATGATGATGCCTCTCTCTGTCCTTCGACATATTCTCTAAAAATTTTTATGTTATCTACACACTAAAAATGCAATTTACATTTTGATGTACACTTATGCAGTAACTGCAGGAAGCATATCATTACAAACCACACTAGCCCTTTTTCGATTCTATTCCAACATCTGGTAATTTCTACCAATCCTATAGACATTCCTATTTCGAGTCAATATCGATAACGATAATAGGGTATTTTCCTAAATTTCAAAATATATGTCATTGAAATCCTTATATAACTCAAATATATCGAAATATATTTTTTCGAATTTTAACATACCTAATGCATTTTGTCTGTATTCACTTACGAAAATTCTGATTTCATATGTGCTCTTATGAACTTTTTACGTCATTTTCACAATCCGGCAACGCCCATCGAGTCAATAATGGTCATGAAAGTTTTCTGATCAACATAGACGTAATAAATATGAAGTTTTGTGATCACATTTGACAAGAAAAACAAACAATGCCACAAAAAATGTAATCGATTTTAAGAAGGTATAGACACAGATTACAAAAACAATTTTGTGTAATCTGTGCATGGATATCTTCTTGAGCGGTTCCACTGTTGTCGAATTAATAAAAATTACTAGACTTCAGAACAGGCATTCTACGTCTCAAGCTTTCACATATTCGAATGTTTACTATGTTTAGAAGGGTATATTTCTGAAATTTCTGAATTTTGAAGCGAATGTTTCACGTGTTGGAAAAGAGTTTCCAAAAATAATCTGAAATTCGATTTGGGAGTTTCAGGAAACTTGCCCATTGCTCTCAGATGGTAGTTTGTTCGATCTTTGCATCACGTTCTTCAGAAACAAGCATTCCTTTGTTTCTTTTTTTCGGTGAAAGGGAACAAGGAATATTTGATTCGACCAGATTAAAAATTCAGTTTCAATTAATATTATTTGTCGTCTCATTCAAAATTTGGATGATTGGAGTTAAAAAGTAATAATCAATAATTAAAAATAATCACCTCTTTAAGATTAGGCCACCTCTTATTAAGATTGGCCGCCCGCATGCTGGGCACGCGCTGCACACCTGCTAAGATCAGCCCTGATAATTATTGCTTTCCATTCACAACTGTGAATCATTCTTCCTCAATCAGTTCGAACCAAATCTCATCTATATTCATTTTTTCAATATAGTTCACGGAAAACACAGAATATGTGAGCCCGCACAGGATCACTTTTCAAGACAACTTCACGCCCGTGCCCTAGTGACGAATTTGATTCTATTTACTTTGTTTGAAATTTTTTGTGAATGCAACATCCAACAGAATGCTGTTGGAATTTTCAAAAACATTTCAAATTTTTTTAACTGGCTCGCCCTGTAGAAGATAACGTACGTATCGGTTGATGAATATTCATATCACCTATTACTATAATACCTTTAGGAAGACACTGTTCGAGTGTTCGAGGAAGACAGAAGCCTCAGAAACTGGAGTGGAAACTGGACTGTAGGGATGTGTCGTTCACGAACGAACGAATCAAAAGACCCGGTTCGTTAGAACCAATGGTTCGTTCAGTTCTTCACCCGAAAAATGACCCGTTCGTTCAACTGGGTCGAATGAGCCAAACGGCTCCATGCGACCCACAAAATCGATATGGGATCTGGAGATCGGAAGATCTGGAATCGAAAGAATGATTCATAATTCCGTCTCTTCATGACCCAGGTACCCGAATAGTTAGACGGGTTTCAGACTGACCCAAAGGAAACAGATGGTAGTCGTAATAAAATGAACTTATATTACTTGCATTCCGCAAGTGAATCAACGGCTCCTTGTTGAAGAAAGTATGATAGATTTAGGAACTAGGACTAGTAGAAATTTCTGTTATTATGGCTATATTGATGAAAGTAAATTTGAAGTGATTGGTCAATTCTACAACTTTTTTTCAGATTAATTTGAGGAAAATATTTGGATTCGCAGCAATAACATAATCTTGATTTCAAAAATTTCAGTTTTTGACGAAATTAATGAGACTAGATCTCACGAATTTCGAACCTGTAAATCAATGATGTCTCCATTTCAAAATTTGAATCGTCCGATATCCATTTCCTTTCGAAAGACTTTTGGTTTTTGAATTTTTTCTACACTGGGGTCAATATTTCTCTCGGTTCTCTCACGAATTTGACCTCAACTAACTATTTTCAGCCGATCAAAAATATTATGGCCCACAAAACACAGCTGTTTGCAACTAAAGAAGCATCCATATTCCATTCTATCAAAATTTAATTCAACTGAACTAAACTGAAGTGAAATTCCTAACAGAACAGTGAACTGATCGAGACGGGACTACGGAGCCGAATTCGAACCATGCGCAATGTTTGGATCACAACCCAAAACCCAACTACCTAAAAGAACCAATGGGTCAATTGAACGGGTCTTTTGAACCGGGTCTTCTCAGCAATGGATCTAGATCGATCTGGTTCCTCGAAATTGAACGAACTACACATCCCTACTGGACTGCCATTCCTAAAAGACGAAGAGATTGCTAATTGAGTCCTTCTGCTTTTAATGGGTACCACTCACGAGGCGTTTTCTCCGGGACTATCAGGTAGAGCATCGTTGCCGAAGAGGATTCTATCTGGCGATCTGATGCTAGGTCGGCCACACACGGGGTTTCTACTCGGGACTAGGAACCTTATACCTTATACCAGTGTATGTAGCATCAATGAATCAATGAATATCACTCGGTCGCCCGAGAAATTCCCAGATGTTGGGGATGTCGATAGTAGGGGCTGGTCGGCCACACACGGGGACTTATGATGGGTATTCCTCGATAGTCCCTATCGTAAAGCCCCGGAGAAAACGCCTAGTGAGTGGTACCCATAAGGGACGGTTTACTGCATTCATTTATTTATTTATTTATTTATTCAAATCGAGAATACACAAATACAATATGTGCATCTCACAGTGGCAATCGAGTTGCCTGTTTGTGAGCTCGATTGGGTCAACCGTATTTGCATAACTTATAACCAACAATATAAAAAATTTATCAGATAGCAATCTGTGAAATACAATGTTTTCATGATAAAATAAAAATAAACATACAAAACTCATTAGTATTTAGCCCCAATCCATCTTTTTAGTCTACTTTTCCTGAAACAACCATCATTTAAAACCGTGAGTTCATTCGGAAGAAAGTTAAAAACATCTATTGCTCTGACAATACTACTTTTAGAACTTACAATACTGAATCTTATTGGCAATTGAACACTCCTGTTCCTAGTGATATTCCTTGACCGTAATAATTCACTCTTGAAGTTGTCATTATGGTACTTCAGAGATTCCAGAAAAAACAAATTTTCAACATTTAGGGGGATGCCCTAAGCAACTTTATTCTCATTAACAATCCTTAATATTCTTTTTTGTTGATTCTTTAAGATGTTTAGACAGTTCGAATAAGCTCCACCCCAAGCAATTATTCCATAATTTATTACACTATGAAACAATGCATAGTATAGGATAAGAAGAATCACACTGGGCATCATCTTACAAATTTTGTGAAATAAAAACACCAAGTACTTTGTCTTATTCAGTAAATATTCAACATGCTTGTCCCACCTCATTCTGTAGTCTGATATTAATCTCAAGTATTCAACCGAATCGACCCTATTTATTAATTTCCCTTTTATACATATGTAATATGTGCAAAGACTGTGGAACGCTACTACAGTAGTTACCGAAAGTTATGTAGACTGTCTTGTCTTTATTCAGAGAGAGCATGTTTGAAGTTAGCCGGTCACTTATGTTCTCAGAATAATTGTTTAAATTAGTCTGTACTTCTCTCTTCTCTGCAATTTTCACCAATCGACACCACTGCGGTATCATCAGCGGAAGAGACTAAAACTTTCTTAGGCACAGAGTCAAAAACATCATTAATATATAATATGAAAAACAATGGTCCCAAAACAGTACCCTGAGGGACACCAGTACACATCTCACAATAATCACTCAGAACATCATTGATCTTCACCCTATGGCGCCTTTTTTCCAGATATGATGTTAATAGTTGCAGAGCCTTACCTATTATCCCATAATTATTCAATTTGTCCAACAAAATATTATGATTCACGGTATCAAGAGCTTTTGGCAAATCTTAAAAAGCCACCGCCACGGGCGCGCTTCTATCGAGTCAGTTAGGTAATTCAGAGCGTCTTTAGTTACCACTGTTCCCAGTTTTTCCATGAATCCATACCATACTGTCGTTTAGCTATCAACCTGTGTTTTTTAATGGTCCATTACTATACGATGAACTATTCCATTGCATGAAAATGAGACAGTCAATTCCACATTGATTCGAATTTTTGTGTTACATGAAAAACTTGCCAATATGGAAAAAATCGTCTCATTTCCAATTCTTTGTCTGCCAAACAAGAACGTGCTCGTGCTGATATCTGAGTTGCACATTTCACAACACCTTCACAGTATTAGATTTTGCCGTTGATCCTTTTTCGTTTCAAAATCTTCCAACGAAGCAAAATCCCTAAAACCATATCTTTACAGGAACTCGACTCCCTCTCGGACGTTCAAGTATAATGTTTCCCGCCACGAAAATCATCAATGGACCGTCGCCAGGACCTGGTGCGCGGACGCCGTTGAAGCGCTGAAAGAAAGAGAGGTAGAGCCCGTACCATCGACCGACTGTTGGCGTGGCCGTCATCGTCACAGTCCCGCGGCCGCATTCTCAGGCGCAGTTACGGTAGCAGCTACGTTTCGACGAATCCCCTAATACAACCCCAATTTTGTGGCCATCCATCCATCCCCTCGACAAGTCGACGTGCTACCCTCGCAAATTACGAACGCGATGATGCTGAGTCACGACGGATTTCTGGTTGAGTAAAATGTGCGGCGTCTGCAATGTTGAAAACCAGCCGGTTCAAGTGAAAGATGCATCTTGGCGTGGTTGATTTGTGTCTTGTGATTCGATTGTGATAAAAAACGCGAGACGGGGCCCGTTCTCCGTAGTGTAAACTCGAGGTCTTAACATTAAACCCCCTTGAATAATGCTAGACAGTAGAACCAAACATTATCTACATTGCTGTCTTTTTGTTTCGTTCATTTTTCTATTCGAGATACTGAGTGGCGGTCTTAAGTTCGACAAGTCGGTGTACGAGATCAACCCATGGGTACGTTACGGGTATTTAGGCGCTTCCGTCTTATACTTCCTGAGATTCATAGCATTCCTTTCGTTACCTCAAGTACTCTTCAACTTCATAGGACTCACCTTCTACAACGCCTTCCCCGATAAAGTGATCCTAAAGGGGTCTCCTCTATTAGCCCCCTTCGTGTGTTTCAGAGTAGTGACCCGGGGTGACTTTCCTCATCTGGTCAGAACCAACGTGAACCGCAACAAGAACAAATGTATAGACGCCGGTCTGGAGAATTTCCTCATCCAGGTCGTGACCGACAAGCCCATCGGGCTGGAACAGGATAAGCGAGTGCAGGAGATCGTGGTGCCAACGACCTATCGGACCAAAACCGGCGCCCTATTCAAGGCTAGGGCCCTGCAGTATTGCCTAGAGGATGATGTCAACATTCTCAATGATACCGACTGGCTGGTGCACCTGGATGAAGAGACCATACTCACGGAGAATTCGGTGAGGGGCATATTGAATTTTGTCATGGACGGAAAGCACCAGTTCGGACAGGGGCTGATAACCTACGCTAACGAGGAGGTAGTCAATTGGATCACAACTTTGGCCGACACTTTCAGGGTCACTGATGACATGGGGAAGCTCAAGTTCCAGTTCAGGATGTTCCACAAACCCCTATTCAGCTGGAAGGGATCATTTGTCGTTACACAGGTGAGTGTAATGAAGCCCGTCTCCTCTAACAAAACCCGAGACAAAACCTTTGAATCTTTCGAGGACGGGGTATTTTTTTAAATTACCAAGTGATTACGTTCTCAGCGAGGTTCTCAGAATAATCACCTAAAGTCAAGCAATCATGTGGGGTTGGCGCCGACTTTTTCGGAAAACACTATTTTTTTTGGAGTTCTGGGTAGGTTTGAAGGAGTTCTGGAGTTCCAGATACAAATTTTGAATAGTTCCAGCAAATCGTGTATTCTATTGCATAAAAACAAATCAGTGGTGCTACCTTCACCCTTTTTCGCAAAAAATTAGTTTTCGAAGGAGAATGAAAAGTTCTAGCAATCGTTATCGTTTTCAGAGAAAGTTCTAGAAAAATTTTGTTAAAAAGAAATTTTGATTTTTGAGTTCTGGACTCTCGAAAACAATAATTTTGAGAGGAAAAATAAAATAGACGCATCCACGTGTACAGCAGAACTCGACAGAAACCATAATAAAACAAAACACAAACTGAAGCAATATTCATATTGATAGGATGTACTGAACATCTAGAAATTCCCCAACATGAGAAAAGTGAAAAAGGTTATAACATAAATGTGCCTATGTTGAAACGAGCTTGTTCCTAATAATCGACCCCAGAAGAACCAGCAGAACCACTTTAGAATTTTGCATTTTTTTTGCGGCCATAACGAGGGGTGAACCGGTCATGAAAATGTTGTACACACCACAATTCAGACAATTCACGCAATTCCTGTGATACCATATGAAACAATTCAGACAATTCAAGAAAGTTCATGGCAATTCCTGACAATTCATGGACAATTCATGAAAATTCAAAACAATAAACAATTCAATACAATTCATGGCAATTCAATACAATTCAGGGCAATTCATACTTCAGAGTGAGTCTCAAATATGTAATATCGAAGTTTTCTCTCATCATAGTATACTTATTCAGACTAATGTCCGGTTTCACGAAGCTAGATCGGGGAATCAACACTTGATTGACCAATATAATGAAACAACATTGACATGTTTTCAATTGATTTCAATAACAATATAAAGGTGGAAAAGTGAATTGCCAGGAAATGATGCGAATTGTCGTAAATTGCCAGGAAATTTTGTGGATTGCCGTGATTTGCTATGATTTGAATATTCCAAAAATGATGAATTACATTTTTGTTGCTTTTCAGAAGTGAAAATCTCAAGACACAACTTAAATTAAGAAGTGGAATTGATGTCAGTGAGTTATAATACAAAACCGATTTGAAAAGAGCGACCAAACAT
The DNA here is from genome assembly GCF_907165205.1 of Coccinella septempunctata. Lineage (NCBI taxonomy): Eukaryota > Metazoa > Arthropoda > Insecta > Coleoptera > Coccinellidae > Coccinella > Coccinella septempunctata. The sequence continues at coordinate 13,316,076 of NC_058191.1, forward strand.
AGCAGACCAAATCTCCGGAAACACCCGAAGGCCCAGATCAGTGGCGTCCGGATCGATTCAGTCATCTAGGAAATTAACTTTTAGAATCGGACTAGTATTTATTCACGGCACGTAAATTTATCAATGTCGGCATGAAGAAAATGGATAATGCGAAGATACCAGGAATATACTGTATCCACCAAATTTGAATAAAAAGTATGTCTAGGCAATATCATTAATTAGCGAAAAAAAAACTTGACTTTCGATGGGCTTCAGGGGTGGAATTTTCAACCCTTAACAGTAATGGTCGTATTTCGATGGGAAGGCGTGATCCTTGCATAACCAAATTAAGAATAAATATTCTTCAGGACGATATCATTAATTAGCGAAAAAAAACTTGACTTCCGATGGGCTTCACGGATGGAATTTTCAACCCTTAACAGTAATGGTCGTATTTCGATGTTAAGGCGTGATCCTTGCATAACCAAATCTAGAATAAATATTCTTCAGGACAATATCATTAATTAGCGAAAAAAAACTTGACTTCCGATGGGCTTCAGGGGTTTAATTTTCAACCCTTAACAGTAATGGTCGTATTTCGATGGGAAGGCGTGATCCTTGCGTAACCAAATTTGGAATAAAATAGTCTTCAGGACAATATCATTAATTAAAATATTTATTCTAAATTTGGTTATGCAAGGATCACACCTTCCCATCGAAATACGACCATTACTGTTAAGGATTGAAAATTCAACCCCGAAATCCCATCAGAAGTCAATTTTTTTTTTCGCTAATTAATGATATCGTTCTGAAGAATATTTACTCCAAATTTGATTATGCAAGGATCACGCCTTCCCATGGAAATACGACCATTACTGTTCAGGGTTGAAAATTTCACCCCTGAAGCCCATCGGAAGTCAAGGTTTTTTTTCGCTAATTAATGATATTGCCTAGACATACTTTTAATTCAAATTTGGTGGATACAGTATATTCCTGGTATCTTTGCATTATCCATTTTCTTCATGTCGACATTGATAAATTTACGTGCCGTGAATAAAAACTAGTCCGATTCTAAAAGTTTATTTCCTAGATGACTTCACTCCGAGCTTCACTCCTTGTAGAATTAATTGATCAAATATATAAAATCTTTATTCCACTGATGTTCCCATTATTCCTCCCATTATACATCGAATTCGTATGATAAGACGCCACTGGTCTGGGCGTTCGGGTGTTTCCGGAGATTTGGTCTGCTATCTTTGGCCGCTCTTTTCACATCGGTTAATAAAGAAGTTTAAGGCATGCAGACAATTTTTGAATTCTGAAAAAGTACACCTCCGGGCAGGATTCGAACTCGCGACCCTCTTGATTCTCTGCAGATATCGCTAGGTGACCCTTACTAACAAATGGATTCTGATTCAGTAAAGGTCCGTCAACGCAGGAGGCCGTGAGCCTCGCCGTGACCTCTGGTAGCTCGGTTGGTGAGAGCACTTGGCCGGTAATAAAGAGGGACGCGGGTTCGAATCCTGCCCGGAGATGTACTTTTTCACAATTCAATAATTGTCTGTATGCCGTGAACGTATTTATTTATTGTAAAAATCATAATTCAATTTATTGTATCATCATTTCAAGTTTTCAACGATGTTTTTAATAAACATTTGGCTTGTTTCTGAATATACTGTAGAATTCTTCCGTCAATATGTGAAGTGAAAGACGTACAACATAACTTCAATAACAAGTACTGAAAATTTCATTCTTTTAGCGTGAAAGGGCAAGTTGCTCTGATCATCTTTGTGATCGTCCCGAATAGAGAATAAGTATAAGAGCACAAATTTCCCTGGAAAGCTTCGAAATATATGTGAGGTGATGATCGTAATCCTTTGAGGAGTGATATCTCGCAAAGGGGTGGGCTGAGGAAATTTTGTTATTGGAAAGACCCTCGGAAAGACCTATCTTAATTTCATACGAACAATCACCTCCTGAATTTTGTCGCATGAAATCAGGAAGGACTTGTATATTTCACATATTCCGTCTCTGATAACTTACTGAAAATGAATTGCGTGAAAATATCTTTTGTAGTTTTCCGAATAATTTTCGGTGGAAAAGAAAGAATGACTCAGTATACTAGGTATGCCCATATAGATAAATAGATGCTACGCATTTCTAAGACTATAAAGTTGTACAATTAATTGTCAGCGGATGCATAATAATTAAAAAAAAATGCTTTGCAATTCATAACAATTCGCGAAAATTCATGACAATTCACAACAATTCTTGAATATTCACAACAATTCTTGACAATTCACGAAAATTCATGACAACTCCTGGCAATTCAATTAAATTCATGGCAATTCAAAACAATTTGTACACCACAATTCACGACCGGTTCACCCCTCGGCGACATCCTACACACACCACAAGAAAAGATTTCCAAAACATCATCATTTACTCCCTCAAAATGAGCGCCGCGACTGGGGTGCGCCACCCGGTATATATAAAACGAAGGATAATGAGGGAAAAGTTTTAACAAATAAAATGAATTTAACGGACTTGTCTGCGGTTAATATTTATCAGAATTTCTTCGAATTCTTAATATTACTATCTGCTGTTCTGATAAGCTATCTCGACAATAACCACAGAAGGACTTCCAGATTGACATCGATTCAATTCGATGTTCATTTCATTTCTTCAATATACACGCAAGAAGAATGTTGAAAGCAGTTTTCATTGTTTTCGAAACAAGAATAAAATGTCCGAATTAAAAGATCTCAATGTTATCGACCGCTAATGATATTTGAATTCATTGTAGATACGAGGAAGTCGTTTCTATTAATAAATGATAAAGGTAGGACTCAGACAACGAGATGATTTTGCATTGCAAAAAAAAGTGAGTTCGGATGGATAAAAATAAATTTTTGTGGTACAAAAATACTCTTTTCATAAATTATTGCTTCCCAAGGTTGCATTATATGGATTGAGTCTCGGATTGAGTTGTCTAGGATGTTGCTGATTTCGATTCATTTTTGATTAGGTATTTGAAATAATTCGCCTGAGGGATTCCTTCTGTTTCATTGATCGATAAATAATACACTATTATACAGGGTGTCCCAAAACCAGTAAATCAGGATAAGGATAACGATTTTATCTCATATTAAACCAAGTATTAATCCTAGATTATTGTCTCATAATACTCCTAGATTATGGTATTATCACCTCGTATCGCCACCTCGATCACCCCCGAGATCACCCCTAATTAAAATAATTCTAATAAGTAGTTAATCGAAAGCATCAGTAAATGTAAATTAAAAAATATTTTTTTTCTACATGATTTTTATTACTCCGAATAAACCCCCCTATAGTGGTGATAATACATTAATCTAGGATTAATAAGGGCAAAATTTCATGTATTTTCCTGGGTATTTTCTAAACAATTATTTTGGAAACGTTACATTTTTGCTGAACTAATTGTGGTGTCATGCGATAGTATTTGGACTTAAAAAATTAACGTGAGATTTCTTTCATTTTCACCATAGTAAACCATCGCAAATTTCCATTTTTACCACATTTCAAAGAAATCCGAAGTCAATTTTCAAAGTCCGATTTTGTCTCCCCCTACGGCCCGACAATGGATTCTATCGACTAATTAACATCAAGTGCTTTATTAGGAATCTAGAAAACCATATCACATTACATTGTGAGCCGAGGAAAATATGCAATGATATTTTCCTCGGCGTGAGTCCGCGCCTAAGCCGGCCACAGACACAGAGAGAAGACGGCGTGCAACATGCAAAGAATGACAACCACCAACGCTCGTGTGTGGGAATGAATGTTGCATGTTCTCCGTCATTCATCTCTTCCGAACCATCCTGAAAAATTGCATGATGCGCTCAGCATGAACGTCCGTGTGTGGCCGATTTTATGCACGAAGGGACTTCTACACCAGTGTAGTAGCACAGCCCTCTTAACACATAGCCGTGATGAGGGGAAGTTTGGCAACACAGGGAAAGGCCTAGAATTTCTAGTTCTCGTATCGTGCTTACCGGCGTCGTGTTGTTTGTAGGTTATGTGTAGTTTTTGGTTTTTTGTTTTTAGTGCTTGAAAGTGCTGTGAATTGTGTGCTGAAGGAGAAAAAAGTCTATGAGTGAAGTGAATTGTATGCTGAGGAAAAAATTCTATGAGTGAAGTGAATTGTTTGATAAAAAGATTGAAAAGAAATGAAGTGAACTTTCGTTTGGTAAAGTACCTAACGTTTTTGAACTCGATTTTGCTTGTAGGATCGATTTCGTATCATACCTAATAAATGTTGTAAATCTAGCAGCAAGGCAATAATAAATCTTCAGAAAATGATTATGTTAGTATATTTTCCTTCTGCAAAAATTCCAAAATAAATAAATACATACAGTGCATTTTGCGAAATTCATTTTGATACTAACGTACTAACGATATTGTGAATTGTGAAATTTTATCAAATTTAATATTATAAGCTGATAGCATTTCGAGACAGTCACCACTGAAACATTTATCTATGCCAAAGAAATGTCCACAATTGAAAGAATGTGGAGTTTTTGAAAAAGTCATCAAATGTATCCAAATTTTTCTTGCTACATATCAAAAACAGACTTGGTAGAATTGAAAGTCGTAGTATTGAATTAGAATTTAATATTTGTGATTTTTCACGGACTTGCAGTTGTGAAAGTGTTTTGTATCCACTTCGCTCAACTTTTGTTTACATGTTCAATTGAATAATCATGTGAAAAATATAAACTATCAAACCCTTTCCAACTCTATAGAAAAAATAAAGCAACAGTTCTCGATCGTGATAATTTATTGACATTACCTGAAAAATAGAGAATTGGATAAAATGGGAATACGATAGTTCTTCAAGATTCACCTCTGTCGATTGTAATTATTTATGTAGGTATTTGAATTTCATATTTATATTTTGAGTTAAATATCGGTATGGACAATTCTATTTCAGTTTTGTTTTTTTTTGTGTGAGAAAATTTATTCAACGTACAGTTCTTCTCAGTTTTCGCTCATACCTCCTTAACTGTTAACTCATTTATAATATTTGGACTCATGAGTTCATTTACACAATTTTGTGGGAAGAGATGACACCACACCTTTTTGTTGGTTCTTGATGAACGATAAATAGGGTTTAAAATATGCAATATTGCCACAATAATTGTATTTATCATTCATTCTTGGTGCTATTATAAAGATCAAATTATTTTCATTAACTGGTTCTCGAAACATAATATGATCAGTCAATCCAATTCTTTGACCAAGTATGGCTTAGGATAGTGTCTTATAGATATTTTATTAAATTTGAGACATCCCATGTCGATTTTTAGAGTACTAATTGAAATGTATTCGAAAATCGCGCTCCTATAGCGCACTCACTGCGGCCTAAAGTCGGCCTTCCGCACCAAGCTATTTGCGGTGTTGCGACATAGTGTTCATGGCTCTGTGTTTAAGAGGGCTGTGGTAGTAGGCAATATACATACAGTAAATCAAATTGAGCAGCTGCAGCTTCAGTCTTCAATACTATTTCGGCTCGAAATGCACCAAGGACGATGTCGGATCTGAGAAATCTCTCCCGCGAATTCCTTATGGAGTTCATAGAAATTTATAAGTCCTTCCCATCTTTGTGAAAAACAAAATCGAAAAAATATATAGACCGATCGAAGAAGAATTACCCATATAATGTCTTACTTGCTAAGTTGAAAGATGTTGAAAAATCCTCAACAGTTGAATCGGTAAAATAAAAAATTAACACCCTTCGTGGGGGTTTCTGACGGGAATTCAAAAAAGGATCCAAACGATCAGCCGCAGGAGAAGATGAAGTTTTCTCTCTCGAAGCGACTCCAATTGCTTCTTTATCACCAAACAAGCGTACGCCACTGCCATCAGGAAATATTCCTCATCTCCCACTGATGACATTTTCGAACTAACGAATTCTCGCATTTTTCCGCGTTCTTTTCTGTCATGTGTCTGTCATGTCATTCTGAACTATTACTAGGAATTAATAACGAGCTAGTGGGTCAATAAAATGGAAATTTTCTAGTTTCGAGTAAAATTGAGATATTTGAATTTTTTTTTCGGTGAATATATTCCCTTTAACATGCTTTTTAAGACCTATATACCCACTGATTTTGTCGGGCACGAATTCACCCCCTACTACCCCCAACTTGTGTGTCTGAAACATTATGCTAAGTCGAGTAAAATTGAGATATTTGAATTTTTTTTTCAGTGAATATATTCGATTTACAATGCTCTTCAAGACCTATATACCATCTGATTTTGTCGGGCACCAATTCACCCCCCACCACCCCCAACTTGTGTGTCTGAAAAATTATGCTAAGTCAAGTGAAATTGAGATATTTGAATTTTTTTTTCAGTGAATATATAAATATATCATTAATAATATATATAATATATTGCTCTTGAAGAGCATCTTACAGGGAATATATTAAATAGGAAAGTGTACCCATTGTGTGAGTTGAGATTCAAAATAAAAATACGTAACAAGGGTCTCAATCTCACAGTTTTATTTCTCGAAATTACGACCGGTTTCGGGATGTCTAAACGCATCCCATCTTCAGGTTCCTACAAAAGATTTTTTTCTGAGATGTTACCCAGGTAACAAACTAACAATAAAAATACCAACCTGTGATGGACTACAGTTACAAACTAGGAATTCGGTTATAAAATTCAACAATTCAAAAATACAAATAAAACAAGCATACATAGGAAAGGTGTTTACAAAATGGTGGTTTTATGGCGCAGCAGTAGAGATAAAAGTTTATTGCGCCATCTACATTTTCATATTGTAAAGGATGACAATAAACAACAGATAACTACGCATTAAGAGTAGAAAAGAAGACTGAGAAAAGGGAACTACCTTCATATTCTGTTTGGACGTTCAATGATGTCCGGGAGTTAATTTTATATCTCATAATTCCCAAATTTTCCGAACAATTCAGTTTACGACCTTTTTCCACAAAATGGACGACTTCGAAACTAAGGTGTATTAGAAATAATTCATGTGAGTCCTTATTTGCCAAGCATATCCTTAAGACCAACCACAATCTTGATACCGATGACTGTTTCGAAGTCGTCCATTTTGTGGAAAAAGGTCGTAAACTGAATTGTTTGGAAAATTTGGAAATTATGAGATATAAAATTAACTCCCGGACATCATTGAACGTCCAAACAGAATATGAAGGTAGTTCCCTTTTCTCAGTCTTTTTTTCTACTCTTAATGCGTAGTTATCTGTTGTTTATTTTCATCCTTAACAATATGAAAATGTAGATAGCGCTATAAACTTTTATCTCTACTGCTGCGCCATAAAACCACCATTTTGTAAACACCTTTCCTATGTATGCTTGTTTTATTTGTATTTTTGAATTGTTGAATTTTATAACCGAATTCCTAGTTTGTAACTGTAGTCCATCACAGGTTGGTATTTTTATTGTTAGTTTGTTACCTGGGTAACATCTCAGAAAAAAATCTTTTGTAGGAACCTGAAGATGGGATGCGTTTAGACATCCCGAAACCGGTCGTAATTTCGAGAAATAAAACTGTGAGATTGAGACTCTTGTTACGTATTTTTATTTTAGGGAATAAATTCACTGAAAAAAAAATTCAAATATCTCAATTTTAACCGACTTAGCATAATTTTTCAGACACACAAGTTGGGGGTAGTGGGGGGTGAATTGGTGCCCGACAAAATCAGGTGGTATATAGTTTTCGAAGAGCATTGTAAATAGAATATATTCATCGAAAACAAAATTCAAATATCTCAATTTTGCTCGAAACTAGAGAATTTCCATTTTATCAACCCACTAGCTCGTTATTCATTCATAGAAATAGTTCAGAATGGTTGTAGATACTCAGTATCCCCACCCATTTTCGAGAACATCGTTAAATTTCATTTTCATTACCACTTTTCAATATCAATTCCGTATCAGCCTTTATTACGAATCAAGATACACCCCGAGCGGGCCGACCGCTTCACCGAGGCAAACGCGTGGCTGCTTTCACTCTGGTTTTTTTCATGACTATGCTCAAAATGCCGCCCCTAAATCCTAGCGCCCTAGGCGGCTGCCTACCTCATAGCGACGGCCCTCAAACAGTAAAATATTTTATGAATAATTTCAGTAATACGATCATAAGCAGTCGGAATTTCCTCGAATTATTTTTTTCAAAGGAGATGTTCGTAATGAAATGAAAGGTTTAGCGGCATGCAGACAGACCTGTCTGCATGCCGCTAAACCTTTCATTTCATTATATTTTCAGACACTAAACTATCATCACAATTGATGTTCGTAATTCATCGAATAAGATGGATTCGATAATTATTCAATTCTTGCGTCTAAATTATTTTTATTCTAAAAACTGAGAATCTATGAATCACGCTGACCATTATGACCAATTAAAAATATCACGATAGATGACATTCTTCTTCCGATAAGTCTGGATTGTTATTGTTTTTATCGCAAATATTGGGTTATCGCCGAGGAAAATGAACGAAGGACACCAAAAAGGTCGTGGTTCGTTAATGCCGGGTTTAGATTATTGTCGAACAATTCGCTGAATAACTTTCCGAACGAATAACGCACGAATATGACAACTTCGCGAGTATAGGCGAATGACTTATAAATACTCGTATTCGTGCCTATTCGCCCGGTTACTATCTAATGGTGGTATTCTGCTTTCACCTGTAAGCCCATCTGTAACTTTTCATAAACTTACAGGAAAATTGCAATACTGGACGTTTTTAGTGATCTGTAGCTTACAGGAATCCGCAACTATTTACGATAAGTAGTTCAAAAGTAACTAACAGTAACAGTATAGAAGATAGTTGCAGGAACATTTCCAGAATGGACGAGTTCAGGAACGTTAGCTAACCTTGTAAATAATAGAAAAAACTTTTTCAACGGAAACGTATTTTTTTTAAATTATATTTGTGCCTTTCCATTGCTGTCATCATTTTACAATCCTTGTAATGTCCCCGACCCTCAAATCCAAGTGATGTAAAAGAAAATTTATATTGAATTTTCAAGGTGAGTGTTGACCTAGGTTTTGACATTTTTCAGGTTTTTTTTGGTGTTTCGTGCATTTTATTTATGGTTTCATTCATTGACTAATAATTCATTAATTATTAGACTATGGTTTCATCACAGAACGCCTCAAATACTAATAGAGAGATATGGCATCTGTAACGTCATGCGGTAATAACGTCAAGCCTCGCGTCAAGCGTTATTAACGTTACGACGCATGCGTATATGAGTATCCATTTTCAGAATAACAGGCGGTATTAACGTTACCGCATCCGTAATTTACGGGTGGATAACGTAGAACGTAATTAACGTAATTTTCTTGCCTTGTGGAGTTCTATTTTGCCATTTCTTTGGAGAGAAATAGGTTATGTTTTGAAACAAGGGCCTCTCTGAATTGACAGTGAGTAGAATTGAGATGATTGATTAAGAGAATAAAAGTAGAAAAGACGAAATCAATAAATACTCGAAAGTACATACAGATACATCTAGATTGGACATTGGCTTATGCCTTGATGGCAGTAAGGCAGTACACAAATTATTCTACATTATCTCTACATATCCTCCAGAATATATGATGAGACTCCAATATTATATTCCAAAATAATAACAATTTTTTCTTGGTTACTATAGTTGCCCCTTATAGGTCCATGTCCATAATTTTGAAATTATGAAAGCATCGCTGTGAAGAGGTATTTTTCAATACAGTTTAATCAAACTCGACGAACAAAAATTCCTGTGAATATGCATCCATATAGGCGCATATAATCCACCAAAACTGCATAAAATCAACCAAAAAAGCATTAAAAATCTACGTCGACATTAAATTTTGACATTCACCGATCAGCTGTTGTTTACGCTAATAACGTAAATTCGTATCTTCCATACGACTGAAGTCTGAGCCAGATACCGTTATTTCATTACCGCATAACGTTATTAGCGTACTTCGGCGTTATACACTTCACCCATATCTACTTAATGTGTTCTGTGATGAAACCATAGTCTTATGATAATGAATTATTAGTATATGGATGGAACCATAAATATACAGCGGGTTTCATAAAACTCTTAGTGCCCGATCAAATATTTGACAGTCATTGGATTTCAAAAACGAAATCACTAAAACTTTTTCATTCCTACATATATTGAACAAGAAGCAATTTAGAATAATTGAATAGATATATATATAAATAATAATTTTATTCGAGAATTGAATTCCGAATTCTTATGACTGAATTAATGATTGAAAACAAATTGACGTTTATCTGTCAATCAAGCGTTGATTCCCCGATCGAGCTTTATGAAACCGGGGGATAATGTACGAAACACAAACAAAAACGCCTGAATAAAGTCAAAACTCACCTTGAAAATTCAATATAAAATTTCTTTTATATCACTTATCACCGGGGACATCCAAGGATTGTAAAATGATGAAAGCAACCGAAAGGCACATAAAAAAAATACATTTCTATTGCAAGAGTTTTTTCTATTATTTAGAAGGTTGGCAAACGTTCTTGAACTCGTCCATTGCATCATTTACGAATCTGTTAATTGGACACTGACAGATCGATGGTACGCTACATATTTGTAACTCACAGATGAAAAGCAGAATACAACCATAAATCAAGCATTACTTTTGCATTGTATTACAGGGATGCATCATGTAAAAAAACCGCTTCATGATCAATTTAATGCGAACTTTAGTTCCTCTTTTTCGTCAGCCACGATTCGATTGGGATTGAGTGGTTTGACGAACTGATGAAGTGTCAGTTGGGTGACCTTACAACCATACATATGGGAAAGCACAGCCTTCTAAAGACGGCTGTGGGGAAAGTCAGTACTGAATCCTCAAGAAGTTACAGCTAATGAGCCAAGGCTCCTAAGCACGTCATCTAAGACGTCTATAGCACGAACGCTATATAAATATACAGGGTGAGCTCTAGGGTGAGTCTTTGACTCGTACAAATATTTTAACAGTAGATTCTTGAGGAAAAAAAACACTTTTTTTCTATACCATTCTTTCCGATTCGGTCCTGATAAAAAAAATATAACCATTTTGAGCACTGGTCGACTAAATTTGCACAATCCTTCTTTCTCATGGCATGCAGTAGGTTCGGCGTTAAATTTTCGTAATATGTATAATTAAATTACATTCAAAACCTAAACCAAAAACCGAGCAAAAAAACTCGATGCCGTCTGGACGCCATTTTTATTTTGCATGAACATGTTTTCAGGCTACCGGCAAGGATATTTTGAAAGGAGCAAAAACCACGAAACAAACGTGTGCGAGCAACGTCTTGTGTACGTCTGGATCCGGCAAAATAATGAAATGAGTCACCACTTTAATTGTCATTTGGTTAACGAAAACTAGTCTTTCAACATCTGTCAAGGGCAAGAAAAGTATTTTTTCTACAAGCGTGCTCGTTCAACCTTTTTCCCGCACGCATTTCAAGTTGCAAGGTGTCACTTCCCCAAAAGGTGCGGAAAAACGCCTGCTATTTCTTTCTTCGGGAATGGATTAGCAGGGGTTTTTCCCGCACGCAAATATTACAGAGTAAATTAAATTCTATCATATCTCTATGCACCGAACGCCAACAATGAGAAACTCATAACGACATGCAGAATAACGTCATTATATATGAATTAATCGAATGAGATATGATCTGTTTCGTGAAATGGATTTATTTCAAACGCTTCTTGGAAAAATACTGTTCGTAACTCTTGAGGAAAGTGTCTTGCCCGCACTTGATAGGAAAATAAGTATTAACAAATCGATAAGAATTTATATTTTGTCGAAAATTCCATAAACTCATTCTGAAAAATGAGTCGCAGGGATCTTGAGTCCTAATGTGAAATTTGATACCAATCCAGTATACTTGCGTTGATCAGATTCCACTTCTATCAGATCTATCAGATTCGCTGGTTCTAGGTTCTAGATTTGATTTCAATTTAATTATAAGTTAATTCAGGTGGCAGGCGTAACAAATAGAGCTCTCTCTCTCTCTCTCTCTCTCTTTGGATCATCCTCGCGATTCACCTTCTGTTGATTAAGTTCAAATAAAATTCTCATTGTTTCATTTGTTTGTCCAACACCATTCTTCAACGTAATGCCATTGTTATTTCCAGAATAGTTCTAAGGCTTAGTTTAATTTTTTCTCTTTCGACAACGACAAAACAAATAGAGGATTGTCAACATGTCAACTGCTACTTTTATAGGTGTTAAGTGTGACCAAGCGGTTGCAATGCGTTTGTTTTATTCACTTTAGCGACACACAACAAGCCGATCACGATCAAACTTCATCATACATACAAAGTGAATCGCATGTATGATAAGATCTTTTTTGAAGAACTTCTGTCCGAAACCCTCTTAAAGGGCCAAATATTTTTTCAACAAGCTGTACCCGCCCGCTTCGCAGGACCAATTTTTTAAACTATTCCTTCAACACAAAAGTGATAAGACTCAAATAACGCGTCCTCTAAAAAATTCCTGGACAAATTTCACTTCTACTCTATCTTTAGATGGATCTTTTATATCTAACGTCAGTCATATTAATTTGCAATAATTCAACTTGCAATATTTTTGGAACTATTGATTTATTTTATGAGATAAGTACCTATTCTCGACAAATTAACCGTTTTCGAGTAGTTTGAGTTTGAATATAGGTATGTTCTTCCGAGAGTACAACTACAGCAAGTTGAACAAAAATATCTTGAACACTACTTACGATCGAAAGTTTGATTGACCTTACTGATGTTTATACTCTTAAAAACGAACAGATCTACCTTAAGAGTTGAATTTCCCGTGAAAAATTTAGTTCTTGTTGATATATTAACAGTAAAGGAGCATTATTTTGATACGTAATATCCGAGGTAATATCTAAAAAAAAACTGAGAGTAAAACTGAAAAGAGTTACTTTATCGAGAACTACCCTTTTTGATTCCGAAAAAAAAAGATTCATAATGAAATAACATCCTCTTCTATCTTCAAGAATAATACTCAATATTGGAATCTTTTATTTCGGTTATGTAAGTAATGTAAGAAAAATCAATTATCGTTACATACCTTCACCCGAGCCTTCACCCATTTCAAGATGCTGACGGGATTGAAGTGCCTTTAATATGATCGGTTACGACAGAAGTTATTACATAAAGGGCTATTATTTTTTGGTGTTTTATCATCAAAAAGAGTTTCTTTGTTGATTTTGAATGATTGATATAGTACCGTGAATTTGCATAGAACTCTCTCCTAAGGAAATAGTAGTATATTGTTGAGCATTATATTCATATACGTCAAACACGTCGAATAACCAATGTATATAGAGCCATTTTTCTTCTTCGATCGAAAAAGATGGTAATCGGAAGTTGTCCGGCTGTTGAAGTAGGACTTCCTATTTGAGTGTTTCTGAGTATATTTCAACTTGAGCGGCATCCTGTGGTCAAGCATTATCATGCTGCAAAATATATTTGTCTTGTTTGTCGGCGTATTGCTGTCCTTTTTTTCGGGTTGAGCCCTACGCCTCACGATCACGAAATAAGGATATAGCGAATTTAATGTAAGTAAGGAAAATTCTTTAATCTTTCACTATTCATCTTTTCATTGTGTGCCAATAGATGGAAATAATGGACCTTATAATTCGCCCTTCCGACGCTCTTCCGAACTCCGAAGTCTAATTTCTTCTCAAAATTTTCAATAATTTGACCTGCCATATTTCGTAGAAGCATATACTGTAAAGGGCATTTTTCATCAGGAATGAATGCCGAAGATCAAAGAACCATTTATTTGTATATTAATACATTTCATCATACCATATTTTGAATCAAATTCGCAATGCTGAAACCGAGCTGAAACTGATCCTTGGGTGTCAGTAAGATGTCTAAAACACTGGTGTGTGCACTTGTCACTTTTTGCAAGCATAAACATTTCAGAAAATCGGGGACATGGGATCAGTTTCGTGGATGTGCCACCATGTCATTTGCTTCGTTCTATCCTTGTTCTACTAAAGGAAGTCCAATGATACTCTCTCGTTTTATTTTGTTTTGCGTTGATATCGAATACCGATCAACTAGTTAAAAAAATTAACTGGCCCATTTTGTCAGCTGTTAAGGAATATTTGTGATTTACAGTTTAATTTTCGTTGTAAAAACAAATCTGTCAATATTTCAACACTATCGAATGAGGGTTCGCAGGAGTATTTACTATTCTTTTTCAACATAATTTCCGTTTGACAACTTTAATTCGTGAGGGGGGTAATTCAATATGATTTTAATAAAACACAGTTAATTGGTCAAATATCCAATATATTCAGTTGACGGAAAGGAAATTTTCACTATATCTACTCAGGAAGAATATTTGAAGTAACATACTCGAATAGATTTGTGTATTTCTGATTCTCAATACATGCTCACAATTCACACTACGTATTTCCAATAGAGTTTCTTTTAAATATTGCTGAAGTTGCCATAAAACCTGCCATAAAACCTGCTATATCCTTCCTGAATATTCGTTCATCTGATTTGGTTGTGCCTCAAATTCCAACAACATCGAATTCTTAGCTGTAGTTCTTGATTGTCCATACAGAAAACTGAACTCACTGAACGACATGTTGAATAAATGAATGTTCTACACTCTTCTCTCGAAACTAATACATTTTCACACACCAATAATCGCTTATGAATACAACATATTCTTAAGTCGTAGAAAAGCAAAGATTATAATCTTTGGTAGAAAAGTATTCAAATTATTTTCAAATATCAATTGACAATACTCTGTCAAATTCTAAACAGCGCTACCCTCAGTGGGAAAAACAAAACTGATCCCATATCCCCACGAAATTAAAAACAAAATCGAATCAGTGAATACACCAGAGTTTTAGACATCTTAGGTTTCAGTTATGGCATCCTGGACTTTTTCTTAGATTTTTTCGAGCATTACAAAATTGTGAGTGATTGTTCTGTAACTTTTATACTTTCTGTAGTTTACTCCGGAAGGAAGGGGATCATTCCGACGTTTTTATTGAGAAATATGCCTCTCAAGGTCCAATGAATAACGAACATAGACTCTCGTCATAGACAACACTTTTTTCTGTGTCTCGTACTCCTAGAGAAATGATTTTCGTCATGGACAAACGATGATTTGCATAGTGTAAGGATAAACCGAGGGATAAACAGACAACCTCTTTTTTGTCATTTTCCTTGATTTGACTTGAACGGACTTGGCAGACGACACACCGGGCGACAAACCTACTTGAAAAAGTAAATTGGACCCAAATAAAAACTATCAACCTGAAAAAAATTGTGATCGCAACTTTCCAAAAACACCCAAAAAACAGATACTTATAATTACATAAATAGCAAATTCCTCTGCAAATTCATAAACATTCGCTCCGACAGTTTGATTCAAACACGCGCTATCGCTCGCGTTAGGCTGGCCATACACTTATAGGTTATACCGTAAAGGTTCTTTTACGTCCGCCTCAAGAGGTAAACCTCGGCTTATGTGCCACTACATCCGATGAAACTCCGAAGGTGTGTATCCTCACAGCCGTCTATAGAATGCTGTGGTAAGCTTAAAGTTCTCAAGATAAACAAAATCCATTGCGTAGTTTTGAAGATCTAAGCATATACTTATAGGGACAGACAGCGGAAAGCGACTTTGTTTTATAATATGTAGTAAAAACTACGTATTGAAATCATATTCCTTTCACAAAATAATTTGTGCATCAGAAACTAACCCCACAAACCCTCCTAAGGTGAATCATCTTCATTGAATAAAAATGTAAAAAATACCCGTTGCCCGGGGTTTTTGATCTAAATGGGTTTTTCCGAACATAATGAACCTATAGGATGAAATATTTTATGCATCAAAAACTATCCCCTACCAATTTTTCGAAGTTGAACTATCATGTTACAGTAAAATCAGACTTTGAAAATTGACCTGAGGTTCTTTTGATATGTGGTGAAAATGAAAATATGCGATCGAGTATGCGATGGCTCACGATGTGGTATGGTTTTCTAGATTCGTTATAAAGCACTTGATGTTAATTAATTAATTAATTAATTAAATCCATTGTGCGGCCATAGGAGGGGGGCAATTCGGTCTTTGAAAATTGACCTGAGATTTCTTTGAAATTTGTTGGAAAAGAAAATATGCGATGGCTCACGATGTGGTATGGTTTTCTAGATTCCTACTGAAGCATTTGATGTTAATTAATTGATGAAATCCATTATTGGGCCGTAGGGGAGGGCAATAGCGGACTTGAAATATATAGTATACGGAGTGAATTCAAACACTGGACTTCAAAATTGACTTCGGATTTCTTTGAAACGTAAAAATGAAAATATCTCGGGTTCTATCAACCCTCAAAATTGTCTTCGAATAATGTGGTACTATCAACCTTCAACATTGCATAGCTTATTTGACGACGACTATTACTGAACAGAACAACATGGATGTATTTTCCGCAAAACTGAACTTTGACATGAAAAGATAATGGTCAGAATTTGTCTCTATTTCATTTAATTCCGAAAGCCAGTCGAATATGCAGAATTATTATCTTTTTTTTTGAAAAAAAGTTTCTCAATATTTTTTCATGCGCATGATCGATAGCATATTTGTATAGCCCTTGAAAAAACATAATATATTGATGGTTCAGTTTTCAATTTATATAAGTAGCAAAAAATTGTTTTGCTCATATAATATCGGCAAGCATATTTGTATAGCCCTTGAAAAAACATAATATATTGATGGTTCAGTTTTCAATTTATATAAGTAGCAAAAAATTGTTTTGCTCATATAATATCGGCAATTAGCTTGACGATACGATACGATACCAATAATCGGCAACAATTGCCGATTTTAATATCGGTATCGTTCTATCCCTATTCAATATATGATAGAGAGCATGATGCTGCATTTGAAATGAATTTTAAATCCTACATATAAGTGACATTTACAACAGTAAAATGAGGGGTAATATAAAAATAACAAACTTTTATTCACCAAAAATCATCGTTACAGTCTATTCACAATGTAGTTGGGAAAGCTCAAGAAGGAAGAACAGAAAATATAAAACAGTGAATAATCAGTGCGACCCTGCAACTGGGCACTATACATTTCGGAGTATGATATACTAGCTTTGGTAAGAACCTTCCCCAAAAAAGTTGTTGAATTCCTTCCCAGAATGGGCTAACTTTTTGTACTGAAAGGTATCTTTATAATTGAAATAAGTTTTATTTCCTCTCGCCATATCAGCATCAAAAAAGAGAAGAGAACTAGAAAAAGGCAGTTGCTATATATTATGCAGGTACCCACATCAGTTACTTTCAAATCGATTTGAATACTCGATCATGACATATTATGAGAAATAAATAATCATGTAATACTTGTACATACATCATCATGGACTGATATAGCCAAAAAAAAAACTGGTATACAGGCTTGACCCCGCAAAATAATTTGTATGAAACAACCTGTATCTCTAAATTCATTGAAGTAACCGATTTTTTGGAAAGCACAGGAAAAATTGGTTGCACTAAAACTGGGGTTGCTCAAGGACGAGATACAGCTCTCTCGAGGGGTCTTTCACTGGACGTTTTTTGTACACTAAAATTCCAATTTCGAGATTAATTCCACTAAATTCAGGAAAATTCCGTTCAATTCACCTAAATTCCATTCAATTCATCACAATTCCGTTAAATTCATCATAAATCCGCTCAATTTCACTCAATTTCACTCAATTCCGTTCAATTTATCGCAGTAATTTTCAGTAAAAACACAACATGAGTGTGTTGTCCACTATTAGTAATTAGGATAAATAAAAATTCGAATGAAAAAATATCACCTATAAAGAACACTGTATAACTCAACATTAAAACCTAAGACAAAGAAATAAATTTTTCTCTATTTTGTTGAAATCATCTTCATTCAGTTCTGTCGAACCCAACAGTGAATCATATCAAGTAGCCGTCAAATAAGTACGAATTTTGATATGTCTCATGTTCCCCAGCTTTGATTTCGCGGCAAGCTTCGCTCGAAGTTTCGTCTTGCTTCATCTGGAGTATAATTTATCCTAGACTGAATCTATTAGTGCATCTAATCTGAGATCGAACCAAAAATCGAAATATCAGTAGAACTGTATTATTGGCAATACAGCCATTTATTCTCAATAAAATAATTTCAGCAAAAATTGATCCAAAGTGGGAATTTCTTCAAACCAAATTTTTTTGGTTTGAAGAAATTAGGTTGGCGAAATAGGTGAATGAACTTATGAACTAAAACTATTTTACCCTAAGACTCAATATATTTAGGAAAAAGGGTGGCATATTTTTTTGAGAAACTCATAATGACTTTTGTTTTCGAGTCAAGTATGGCTTAGAAAAAATCACTATTATTTTTCATGTCAAAAATATATTCAACATATTATACCTACATTGTGGCCCGCGTAAAAAAATTCAGCCGAACATTTCCGTAAATAAAAAAGTTTTTTGGGAAAACGGCTAGAAGGCTCAATTTCCATTTGGACATTTATGACAAATTCAGAAACTTGACCACTTAATGCATGTCACCCATCACTTCCTACTATATAGTTTTCGACATCGAAATGAACGCCATATTAATTCATAAATAAAATTAAAATCACGTTTTCCAGAAACACTCAAATATATGGAAATGTTCGACTATGGATTGTTTGACACGGCCACCATGTATATATAATATGTTAAATATTATTGAAATTATGATGGAGATATATCTACTTCGCTTGAGCATCATCGACTTCACACTAAAATAAGTACTTTTATAGGTTATATCAAAACGATTTTTAGGTGACACGATTATTCAAAAGCATCTCTCTGCGCATGTTCATTTCCATTCAATTCCTATACAATTCCATTCAGTTCCTTTACCATTCCATTCAATTCCTTCAGAATGCCGTTCAATTCCATTGAATTCCTATAAAATGTCCTTCAATTCCATTCCAATGAATTCCAATATAATTCCGTGTAATTCCATAAAATTCCGTGCAATTCCGCCTCAATTCCATCATTTTGTACACTAAAATTCCGCAGTGAAAAACCCCTCGAGCTCTCTACACTATACACTTGTATAAGCCCTCCTAGAGAACGAGCGATACAGGCTCTATTGGGACCTCGATTGGGACGCTCTTTGACAAACAGGAGAAGACGTGTCTATTGTTGGATATTACTGTACCGGCGGACGACAACTTAGCCAAAGCCTATTAGGAGAAGATCACTGAGTACTCCTACCTATCCGAGGACCTAACCTACCAACTCCGTGAGATCCACAACCTTAAAGCCATCAGCATACTGCCGTTAATAGTCTCGGTAAATAGGCCCGTCGAGAAACACTTATCTGACAACACCGCAAGACTTTGCTTGGACACAATTGTGATATCCAGCTCCCCAAAACAGGTCTTGTTGAGCACGGCAAGAACGGTAAGAAATTCCTCCAAGGACCATAACGGTAGCATGTGTCTTGGCCATCGCCCGGCATATGCAACCTTCTACCCGTATGGTAGGAGATGTCATCAATGATTTCAATCTACATAAAATTATTTTAATTGTAACGCTCGATAACAATTTCCCAATTTTCAAAGTAAATTCCAATAATTTTTTCCCGATATCCAAGTAAAAACTGCTATTTCGACAAAAAATTCATTTCAAGCTCTAATTACTTTCTGAATAGCCGTTTTATCGAAAAATTGTATGAGACAGTTTGTGTAAAGCACCCTAAAAAAAATATATCGCTCAATGGAATTCGTTCATTGGTTTGCGAACTACAATTTTCTGATTAGAAATAAAAATTTTTTCCCTGCTATTAGTGGGAAAATAAAAATCCTCGATGAGCGACCTCCAAATGATAATATTATGGAGAGTAGAGAGAAGGAGAACGATTGCCGTACTAAAAATGTGTCATTCGGGAACATAGGAGTCGCTGCGATCGCTACGTTTATCAATAAGGGGTGGGGATTTAAGCGACTCGCATAGGGATCCAGGGGCTGATTCGTCATCCCTTATATTTCGAATCACCCCCCTGGATCCCTATGCGAGTCGCTAATTTTTTTTGTGGTTAATCACATCGATATGAAGATCCTTCATACCAAATTTGGTTATGCTCCGGCGAATAGTTTCCGTGTTATAAAATTTTGAAATTTAGGGGATGACTAATCACCCCCTGGATCCCTATGCGAGTCGCTGATTTTTTCTGTGGTTAATCACATTGATATAAAGATCCTACATTCCAAATATGGTTATGCTCCGGCGAATAGTTTCCGTGTTATCGAATTTCGAAATTTAGGGGATGACGAATCACCCCCTGGATCCCTATGCGAGTCGCTGATTTTTTTTGTGGTTAATCACATCGATATAAAGGTCCTACATTCCAAATATGGTTATGCTCCGGCGAATCTTATCAATATTTCTATAACATCGGCTAAGTTTCCAGAAATCCTTAAAAAATCCATAGTCATCCCCATATTCAAAAGAGGCGATCCAGAGGAAATAATGAATTACCGCCCGATATCAATACTCAGCGTATTTTCCAAGGTATTCGAGAAAATTGTATTGAACAGAATGATGTGTTATCTCAATAAATTCAATCTTATAGATTCTGCACAGCACGGATTCAGAAGTGGTCATTCGACACAGTCTGCAGCAGTCAATTTTTTCGAATCAGTATATGAATGCTTAGACAAGAGCTTATTTGTGGCAGGTCTATTTTTTGACCTTTCTTCGGCTTTCGATTCACTCTCTTTCGAATTCATTCTTGAAAAGTGCTACAATTTGGGTTTCAGGGGTGTATTTCTGGATTGGTTGCGCAGTTTTCTCGATGGGAGGACTATGGCGGTAAAAATAGGCGAAAATTTTTCTGGACCCCGTCACATTAGCCTTGGAGTTCCGCAGGGTTCTGTGTTGGGACCACTTCTGTTTTTGCTTTTTATAAATGACTTGCCCGAGTACTTAGCCTGCTTATTGCTAACTATATTTGCCGATGATACTTCCGTGGTTCTTTCTGCCAACAGTTTCGAAGAACTTCTGAGACTATGTGAACGTGTTGTTCGTGAATTTGTGAACTGGTGTCGCTCAAACCGCCTAATGGTTAATGTAGAAAAAACGGTATGCATTAACTTTTGTTTGAAGAATAATGAATTAACAACCTTTAGAATAAATTGCGGGGATAACTCAATATTGACATCTGAGACAACTAAGTTTCTTGGTCTCTATGTAGATAAAAATTTGAGGTGGACGGCCCACATCGACGTACTATGTAAGAAACTGAACAGCTCTTTCTTTGCGATCAACAGAATCAAAAATGTTTTGCCTTTGGACTGTCTTTTGAATGTATATTATAGCCTTGTATATAGCCACTTATCTTATAACATCTTGCTATGGGGAAGTTGCTCTGATATTTCCAGAGTGTTCATAGCACAAAAGCGTATTATTCGATATAAAGATCCTATATACCAAATTTGGTTATGCTCCGGCGAATAGTTTCCGTGTTATCGAATTTCGAAATTAAGGGGATGACTAATCACCCCCTGGATCCCTATTCGAGTCGCTGATTTTTTTTGTAGTTAATCACATCGATATAAACATCCTACACACCAAATATGGTTATGCTCCGTCGAATAGTTTCCGTGTTATAAAACTTTGGCTGTACGCCACTGGTCACCGCGTTCGGGTGTTTCCGTCGAACGGTCTGCTGGAAACGGTCTGCTAGGTTCACACCGGTAGGGGTGGAACTACCAAGTATTAAATCACTTATCAGCATTTCAGTATTTTGAAAATTGTTCATTTCTCTTCTTTCACATAAGATTCGGTGAAATCCTGAATTTTTCTTCCATTTAATGTGTCTTGTTTCGTTCAAAACCTTCCTGAGAGAACATAAAAAATAAGTTATAAAGTCAATGTAGAGTTAACTTTCATTAAAATTGAGATTTTCAGAATGTGCGTAAATTTTTTTGCGCAGTGTATGTACCAGTAGGGTAGTTCATGTTTTTACCAATAGGCGCGCTGGCAATCACGGGATGGCGAAATTTGTATTCAAACTAGATGAAGTTGGCTGAGTGAACTGTCTTCCTGGTACAGATGATTAGAATAATATTATTATTTTCGTTTTTTGATGAGAGAACAACATATCACCATGGTGAAATGTTGAAGCGTGTGCTAGTGTGAGAGTGTTTTGGCATCGGAAAGAGAATAAAACTTCCGAGTGCATTTTTGACAGAAAATTGGAAAAACCTTACCTCAAGAATCGACTCGGAATCAATTTGTGTGTCAACAGCACTTTTGCGATGAAGATATCAAAAAGATCATTATAAACCAATTTGAAATTGTAATCCCTCGTGAAAAGTGGACTCTACTGAATAAGAATAACGGGTGTGAAGGCAGCAACGGTTTCCAGCAACGGTTTTTTCATTTTCGCTTTTACCATACAGATTGTAAAAATACCTGTTGTTCGGGATTTTTTGATATGAATGGGTTATTTAGAACATTATAAACACAGTCTATAGGGTGAAATAATTTGTGCATCGAAAACTACCCCCACCAACCCCCCGAAATTTAACTATCTTGATGCACAGTGAAAAAACCCCGTTGCTCAGAGTTTTTCTATGAAAATGGGTTCTCACCCACATACTGAACGCGATCTATAGGGTGAAATAATTTGTGCATCAAAAACTACCCCCCTTCAACCCTCTGAAGTTGAACTCTATTGATGCAGTAACAAGTGTAAAAAAAAACCGTTGCTCGTAGTTTTTTGATGGAAATGGGTTGTTACCAACATACTAAACACGATCTATAGGGTGAAATAATTTGTGCATCAAAAACTACCCCCCTTCAACCCTCTGAAGTTGAACTCTATTGATGCAGTAACAAGTGTAAAAAAAACCGTTGCTCGTAGTTTTTTGATGGAAATGGGTTGTTACCAACATACTGAACACGATCTATAGGGTGAAATAATTTGTGCATCAAAAACTACCCCTCCTTCAACCCTCTAATGTTGAACTATCTTGATACAGTAAAAAGTGTGAAAAAAAAACCGTTGCTCGTAGTTTTTTGATGGAAATGGGTTGTTACCAACATACTGAACACGATCTATAGGGTGAAATAATTTGTTTATCAAAAACTACCCCCCTTCAACCCTCTGAAGTTGAACTCTATTGATGCAGTAACAAGTGTAAAAAAAAACCGTTGCTCGTAGTTTTTTGATGGAAATGGGTTGTTACCAACATACTGAACACGATCCATAGGGTGAAATAATTTGTGCATCAAAAACTACCCCCCTCAAACCCTCTGAAGTTGAACTCTATTGATGCAGTAACAAGTGTAAAAAAAAACCGTTGCTCGTAGTTTTTTGATGGAAATGGGTTGTTACCAACATACTGAACACGATCTATGGGGTGAAATAATTTGTGCATCAAAAACTACCCCTCCTTCAACCCTCTAATGTTGAACTATCTTGATACAGTAAAAAGTGTGAAAAAGAACCGTTGCTCGTAGTTTTTTGATGAAAATATGTTGTTACCAACATACTGAACACGATCTATAGGGTGAAATAATTTGTGCATCAAAAACTACCCCTCCTTCAACCCTCTAATGTTGAACTATCTTGATACAGTAAAAAGTGTGAAAAAAAACCGTTGCTCGTAGTTTTTCTATGAAAATGGGTTCTTACTCACATACTGAACACGATCTATAGGGTGAAATAATTTGTGCATCAAAAACTACCCACCTCCAACCCTCTGAAGTTGAAATATCTTGATACAGTAAAAAGTGTGAAAAAAAACCGTTGCTCGTAGTTTTTTGATGGAAATGGGTTGTTGCCAACATACTGAACACGATCTATAAGGTGGAATAATTTGTGCATCAAAAACAACCCCCCCTCCAACCCTCTGAAGTTGAACTCTATTGATGCAGTAACAAGTGTAAAAAAAAAACCGTTGCTCGTAGTTTTTTGATGGAAATGGGTTGTTACCAACATACTGAACACGATCTATAGGGTGAAATAATTTGTGCATCAAAAACTACCCCTCCTTCAAGCCTCTAATGTTGAACTATCTTGATACAGTAAAAAGTGTGAAAAAAAACCGTTGCTCGTAGTTTTTTGATGGAAATGGGTTGTTACCAACATACTGAACACGATCTATAGGGTGAAATAATTTGTGCATCAAAAACTACCCCCCTTCAACCCTCTGAAGTTGAACTCTATTGATGCAGTAACAAGTGTGAAAAAAAACCGTTGCTCGTAGTTTTTTGATGGAAATGGGTTGTTACCAACATACTAAACACGATCTATAGGGTGAAATAATTTTTGCATCAAAAACTACCCCCCTCCAACCCTCTGAAGTTGAACTCTATTGATGCAGTAACAAAAGTGTAAAAAAAAACAAACAACCCATTTCCATCAAAAAACTGCGAGCAACGGTTCTTTTTCACACTTTTTACTGTATCAAGATAGTTCAACATTAGAGGGTTGAAGGAGGGGTAGTTTTTGATGCACAAATTATTTCACCCTATAGATCGTGTTTAGTATGTTGGTAACAACCCATTTCCATCAAAAAACTGCGAGCAACGGTTTTTTTTTTCACACTTTTTACTGTATCAAGATATTTCAACTTCAGAGGGTTGAAGGGGTGTAGTTCTTGATGCAAAAATTATTTCACCCTATAGATCGTGTTTAGTATGTTGGTAACAACCCATTTCCATCAAAAAACTACGAGCAACGGTTTTTTTTTCACACTTGTTACTGCATCAATAGAGTTCAACTTCAGAGGGTTGAAGGGGGGTAGTTTTTGATGCACAAATTATTTCACCCTATAGATCGTGTTAAGTATGTTGGTAACAACCCATTTCCATCAAAAAACTGCGAGCAACGGTTTTTTTTTACACTTGTTACTGCATCAATAGAGTTCAACTTCAGAGGGTTGGAGGGGGGTAGTTTTTGATGCACAAATTATTTCACCCTATAGATCGTGTTCAGTATGTTGGTAACAACCCATTTCCATCAAAAAACTGCGAGCAACGGTTTTTTTTTACACTTGTTACTGCATCAATAGAGTTCAACTTCAGAGGGTTGGAGGGGGGTAGTTTTTGATGCACAAATTATTTCACCCTATAGATCGTGTTCAGTATGTTGGTAACAACCCATTTCCATCAAAAAACTACGAGCAACGGTTTTTTTTTACACTTGTTACTGCATCAATAGAGTTCAACTTCAGAGGGTTGAAGGGAGGTAGTTTTTGATGCACAAATTATTTCACCCTATAGATCGTGTTCAGTATGTTGGTAACAACCCATTTCCATCAAAAAACTACGAGCAACGGTTTTTTTTTTCACACTTTTTACTGTATCAAGATAGTTCAACATTAGAGGGTTGAAGAAGGGGTAGTTTTTGATGCACAAATTATTTCACCCTATAGATCGTGTTCAGTATGTTGGTAACAACCCATATCCATCAAAAAACTACGAGCAACGGTTCTTTTTCACACTTTTTACTGTATCAAGATAGTTCAACATTAGAGGGTTGAAGGAGGGGTAGTTTTTGATGCACAAATTATTTCACCCTATAGATCGTGTTCAGTATGTTGGTAACAACCCATTTCCATCAAAAAACTACGAGCAACGGTTTTTTTTCACACTTTTTACTGTATCAAGATAGTTCAACATTAGAGGGTTGAAGAAGGGGTAGTTTTTGATGCACAAATTATTTCACCCTATAGATCGAGTTAAGTATGTTGGTAACAACCCATTTCCATAAAAAAACTGCGAGCAACGGTTTTCTTTCACACTTTTTACTGTATCAAGATATTTCAACTTCAGAGGGTTGAAGGGGGGTAGTTTTTGATGCACAAATTAGTTCACCCTATAGATCGTGTTTAGTATGTTGGTAACAACCCATTTCCATCAAAAAACTACGAGCAACGGTTTTTTTTTTACACTTGTTACTGCATCAATAGAGTTCAACATCAGAGGGTTGAAGGGGGGTAGTTTTTGATGCACAAATTATTTCACCCTATAGATCGTGTTCAGTATGTGGGTAAGAACCCATTTTCATAGAAAAACTCCGAGCAACGGGGTTTTTTCACTGTGCATCAAGATAGTTAAATTTCGGGGGGTTGGTGGGGGTAGTTTTCGATGCACAAATTATTGCACCCTATAGACTGTGTTTATAATGTTCTAAATAACCCATTCATATCAAAAAATCCTGAACAACAGGTATTTTTACAATCTGTATGGTAAAAGCGAAAATGAAAAAACCGTTGCTGGAAACCGTTGCTGCCTTCACACCCGTACCTAACATATGGTTTATAACGGTTCTCAGCTGAGTATTGGAAACATAATCTACTCGTATAACTAAGTTTTAACTCTGAGATTGCTACCTTTTGCTGTCTCGATGTGTACTACTCCTCACTGCGAATGTATATAATTTTGAAGAGTACAGTAAATCAACTAACATACCTGTTTTCAATAAACAAAAGTAGGTAAAAATTGAATCGAATTTCATTGCTTTCGTAATTTATTATGACAGAATAAAGCTTATAACATATTCCCCTTTATAATATGAATTGTATTTTATTGTATATAATTCAGAGAACCCATATTGAATATAGATTTGAAGAAACGTATTTGAAAAATCATCAGAAAGACCACAATGACTCATAACCTAAAATATAATGAAGGCTGTTCATTTCAAATTGACGCTTAACTTCCCACCCCTTATCGATAAACGTAGCGATCGCAGCGACTCCTATGTTCAGCGTTTTTGGAGACACATTTTTAGTACGGCGATCGTTCTCCTTCCCTCTACTCTCCTTAGATAATATTTTCGGCTAATATTTTCACAGACGTAATTTTCAATGCCCTGAAGATAATGATAGTAATAAAATAAGAAGGCGGTTTCTCGAAAATAAAGAAAGTCGATTTTTTTGAATGTATTTTTTAACCACCGCTCATTGGCGGGCTACAGCAATCACCGTCCGGGCACTAAGTGTCAATAACGGCGTTGATGCAAATCAATTAATATAATAATATAAACATATCAGATTTAAAAAAGATTTCTAATAATAAAATATTTACATATAAATGAAATAAGTTGCAACTAGAAGTCTCCAGCCGAAAATTTTTTCCTTAAAAAATATACTTTATCAATACTAGTACTGCGTTAGTCATTCACTTAATCTTGATATTGAATACAGGAGTCATTTGTTAGTCTAAGTAATGTCGTCATCTTGAATGAGTTCGGGTTATTCAACATCTTTATCAACGTATGGTGGACGTTAGAGGGCAATGAGTTCAATAATGAAATCCGAGATGAAATTCATGCAGTGCTGATACAATCTTCCTGTACGTTTATCAAGAAGTCGTTATAAGGAACCCACATAAAATTAAGTTCATTCAACTATTAGAGTCAAAACCTCGAAATCACTTTGTTGATGGAATTGAAGCTATAAAATTCCTTCTTCCGAACTAAGCATTGCGTGAAAATATCTTTTGTAGTTTTTCATATAATTTTGGGTGGGATTGAGAAAGAATGACCCTGTAACATGCTAGATGTATGCCCATATAAACTAATAGATGCTACTTACTCATTTCTAAGATTCCAAGATCTAAGAGAAAGTTCCACACCTAAAAATTACATGATAGCGGATGCATAACAATTCCAAACAATTCCCAAGAATTCATGACAATTCACAACAATTCACGACAATTCTCAACAATTCCTGGCAATTCACGGCAATTCATGACAATTCCTGCCAATTCAATTCAATTCATGACAACTCAAAACAATTCCTCCAATTTGTACACCACAATTCACGACCGGTTCACCCCACGATATCTCCGAAACGAATACCCTTATGGGACATTTGAAACCCAAATTCTCATTCAGTTTGACGTCCTCTATCTCCACTTAGCCGTTGTCCCTTACTTCACCAGTCATCCTGTATAGTCTCTCTTCATTTACAATATGAAGGAGTGTTCATCGAAATATACAGGGTGACTAATTTGAACATGTATCACCTTCGGCTTATTTTTGTTGAACACCCTATATATACTTTGGCGTGAGGGGAAAACTAAAATATTTAGGTTTGAAGAATGTATTCCGTAAACTATGTATGAAATAAATTTGTAAATTTGCTGTGTTTGGACATCTTCACTTGAAAAATGTTTTCTCCCATATATTTCACAAGGAATGAGGTCTCGCATTAGCGTAAGTGTTATCGGTCTCGTGAAAACATAGCGTATAAACAATACATGGCGTTATTATGTAATCAAGTGCTATTGACGACCTCAGACCGAATAAATAATTTACTCGCATCACAAGGCAACTGCCATGTTCCCACAATTTTGCAGTGAAAAGTCGTTTATACAACGGACAAGGTCATTGGCAAATTGAGCATAAAATAATTAAATTCTGCCAAAAATCATGCGACTTTTATTCATTGCTTTACTTGTTGAAATTACGTGGATCTGAATGAACAACTCTTGGGCTTCAGCCAAAACAATCATTTGATAACATATTGGGCTCAAAAAACAGAAACTGCAGAAATTTGGGCAGACATTGAATTGATATTGCCGATATGAAAATCCATAATTGAGCCAGGAACTAATGTTTATTAATCATCTATTTATATAGGGTGTTTCATCATAAACAAACATATATGGTCGGTAGGTGATACCGGGAGTATCATTTTTGCCTTATATACCTCGTTTTAGACCCATAAGCGAGATACAGGGTGTTCAACGTCGTATTTGAGCAATATTCTAATGAGTGTGGTCCGAGGTGTAGTCAGTTATCTATAAACATCTAAGTAACGGTTTCTGGTCACCTGTGAGTATTTTTGAATGATCAATTCAGAAAACATGAAGAACGAAAAAAAAATGGCGGAAAACCTGCAATGTTCGTGATTCTTTTTCTCGGTTGCCAAATTGAATTTCATTTTTTGAATTAATATAATTTCAGAAGAATTTCTGTGCAGAAATTTTTTCATAAATTGAACACAACTTTTTTTAACATGTCCACAGCGAAAAAAAATTTCATGCGAAATTGTTGGAATGTTTCCCGATTGAACTTCCTTTTATACCTAAGACGAATATAAAAACAGAATCGAAAAATATCAAACCGTTTCTTTACTGCAGCCGTACAAATATCCCACAGGAACCTCTAACATAATCAAAAAAAAGCCAGTTGGGCTTTGAGGCCCGAAATTTTTAAATTGAGCTGTCGAAACATTCCAGTTTATGTTATGAATTTGATTCTGTGATACTTTTGTGAACTAATACTATTGTTTTTTCTTGAAAAAACAGAAACGGTTGAATGTATTAAATTTATATTTCGTACCGGTGTGAACCTAGCAGCCACTTTCCAGCAGCCACTTCAGATCTAGCGGCCGTTTGACCAGTGGCGTCGGGAACTTTTTTTTTCTCGTACTGTGCATACTGAAATCGCTATTAGGTCTCGGAAATGAATGAATTCTTTCAAACCCAGAGTGTTTATTCATTAGAAGATGATAAATACTATTCGAAAGATTTTTTATTCCTAGAATGTTGAAGTGTGAGTTCCAGCCATAAAATGGATATTCGAAATATAATCGAAAATAGGTCTAAACAATGAATAAAGGGTTTGAAATTCGGTGTATGTATTTACGAACCCTCAAGGAACGATATTCCAAGAGCTTTTTCATTTGCAGGACTTGGAAGGGTGAATTTCACCCCCTCCTCTGAGAGTCCACAGAATAAATCGAAAATGGGTTCAAAAAAAAGAATAAAGGGTTTGAAATTCGGTGTATGTATTTATCAACCCTGAAGGAACGATATCCCAAGAGCCTTTTCATTTGCAGGAAGGGTGAATTTCACCCCCTCTCCTCAGAGTCCACAGAATAAATCGAAAATAGGTCTTGTGAGATTCACCCTTCCAAGTCCTGCAAATGAAAAAGCTCTTGGAATATGGTTCCTTGAGGGTTTATGAATACATACACCGAATTTCAAACCCTTTATTCATTTTTGAGACCTATTTCCGATGTTTTTTTTTATTAGAAATAGGGGTGAAATTCACCCTTCCAAGTCCTGCAAATGAAAATGCTCTCGGAATATCGTTCCTTGAGGGTTTATAAATACATACACCGAATTTCAAACCCTTTATTCATTTTTGAGACCTAATTTCTATTTTTTTTTTATTATTAGAAATAGGGGTGAAATTCACCCTTCCAAGTCCTGCAAATAGAAAAGCTCTTGGAATATCGTTCCTTGAGGGTTCATAAATACATACACCGAATTTCAAACCCTTTATTCATTTTTTAGACCTATTTTCGATTATATTTCGAATATCCATTTTATGGCTGGAACTGACACTTCAACATTCTTGGAATAAAAAATCTTTCAAATAGTATTTATCATCTTCTAATGAATAAACATTCTGGGTTTGAAAGAATTAATTCATTTCCGAGACCTAATACCGATTTCAGTAGGCACGGTACGCGAAAAAAAAGGTACCCGACGCCACTGGTCAAACGGCCGCTGGATCTGAAGTGGCTGCTAAGTTCACACCGGTTGACATTAAGAAGTATACAAATATACTGACTTCCTTGAAACGTCATTGTGAAGGTTACCAGCCTAAAAAGTCAAAAGTTTTGAGTAAAGAAAACATTGCAAATTTTCTGAAAGAAGCTTCCGATGAGCATCATTTGATGCACAAGGTAGCTTTGATTGTTGGAGTTGCTGGAGCTTGCCGAAAAGGTGTATTAAATTTTCTTCGAGTAGAAAATGTAGTTTTTCAGAAGGAATTTGCTGAAGTAACCATTCCCAACACAAAGACGGAAGTATGTCGAGAATCTGCCACAACCGCAGGAGCTTTTGACGGTATGAATAGCATCGAATTGGTAAAGAAATACTTTATGCTAAGGCCATCAAATTTTAAGCATGACAGATTTTTTGTCAAATATTTGAATGGAACATGTGGGGTTCAACCTGTGGGTATTAACACATTTGGAAATTTGCCGAAAATGATCACACAATTTTTAAAGTTGTCAAATCATTAGGTTTGTTCGTAGAGTGGTTCACAACGGTTGTGAACTGTACAGAGCAAGCGCAATTCCATTTTAGAGGGACGAAAATCCATTCGCGCTTGCTCTGTACAGTTCACAACCGTTTTGAACCACTCTACGAACAAGCCTAGTATAGAGTATAGTATAGTATAGTATAGAGTTTGTATACTTCTCACTGTTTTCGGCGGTCATCAACTACTCTCCTTGCGGATTCTGAAGCTGATTTGCTGAGAATCAAACAGTATGGTGGAGGGAAATCTAATACAGGTGCTGAAGGTTACGTGGAGAATCCCATAATTAATAATAGAAGATTGTGACCAAAATCTTAGGAGATAATTACGCGGAGAATACGCAAATGTATGCTACACAGAAAACCACGTTGTCAGCTGGGGTCACTATCAGTAATTATTAGTGCAATTATTGCTCAAACTGTGTTATTAATATTTATGAATAATTTTCCCATTCGAGTGTTAAAGTTGCCTTGAATAAATTTTCCTCATAATATTTTGTATATCAAATTTAATGACATTTATGAAGGTGAAGAAGTACATAGTTCAAGTAGTTGAGTCTAACATTGATTCTGTATTCTTCACAATAAATGGCGAAATTTACTTTTCATCATCAGTTGCGAAATATTTCACATTTTGTAAATGGTTGCGAAAAGTAAAACGTTTCAAAACGTAGATGAGTTTTAAAAAGTGTCACTTTATATGTCAAAATTGAAAAAAATATTTTAGCTGATTTATCGAAAGGAAAGCTACAGCGATAAGTCCAGTTATTCAAAACGCTCCGACGCTCAATACATCACAACCTTCGAGTTCGTTTCGTCAATTCCGGATTGCGTGACAATAAATTAATTTTATTGATTACTGCGGCAGTATCATGTAACGGAAAAGGAAAATATGTTTCTGAACAGACTGATATAATATTGAAAAGATAAACAATTCGATATTCTTTTGAATTTTTTCCTCACCGCCTGAATATCATTCATTTGTTGAAGGAATGTGTTCATTATGTCGGTGAAAGATGGACGATGGATCCTAACGATAAGCACGTGTTAGGACATTTCCATTATTCAATTTTGAGGCACAAAAATTGCAAATTTTGGAAACTAAAACAAATCAGTGGATGATAAAGAAAGACTTATGATGATTATGTTTCGTATTGACTTTAAAATCAACAGAATTTTATGGGGAAGTAAGTGTCATCGAAATACAGTTAATAGTATGTATATTATAAACATAGGTGCCACAGTGGCATATTTGATCCAGTAGCAAAAAGTTTGTGGCACTCTCTCAGGACGGGCTACAATTTACTGATTGATCGAAAAACTTTAGTTTTGAATACCTTACGATATGTAAACTAAAAACAGAATCTTATGATATTCACTAACATGAATTGTTTACCGTTGACCCCGAACACGTGTATTTCTACCGCAATAGCATCTTCACTGAGTGAGGGGAAACTGAAATATTTGGTACCGAACGAGAAGATATATAAACAAGCAATCAACTCTACCCTAGGGTGACCAGACGTCCGTCATTGTGACGGACAGTCCGTCAATCGTCCAAGAAGTCCGTCACTGGAAAACGTCCGTCAAAATTTTGAATTTAATCTTTGACTCAATACTCCATGATTTAATTCACTATTTTTCGTACCTTAGCCTGAGTGCGAACGTCGATAGATAAAACCTCGGATAAAACCATAGAGATAAAACATAGTGGTCGTCTTGACGTTAATAAGTACGGTGGGAATTTGAACTTTGTAGTCTTCTCAATAATATTTAAGATTGATAATAAAAAATTGCCAATTTGCGGACGATCTTTCAGAAGAATTTCAGTTTCTAAAAAAACAAAGCTTGATTCTGTCCAATGTACGAAGTGTTCAGGTCAATTCAGCATTGCATTTGGAGGAAGAAGAGATATTATACGGCATGTTTCAAATGACAAACATGAGAAACCAAATATTTCAGACATTTAAATTTTGGAGATGTAGAAGCTTCTTTAGCAATCTAGCAACGACTGAAGCTCTGTTTCCATTCTACAGTGTAATGCACAACGATTGTATTAATATTATTATATTGTCATTTTTATGTTGTGAT
The DNA here is from genome assembly GCF_907165205.1 of Coccinella septempunctata. Taxonomy (NCBI): domain Eukaryota; kingdom Metazoa; phylum Arthropoda; class Insecta; order Coleoptera; family Coccinellidae; genus Coccinella; species Coccinella septempunctata. The sequence goes on from NC_058191.1 coordinate 13,349,274, forward strand.
AAGCTTTTATCATTTCTCTGTTTTCAATGAATTATATTTTTTCTTAAAATCACCATACGGAGTAGGGAAGTGGGAGCATATACAGGGTGAGTCTTTGACTCGTACAAATATTTTAGCAGTAAATTCTTGAGGTCAAAGAAACCTTTTCTCTCTCTACCATTTATTTCGAATCGGTTCGGTTCAAAAGATACAGTGTGTTGAAAAACCATAAAAAAATGTTATTTGCAGTTCTATCCAGAAATAGTTTCATCGAATGAAATGAATTTCATCTATATGAAAAATCTTTTTCGACCCACGTCTTCCAGTTTTCTCATTATGACCATTACTTACCATACAAATGCCCGAGCAAATACCAAAAATTCAAAAAACCAAATTCTTGGAACTGAGTTGGGCGCTATCTTTAAAATAAAAATATTCTTCATATTTTCTCGTATGATGCGCCGTTTTCGAGTAATTTGACGTTCAAAAATTAAAAATATCTGTAAAATTCGAAAAATTGGGTACTTCGACCAAATGCAACTCTTTTTAAATGATCCACACTTGTGTAGTGTCTCAGATTTAGCAGGGTAATTTTGTTTTACAAGGAGGGGCACAGCTCATTATGAAAACTTAAAATGGCTATAACTTTCCAGTAGGCCGAATCGAAAAGAATTGTGCAGGAAATAAGTGTTTCTTTTGACCTCATGAATCTACTGCTGAAATATTTTCACTCACCCTGTATATATAAATACATATACAACATTCACCAAGTCTGTCCGTCACTGAACTGGGGATAATCTGGTCAGCCTACTCTACCCCTAAATATTGTTGGGGTGATGGTAGTTTCCAGAACGTTCAGAGCAATTATACAACAGGTAGGTACCTACAAATACAAGGATCGGTCGTTAAATAATAGAATAATAGAAAAAGAAACTATTTTGGGAAAATCTTGAATGACGATTTTCTATAGATCTGTAGATAATTGAAATCTGTAATATTCTGATACCTGAAGGAAGCACAATGAAGTGCCGCAACGTCGTGAAAGAATAATATGTTTGTGTTTGTTTCTTGGACCGAGACTTCCCCTCGGATTTCCCAAAATAGATTATTACTCGGAATGAGATTTTTTAAGAAAAGGAAACTTTGTATTAACTCTTTATAAGCGCACAATGAAATCTATATTCCTAGACGGCATTGAAAACTATCATCTTCCCTTAGATTTTAACGATGTTTTTTCTGTTTTTTTAATATGCAATTTTTATATATTTCTTGTTTGTACGAGATTCCGCTGCAAAATCACTACGTTCATTACATAGTGAGTCAAACACACATTTTTACATACGTTTATGGATAGGAGAATACACTGATAACACCGCAGCCTGTCAAAAGTGGCCGCAAGTAATTTTAATTAATTAATTAATGGTAATCAATATTCCAAGAAAAATTTCGTTCACTTCGTTTTGAAATGAAAAAGCATCCACATCATAACAATTCATGTAAAGAATCCTAAAATCCATAGGTGTCGTTGCACACTCGGCCGAAACTACCTCGCACCCAGGTTTTTTTTTTGGTGTAGCAGGGGGAAAATCTGCAAGTCAGACCATCCTCTCCTGAGGGGGAACCAGTATGGGGATTCTCACTCTCCTGAGCTCGAGACCCACAAAAAACCCTTAACTGCTTCTTGAATATTGGTTCTGGGCATTTGCCTATAAACCGTTCATCTCTTAGTCGGTTTTCTTCTCGCACACTATCGTGCTGGGTTTTATGTGTTTATCCTTCATTGGATTTTTCAGTAAGTTTCTGTTCTTATTTTAATCTCATCTTAATTGATTTCTTGGTCTCCTTCGGTTAATTCGCATTCTCCTTTTGTCTTCCTCTGGGTCGTAGTCCACTAGTCCCCTGAGTTCTTGATTCGGATGGTTTTTCGCTGTTTCGAATAATTTCTCTGTTTTTCCGTTCATGAATTCCGTTATGGTTTCCCAGTTTAGGCCCCTCTAAATCTGTCTATTCCTGACAAACCAAGGTGCATCTTTGCACATCGTAGCTCTCGTAGCAGCTTGTTTTCAGTGGCCTGAATTCTTTTGAAACGGCTCTTTGCCGTACAGGGTGTCCCTATACCTTATTGTGGAAACTAAAGTAGCTAGAAGAAAAAGTTGAATACAAAACTTGTAATATTAATAATAATAAAAGTTTATTGAACCTTTTAGACAACGAAGTCAAAATAAAAAATTCATTCATCTATGATAAGTAACGGACAATCATTACAAAATACTACAGTAGAATAGTAACATTTATTGATTAACAAATCCTTGATTTAATGGCAACCTATATTTTTTTCGTGTTCAACATGTAGAGCAGGTTAAAATGAGCAAGAAATGTATTCAAACTTCTCTGTAAAGTGAATAGTTTCAGAAATATGGACGAAAAAGTTGATTTTCTTGTAAGAATCGACGATAATTAATGATAATTGTTGCTGCTATATAGTTTGCTTTGATTTTTTTTGATGAATTCAATTGACTAGATTAACTTATGAAAGACTCTTTTACTCATAATCAGTACTAGGCTCCCAATAAAATTGAATTATTTCAACTTTAAAGTGAGACTCAACTAACAGACATACATTTTTCTCAAAATAATCAACTATGTAGTTATCTGACAACACAAAAGAAAACTCAAAAATACACAATTAAATAAGTGCTAGTTTCCATAGTTACCATATTCTATCACCTTAATTTATTAATTATCGTTGGTTTCTACGGGAAAATGGACTTTTTCTGCCATTTTTTTTTCGTCCAAAGTGTAACTATTCACTTCACAGAAAAAGTTTAAATACATTTTTTGCTCATTTCAAACTGCTCTACATGATGAACACAAAAAAGATATAGGTTGAATAGACCAGCTTCAGCATTGGGAAACCACCTCATAGATAATAACCATAAGACATCAATTGAAAAACTCAGTATCCTACACTATGAGAAGAATTTCTATCGCTTAACCCTCCTTGAACAATTGGAAATATTGAGGAGAGACGACATAAATTTGATAAATGACATTAAAGAATATGTTTTTAATAATAATTAACAATTTATATATAAAACAAAAGGGAGTGGAAGCTTCATGAGAAATATTTCGATGAAATTCAATAATTGTATACCGAATATTATACTTTTATTCACGCGCCCGTCAAATATGCAATCGGAAAAGCATTTTTATTTTCATCTCAACTTTTGGTTTTCCTGACAATTGGAAAATTTTCTTGCAGAATATACTCTGAAAAATATCATTCATGTTTTCTGAATGTTTAATCAATTTTCTCACCCTTAATGTGTATATAAGGTTAGTTTCATATTTATTTCAGTGATTTTATTCGAAATAACCGACAAATTAGATATCAACAGTAGTATAATATATTATATCTTTTATGTCATTCGGTTCATTTTTCCTTCATAGAACACATTATTGAAGAATAATACTACCCCGTCCTTCCATTCTGACGGCCTGACAAACTAAAAGGGTAATGCTCGGAGTAATAACAATCGATTCAATTCTCGTCGTGAAACACAATCTGAAATCAAAATGGGGTCCTCGTCTCGGTCCTTATTCTTTTAAAAAAAGTTTTCGAATAATATTAGGTATCTCATAAACTACCCTCTCCTCTAACGGCCTGACAAACTATAAGGGGGATGTCATTCGGTTGGTTTTACCTTCATTAAACGTATTCTAAAAGCAGAAGCCGGTAATTCTACATTCAAAAAAGTAAATGAATTAAGTATTTCGCATAAACCATCATTTGAAATGATGTATGCTTTGAAATCTCATTATTCTTACTTGAAAAAACTCTACATATTACATATTAGGTACATACATATTTATACCTACATATTTCAAAAGGAAATTGAGTTTTTCTGAAAAAACGGAAATTAAACCTATAACCTTAACGATAAAAATTTACTTTAATATACAGGAAGTTGATTGCATATCACAGTTGAAAGAAGAAGTTCATATTTTGATGTAACAAATTGATAAGTATATCTCTTCCCTCGTCTCTTCCTCACCTTATTATTCAAACGGCAAATGAAAGTAGTTCGATCCCTATAATTTTATTTTATGTTTTAGTGCTGAAATTTCCCTATACATATTTCAAGGTTTTATCATTGGAAAAAATAGGTAACAAAATAATTTGAATATAAGTCATTTTAAAAAATCCATGGAAATAAATCTTTGGAAAGAATCTGAATTAAAAAAAATTTTAAATAAAATTTTCTTATTCTGCAGGGGGACATCGACTGCAGATATTTAATCTGATCTTGGAGTTTGATCTCAAGGTCAAGTAGATTTTTTCGTAAGAAACTAAGAACATTTTGTCCCTGCACACATTAATTTCTCATGATTATAATGTTGGACAACTCCTCATTCAGTGCGGAATTGAATATTTTTCTGGATGGAACTCCGAGCAATTCGCAATCAAAATTGGAATTTATTCGTACATTATCACAAATATTGTCACAATCGCTAGTTTTTTTTCATGTGGTTTCAGATTCATACCGAATATGTCATTGAACATTGAAGGCGAATATCGATCGTAGATTCAAGCAGTGGTTCATATTATAAAAACACCAAGTCTGAAATTCAATACTTTTTGATCTCAGAATTGACTCTCATCGTAATCAACTTAAAACCAATTAGTAAAATGCAAGATAATTAAATACATGGTGGATTTTGGAAAACAAAACAGACGAGATAACAGACAATGATAACAAGAATGATTTTATCTCGATAAACTGAGGGGTAAGTGATACCTCATTCGAAAGTTATTTTCATTCTGAGTTCTGCATTTCAATTTTTTTAATTCAAAACATTTGTTTTTGAGATATTGAAATTTAAATTTTGTGCAGTACTGGCCAATCCGTTGAACATGCTGCGTGAATCCATCAAATTTTCAATAATTTATTTTGTTGTTTCGCTGATAAATCATTAAATGCCATAAGCCGTCATCCAAATACTGTTTGATTCTTTCATCAACAATCAAGGAAAAAATGGTTCATTCGTTGACAGAAAGAATTGAAATAATTTCTTTGTTTTTCAAGAAAAGCCAGTACGGAAACCCTACAGTAGATTTATCATCAAAATTACGAAATAAATTAGTGAAATTCCATTGATTTACGCAGGATGCGAAAACTAAAGTGGATATTTCGAAAAGGAATAGAGGAAATGAAGAAAAATTCAACATTCTGAACTCAGAATAGGCAGCCCTTTCAATTGAGGTATCACCAAAAGTTTCACTTACCGTATCCCTCCTATTCAAATTATAGGGGTGGGAATGTAACACTAAGGGTTAAAACGTTACGTTTGATCTCAGAATTTGTCCCCCTCGAGTCCAAAATGGACGTTTCCAAGCATTTCTTCGAAATAAATTAATTCCACCTGTTTACCATCTGTTTCGCTTACAAAAGCTCATCCTGTATTACCTAATATGCTACTAAATAATAAATATTAGGCATTAATTAATGATTATTTATAATCGCAGAACTCGTTTAATAATATACCGAGGGTTGAACCGGTCATGTAAATGTTGTATACCACAATTCAGATAATTCACGCAATTCCTATGATACCATATGAAACAATTCAGACAATTCCAACAATTCACACAATTCAAGAAAATTCATGGCAATTCCTGACAATTCACGGACAATTCATGAAAATTCAAAAGAATTCAATACAATTCATGACAATTCAATATAATTAATGGCAATTCAACACAATTCATGGCAATTCATATTTCAGAGTTAGGACCGGTACTTTCACGTGCGAATAAATAAATTTATTCGATAGATAAGTCTTATTCTTAGGATAAATAAAAATGCTGTCTTTTTACTTTCAGATAGTGTTATTCATCGAATAAATCTGTCATAGAAACTTAATAATAAGAGTTTATTTGACGAAAAAGAGAGGTTAACCGTTCTACGAGTGACAGCTCTTCCAGAATTATTAATTGTTTTCTATTAATTATTGGGTAATCTTAATCACTAACTCTTCAGAATTTCTACTAACTCAGTGTTGTGAGCGTAGAAATTGTGGGGTAAGTTGTTTTTTAACTTTATTTTTATTTTTTATAATTTCACTAAAAAAATAATTGAAAAAACCGCTGAGTGATAACGTAGCAAATCACTGCTAATTTCAATGGATTGGTCGTCCCAGGATCCCCCAGAGGGTAATTCTCACTTAATTTCTCGTCCTCAAACCCCGCTCTCTCCACAGGTTCTTAATCACCTATCAGCAAAATCGCAGAAAACTTTTAAATCACTGCTAGTTGATGTTACCGGAGACTCCTCATTTTTCTCTGGCAGACATTTCATTGCTCTCTAGGGAGATCGATAGTATTAGAAGTATATTCCAGGATGATGGAGAACTATTCATAGAGGCAACAAAGGCATCTCAATCAGTTTCTTCCTTATTATCCCAGTTATCTGAGAATTCCCGTCCACCCCATAAAAAAAATAGTCCACACTTACTCTATGTCAGATTCTGGCCCTTTTTTAGTTATAGGTTGAATCTAAATCAGACGCTAACATTGGCAACATGCATCCAATGAACTTGATGATGTTAAGAAGAAAGGAAAGAAGAGAATCTCCGTGGAGTTCTCTACTCCCCTAAATGCTAATAAATTCCTATCTGAAAATCCTTTCATTGATGACCCTGATATCGATGTTTTCATTCCATCCCGAATGGTCTCTAGCAGAGGTGTCATCAAAGATGTGGGATCTAGTATCACTGAAGAAGATATTTTGTCCCACACCAACTCCAGAATAAAAATTATTGGTGCTCGTCAGTTGAAAAGAAGGGTTGTTAAGGATGGAACTACCGCTTATGTTCCCTCAAATTCGTGGGTACTCACCTTCCACGGGAAAACTTGCCAGATAAAATAGGTATTTTTGGTGTTCTGAGAAATGTTTCTCTATATGTGGGTCCAGTTATCCAGTGCTACAATTGCCTGAGATATGGACACACTAAGACAAACTGCAATTCCCCAGCCGAATCAAAAAGATGTCGAAATTGTGGCGAAAAACATGAAGAATCAGATTGCCCAAATAATAATAACCCTAAATGCCTGTTTTGCTCTGGTAACCATGCTTCCACCGATAGGAAATGCCCTGAATTTGCTAGGCAAAATCAAATCAACAATCTCATAGCATTGGAGAACATTTCGTACTTTGAAGCTGTGAAACTGGTCCCAAGATCCTATAATGCTGATATTTCATCTGAAAACGAAGCAGTCAATCCAGTCTCCCAACCTTATTCTTTCCCATCGCTAGTACCCCGAACACTTGAAAATAACTCTCCTCAAGAGGCATCCCTCATTTCTGTTCAGAACAGAAGGTCCCTCCTGCAATCACATAAATCTAGAAATACTTCTTATGCGACTCTTGTTAAGAAAAAAAAATACCGCAATCCCCAGGTTATAACAGGGAAGCACATAATGACCAGCTTATTCACTTGTCACTCCCACTATCCCCAGTCACTACACCGAACTCCTTCCATAAATCAAACCCTTCACTCAACCCAGCTTCTAATTCTATTTCTGATGACGATTTGTTCAAACTAATTTCTCAGCGAGTATTAAAAAACCATGAGTTTGTTAAGAGCCTAATGAATTTCATAGAAAATCAATCAGCCCCAGAATTCTCATTCAACTCTTCTACCCACAACAAAAATAAAGCTAATAACAATGTTCAGTCCAACATTCCTAACAAATAAATATCAAATGAATATTCCTCTATATGTCCATTTTAAACTCCTACTCCTCATATATTCTATCCCTAATGTTAAGAATACTTCAGTGGAATATTAGATCCATATCTTCCAACATTGACAATTTGAAATATCAAATAGAGGAATACCATCCTAACATCATCCTCCTTTCCGAAACCTGGTTGAGCAGCTCCCACTTCTTCAAGTTGTCTGGCTATAGTATACGTAGACAAGATAGACCTACTTTGGGGGGCGGTATCGCCTCACTTGTTTGCAGAAGTCTGAGTTTTGCTGAGGTTAGTCTTAGCATGCCTCTCCCAGATGGAGTCGATATTCATGGATTTAAAGTGGACCAGCTAACCATTGTGCATATCTATTGCCCTCCAGACCGCGTACTTCCCATGAAATTTTGGCTTAATTTAATCTCTAATCTCCCCTCCCCATATCTTATTAGTGGAGACATTAATGCTCAGCATCCCCTTTGGGGTTCTCTCTCCAAAAATAGAAATGGTAACATTCTTGATCAATTTTTATCCACCAATGATCTTTGCCTCCTCAAAGATGGCTCTCCTACTAGGATTACAACCCCAGATAAACCGAGCGCACCAGATGTTACTCTCTGTTCCCCAGGTATTGGAGTTGACTCCTTCTGGGAGGTCCTTCCGGATCCAGGTAGCAGCGACCACTGGCCAACGATGACCAGGATTGCGAATCTCAAATTAACTGAATTTTCCGAGAATTATTTTACAACTTCTAGATATAACCTTAAGGAGGCCAATTGGATGCTGTCCCAGGAATTGATCGCTCAAGAGGTTGAATGTCGAGATATTCAGAGACTTGATGATGTCCAGAAGATCATTATTTCTTCAGCCGATCGCTCTATCCCTGTTAAAAGGTGTCGTGAGGGTCACTCCAGATATCGGGTTCCGTGGTGGGATGCGGAGCTTATTACCCATATGAAAAATAGGTCAGAGGCCTACAGGAACTTCCGCCTGAACCCTACAAATTCAAACTATCTAAATGCCAAGAAAATGCAAGCCATTGCCAAAAGAAAAATCAGAAAAGAGAAAAAGTCCTCCATCAGAGATTTCTGTGAAAACCTGAGTATAAAGGACTGCAAAAATCTTTGGAAAAATATCAGAAGGTTTCGTTCCGGCATCTCCCCATGCTCCCAAACGCGTGCCCCTCCATCTTGCGGCAGAGCAATCCTCTCGAGAATCTGTCCTTCCCCTCAGCTAGTTATCCACGATACTGATAGTGGCCCTCTGGCCACTAGTAATCTATCCCGTGGATCTTCGATCTCACTACCTCCCTTCTCTCTGTGTGAACTGTCAAAAGTAATGTTCAGTAAAAAAGACTCCGCTCCAGGTAAGGATGGCATAACGTATTCTATGCTCAAACATCTACCCATCCAAGCTAAAACTATAATCCTACGGATATTCAACGGATTACTCTCAAATCCTGACATTCCCTCATCTCTTACGGAAACAGTTGTAGTACCTATCTGCAAACCTGGAAAGCCCCCTCATGACCCTAATAGCTATCGGCCCATAGCTCTCACCTCCTGTCTGCTGAAAATCTTTGCATCCCTTATAGCAGCAAGATTGGAGAGAATTTACGAGCTGAACACCCCCACAACTGAGCGCCAATATGGCTTCCGAAAGGGCAAATCTGTCAATGATGCTCTGGCTGCCTTAACGACCTCCGTTTACACAGCATTCGTTAGGGATGAATTTTCCGTAGTTGTTTTTCTGGATATCAAACAGGCGTATGACTCTGTAAGATTTGATATCTTACAATCTATTTTACTGAAAGAAGGAATTCCTGTCCAGCTAATCAATGTCCTGCAAAAACTAACCGTGGGAAGGAAGGTTTTCTTGGTAGACCCTTGTTTTAACAAACTTATTGGCCCAAAAACATCTTTTCTAGGCCTAGCCCAGGGTTCCCCTGATAGCTGCACTCTCTTTAATTTTTTCGTTAAAGGACTGTCCTCCTTTTTGAACGTCCCAGGCATTGAGGTAATCCAATATGCGAATGATACCACAATAATATCGTCTTTAAAGACGCCTTTGAAAGAATGACCCAGTCACTAGCATTGATTGAGCAATGGACTCAGAGTAGGGGATTCACTGTCTCGGCAGAGAAGTCTGCTGCTATGTGCTTCCACAAGAGAAAAACTTTGGTCAATCTCCGTACGCTTCAACTTTCTTCTAGTACAATCCCCTGGAAAACCTCCACCAAATACCTTGAAGTAACCTTACATGTCAATATGAACTGGTCCCTTCATATCGAAAACATGTGTTCGAAAGCCAACCGAAACATTAACGTCATGAAAGCCCTATGTCGTACATGGTGGGGTTCACACCCTCAAACCATGTTAACTATCTACAAAGCCATAGTTCTTCCCTTTCTTGACTATGGGTCTATTTTCTTAGGAAGATGTACCAGGTCCATTCTGTCTCGACTTGATAGGGTCCAGTTTTCTGCCATCCGGGTGGCTTTGGGATACATGAAGTCCACCCCTATAAATGTCCTTCTTGCTGAGAGTAAACAACTTCCTCTTTCCCACCGTCGTATCTGGTTGGCTGCCAAATTTGTTTCTAGGGTAGCTAGAATATCACCTAATCCCCTCCTCCAAAAGATGTCACTGCTGTCATCTTGACGCCATGCATGGGGTGGTCGATCTGCACCACCTTTATTAGTGGCTCTCTGTTTGCTACCTGAGACAGATTGTTTCTTCTCCTCTTGCCGTCTTCCTTGCTTTCAGTTTCCTTTGTCCGTCCACTACCTTGATGTCGACTATTGCTCTTTAAACCTTCGGAAAGAGGACTTGGACAACTCATATTTGTTTGTTGAGAGATGCGAAGAGAGGTTTTCCCATCACTCCCGGCTATTCACAGATGCCTCGAAATTTCGGGACCAGGTTGGTATAGGTGTTTTCAGCTCAAAGGGTATCTCATAGAGTGGGCGCGTCCCCTCGTACTTCTCCATCTCATCCGCTGAACTCCTTGCGATCTATAAAGCTCTGTCTATAGTTGAAGAAACGTCTAACAATAATACTATCATCATTTCAGACTCCAAGTCCGCCCTTGAAAAGATAAAAAACTGGCTCCCCCACTCCAATAATGATACTATAACTCTTTCAATCCGAAACCGACTTTCTATACTCTCTCAGTCCAACCTTAATATTGAATTCGTCTGGGTTCCCAGCCATACAAACATTTCAGGCAATGATCATGCAGACCGTTTGGCTAAGGAAGGTAGCAAACTCCCCTTCCTATCAAAGGAGACATAAGAGAACATTGGCCCTCATTTAAACAAAACATATGGGAGAAGTGGAGGTCGGAATGGAAACGATCTTCTCTCCTTAGGGGTCATCTCTACTCTACCATGATTAACATGACCCACTTCCATAAAAAACCATGGTTCCATTCAATTGATCTCCCTAGAGCCAATCTGACAACAATGAATAGACTCAGGGCAAACCACTGCTGTTCACCTGCCCACTTAGCTAAGATCCAGGTCAAAGACAGTGACCTTTGTGAATGTGGAGAGAGAGGAGATTTGCAGCTCATTTTCTTTTCATGCTCTCTCAAAGATCATGAATGCAGGAAACTATATGACGACCTTTCTAAAGTATGCGCTAAAATGCCTTTTCCTCTTAACATCCAAGATTTGATATTCTCTGAAAATCTGTTGGTATACAAATCACTCTTCGGTTTTTTGAATTCTTGTGGATATAAGCTGTGATATGTGGATTTCCGTGAAGCTAACACTATGTATCCTTTCAGTTTCCCAAGTGATGTCTTATGTGTCACCCCTCCTCACCCGAAGCTGAAACTTACCTCTATAATAAATAAAAGTCTTTATCTATCACCTTTTGAAATTATATTAAAATATTAAGCACTTTGAAGATTGAAGTGTTCAATGTGTAGATGGCCCCGCTGCCAATTACAATAAAAGAAGAAGAAGAAGAAGTTTATTTGACATAGATCGAATGTCGATACGTCATTATTGGTAGAATTTTTTTAGATTCTTGATGTATGGTTATTCTATGTGTGATTTCCACGAATTATTTGCTTTCTAGTTGGAATTGTGGCAATTTCTACAATGCGGTGTCTTATTTTACATTAAACAGTGAAAAGTAGTATACCGTGTTTTCATAGAATGGTTATTCGTCAAATAATTTCATCTGAAAGCACCGAAATAAGGTATACTTCAGATAGGAAATTATTTAACAGATACTTATTCACACTGAATAAAATTTATTCGAAGGTGAAAGTACCGGGTCTAAGTCTCAAATATGCAATATCGAAGTTTTTTCACATCATACTATACTCATTCAGACTAAGGTCCGGTTTCACGAACATAGAGAGAATGGTCGTGAATTGACAGGAAATGTTGTTAATTGTCGTAAATTGTCAAAAAATTTTGTGGATTGCCGTGAATTGCTAAAAATTGTCAAACAGTTCACGAATTGTTTGAAAATTTTTATGAGTTTTGTGGAATTGTTATGAATTCCAAAAAAATTTTGGAATTTTATTAAGCCATGCGCTGACATGAAAGCTTTAGTTCTGCAATTTTCTAGTCGCAGAAATAAGTAGTACGCACGCACCATATACTGGATGCATGTCCATTAAGTGTATGCATATTTTTTATCCTTCCCCAAACATGGCAATCTAAGTGCGTTAGATCGGGTTGACGTGGTGGCCGTGGAACCAGAAATTTTGTTTTTACTTTAATAAACAGTGGAAAAAACTTAGATGTGTAGATGAGAATTACGGACTTTTACTATTATTCATTATTTAATTATTTGAAAATTAGATAAATAATTAGAACTGAAAGTTACTACTAGATATACCTATTATTCGTTGAATACTTCAAAAATGATGAACTACAGGCATATATCGATTGAAATTTATTTTGGGAGGATTTTGCATCTCTTCATAAACTTTTTAGGGTTTTCACTCCCAATCTCTGAAACAAAATCAATTAAAAATTTGCAGGAGCAAATCGTTGATTTCATTTTTAATTGATTTTGTTTCAGAGATTGGGAGTGAAAACTCTAAAAAGTTTATGAAGAGATACAGGCATATAGTTGATGTGACTTTTTTTGATGGTTTTCAGAAGTAAAAATCATAAGACGTAATTTAATTTAAGAAGTCGAATTCATGACTGTGAGTTGTAATAAATAAAGAGGTTAACGGTATGCAGACAATTATGGAATTCTGAAAAAGTACAGGATTCGAACTAGCGGCTCTCTTGATTCCCTGCAGATGTCGCTAAATATCGACGATGGCATGGGTAATGGGTACAAAGGATTTTGATGATCACTGAAAGTGAATGTTGTTCCCTTACCATCTAACAATCTCTCACCTTTGCGAACATTGAAACGTTCGCAAGGAGACGAGACACCTACTAACAAATTGATTCTGGTTCAGTATATGAACTCTGGTAGCTCGGTTGGTAAAAGCACTTGACCGCTAATCAAGAGGGTCACGGGTTCGAATCCTGTCTGGAGGTGTACTTTTTCAGAATTCAATAATTGTCTGCATGCCGTTAACACCTTTATTTATTGTAAAAATCATAATCAGTTTGGGTTCCCATTTTAAGTTTTTAACTACGTTTTTAATGAAAATTTGGCCTGGTTTTGCGGATATCCTGTAGAATTCTTCCGTCAATACGTGAAGTGAAAGACGTACAATAATAAGTACTGAAAATTTCATTCTTCTAGCGTGAAAGGGCAAGTAGCTCTGATCATCTTTGTGATCGTCCCGAATAAGGAATATTTTTCCAAGAGAACAATTCTGCCTGGAAAACTTCGAAATATAAGTGAGGTGATGATCGTAATCCCATCAAAATTCGATGCCGGATCCAAAAATGTGAAATTTATTGGGCATACAAGTGAGTGACTAATACTCATGGGGTGTTAAAAATTCATGCAACAAAATTCAGGAGGTCAATGCTTGTATGACATTTCCTCAGCCGACCCCTTTCCGAGATATCACCCTCAAAAGGTGGTGACTAAAATTCAGTTTTATTTTTCCTCTAAAATACCAGTATTCCATAACACGTAGACTACGTTCGTGTATTTTGGGTGGAGGAATCATTTCCAGCATTTATCATTAACTTTCCACATTTTGCTTCTTTACTGTTCTTCACTCAATTTATTGAAAAAATTTTAAAATATGGTTTTTCTATTCAGCTATTGTTTTAGGGAAAAAAAGTTTTGATATGAAATTAAGTAGGGTTGCTAATTTCACACCCGTAACTGGAATATTGAAAATTACCCGTGGTTAGTCATAACCGAATGCACGAAAAATACAGGCTTCCAAGTTTCTAGCTTTACTGGAATTTCAGAAAAAAATAAAAACTGAATTTCGGTCACCACCTTTTAGGAATGATATGTCGTAAAGGGGTGGGCTTAGGAAATTTTGTTACAGAAAGACCCATCATAATTTCATACGAGCCATCACCTCCTGAATTTTGTCGCATGAAATCAGGAACGCCCTGTATATTTCACATATTCCAGATTTCATCGACATCTCTGATTACTTACTGAAAATGAATTGCGTGAAAATATCTTTTGTAGTTTTTCGTATAATTTTTGGTGGAATTAAGAAAGAATGACTCAGTATACTAGGTATGCCCATATAAATGAATAGATGCTACGCAATTCGAAGCATATAAAGTTGTACAATTAATTGTCAGCGGATGCATAATAATTAAAAAAAATGCTTTGCAATTCATAACAATTCGCGAAAATTCATGACAATTCACAACAATTCTTGACAATTCACGACAATTCATAACAACTTCTGGCAATTCAATTAAATTCATGGTAATTCAAAACAATTCCTACAATTTGTACACCACAATTCACGACCGGTTCACCCGAGATTCATCCTCAAACCCTGAAAGCAGTACTTTCATGTTTGATACATATTTGGTGCAATATTTTTCAGGTCTACAATACAAGAAGATGCTAGGATTCAAAGGTTGATTTAGATATTTTGATCGAAAAATCCCTATTGATAGTGATATCGACAAGCTAAAAAATATCACAAAAGGCCTAGTGACAAAAATTAACAATACAATTGATTGTCGGAAAGATTTGCTGAGTTGTTTTCTGAATCCGAGAAAAGTTATTTATGTCAAATATTTTAATATGCCAGTTGAAAAGCCGAAGGGCCAAGGGATCTCTCTTTGCACTGACAAATTGGCAACAATATGCACAAAATAATTAATTAATTCCTGTTTGTTGCTTCCATCATGAAATACATTTTTTCTATGGATCCCACATATGCATATTAAATCGCCCCGTTTGACTTCAATGCTCCCTTCTCCAACTTTTTCAGCAATTTTTCATTTTGATTTATAACGATGATCTATTCTCACATATTGAAGTTTGCCCTATCTACTTTTGCACACTTAGGCTATACATTTTTTATTAGTGAGCTAATAAGTCCCATTTGAATGATATAAGATGATTTTTGAGTATTTCTCATTCACCTCGCTTCAAGATATATCAGTATAGAGAGAATATTTTATATGTTAGTTTATGGTATATACCGAAAAATAATATTACATTTTAAATATTTTGACCTATATTATTATGACAGCACATTGTAAGGCAATGGTGAAACACGAGACAGCTAATTACTTATAGAACATGTATGAAAAGATACAGTTATAGAACATTAATGAGAAGCTACAATCGAGATTGTAAGGTTGCATTGGTTCACATTCATTTCAATTATCTCTTAACTAACCCATTTAATGATAAGCTTCTGTGTGAATCATTATCTAAGCTACTACAGTTTTTTTCTTTTTATTCATTACGACATTGGTTTCACTCTATCAAACCAATTTATAGAACTGTAAAAGTTTGTCCCTGAGCCATATGATAATTTTTTCCTACTCAACGTATCCATATTGATTTAAATAATGACTGCACCATTTTATTTCTTTCACAAAGCTCATTAATGGTACTTTCCTACTAAACTTCTAGTCTAGACACTTCTTTTAGAAGTTCCAATAACAGTTAGCCATTATAGGATAGTGTTTTCCTGCAGTAACTGGAATTAAACCTCTTATCCGGAAACAATATACTTAAAAACAAAAATTAATTGGAAGAAATTTCCTACTGATCTGTTGGGCAAAACAAGAATCAATATGACTGCGTTATTTTAACAATGAGAAAACATCCTTGAAAAACTTCAACAAGAGAACAGAGTAGACTTATGTTGATGAACCTTGCATACTAGGATTGTTTCCTTTTCTATAGTCTGCTTATTTTACAAAGTACATGCAGGTATTTGATGTGCCTCAAGTTAACTGTTAACTTGTTTTGTTTAACTGACATATACACCAATTACGTATTTCCTGTTGCTAAATTTTCTAGGGTATGTGTTAAACATTTCAATGGGAACTGAATGAGACAATGTATCAAGGAGCACATGTAATAATGCAAAATTATTTTATATACCCAGCAACCCAGCCTTTCTGAGTTGAGAATTGAAATAATAGATTGGTTTTCAGCACATTTCTGACAAGTTTGAAGGTACTTTTTGAAATATCATACTTCTAAATGTATCACGAAAAACTGAATTGCTTTCCATACTTAAATGGTTTTCTCACATATTTCCTGAAAGTTCATCTTTACTCATCTGTCTTTCCTAAATCATGAGACTTACTCAAGTAAACTCTTATATTATCAAGCAGTTTTCGTTGTCCTACTGCATTTATTTCCAGAGGTATATTTAGTTCAGATAATCATATAGCGACATTTTTTCTTCTTTTCATTTAGCTCATATGCCTTCAGTACTGAACTTCAGAACTAGGTATATTGCTGTTGGTGTACTTCAAATCTTGAATGTCTGCACTAACTGTTCTCGTAAACTGTATCAGATATTTTTGTGATAAATTCGATTTAATAACTCTGGATATAGAAGTTTCCGAGGAAGTTTCTTATACAATATGGTAAAAACCAACGTTTTCTCTACGGATCACATCATTCTGCTTGAAAATGTACCTATAACCTCCTTTTTTTTTTTTGGTGTAACAGGGGGAAAATCTGCAAGACAGACGAACCACCCTCATCTCCTGAGGGGGAACAGTGTGGGGTTTCTCACTCTCCTGAGCTCGAGACCCACTAAAAACCCTCAACTGCTTCTTGAATTTTGGTTCCGGGCATTTGCCTATAAACCGTTCATCTCTTGGTCGGTTTTCTTCTCGCACACTATCGTGCTGGGATTTATGTGTTTATCCTCTATTGGATTAACACTTTATTGAATTCTTCAATAAGTTTCTGTTGTTATTTTAATCTCTTTTTAATTGATCTCTTGGTCTCCTGAGTTCTTGATTCGGATGGTTTTTCGCTGTTTCGAATAATTTCTCTGCTTTTCTGTTCATGAATTCCGTTATGGTTTCCCATTTCAGGTCCTTATAAATCTGTCTATTCCTGACGAACCAAGGTGCATCTATTGCACATCGTAGCAGCTTGTTTTCAGTGGCCTGAATTCTTTTGATATGGCTCTTTGCCGCGAAACCCCAGGCAACTGATCCCTAAGTCTGTTGAGGCCTACCAACGGCTTTGATTATCTTCAATTTTGTCTCTTTCGACATGGTGCTTCTTCTTCCCATCAGAGGATAGAGTCTATTCATCGCTGCTTTCGTTTTGCCGATTGCTTGTTTGATATGACTTTTCCAGATAAGTCCTTTGTCAAGCGTTATTCCTAAATATTTGGCTTCATTTTTCCAGTCGATTTCTTCGCCGTCAACTTCCAGTTTTGTTGTGGGTCGCAGTCTTCTCTTCTGTAGTAATATTGCTTGGCTCTTTTGTCCATTGAGCTTGATTTTCCACTTTATGCACCAGTCATTTGTTTCGTCAATCGTCTCTTGTAGAACTCGTTCTATTACTTCTGGGTTGCGGTGTCGAGTTGCTATGCCTGTGTCGTCAGCTTATAACGTTAGCATGGTTCTTGGATTTTTCGGAATATCGTGGATGTATATGTTGTACAGAAGTAGCCCAAGTACTGATCCTTGGGGTACTCCAGCCTCCATATCTCTGGTTGAGGAGCATTCTCCTCGCACTTTTACGTAAAATCTTCTATTTTTGAGATAATTCCTGATCCACTTGCATATTTTGATCGAATATCCAGCACATCCCATCTTATATTCCGATTCTCGCCGTGGCGACGAACGGTCATATGGTATACAGTTCGAGATAGTAGTCTGTTCTCCTTCTCACCGTTTGTTTAGATAATTGATTAAATCCATATTTTGAAGAAATTAACTGTGAGTGAAATAACATTGGCTGGATAATAATACAACTACTTGGAGTTTCTCTTGTGAGATTAATACAAACTTGGAATTTCAAAATGGTTTTAACATCCCAACAACAATCTGACGTCCGTGATATTATCAATGAATTGATAACGGATGATAACTTCTTGTCAAAATTCGCCGAATGTGTTGCTGGAAAGGTATTTGAAAGACTAGATAAGAAGATACAATGTTTGTATACAAAATCAACTGAACTAGAAACAGAGGTCGTTAAACTCAAGAGTGAAAATCTCAACCTCAAAAATCGTTTGAACAATTTGGAACAAAACCAGAAATTAAAGTCGCTCAAAATCATTGGAATACCACCTGAAACTGAAGAAAATACCAAGGTACTAGTCCAGAAAAAATTGATTGAGAAGTTGAAATTATCAAAAACTTCTTTTGAAATAAAGCGGTGTTATAGACTGAAATCAACGGAGGGTAAGCCTGGGCTGTGGCCCCTTTTAGTAACTTTCACTACTTCTGCTGGTCGTGATATTGTCTATAGAAATAAATCTAAACTAAAAGGAACAGGCGTATTTATTACTGAAGATTTAACGAGGGAAAATTATAACTTGCTTAATATATGTAAGACGAAATTTGGGTTCAGAAATGTCTGGACATCGGAAGGGAGAATTTTTGCTCGCTGGGATAATAAGATACATAGAATTCGGAATGGGGGTGATTTGCAGGGATATGAGGAGGTGCAGACAGGAGAATCAGTGCGGATCTCAACTCTTGCTTAAGCTTTGCTTCTGCTGTTAGTAAATATTCCATTTATTTTTTTTTCTCTTTTTTTTTTCTTTGTGCTTTTTCTAAATGTATTATTATTATTAGTGTTAGATGATCGATATAATATGTGGTAATTTGAATGTCAGATCATTAGTTTCAAATTTTCTTGAATTGCGTGATGCCTTTGGGTTATATAGCTTTGACTTGTTGGCGCTGACTGAAACTTGGTTGAAGGATGATTCGGATGAATCTATTTCTATTGATGGCTATCGGTTTGTGAGAAACGATAGATTAACTAGAGGAGGAGGTACGGGTCTATATGTGAAGGATGGAATCAATTATGAGGTTGTGAATTTGGATTTGAAGCTTGAGAATACTTCTATTTTGGTAACTGTTAACAAGGAAAAATTTTTGTACTGTGTTATTTATAAGCCACCGAAAATTGATAATAAGGTTAATTTACAATTTCTCTTGGATGATATTGAGGATTTTACGTTGAAGTCTGTAGCTATCGTCGATAAAGTTATTCTAGTGGGTGATATGAATGTTAATATCCTGGAGGGTGACAGTTCTGACTGTATTTCTTATATGAACACTCTGAACAACTTTGGTTTGACTCAGTTGGTACGTGAACCAACTCGAAAAAATGCATGTCTTGATCATGTAGTCACGAACGTACCTGAAATTTTTCAAATGGTGGAAGTAGTTGATTTTCATGATAGTGATCATGATATGGTCAGATTTTCCGTTGCGATGGCTGATCATAAGTGTAGTCCCAAATTTGTACTATGTAGGAATTTCAAAAAATTTTCATCGGATCTTTTTCAGAGAGATTTGGAGCTGTCTGCCTTGAGTGATATATTTAAAACTAATGATATTGATGTGAAGGTTGAGGTCCTGAATAATGTTTTGGCAAGTTTGTTCGATAGGCACGCTCCTTTTGTTTCACGTCGCATAACAAAACCGCCGGCACCCTGGTTATCCGTGGAGATCGAGGAGCACATGAAGTTGAGAGATAGGGCTAAGGCAAAGTTCAGAAAGTCGAAGCAGGAATTGGACTGGGTAAGATATAAAGAACTACGCAACTTGACTACTCTTAAAATCCGTAATTCTAAAAAAGAATATTTTTCTTCGTTATTTCGAACTCACAGTAATAAAGACTTGTGGAAGCAACTGAAATATATGAATATAGGTAGTAAGCAACGACCTACGATTCCTCACGATTTTGCCGATCCTGATGAGCTCAATAACTTTTTTGCTCGTTCCATTCCTCTAAATCAACATAGGTCATCTGACGAGTTTCTCAGTTATTACTCTTCTAACACTTTTTGCGGATTTGAGGAGAAATCAACGTTTTCATTGGTTGATGAGGCATTGATCAATAAATATTTGCACGAAATTAAGTCGAATGCTGTTGGTTCTGATGACCTGAGCATCTCTCTGCTGAAATTATGTGCTCCCGCCATCCTGAAGTATCTAGTCAATATAATGAACTGCTGCATCCTAAGTGGATATTATCCCTCGGCGTGGAAAAATTCTATAGTCTTGCCGATTCCAAAGAAACGTAATGTGGAGCAGCTCAGTGACTTGCGACCAATCAGCATATTGCCTGCTGTCTCTAAAATATTCGAGAAGGTCCTGTATCACCAGATGATTGAACATCTAAATACAGTCACTGGCCAGTTTATTAGACGCACTGAGGATTTTTTTTATATTTACTGGTATTGCCCGAGGAAAAAGCAGAATATTTGAATTTCATTTCCACAGAATGTCAGTTTTATCTACAACTCTCATTAAATTGTTCTATTTGGCATTTATTTTTGATGTTGTAGTATTAGTACTAAAGTATGAATCAGTACTATGTCTTTCAGTGGACGTCTTCCATTCTGCAGTTTCGGACGTTATTTCGATAATCCACATATGAAATCATCATCCTCGAATGCAGCAAACCGAACAATTCTGCATTGATAGTATGAAGCTCTCATAGCTACACAGGGTGGCTCAGCAAAATATTAGAATTTCATGTTCAATCATCAATAAATCAATATTTTTTATTGAATATGATATATTATATGTGAAAACCATTTACAGATGAAGTAAATGTAACATATACATTCAATTTAATAATTCAATATTGAGATTTTGCATCGAATCAATGCGTCTAATAATATGGCCAGGGACTGTAAGTTTGAAGTGCTTCCTGAGTTCCAATCGGGTTTTCGTAGCGGTTATAGTTGTACCACTGCTCTTCCCAAGATAAGTGACGATATTTTATTGAATTCGGATAGGGGTCTAGTTACAGCGCTGGTCTTATTAGATTACACTAAAGCATTTGATATGATCTCGCACGATTTGCTCATTGCTGTAATTTCTTTCGTGGGATTCTCCGATAGCTCAGTTTTACTTCTTAAAAGCTATCTTTTTAATAGATCCCAGCGTGTAAAAATCGATGGTTCACTATCTGGTCCTTTGCCTATATCTGTGGGTGTACCTCAGGGGTCCTTACTGGGTCCCCTGCTTTTTATCATTTATACTTTCATGTTTTGGAAGTTCCTTTAATTCTGTAACGCCCATTTTTATGCTGATGATGCTCAACTTTACCTCAGTTTTGATGCTGGCGATGTTGATGAAGGGGTTCGAAGAATAAATCATGATCTTGCGACCATCCAAGAGATATCAGAGCAACACAATCTTTTGGTTAACCCTAGCAAATCTTGTGCCATACTTTTCGGGAATCAGTCTGCGTGTGATAGGTTGAGTCGGGAAGTTCATTTTTTCATTGGGGGTGATGAGATTCCTATTGTGAAGAGCGTTCGTAACCTTGGTCTGATAATGGACAATTCTTTCCGTTATAGGTTGCATATTGCGAGCTGCATTAGGCGTTCTCTCTACGCCTTGAGGTTGATCTATCCTCACCGTAGTGCCTTGCCTATTGAGGTAAAGAAGACTGTTTGTGACTCCCTGGTGTTATCAAATTTTAATTATTGCTCACAGGTATTTTTCTCCTGTTTGGATCAGGCAACCTTGATCTCAATACAAAAGATTCAAAATTCTTGCTTGAGATTCATTTTCGGAATTCGCAAATTTGAGCGCATTAGCCACAAATTGGTGGATGTCAGGTGGTTGAATATGCGTAACAGATTTTTGGTGGGAGCTTTAGTTTGCTACCATCGCATTTTATTGTCTCGTAAGCCATCGTATCTGTATCGAAAGATAACCTTCAGGTCTGACGTCCATAATCTAAACACGCGCAGTAGAGGACTTATATCCCCCCCTCCTCATAGGTTGTCTCTATTTGAGAGATCTTTTAGTTTCTCAATTTATAAGTATTTTAACAAATATATAGGTAGTTCGCTTGTTAATTTATCCGTGTCATCCTTCAGAGCTAAGATCAGAGATACAGTTTATAGAGATCAGTGCAGTCAGAATAATCAGTGATTTCTTCATATATGGCACTTCTACAAGTATATAATATTTTTAGAGTTGGAATATCTGCTTCTAAATACTTTTTTTTTTCTTTTTTTTTGTTTTATTTGTATTTTTGTTAATTTTGTCTTGAATTGTATTGCCAATTATTTTTTTTTTTATATTTTCTATCAGGGTTTGAGTGGAAGAGCAGGGGTGGCTAAGCTTGCTTTGCGACCATGCGACCATCTGAACTCCGCCCTGGGATTTTCTATTGATAATACTGAGTTTATTATAATTTACTATTTTGTTTGAAATAAAGTCATTATTATTATTATTTTTTTTTTTTTTTCCTTCGTGTGAGGGGAAAACCCTTTATGGGCGCCCAGAGGGTCCGCACTCTAGGTAGTGTGAGACTCCGAGATCTTGTTTGGCTACTCACTAAAAACCCCTCACACTTTCGACGGAGAAGTTCTTCGTCCGGCCCTTGCAGCGTCCCTTAACAAAAGAGATGAGCTGCAAGTGGCATCTAGTGTTCATGGGATCTGATGATATGCAGTGACCCAAGCAACACCGCCTTCTGCATTCTGTGCGCTAGTATCTCGGCCCAAGATCTGCAGGCCGGAATAATCTTCAATTCTTCCACGTAGTTGGCTCTCATTCCTCCGAGACATCCTATGATTAGTACAACCATCCTGACTTTATGACCTGGGTACATAGTTCCAAGCTCGAAAACAAGATCTTTGTATTTTTGCCTTTTCTGCTCTTCCTTCATCACCATGTTGTTTTCTGCAGGGGATGAGAATTCCACGACGAACAATTCCTTCAGCTCTTTGTCCAAAAGAAGTATGTCTGGCTTTATTGCATTGATCTGCCGTGTTGTTGAGACTGGATAGTTCCAGTATATTCGAGCTTTCTCGTTCTGGACCACCGCTTCAATCTCCAGAGGCACATATGGTAGCACCGGTTCTTTGTCTATCTCATATGCCGCCCTCAGATGGAAGTAGAGAACTCGGAGTGCCGCGTTGTGTCTCTCTATATACCCCGATGGAGCATGGACTCTGCAGGCGGAAAGAATGTGCATAATCGTTTCTTGTTGACTATGGCACGCTCTGCACGTTGTTGGGGTGTCCATTTTCATGATGTTCTTTTTATACCATCTGGTATTTATTACTCCATCCTGACACGCCATCACAAATCCCTCCGTCTCTGACTTAAGGCTAGCCTACTTTAGAAAGGCGAAAGACAATTCTTCCGACAGATCTTGGTCTTTTAAACTCCTGAAAAATATGGAGTGCAGGCTCTTTCTCATATGATGTTCGAGTAATGTATTCGACTGAGACTTCCGGATCAGTCTTGCTAGCTTTCTTTGGTCCGCTTGAGTGATCGGTGCTCCAGCACGCTCAGGATCGATCGACACGCCGGTTATACCGAGCTTCTCCAAGGCTCTCTGTGCAGCTCGGAATAGGAAGGCTCCGTGGTTCGCGAGTTCATGCTGAGCTACAAACTTCAGAAGCGGATCTTCACTTCTTAGGACCCTTACTGCTGTTTCCAATGTTTGTTGATAGTGTTGATATTCCAAACATTGCAATCCTCTACCCCCCTGGCTTCGGGGAAGGTATATCCTCTGAATCGAGCTATTTGGGTGAAGGCTACGATTCATGTTCATCGTTTTTCTTGTTGACCTATCAAGATCGAGGAGTTCGTTCACCGTCCAGTTTACCACCCCGAAAGAGTAGGTAAGTATCGGGATGGCTAGCATATTTGTAGCTGATACTTTGTTCTTTCCTGACAGCTGTGATTTCCAGATGTCTCTCAGCTTCTTCTTGTAGCTGGCTGATAAGGCGTCCTTTATCTGGGTTGTCTCCAGTACTCCCCTCTGTTTCATCCCGAGAAACTTATAAGTTTCTCCGTCTTCCAGACGTCGAAAAGTCATTCCATCTTCCAATTGGATATCTTCTCCTGGATCATCAACCCTTCCCCTGCGGAGATGAAAAACAGCACACTTGTCCAAACCAAATGACATTCCCATTGCAGAGGTGTACTCGGAAACGATATTCAATAGTTGCTGTAGTGCGGTCCTGGAGGGAGCGTAGAGTTTCAAGTCGTCCACGTACATAAGATGGGAGATCAAATGGTTCCTTCTGCCTGGTGGACCGGCCTTGTATCCTATTTTGCTTGCCCTCAGCTCAATTGATAGTGGCATGAGTGTTATGCAGAATAATAACGGGCTTAGCGAATCTCCCTGGAACACTCCTCTTCTGTACCTCACCCATCCCGTATAAGCGGTTCGTCCCTCTGCTCGGATGGCAAACTTCGTTTTCCACAACGCAATGATGCTTTCTATCGCATGGATGATGTTAGGGTGGACTTTCAGCATTTTTAATAGCCGTATGATCAGGTCGTGCGGCGAGGTGTCAAATACTTTCGCGTAGTCTAACCATGATGTATGTAGGTCGCGCTTGTAATGTCTGGCGTCAAGGCATACGCTCTTGTCGATCAGCAAGTTGTCCTTGCATCCTTGCACTCCTTTCTTTGCTCCCCTCTGTTCGTAGATACTGTCCCACACTGGTCCAATAACCCTCAGAATTCGATCTTGAATAACACTTGTGAGTATCTTGTACAGTGTATTGAGGCAAGTGATTGGGCGATAGTTCTTGGGTTGCCCTAAGTCCCCTGATTTTGGTATCAGCACTGTCCTACCCTCCACCAACCATGAAGGAATGGGCTCTCGGCGAATCAGCATTCCGCTGAATAATCTTGCCAGGTGTTTATGTGTAGCCGGAAAGCTCTTCCACCAGTAGTTCTGAATACCGTCTGGTCCGGGTGCTGTGAAATCATTCTTGTTCTTAAGAGCTTGTCTAATATCTTCGGCTGATATTTCAGAAAGTTCGTCGCGAGGGGTGAACCGGTCATGAAAATGTTGTACACCACAATTCAGACAATTCACGCAATTCCTATAATAGCATATAAAACAATTAAGACAATTCAACAATTCACACAATTCAAGAAAATTCATGGCAATTCACGGACAATTCAATACAATTCTTGGCAATTCAATACAATTCATGACAATTCAATACAATTCATGACAATTCAATACAATTCATGACAATTCATGACAATTCAATACAATTCATAGTTATGTATTTTTTTTTTTTTTTTAATATATATTTTGGGAATTTTCTTCACATCACACTATGAGAAGTCTGAAACCACTCAATAATATGTCTTATAGATATAGCCAGATAGTAGTTGAGGCTAACTAAGGCTAGCTTACAGAAATTGCTTCTATCCATGGATATCCTATACTTCATTGTTCGATGTACTATTAACCTCCCCTTATCAACATAGTTATATAGTTATATAGGCTGATTCAAACAACTTTGAAATTCAACTGAATAAAATGTTGTGAAAACGACCTAATATAGGATAAGAGCATTCCCTTCCATAACGACAATTTTGAAAATTGAGGTATAAAATTGTATGATCCGAAAAAATACTTTCAGGTAAATTTTTTAAAATTCCCTCAGCAAATGGCTCTAGAGTTATTCTGTGCATAAAATCTTTTTGGTCAAAATGGGCAACCCTAATATTGAATACAACAGAGCGTACCCGTTCGTAACGACAATTTTTGTAGGTTTTTCCAAATTGAGTTATAAAATTTTATGAAGCGAAGAAATACTTATAAGTGGAATTTTTTGAATCAGTACCTTCTATCAAACGCAAATTGATCGAGTAGTTGAAAAAAATGGTTACTGTGCAAGCTATTAATTTTAAATCATACATCAACATGTCGAGTTATTTTATGGAATTTTATGAAAATATGTGAAGTACTACAAAATAATAACACAACTTACCAGGTTTCAGAAATATGGTGCGTTGAAATCAAGATTGTGTTCTCATGAAAGCTGTTCGTTCAATTTATATGGAATAACAAAGAGCTTACAGAATAACCATCAAGAGATTCGACACACGTGCTGAAATATCTATGTCTACTTTTTGAGTGCTGAAAACAATTATTAATATTATTAATTCATCTTCACTGATTAATCAACTGAAAATATATCCCTCTCCGAATTGCCCAATTCGGTGATCCTTAGTGTGTACCTACATATCTAGGAATTCATTCAACGCGGACCTTAATTATTACATTACTAAAGCTCTATTGATTACAAATGGTATAAGCGAAATATATGATTTATATATTATTTGAAACATTAGACAAATGTTCCAAATAATTTTTATTTTAGACTTGGAGAAACATCTCCAAGCGAGTCTCCAAGTCTTAGATGAACCTCCGAATGATCTTTGTCAGGTTGAGAGGGAAGAAGCTGTGAATATATAATTGACATTATTGCAATCGATATACCGATATAGACCGACATTTCGAATTAACATCTTCTCAGAAATTATAAAAGTGTTAAAAATGAGGTTGAAATAACCAAAATTATATGATATGCATTGAAGAAAGAACGCCCGTTCTTAACAATGATTTTAATGGGTTATTCCCAACAGAGTAATAAAACGGTTTCAACCAAAGGAATCTTTTCAGGTACCTGCTATTGAACGCAAAGAGATCGGGACCAATATTCACCAATATTATTGGTGAATAGTCCCTGTACAGGTTAACAATGTGTTTTGATGACTGTTCATGATGTAAAATGTTATATCGAACCAATTTACTCTATTCTCAAGAATGCACATGTCTCGAGAAAATTTTTAACTTTGAATCCCTTCAGGCCCTCCGTACGGGCTGACAATGAGCTTTGATGATTTTCATTAGTATAAATCAAGGTATGAATAATATCCGATTGCACCATATCTCATTCTTTTTCCAAGAGAAACTCAAATCCTAAAACGAGCATTAATATCTTTTTGAGAACTGTAAGAATTGTATACTGAACAATACAGTTATCCTTAGAGCGCGGCGTTGACAGATTGTAACTGTGGATGAAAGAAACCTGGCTTCACACCCGTAGGAAATTATTGTGTATCAATAAGAAATAATGAAAAAATTAGATGTTGTATAATTCTTACCTGCTCAATCTTATATCACTTTAATTCAAATCACAGAATACAGAAATTAAACTCGGAGTTTGCACTAGTGCGCCGGCATGCGACTATATACATGTCTACATGAATATGACTATATACATGTCCATATACATGTGCAAACCTCCCTTTCTGCTTCCTAATAGTTGGACAGGTTGGACACCTGCGAATTGCAAGACAGCGAATCGCCCAACAATTAGAAAATATATTGCAATTCATAACAATTCCAGACAATTCATGAGAATTTTCGAACAATTCACGGAAATTAATAGTTCAGAACAATTCTTTATAATTTACGACGATGGACAAGTTTCCTAAAACTCCAGAATCGAATTCAAATTATTTATGGAAACCCATTTCCATTAGTTATCCAACACGTAAAAGATTCGCTTCAAAATTCAGATATACACCCTTCGAAACTTAATAAACATTCGATTGTGTAAAAGCGTGTAACGTAGAATGCCCTTACTACAGACTAGTAATTTTTGTCAATTCGACACCAGTGAAACCGATCAGGAAAATATAGGATTCCATATCCACCGAAATATCCACATATTACAATTTTTTTTTTCTGAATTCTATACCTTAGAACATATCCATGTTCTATAAGAGAGCTTTTCTGAAATCACAATTTCCGACCGAATGCAATGTGTTAAAATTTTAAAAAAATAAATTTCCATATGTGTATTTGAGTTATAAAAATTCTTAGATTTTGAAATTTAGAAAAATAGCCCATTCTCCACAATTCACGACAATTCTCAACAATTCCTGACAATTCACACAATTCTTGGCAATTCACAACAATTCTTGACAATTCACCACAATTCCTGGCAATTCATGACAATTCTTGGCAATTCAATTCAATTCATGACAATTCCTGCAATTTGTACACCACAATTCACGACCGGTTCACCCCTCGGTTCGTCGTTCTGCTGTAGGGTTTGATCGCACATCTGCTGGAATCTGGGAAGTGCTGGAGTATCCCTGGTTTTTGCTGGTTGTTCGTACAGGCTTTTCCAAAACTCTTCGACGTCCTGAGGTGATGGTGGGTTTTGCACCTCTTGCTGTTGAGGTTGAAATAATTTCGATGGTTCCGCGGTGAAGGTGTTGTTATCTTCGATCCATCTTTTTCTCCTTACCAATTTCTTTCGTGCTGCTGCAAGTGATCTTATTTTATCTACAGCTTTCTGCTTCAGTAGATGGACTGTGGGCAAGTTAACGGTACCATGTATAGCACGAAGCTCCTCAATCATCTCCCTCATTCTCTTGCTCGGTTTAGTTTTTCCTTTCATAACATCTATGACACATTGGTACCAAGATGCCTGCTGCCTCATTGATTTTATTTTGATGTCAAGTCGATTTAGCCTTTTCCTATGCTTATTATTATCATTCGCAGCTGTACTTTTCGGTGGACATAGTAGATAAGCGGCTGCTCTCACTGCAGCCTCCACCTCTTCCAGTGAACAGGTCTCGTTAAGATGATCTTGAATGATGCTATTCAAAACGGCTAGATCTTCAGCCTTGTGTCTTGATTTTATCCGGGTGGGTTTGATCAGTGGGTCTCCAACGGCAGCCTCAAATGCCTCTTTTGTATTGTCGATTAACTCTGATGAATCTCTCACTGTCCTTGGCCTTTGTTGCTGTCGGTCTGGAGCATCTGTCACCTGCTCTCCAGCTAGTTCTATCTCTGGAACTTCTCTCACTTGTTCCGTTCTTGGCCTTGCTTCCAGGTCTACAGCTTCACTTCTGTGAGTCATCGCTTGGTGTTGTTGGTCTGGAGCATCTGTCACCTGCTCTTCAGCGCGTTCTATATCTGGAACATCTCTCACATGTTCCGTTATTGGCCTGTTAGAGCGTGTACCAGTCCTGGTTCGGCCCGCGATATCACTCAAAAGGGCTATAGCTTGTTCTTGAGTTATGTCAACCGTCAATTGCTGATGTTGGCTCAAAGCATCTGTCACCTGCTCCTCAGCTTGTTGTTCCAACCTTCCTTGCTCTCGAGACCGCTGCAAGATTCCTCTTCTTTTGAGATGACTGATCTGATCTCTCAGGTTTTGCTGCGTCATGTAGTTGAGGTCTGGACAATTTTCGCACCACAGACCATGCAACCTATTCATGTAATATATTCATATATTATTATTCTTATTATTATTATTATTATTATTATATATTAATCCTTCATGCCATACTCTGTCGAATGCTCTGGCGACGTCTAGTAAAATAAGACCTGTAGCTTGTTTATTTTGGAATCCCTCTGTTATGTACTCTGTGAGCCTTAATAATTGTTGTTCTGTTGAATGCTCTCTTCTGAATCCGAACTGTTCTGGTGGTATTAGTTCCAGATTTTCGGTTTCCTCATTTAGCCTCGTGGCGATAATTCTTTCTACTACTTTTCCTAACGCCGACAGTAGACTTATCGGTCTGTAGTTTTGTGGAAACTTCTTCTCTTTGAATGGTTTATTGAATACTATGACTTCTGCTGTTTTCCATTTTTCTGGGTAGTGTTCTGTCCTCATAATTCCATTCGCGATATTTGTTAGAGCGGCTATACCTTTTCTAGGTAATTTCTTTAACATAACATTCGTTATTTTATCGCTTCCGGGAGCTTTCCTCTTCTTCAAACTTCTAATTATTTCCCTGATTTCATTTGGCGATGTTGGCTTGTCTATTTCAGCAGTCGCTGGTAATTCATCTATTTCTTCATCATTTTTTTTAACCAGTTCTTCCAAATCTTCATTATCGTCGTCTATCCTATAATTTATTCTCGATTCTCGTTCGATCGAGTCCGCCAATGCATCTGCCTTATCAGTATTGGTATAAGCCATTCCCCTTTCTCCGTGTAGGAGTGGAATTTTAGTCTTTTCTCCTCGTAGGCTTTTTTGCATTCTCTATGCAAAATGATCGATTGTATTCAGTTCTTGAACCCTTTTGTTCCATCTGCTTGTTCTTAGATCTTTCAGGGCATTTTTCAGAACTTGGCTATGTCGGTTGAGGTTCCTTCTATTTAGATCATTTTTGTTCATCCTATATATTCTTCTGAGTCTTCGATTTTCTTGTATTTCCGATTGTATTAAATGGCTGTATTTAGTCCAATTGGTATATTCTCTCATTTCCAGCTTTTTTTCTCTTGGTTCTTCTCCAATTGTCAATTCCACGGGATTGTGGTTTGAGGTTCCATCTTCCAAAGTTTCAATCGAGAAATCTTGAGTTATATTTTTCAATATCGCGATATCTATCACATCTGGTATTCCTCTTCCAAAAGCAAGATATGTCGGTAGCTCTGGTCCAATAACTATGGCATTTTGTTTTTCGGCGAAATCCTTGAGTTTTTTGCCATTTCTATTCTCTGTTATGCTGTTCCATAATGGGGATTTACAGTTGAAATCTCCGATTGAGATTTTCGGGTTTGATCGTTCCAACATGTTGTTTATCTCTTCTTCCAATAGATTGTTTTGTGGTGGCTTATACGCCGAGGTTATTTCGACTCTTTGCCGATTTAATTCGGCAACAATCATCACTTTTTCTGTTTTTCCTTGTGTTTCGTCGGATCTACTTTTAAAGTAGTGTTTCAGATCTGTTCTCACCAATATTGCTACTCCTCCTCCGGTGTTTGTAATTCTGTCACATCTATATGTTTCATAATTCATGAAATTCAGTCTTCTGTTCCGGTTTATTCTTGTTTCCTGTAGGGCTATAATATCAGGTTGTCTTTGTGATATTATTTGTTCTATTTCGGCTTTCCGAGTGTTGATCCCGTTTATGTTCCACGAGATTATCTTGAGGGATTTCTTCCTAATATCCGTAAGGTCCATTAATTCAGTTTACTAAATAATGCTTGGAATTTTTTCTCCATTTCTCTCTCAATTTTCAACATTATCTCGTTGAAAATTTTTTCCGTGAAGATATCTAAATCATCGGCTGATTCAGATATCTTTTTCTTCTCCTGTTGGCTGTTCATAACCTGTTTCATTGTAAGCTTCTTCTGTCCTTTTTTCTGAAGGGGTTTTGGAGTTCCTCTTCTTTTCCTGTTCTGTAGGTTGGGTCTTCGCTACTTCCTGAATTTTTTGTTCAGAAGTTGTTGTTTTTGTTACCTTCTTTTTCTGTTCAGCTGATTTTCGGGAATTCTTCTTTCTGGTCACTAACTTGAACTCGCTACATCCTTTGTAGCTAGCTGGATGGCCCTCTTCTCCACATAAGACACATGTGGCATTTCTCTTTTCACCTTTTCTGGTGAGTGTGCAGTCATTGCTGCTATGACTTCCTGAGCACTTCACGCATCTCCACGGGAAGGAGCATTTGTTCTGTGCATGTCCGTACCTTTGGCACCTAAAGCACTGGCTTGGACTTTCTGCCTTCTTTTTTGGTTCGACTGTAATACAATGGTTGTAGAGTCGTTGGATGTCGAATATCTCCTTCTTTTGGGTTTTAACCAGATATCATGGTATCGGCTTTTTCGTTTTGTTTGATGTCATTTTAGACACCTCAGCATCATCGATTCCCTGGAATTTCAGGTCATTTTTAATCAATTCCAGATCTGCGTCTATTGGAAGATGCCTTATGAAGGCGTCAATTTTCTTTTCCTCTTCCATCTGGTATGTGAAATACTCCTTTCCAAGTTGGTCGAAGAATTTAGTTATTTTTCTGTAGTCATCTACAGTTGTGGCTATAATCTTGATTCCGTCTTTCACTACAGTAGCCCGGTTATAGCTGAATTTCTTGGTATAGAGAGCTTTTGAGATCTCTACCCAATCTGATGTACCCATCATTGTGATGGGTGGGATTTCATTCCTTTTAGGCACTCCCGTTGTCTGCTTGACGGTCCCCTCATCAGAAGAGGAGCTTTCTTTTCGCGCGCGTTTAGTTGGGGTCGCGTTTGGGGCCTTCGCAACCAACGTTGCATCATTTCTTCTTGTTTCGGGTTGTGAAACAATTCCTTTAAGGGAATTATTTTTGGAACCCGCTACCGGTTTTGTAATAGTGGCGTAAGTGGGGGATTTCGGCATATTATTTCGGGTCATTTCCTCTCTCAAGAGGAGCATCTCACCGACCAACTGTGACACAGTTTCGGTCAGTTGGATAATTGGAGCTTTCAACTGACCATTTTCTTCTCTGAGCTTTACAAGCTCCTCGTGTACGCCTTCGCTGAATTCTTCAGCATCGTTCGCTTCCATGTAGGAACCCTCATTATCTGAGGTTTCCGACATGGTTTTATTCTCAAAAATCTCAGAATATCAAACAATTTGAAAATTATAAAATATTCAGAAATCTTCACTGAAATAGTCTAATATAAAACTATGGTATAAAGCCGAAAGTTTTCTACGCTATGAGAAAAATCAGACAAAAGATACGAAAAATAAGCTCACCTGATATTTTCTGCAGTACCAACGAGAACAAACTCTGGACACTGAAGATGAACACCAACTTCAAAAATTTTAACGAATTAAAATTCCGATAACAAATATAGAACCTACATAAACTTCACAGTCGGAATCAAATATTCCGTAGCTTTGTTAGTGGGCACTTTCACCTCGACTTTCTCTTCCACTTTCTCTTTTATAGCACTAGGAGCACTATGGCACGTCTTCTTTTGTCAAGCGAATGACTCGGAGCCTATAACCTCCAATTTCGTCTGTTTACATCTATATTGAAATTTGTATTCTATCTACGCCAATGCGCGCTATTGTGACGTCATTGGACGCAGCCGAGTATTCCCGATCTCCACTTGCGCCTCCTTTCCTATATCTCCTTGGTACCAATGAGTATTATTGTGGTCAGTACGTTTTGCTTCTTTGTTTACCGTGTATTTTTTCGTAATAGTTTATTGGACTGGATTTAGGTAATCTGCAAACTAAACTGGCCTGGCATTACTTTGGACTGTTATTGTGTTTTGTGAATTGGACCTTCGGCATATTCTGGAGTTTTTCTATTGGGGTTGCCTCAAAGAGAGGATCTATGCGACACCCATCACGGTACTGGACGAACTTCGGCAAAAAATCATATCAGTAGAAGAAGATATGCACGAGGCATTGAAAAGTCATTTTTAAGGCGATGTCGTGCGTGTATTGATGCTGGTGGCAAGCAATTTGAACATTCATTTCAAGCCATATCTTTGTGAAGCGTCTTTGAGCGGTGCTATTCGTGCGAATAAGTCCTGACGTCAGTCTTTAAGAAGCTGTAAGCGGAATCTGCCTGTCTCTGGTGAACGCCTGTGTTATCTTAAGCGAAAAGAGGTAAAGGAGAAGGGAAAAAAATATATACCTATATATTTTATATATATTGTTTATATTAGGCGCTTTCTTTTTGGTGCTTCATGCACCGGTACAGCTCCGAGCTTCTCGCCCCTGAGCTGTTCCCAAATAAAACGGTTATTAGTGCACCAACTCCGCGCAGCGAGTTGGACGATCAGCTGTTGAGCAAAATGACAAGAGACAAGTCCAGATTCGCGGTTGTTTGGATTATTTGCTTTCAGTTTGACGTTAAAGTCGTTGATTATTAATAAGTTTCACTATTTTTTCGAAAGCTGTTGCCATATATTTGGTTGAAAAACTTGATTTAGCGGGTAAACTTTACCCTTTCTTTGCAATGGAGTAATGGAGAGTACAAATATACAAAATACTGGATATGTCTGTAGATATAAAACTTGAAAAAATTATTTAACAATGATTTCATCTGTTAAGGCTTCGTACATAAGCCTTTTTGGTAAAAGTAGGTGAAGAGAGTTCTGATTTTACGAAAATTGCATTCAAGTACGTGAAATATCAACTTATTTGAAATGAAATGCTACATTTTCACTGATGGGCGCTACTAAACTGAAGCTTATCGTTTATTCATTTGATCGATCTCTAAAAATTATGCATTCATGACAAAAATGATTAGTTCACTCTTCAAACCTGCAAGAACGAATCCTATCTTCATTCAAAATCATTCAGCTCTAATTCCATCTAACATTGATTCTTTATTCAATTAAAAATAACTGACAGTTTCAATTGACGAAAAAATCAATCTTAGGTGGTCCATAAGGAATATTACAGCCTTTTTATAGTATTAATCCACAAATTTCAACGATACACGACTTCTAATATTTGTTGACATATGTAAACATAACCAAAAAGTTTGTTTACGGGCTTCAAGCCCTCGTATCGACGTGCACCAGCATTTCGGTTGGTGCAAGAGGGGGCAGGGGAAGGGAACGCGAGCTACTCCGGTGCTTCACGCCTAGACTCTATCCTCTAATAGGAAGAAGAAGCCACATGTCGAAAGAGACAAAATTGAAGATAATCAAAGCCGTTGCTAGGCCTCAACTGACTTATGGATCAGTTGCCTGGGGTTTCGCGGAAAAGAGCCATATCAAAAGAATTCAGGCCACTGAAAACAAGCTGCTACGATGTGCAATAGATGCTCCTTGGTTTGTCAGGAATAGACAGATTTATAGAGACCTGAAATGGGAAACAATAACGGAATTCATGAACAGAAAAGCAGAGAAATTATTCGAAACAGCGAAAAACCATCCGAATCAAGAACTCAGGAGACTAGTGGACTAAGACCCAGAGGAAGACAAATGTGAATGCGAATTTACCGAAAGAGACCAAGAGATCAATTAAAAAGAGATTAAAATAACAACAGAAACTCATTGAAAAATTCAATAAAGTGTTAATCCAATAGGGGATCAACACATAAATCCCAGCACGATAGTGTGCGAGAAGAAAACCGACCAAGAGATGAACGGTTTATAGGCAAATGCCCGGAACCAAAATTCAAGAAGCAGTTGGGGGTTTTTAGTGGGTCTTGAGCTCAGGAGAGTGAGAAACCCCACACTGTTCCCCCTCAGGAGATGAGGGTGGTTCGTCTGTCTTGCAGATTTTCCCCCTGCTACACCAAAAAAAAAGGAGCTGCTCAAACGGTCAAAAAGAAAGCGTAAATTGATTGAATTTGATTTGAATTTCTACTAGAGAAGAGAACTTTTACTGCCCATAATGCACTTTCTGCATTATCATTTAGAATGAATAAATTTATTTTTGAAACAATGGCCACAGAAAAAAATTTAAAAATTCAATTCACTGTCTAATGACGATGACAGATGACTCAACCATAGGGAAATCAATTGTAGATTGCAGCGACATGGTGATGACAGTTCGAAGTAAAAAGTTAATGCATTCATTATCATTTTTGAAGGGGATTTTGAGATTTTTATCAAATAAATCCTTTTTTCCCAGTTTTGAAAATATAATATCAAAACTGGATTCAAGTGTGTTTATTTTTTATCAGTTTCAGGTCAATAAATGTCATGAAGTATTACTATTCATGAGGAAAATGTTCTAAATCAGCTGATAAAAGGGAGCAATATTTTTTGAAACCGAACTCTTGGCTCTTTACTCGATCATAATAGATAGAAATATAAAACTATGATATATGCCTTCTCCAGTATATAAAATGGGGACACAGATTTGTTTTTTGTATAAATACTTTCAATTTGAGGTTATATACAGTCCCTGGCCAGTTTATTAGACGCAGTGAGGATTTTTTTTATATTTACTAGTATTGCCCGAGGAAAAAGCAGAATATTTGAATTTCATTTCCACAGAATGTCAGTTTTATCTACGACTCTCATTAAATTATTCTATTTGGCATTTATTTTTGATGTTGTAGTATTAGTACTCAAGTATGAATCAGTACTATGTCTTCCAGTGGACGTCTTGCATTCTGCAGATTCGGACGTTATTTCAATAATCCACATATGAAATCATTATCCTCGAATGCAGCAAACCGAACAATTCTGCATTGATAGTATGAAGCTCTCATAGCTACACAGGGTGGCTCAGCAAAATATTAGAATTTCATGTTTAATCATCAATAAATCAATATTTTTTATTGAATATGATATACAGGGTTGGGATAAAGTTTGGCACCAAATTAATATATTTAAAACGGAACGGACGGTAATTTTGAAATATTGTCAGGAGGTGAATGGCAAGCACTTCGAACATTTAATATGATTTTTTTTTCAATTATTTTCAATAAATTTTTCTACTAGTAAAAGCCTTGTATTTCCCTTTTTTATAGATTTTCATAAAGAATACGTCATGAAAAGCAGAAAGAGTTATCTAATACAGAGTATTTTGTTTTATTTCTCACTATTGATACAAATAACAACGATTTATTTATTTGAATGGATTTTTTCTCAAATGTACAAAAAGACTGAATTTCTTCTTTTTACAGATAATTTTTACATGGAACCCGAATGGACAGATCCGAAACAAGGTGCACTTTCAGAATCTGCAGAAATATACAGTGTGTCCCATTTAAAAAAAAAAGTTTTGTCATTTCCGGTTAAACCGGAAGTATCTCATGATAATGAAAATATGCTCATCAGATGCATTGTGGTCCATTACACTCAGCTGCCAAATTTCAAAACTATCGCCCGTTTTGTTTTAAAGATATTAATTTGGTGCCAAACTTTATCCCAACCCTGTATTATATGTGAAAACCATTTACAGATAAAGTATATGTAACATACAGTGACGGCTCGTGCCCATAAGGTGTGATAAGGCCAGACCCAGGATATACAGGGGAATATCCTGGAATAAAATTAATATCTATTTTTTCCGAGATTTTTTCAACAAAAAACTGGAAATTGAAACGCGATTCCCACCATAATCTTCCATATACCTACCATAATCTGATATATTTTTTGTCAATTAAGTTTCTAAAGATAAGTTGGATGGGGTTGCAGCTAAGGGGTGGAGGAAAAATATTCAATTTTATTTCCCAAAAATAAGTGCAATCAGAACTCAATTGACATGTTTTTCAGCATCTTGATGTTAAGTTCCACCGAAGACCGAGAGATCAGTTAAGGATTTAAATGTAACCAAAGAAGAGCTTAACCTATAAAAGCTATAGGCAGCAAACAACTATCAACACGACTATGATCGTGTGAGAGTCCAGAAACCATAAGAGTCAACTGGTTAATAGGCAAAATGCCCGGAACCTATGAAGAAGCAGTTAAGGGTTTTTAGTGGGTCTCGAGCTCAGAGAGTGAGAATCCCCACACTGTTCCCCCTCAGCAGAGGGTGTGTTCGTCTGTTTGCAGATTTTCCCCCTGCTACACCAAAAAAAAAAAAAAAAAAAAAAAATGTTAAGTTATTGGTTGAGAAACTATTAATTGATAGAAGAAGAAGTTAATTGAAAAGCAATTGGTGGGTTTCAGCGTCTTCATTTTGAGTGGTGGATTAATATTGAAGAAACATTAATTTTATTCCAGACTTATGCCCCATCCTGTCGATATGGTCTGATTTTCTTTATACAACCGCAATGTATAAAAGTTTCGTTTTCAATGCGACATATAGGCTTGTTTTTGGAGAAAGAATGTACTACACTTCTTTGTTTTTGCCAAGCTTTTGCATAATAGATTTATTCTTCTTCGGGGTATTTCTGTAAATACCAATAACAAATTTATTACAACCCAAAACATCAACGTCAATACGAATCAAAATTTTAAGCTCACTGAAACACATCTACAATTTTGATTTTGAGTCATAATGTACTAATTTTTCCTTTCTTTATTTCACCATTCTTCATTCTACTCTCACAAGATCTTGTGACAGGATGAAAAGTTTGTTTCGATTTGCTACTACTCCAATTATTCAACAATCCAAGAAATTTAGAATCCACTCAGATCATCAAAATTTACGAAATGAATCGAAGAAAAAAGAAAACTGATAAATACGTGCACCCCTTTCTCTTATTCTACGACACTGACCAAATTCAATTCATATGGAAACAGCGATGCGGATGTGATTTTTATATCCCCACTCTGAGGGTCGGCCGGCCGATGCCCGATCTTACGCGTATTCAAGAAGCTTCGAAATCACCGCGCCGTTATACA
Organism: Coccinella septempunctata; assembly: GCF_907165205.1. NCBI lineage: Eukaryota > Metazoa > Arthropoda > Insecta > Coleoptera > Coccinellidae > Coccinella > Coccinella septempunctata. The sequence goes on from NC_058191.1 coordinate 13,387,405, forward strand.
TTCACTAGGAATTACGAATTTTGGAATTTTTATGGTCGAAAAATCACTCAACTACTCTTGTACAGTACGAATACCCTTTTACAAAAATTAACTATTCATTTAATAATTAAAAAATCTAACTATAATTAGGGATATATTATATTTTCATTGACTAAACTACTCTTAAACGGTACGAATAAGCTCTTTTCTAAAATAGACATAATATTTGATGATTAACTATTCATTTGATAATATAATATCTTGGAATAGTCAATGGGGAAATCTAGAAATATGAAAACTAAACGCCCAAAGTATAGGAAGGAAGGCCCAACTCGTGCTGGCCGACCGTGTATGTATCTAGCAGCGACGTAATACGATATATTGTACAGTTCAACTTGGTGATAACTGCGCGCGACGTAGGTGCTGCATAGTACCATAACTTGAAGCGTTTCGCTAGGCTAGTACGGCTGGCCTAGCTAGCCTGTTTAGCGTAAGGAAAGAGAACTTCGAAATAAACTAATTCAGGGCGACTGGAGCGTCATGTTCATCGAAATAAGTTGTAGTACGTTATACTAGGGAATTATTTGAGATTTGAATATCAAAATTGATCATTTCTAATGAGTTTTGAAGAATAAAATAATTATATTCATTTTCTATTTCTCGATTATTTTTGGGTCGGCCCGGCCGACCCTGCATTCCCTGACGAGCCGTCATTGGTAACATATACATTCAATTTAATAATTCAATATTGAGATTTTGCATCGAATCAATGCGTCTAATAATATGGCCAGGGACTGTATGCAGATTAGTTAATTCACCTTCTGTTCTTAATAACCAATTTGAAATATACAAGAATTTTGCCGTGCTATAAGGACGAGATACCTATGTCCTTAAACATTGACTAAACGTTCATTTTATCCTGGAAAAACTGACATCTTGGCAAGAAAGTCGTAATAGGAGATTTGCTCAAAGGATAGAAATTATGAAAACTTCTCTAAGCTTTCCCTATTGTCCCGAGATAATTCAAGATATTTTCAACAGATTAGGATATATATAGGATATATAAAATTTTTTATAAAAACTCTGATTGAAACACCAAAATATTTTCCGTTCCTCGATGTAAACAAACAAAAGTGCATTAACTTTTTATTTACAAAAATTGTAACAGGGGGCGTTTCGCTTGTTTGGAATTCCCAATCAGCGATATTTTATTTTTGCGACAACGACATCACGATTTAAGACGATCAAAGACATCGACTAAGGCGCTCAATCGTCAAAATATGGCTTGGAAGATGTGGGTGGAATTTTCTATCCATACTGATTGAAGTAAGGGTTTAATGACTCATCCAAGTAAATATTGAAGACTCTGATCCCGCTTGAATTTTCTATTCATCACAATGAAAAACTATATTCTCAAAATCATTCCGTTCGATGAAATCGGTCGTGAGATATAAGCCAAAATAATTTTTTAATTACTTTTGAACAGCGTGTATCTCGAGGTGTATCTTTTCAACCGAAGTGATTTGACAAAAATGGTAACGGAAAGAAGTGTTCTTTGGTACCTTGGGAATCTCCTCTTGAAATATAATTATATGTACAAGTCAAGGACTCACCCTGTTTAGGTAGTTATGTCTTCTTTTGTCAGCAGATTGATTGAGTGTTCAGCTGAAAGGCTTTCGAGTATTCTGCAGAGTACTACGGTAAGGTTTCTGCATGAGTGAAAAGGTAGAGGCGGTTGAGGATATTGAACTATTCATAATTAACCTCCACATACATTAAAGATTATCGTCTTGACCTTACCTTTCAGTCAAATTTGATAACTTTGTTTATTCTGGGTTTGCATAGATAAAATCCTCGATAAAATCTTAAAGCCCGTTAAGTCATACTCATTTCAGTGATTGATATGGTAACTGCTGTAGAAATCAGAGGAAGAACTAAGCCTTAACATTAAGCAAGTCGGTGCAAATGGACAGTTAAGCCTGCCAGTTATCGTTCCTCTCTTATTATTTACAAAATTGAAAGTGGCTACCATAGATTCGAGAGCTTCAAATGAAACTTAATAATGTAATGAATTATTGCAGGTGGGAGCAGAGAGAGCAGTCTCTTTTGACAACGGAATAGACGGGTCCATAGCGGAAGATTGTTTCTTCGCCATGAGGGCATACGAGAAAGGATATAGCTTCAATTTCATAGAAGGAGAGATGTGGGAAAAATCCCCCTTCACGCTTTGGGATTTCATACAGCAGAGGAAGAGGTGGCTGCAGGGCATCTTCCTAGTAGTACATTCCAAGCAAATTCCCTTCAAGAACAAGATTTTGCTCGCCATATCCTGCTACTCATGGATGACGATGCCGCTTTCACTGTCGAATCTCGTATTAGCTTCAAGGTAATTCTGATTTTTTTGGTGGGAATTTATGAAACAAACAAAATCGTGGTACCTTATCTGTGCCTTTGATAATTCTGAAGGAAGATGAGCTCAATTAAATCAGTCAGCCGATTAGGTCTTTGAGTTTCAATCGGTTGATTCAAGAATCGTAAGAGGAAACTTTAACATGTTGAAAGGAAGCTAGGATTCATTGAACAATATTTGATAGTGGATGAAAATCCTTAAGTTGAACCAAAGGAATAAATTATATGATTTTCACTACATCCATACATACGTGTTTCGCTATCACAATAGAATCTTCAGGTGGGTTCTACTGAAAAACTCGGTTGAGCTTTGGCAACGTTGATGTACAGGGTATTCCAGAATGAAGTAATGAAGTGAACACCTAAATCATCAGAAAGTAAAGCTGATCTGCCAAAAAAAAATATATATATATATTTTCCTTGTAGACATGCCTTTTTTCTCCAAATAACGGCTTCTCTCCCAACTGCGTTGCATTTCTGTTTACCGTAGTTAAATAATTAAATTCTTCGATGTGTTCGTATTATATATATATATATATATATTATATATATATATATATATATATTATATATAATTACCCAATAGTACCCTATTGTAAATAAGAAATAGGATAACTCGTTTAGAGTTTATGTAGCATCAGCAGTTTTACTGAGCGCTCGTCTTCGCGACAAGAAGGAATGATATATTATAATATAGATAAGAATAAACTTGCTTCCTGCAAATTTATGTGTTTCTTTTTAACGTGATTGAAGAGAGAAAAAAATAATGGGCGACGAGGATGAGATGTTACTAGTGAAAACCCAAAAATCAAAGTCATCTCTGAAAAGAAGAAACCGACTACATCCAGGTTTGAGTAAAATCACGTGAAATCCATTTCTTAGAGTAGCATCTAACGGACGAAAAGTCCCGAGTGCGACGTTGAGTTCGAAAGAAACAGCGATTACGAGATTCCAAGGCACAAGTGCAGTGCAGATCAAAAGCGTTGCTGAATATCAGACTCCAGATCCAGACTACTTACAGACAACTGGAGTTTGGAGTTAGCAGCCTAAGCATCAGGTTCCAAAATACACGTCTAGAACAGATGGAAGTGGAGCATAAAATATCAATCCTAGTTTACCTATTAGTAGGGATGATAGAGTACCATTTGATTTGATACCGCATGAAATTCATTTTGGGGGTTAGTTTGATGTTCAAGTATCATGAAAGTGAACGTCAATCGCCGCTTAAGTGGTGGAGCTAATGGTGGCGACGTGTTGAAGTTGCCGAAAAAGAAAATTTTTCAACCATTGTTAGCTGCATCTTCAAGGGTGGAAAGACCGTCAGTCAGCATCCTAAACATGCGCCCGTAGTGTAAGTGTAACAGAGCGTCTAATAATTGATACTGAAAATGAACTGACGGTCTTTACCGAGGTCTTTACCAACAGAATCATTTAGCGGATAATAAATTACATTTTCCGCCGATCCCTTAATAATATCTCCGTTTAACATACATAAAATTGCCCGGTAATGACCCCTTTTATTGGTATATTTCTTATTAATGCATAATTTTCATGAGCAACCGAACATAGAAGTATTCGGCAGCAATCCGAATAATGTCACAACTCCACTGTCAGACCGTCAGTTCATTTTCAGTATCATAAGACGCTCTCGTTTCGCTTAACGCGCCCATGTTTATGACACTGACTGACGGTATTTTCACCGTTGAAGATGCAGCTGACAATGGTTTACATTCGTTTTGAGGTATAAACATTCAGTTCTGTGAAATTCATGCGGTATCAAATCACTTCTTTTTTCTTCAATTTGGTCGAGTTCATACACGCGGCTGACGTATAAGATACACCATCATTTAGCAGCTGACGGTTATATTTCAATAGGGAATACTCCTTCTGATGTATTTTTTATGAAACCTCTTTGAAACGTCTCATTTTGAAATAACCATTTCAAGAGATAGACAAAGATGGCTGTCTATGGGTGGAAACGCACCGGATGCAACATTTTGTTGCGAGACGTTGCGCATCATTTCGTCTCGCAACAAAATGTTGCAAGCTAAAATTTAACTATCTTTCGCTTGCAACATTTCGGTTGCAACAAATTTTTCCTAGTGTATTTCTGCAGTTTGACAGGATCACACGTATTTCGACTTTCGTGTTTTCGAGGTGAATTAATTTGTATACGTAAAGAAAATGGACCCGAATATCCTTATATCGTAATTTCTTCAAGTACTGGAACTTGAAAAGAAGATTTGGATACATCCTTTAAACAAAACAAGAAACATACTGGGATTCATTGGAGAGCTCAGGAATGATCCAGAGAAATTTTATAACTATTGCCGAATGAAGATCGAAACTTTCGACCATCTTTTGAGTTTAATCAAAGAAAAAATTCGCAAGCAAGATACGAATTATTATTATTATTCATATTATAATTATTATTCATTATTATTATTATTTCGAAGAGTTTGGAAGTCATGAAGACTATTGAGAAATGTCCTATAGTATATAACATTACTACCAAGGTAAGAGGGTTTTACCTCCTTGAGCCAGTAAAACCCGTTACCTTGCGTGTATTGTTTTATATTTTATTTGTTTCTTATTTGTAAAAAGGTTAGATAAATTCAAAAAAAATCTCAATAATTTGTCGCAAATGCCGTAAGCTATGGAAGCGTTGCTATGAACATGTCTGTTTATTCATAGATAATCTATGTTTATTTTTCTTCACATTTGTTTTGGCGAAAGCGAAAATGAATGTACCAAAAGAAATTATTCAGGCAGCCAGCAGTGTAGCTTCAAGTTTATTACCTTCAAAATCAGCTTCAAGGTACGACCGAGAATACGACGACTTCAAAAAGTGGCAAAACAAAAATAGTGTGATTGGGGTAACTGAAGATGTTTTGTTGGTCTACTTGAATCAACTATCAGCTAGATTCAGCCCTAATACTTTATGGGCAAAATGGTCTATGCTGAAAAGCTGCTTGGAAATGAAAGAAAATGTCCCTGTTCGCAGGTTTGTTTTCCTTGAAAAATTTATTGAAAAATATGACGTTTCGTTGTCATTTGCAGATTTCAAAAGGTAATAGCGTTTCTGAAACGAAAAAATGAGCGTTATACGCCAAAAGAAGTCAAGGTATTAAGTAAAGAAGAGGCTGAACAATTTCTTTTACATGCTCCTGATGACCAGTGGTTGCTGGCGAAAATTGTAACAATATTTGGGATTTTTGGATGTTGTCGATGTGACGAAATTCTCTCCTTAAACATGAATGATGTAGGAGATATGGAAAAATACGTTATTGTGACATTGCGGCAAACAAAAAATTTAACAACAAGAAGATTCACCATAACCGATGATGGCTGCAGCTTCAAGCCCTGCATGTTATACAGAAAATATGTAAATCTTCGGCCTCCTGGAACAGAAAGCCTAAGATTTTTTTTGACATACCGACATGGAATGTGCATTTCCCTTAATGCTGGCCAGCACACTATTGGTGGTGTCCCAAAGCAGATAGCGAAATATTTAGGTTTTTCGCAGAACTGGAGCCACTATGGTTGCGGATTCGGGTGGAGATATTTTAGCACTAAAGCGTGCAGGAGGGTGGAAGAGCACCGAAATTGACCGATGATTCGGTGAACAAAAAAATCGAAATGTCTAGCAAATTATTTGGTAGTAAGGAGAGTACAAATGTTCTGCAGTCCTCGAGTTCAGCAGTTTCTGAGTCAACAGATGGTTCATCATCATCAGTATCAACTCTTTCATCATCAAAAATCTGTGTTACTGGAAATAACAATTGTACCATGATTTTCAACATATATGACGATAAAACAAAATTTTCTAATGTAAATAATACTACTGAATTGAAAATTTTGCAAGTTAACTGCCAGTTTTACAAGTTAGTGACTTGATAAAATAAACTTTCTTGATTAATATTGTGTTTTTGAAAACTGACGTTTACAAATGAGAAACAAATAAAAACATTAACTGCACTGAATAGTACAGGTATAAATTTTCTTGCATTGGTGACGCAATGAGATACAGTATGCCTCATAATGTAAAAGCAAAAAGTGACCTAAATCAACTATTGACTAAAGTATAGTTTGTATTATTTCTACGCATCATCTGGACAACAGAACTTCGATGAATAGATCAATCCTCTAGTATGTTGCAAGGTGAATGTTGCAACCTCTTCGGCAGGGCTGCTTCGCCTTTTTGTTGCGAAACGTCTCGCAACGTTGCAAGCAATTACTTTTTTCCCATTTCATTCTGAAGGGAACGAGAAGCTTGCAACATCTTGAAACAAAATGTTGCATTCGATCATTTCGAACCTTCGGTAGAGCACCTACTAAATTTGATGCGAAACACCTCGCAACGTCTCGCAACGTTTCGAACCCGTGTTGCAAGCGGTGCGTGCCGTCCCATTTGATTCTGAAGAAAATGCGGAGCTTGCAACATCTTGCAACATCCCGCAACGTCTCGCAACAAAATGTTGCATCCGGTGCGTTTCCAGCCTATGAAGTCTGCGACGAACGAGGAAGAACGTAAAATTTTATGGGATTTTTATGGCCGGTTACTGTTGAGGCTCGCCAATGAGTACGCGATTTAAGGTGGCTGCAAATCAACAGATGTTATTTTGTAAACAAACCATTGTTCATTTTATTTTCTAGTAGGCGCTGTTGCCAAATCGTAAACTAAAAACTAAATTTTAAAACCTCATATTAAGAATGATTTCGAATAGTTTCCGCGGTGCATTTGAAAAATTCATGAATGAAACTCCTAATTATTCAGTTTGAACTTGCATATGCTGTGATGCCCAAATTGATGAGAATTCCCTATTCAAAATGATCGGAACAATGATATTACGGATTCTGGGTGCAGTATCAAATCACTTGAAAAAAAAAATTTTTTCTTTAATTTTAACACGTCGCCACCATTAGCCCCTCCATTGGCTCGGCGACTGGCGTTCACTTTCATGATACATGATATCCTTCCATCCTTGATTTGAATTTTTTTTCAACATCGAAAATTTATTCATTAATCGATCAATTCGATTCACTGAAAATCGGGTTTCCGAAAAGGAAAATCAAAATGACCACTCCAGAAAATTCAGGTAGTGCAAACACGGTAATCGTAGATCTCAATACGGTTGAATAATTTGAAGATTACTTCCGAAATTTAACCACAATTCTCATGAATTGCAGCCTTTCCTATTAGAAGTTGATACCCCATGAATCAGTATGGTAACACTTACTATTGTTAGTGATATTGCTTTGTTTTGGTTCGCACTTTGGACAGTTCCGAAGCGGTTCAAAGTAGTTGAACAGCAATGGTATGGGAAGCTACGTACGAGCTCACTCTGAATAAATAAATATGCGACTGTTCCGAATCGATATGGAACCATCGAAAAAGCGAACCAAAACAGGCATAATATGATGATAAATCAATACTGCTTCGCTACCGTGAAATCAAAATTAATCGATGGAGCAGAAACAATAATTCCTGGACCCAGTTGTAATAATGAGACATATCCACCAATTTCGCATTTTGCTTTGCGGAACAATGAGTTTTCTTGGAAATTTCCATCACGACTTAAACCCAATTAAATTAAAAATTACTGTCTTCTTCTTCTTATAACATGGTTGCCAAATTTTACCAATCGACATAATAATGTCGAGTAGTACTCGAGAATACCGATTTCGAGAGTCAGTAGACATTTGCACTCGATATTTTGTAGCGTTCTACATTTTTGATAAACATTTGAGAATCGGGCCCCTTGTCTTCAGATTTTCATACAAAAAATATACCCTATTTTGAAATCAAAAGACCCTGCTGTTGAATTATTGATAGATAGCGGATATTCAATGTGCATTATAGATGCCGCAGTAGCATAAAATTCATTCATTTATGAAGAACGAACGGATTTCAAGACAGCTATATACCGGTAAAGATTTTAATGAATATAAAATAGAATTTTCTCTAACTTCCACACGCAATACCATAGTGTAATAATACACCCCGCATCTTGATCAATGGAAGAGCGGCTTTCCACTGGTCATGGTATGATTATTTTTTGAGATGGGTTAAATTTATTTCCCACTTTAGCGTACAACAGCAATCAAATATTCAATCAATGAATTTTTAGAGGAGCTTTCAGGACTCTGGACAAACAAAAATTGGAACTTTCTACCTTTTTTCTGCGATTAGCGTTCGCCTGATAATGCTGATGGAGAACTTACGAACACCAGACTTTCCACACACAAACGGCGTATTCTTTACACTCAAACCGAACTTCCCGCACCTTTTCGTCGCAAAAGATTAACACTTCGTTTCGACCCTTTCCAAAATTCCTAAAATCCTATATTCAACCTTAACTACAACTCGAAGATAATCAAACACTCCTCAAACACTATTTTTGATTCCGCCTAAAACTGACTTTAACACCCGTTTACTTACTTCCGTTCTCTTTATCTACCTTATTCCCGATTTGCCTTTTCTACTTGAACCAAAATTAACAAAGCTACAAAGGACTACTTTTCTTAATACGCAACTTTTTATTTTTTTATTTCGTGATCTACATGTATTTTTCTCTCTAACTTCGTAAAATTCTATTTATTCTAAGTCCCTATATTCTTTCTTAACTGACCGACTGACTATACAAAAGACTTATATTTTCTCTACTTTTCCGTACCGACTCGAAAGGGGAATTATTTCAGATCACTTTCCTCCGACCGACTGACTCACTTTTCCAGCTATATTTTCCCCCCGGTCTTTCTGTCCCACGCTACGGGTGGTACCAAAACTTTCCAAAACCAAAATCATTGGATGATCATTCTTGCTGAGTTGTAAAATCACCGTGCCCAAGCTCGGCTTCTACGAGAATTTTCGTCTACTTCGAATTCTGAGAACTGAGTTCCTCTCAGGGTCTCCAGACCAATAAATTTTCCCTAATCTCTGTAGATTGCCCACCCTGTGGTGGGCAAAATTCATTGTCTACTCAGAGGATCTCGTGAACTATAGCAGCTAGAAGAAAACGGATAACACATTTCATACCTCTTTTTCGGAGAAGCAAAGAATGGTGAAACCCGCAATCTCCTACGATATTTCGTTTTCGAGTTTGACAATTTCGTAAAGTTCTCCTAACTTTTTTGTCTTTGAAGTTACAAATCTGGAACTTGAACCTTCTACAGGTACTTTTCACGCAGAATCCACTGACGAGCTCAAAATATTTTTTCATTTCAAATAATTAGGTGAACTTTCATTTTTTCAAATGCAAACTTTTATTGAATTGGTTATTTTTGAATTGGAAAAAAAAATTGTCAGTAGATTCTACGTATGAAAGTGCCTAAGAAGGTCCAAGTTTCAGATCTGTAACTTCAAAGACAAATCGGAATCGTCAAAATCTCAATTTTTCTTTATAACTCGAAATTTAAAAATGATAGGTCGATTCTGTCGTATCTTGAAAATGACTGTATCAAACAAATTTAATAATATCATATTCAAATTCCTCATGAAAAAGTGCCTGTAGAATGTAGTAGCGAGTTATTCAGCCTCATTTAAAATGACAATTTCTCAATTTTCGTTCATAACTCAAAATCGTTAGGCTGGACCTGTTTTCAGATTTGGATTAGTCAGGAAAAAAGAGCTCGAGAATGTGTCATCCGTTTTCTTCTAGCTGCTATAGTTCTCGATATCCCCTCAGTAGACAACGAATTTTGACCACCCCCCACCCTGTACATTGTTGACCCTTTTCGCTCGTTCCGAAGTCCCTATTTCCGGATATTGGAATAAATTACACATCTCCCCACTGAGTGTCCTGAAAAATATTCAACTCTTATCGGTCTGGTTATTATTTAAATTCCCGCTACTTAATACTGTCTGGACTCAAGCGACTCAAAGTATCCTATTTCCGCATGGTAAACGCCTTTGCAGCACTGCGTAAATAAGTTCTAGCGATACATAGTTTCAATTATTCCAAACTAATTCGAAATCTCTTATTCCGATTTATTACAATGGTGTACGAGTATTAGGCTATTAGGCGCAAATTTGTTAAATGATCTAGAACTAAATTTCGATTGGCAGAATTAAAAATTGCGAAACCACATTGCAACAAAATTTTATTTTCAAAAAACTCATCCTTACGAAAAATTTCCTCTTAAACTAGACCATCTTAATTCAAATCTCAAAAATCAGCATTTCAGTTACCCAATCGGCCTTCAAATTTTACGAATGAAATTAAACATCACATTAGAACAATGGCTGGTAATTTCGAATACATCCGACGCTAACGATATCCAGAGGTACACAAACAAGAGGTTAAAAGTCAAGTTCAAGATTTGTTGAGTAAAAACATAATAAGACCTAGTGATTCTCCATCGTCTTTTCCACTAGTTATGGTTCCGAAAAAAATCAACGAATCGGGAAAACGAAAAAGTCGAACGACCATCGACTATCGTGAATTGAATGAAAAAAGTATTGACGAAAAGTTTCCCGATTTATACACTGTAAAAAAAATTTTTTTTTGAGTACATTCTGATACATTCCTCTATTCACCAATTCTCTTGGTTGGCCATTCTGAACGTGAAAAATGAGGAATAGGCGCTCCATCGTAGGCTGAATAGTTTATTTTGATCCAAGGAGGTGTACATAGTATGAACAAAAAATTATGTTAGGATATTTAAGTCATCCCTCTTTGTACTTATTAAGCGATCAATTTCCTTGGCCGGATCTTTTGGACCAATTTATCTTCTGGAAAAGGAATCCTTAAAACATTCTGAATAGAAAAAAAAAATTGGTTCATTTGATCGTTGGGGGGGCGTTCTAGGAGTATCAGAATGAAACCAATTTTTTTTCTGAGTACATTTTGATACATTCCTCTATCCACCAATTTTCTTGGCCGGCCATTCTGAACTTGAAAAATGAGGAATATGCGCTTCATCGTAGACTGAATAGTTCATTTTGATCATCGGAGGTGTAGTATGAACAAAAAATTATGTTAGGATATTTTAGTCATCCCTCTATGTATTTATTAAGCGATCAATTTTCTTGGCCGGATGGTTTGGACTGATTTATCTTCCGGAGAAGAAATCCTTAAAACATTCTGAATAAAAAAAATCGGTTCATTTGATCGTTGGAGGTGGCGTTCTAGGCCTGTCAGAATGAAAAAAAATTTTTTGAGTACATTCTGATACATTCCTCCGAGCATTCCTCTATCCACCAATTTTCTTGGCTGACCATTCTGAACTTGAAAAATGAGGAATAGGCGCTTCATCGTAGAATGAATAGTTCATTTTGATCTTCGAAGCTGTAGTATGAACAAAAAATTATGTTAGGATATTTAAGTCATCCCTCTATGTACTTTAGTCACCAATTTCCTCGGTCGATCATTTTGAACTGACAACAGACTACGTTCTGCTACAGCCCTCTATACACCAATTTTCTTGGACGGTCATTCTGAACTTGAAAAACAGGAGGAATATGAGCGTCATCGTAGTATGAAAATCAATAATAAAACCAGGGATTATAAAAATCCAATAATGAAATCAGGAATTATAAAACATATGATCTATAATCCTTGGTATGAAATGAGTCTTTTCCTTCCTTAAACATAGGTAATTATTCGGTTCGCCATACTATTATGAATATGGGAAAATAAATTATTCGACTGCAGCATTGATACGAGAGATAGGCCGGGAGCAGAAATACGATCATATGACTTGGGGGAATAAAAAGTCCTTTCCTTTGCACAAAAAGTATAGCACTTTTCTACACTCGATTGTAGTATTCGTTTGCAGATGAATTTAAACCAGTGTAGAGGAGGTGTAGTTAATCTACATCTCCTTTTGACTATGTGTAGATAAACTAGGTACATTTCCTCTACACTGGTGTGAATCAAATCGAGTGTAGAAAAGTGTTATACCTTTTATGCGAACGAAAGGACCTATGTATTATTAATTCGAGGAGTATCATACGTTATATGTATTAAAACAAATATGGTTCCACCAGGACAATAGTCTTAATAATGAATCATTTTGGAATGTTAGAACATTACAGTTGAAATATTCCATGAGATGTGATTTTCAACATGAATGCATTTTAGATTTCAGGATACAGAATATATCACCATAACATTGAATAATTTTCCTCAGATAGATTTTTCTTGAATAGATTTTTCTTAGATAGATACCTGAAAACTCCCACCTGAGAGTGCATGAACCCTTTACTTACTCAAGATGTTTCTATATCTTCCTTCATAAACTAAGTCAATTCAATTGTTCACGAAACTGCACATAACCTCTCAATGCAGTAATCTTGAAAGATCCTCATTTTGAACTCCCTATACATAACTGGCATGGGAAAAAATTGTTGGGCAGTGAAAATAAGAAAGACTCGAAGTTGATATCATTGCAGTTTTAGGTCTAACTGAAATATAAAAGTACAAATCTGGGTCAGCTGATGACTGAAGTTAGGTACATAGGTTACGTTAATTCCAGCTGATCTCCTTTGGCTGTTGTGCGAAAATAGACCTTATCGACTCGAGTGATAAGAAACGGCAACAGGCCCCGGGTGAAGCTGGATGCGTTTACATTCGTGTTGAAAAATTTCCGAAGCTTTTTTCTCGTATTTTCTATGTGTTTTCCGAGTCGAGAGTAGTACGCGCCTATGGTCCGGTTATTCGTCTTTCGTTTCGCATTATTCGCGGACACTGACGTGCGGCGGTTTTCGAAGAAACAGAAAATTCCCGAACCTCTATATCAGCTTATTTTCCCCTCTTACCTCTCCCAGTCGGTGCTTACAAAATTAGTAGTACGTGCTGAATAAAGGGTTTGAAATTGGAATATCGTTCCTTGAGAGTTTATAAGTACATAAACCGAATTTCAAAACCTTCATTCATTTTTTAGACCTATTTTCGAATTATTTTGTGGACTCCGAGAAGAGGTTGTGAAATTCACCCTTCCAAGTCCTGCAAATGAAAAAGCGTCGTGGAGGCCTACTTTTCAAGGGACTGACAATTTGGACGTGACGCAAGGTCACAGCGGTCCTTTGAAAATGTAAAAAAAATCGTTACTTGTACATACTCGAGCGTGTCAGAATTTCATACAGATGGTTTAATCTGACACTAATCAGGGAGGGGTTTTCTTAATCTGACACTTTGAAGATTGTAAAAATGCTTTTTTCAAATATTCCCCTGCCTGTACCTCTAATCGTTTTTGGTATCCATTATGAAAGTTGTAGATAATAAAATTCTACACAAATTTTGTCTGAAGCAATTTTACATACTCTTAACCGTTCTCGAGTTAGAGGGCGATTAGGGCGAGGAGCTAGGTCTATGTCTCCAGCCCCCCAAATTTGAGTTTTAAAATTTTTTTGACACTAAAGTTTTGTACCAGTTTTGTACCGAAATGTACCGTTGAAGAAAAGTTTTGTACCCCTAATTAAAATGATGAAAATACGGTTTTTAGTTTGGGGGGGTCGTAGACCTGCTCACCCCCCACTTCCGAAATTGCAAATTTTTTTCATCTCAAAGTTTTGTACTAGTTTTGTACCGAAATGTACGGTCAAAAAAAAGTTTTGTACCCTAAGTTTAAGGGGTTTTAGGAGGGTTTCAAATTGGGGGGGCTGGAGACATGTTTTTGAAATTATGAGATTTCGGTTTCCGAAATGAGCTAAAACATGTGTACTAGTTTTGTACCGAAATGTACCGTCACAAAAACGGCACAATTCTCTACCCCGGGGATGTACCTGTGCTCCATATAAAGTATTGAGGCTTCAGGGGTGTTTTTTTTTACACCAAGGAATATGGGATAGTGGATATTGGTTTTGTACTTTTTCGATACTGAAATGTACCTTCGATAAAAAAATTTGTAGCCCCAAATAGAATGAGTGAATTATCATTTTCAACAAGGGGCTATAGGCATGTACACCCCACCTTTGAGAAAGCAAATTTTCTCTATGTAAAAATTTCTTACTGGTTTTGTATCGTCAATAAAAGTTTTGTACTCTGAGATTTGGGGGTCTTAGGAGAATTCCAGAGATGGAGACATCTTTTCGAGGTAATAAGATTTTGGTTTTCGAAACAAACTGAAACATGTGTACTAGTTTGGTACCGATATGTACCGTTGTAAAAACGAAATTAATTGTGAGACTAATTCAATTTTTTTCTCAACATCCTCCGTCCCTAGATTTATCTCCCTTCTGCACACATAATAATTTTCTTCTTGATAAAGTCAAATTTGATTGACCAAATATCAGAAAGAAATATATGGTGACGCGACGTTGAAAAAAGTCATCAATTTTGCACTTGTTTAACGCTAAAGTTCTGTACCGAAATGTACCATTGAAAAAAGTAATTGAAATGACGAAAATAAGTATTTCAGTTCGCAGGGGATGTTCACATACTCAGCCCCCACTATTGAAATTTAAAATTTTTTCTCTTTCGAAGTTTTGTACCGAAATGTACAAAAGCAAAAAGCTTTTATAATGGAATCCTACTCCAGAAATGGTCAAATGACAGAAGGGAAATCTGAAACATTCTGTTGATAAATTGTGTACCCCAATATTGCTGAAGATTATCAATCTTTCGAAAGAACCTATTTACTGTTTCGCCATGTGTTAGCGTTTTCTGTGAATCAGAAAGTCTTGAAAGACAAAGAAGTTGTGAGTTTACCAAAGAAGAGCATACCATAGTGTTGTGTTTCGTATCTCTTTATTCACTGTCCTCTTACATTAATTTACAATATCATTGAACTGGGGATCATGCGTATGATGATCCCCACTACATCTTCCCTTTCTTAAAAATGAAAACAAAATTCAAATGAAAATTATTTACATATATACATATCAGGTTTTTTAACAATTCGACCACTTCTTGTTACATTTTTATCGTTGGACAAAATACAAGTATTGTCTTGTTTCGATTTTTCATTTTCATCAGTAGTATCATTTTCCCTATCTGAATTAACATTATCAGAACTATTATCCTGCAATTCACAGTCTCTATATGAAGTAACATTGTCTGAAAAATTATCCCGAAATTCACAATCATAATCGGTTTCACAAATTCCAGTTAAACCTTTCAAAGCTTCTAAATTTTTACATATATTAGGAACTTTCTGCTCACTTTCGAAAACAACTTTTTTATTTCTACAAATGTTGTCTGTATCATTATTGTGAGATTTGAATGAAGAATAAGCAGGTCTTAAAAATTTTCTATTTCTTACATATGTTCCTTTTCCCTCCACACTTACTCTATATCTTCTATCTTCTAATCTTTCCAATACTAACCCTGGCTGCCAAATTGATTTCGGTTGTAATTGAACCCAGACTCTTGTGTTTGGGGCTAACTCGGACAATTGTCTAACCCCATTTCTATTATTGAAATGACTTTGTTGACTATTAACATTATTATTCAAAAATTTTTCATATTTTTTCTTTTCTATTAAATGTGAATTCAATTTATAAGTATTAGTAGGTAATAAAGGATTTCTTGTAGAACGAGACATCAGGATTTCTGCAGGTGAACTATTTCCGAATAATGGTACATTTCTCAATTGTAAAAGTGCAAGGTGAAAATCTTTATTATCTTCTATAGTTTTCTTTACCAATCTCTTTGCAGTTTGTACATTACGTTCAGCCATTCCATTGGATTGGCTGTACGTTGGAGATGTTAAAATATGTTCAAAATCCCATTGCCTCGCGAAATTCTTAAATTGTTCTGATGTGAATTGAGTTCCTCCATCACTAACAAAATACCTGGGGACACCGAAACGAGCGAAGATTTTCTTTAAACTTGTAATGACATTATTACTACTAATGTTACGATTCAATTGTTCAACTTCGATAAATTTGGAGTAGTAATCTACTGCTATTAAATAATGTACTCCCTTCCATTCAAAAAGATCACAACCTATTTTGTACCAAGGAACAGAAGGAACACTATGAGATTTTAATGGTTCTGAGGGAAGAGAAGCTCGATATTTTTGACATACTGAACAATTATCAATCATTGATTTAATTTCATTTCTGATTGTAGGCCAAAATACGGATTGCTTCGCTAAACTTATAGATTTATTATATCCTAGGTGACTGTAATGTATTTTTTGTAAAATTTCTTTTCTCATTTTGATAGGTACAACAGCACTTGCATTACGATAAATAATTCCATCATCAGTCATAAGTTCATTTTTATATTTCAAATACGGTCTCAGATAGCTTACAATAGATTTATTATTATTGGGCCAGCCGTTTAATATATATGTTTTCAATTTTTGCAATTCAGGATCGGATTGGGTAGTAAATTTGATTTTTCTTAGACATTCATCGGAAATATTGGCCTCTGTGACTACGCAAATAACATCTTTCAAATCAATTTCGTCACTTGCTGTTGAGCTGATACACGCTCTCGAAAGTGAATCAGCTAAAATAAGATCTTTGCCACGTTTATAGATTAATTTAAAATTATATCTTTGAAGATATAAAATTATACGCTGAAGGCGTGCGGGAATTTTATTCAGTGGCTTATTCATCAAAGAAATAAGTGGCTTGTGATCTGTTTCAACAATAACTTGCCTTCCAAAAACGAAATCATGAAACTTCGTGAGTCCAAAGTAAACAGCTTGCAGTTCTTTGGTAATTTGAGCTTGAGATGACTGGGAATCAGTTAAGCTTTTGGATGCGTAATAAACAGGTAAATTCTGTTGGAGCAAACAAGCTCCGAGACCATTCATACTAGCATCAACTGAAACAACAATTTCTAAATTAGGGTCGAAGTATCTCAAAATGGGGCTATTTATTAAGCTGTCTTTGATTTTTTGAAATGCGAGCTTATGATGTTCCTCCCATGTGAAATGATTTTCTTTTTTGAGTAACTCTCTCAAAGGTTTAGTGTGCAAAGAATAATTAACTATATATTTGCTCATGTAGTTCACAATGCCAAGAAGTCGTTGAATGTCTTTTTTGTCTTTGGGTTCTGGAAAATGTTCTATTGCTACGATACGATCTGGATCTATACCAACACCGTTTTCTGAAAGAATATGACCCATAAATTTTATTTTAGAGACACCAAATATACATTTTTTCGAATTGAACTTCACATTAAACTTTTTAGCAACATTCAGCACTCTATTCAAAATTTCATTATGTTCTTCGGCTGTTTCACCCCAAATGATTATGTCATCAATATAAACAGCCACTTGATCCATGTCAAATATCTGTCTAAATCTGTCATTAAATACTTCAGGTGCACTTTTTATACCATAAGGCATTCTCAAAAATCTATAGCGACCGAAGGGTGTGCCAACAGTACAAAGATTACTGCTTTTCTCGTCAAGCGGTATTTGATAGAAGGCTTGACTGGCATCTAATTTAGAAAAAAATTTGGCATGTTTCAATTTGGCTGTGATTTCATCAAAAGTTAATAATTTGCTATGCTCACGTTTGATAGCTTTATTTAAATGTAAGGGATCAAGACATATACGCAGGGTATCATCAGGTTTACGAACAACTACTAGAGGGTGTACCCAGTCACTAGGGCCTTCAACTTTTCGAATTATTTTTAATTCTTCTAATTTATTCAGAGTCATTTTTAATACAGTTCAATACAGCCAATTCCTGTGAAAATCTCTGCATATTCCGATAATAATGACTGATGACTGATGATGTTTAATGAACTTACGTTAGCAGTTTCTTCTAGATCTGGTTCATTTTTAGAAATTAAACCAAGTGCTATGCAAGAATTCAAACCCAGCAAAGGTTCAGTCATGTCATTCACCCAATAAAATGTAATTAAATATTCCTTACCATTGTAGCCACAATTCAAGAGGCATTTACCAAGTACAGGGATAATATTTTTAGTA
Source organism: Coccinella septempunctata (assembly GCF_907165205.1). Taxonomy (NCBI): domain Eukaryota; kingdom Metazoa; phylum Arthropoda; class Insecta; order Coleoptera; family Coccinellidae; genus Coccinella; species Coccinella septempunctata. The sequence continues at coordinate 13,405,633 of NC_058191.1, forward strand.
TACGATTTAAGTACAATTTTGGAATTTTTTATTTCTGAAAATGGAATGTTTAACTGATTGAAATGTTCAATAGGTAGAATATTAGCCATAGCACCGGTATCTAATTTGAAAGTTAATTTCTTTCCATTTATTATCAATTTTGTCAGCCAGGAGTTATTTTTGGTTTCCGTTACATCATTAATATAAATAATTTCCTCATGTGATTCATTGGAATCGAAAGAAATATCGAATTCTAAATTGTTTATTTGTTTATCACGACACATGCTCGCAAAATGATTAAGTTTTTTACACTTGCCGCACAATTTTTTAAATGCAGGGCATTTTCTAATCGGATGATTACTACCACAACGTTTGCAATTATTAATGAACTCTGTCTTACCCTTATCACAATTACGTGATTTACTTGCGTTTCTTTCTGGGGTCCGGGAACGTAACCTCCGATACCTGTAGCGACCAGGCCCTCCGCGGGCCTCGAATACTCGATCTACGGAGTTGCTTGAGCTCGGCATGGATGTATGCTGATATTGCTGGTCCATTTTCATAGCTTGCGACTTTGATTCTTCGATTATTGAGCATAGTTTGATGGCTTTTTCTAAATCTGCATCGTCATCTTCTTGAAGTAATCTCCGACGAATTTCGTTGTTATTAGTACCACAGATCAGCATTAATTTTATAAGTTCGTCTGTCAGGGTATCAAATCTGCAGTTGTTAGCTGAGTTCCTCAAGTGGGTAATGAATTGTTCCATTGGCATATCGTCTGCTTGTTTCGACGTAAAAAATTTGTATCGGAGATAGGTTAAGTTCTGTCGTGGTGTGAAGTGATGATTAATTTTCTCAAGCACAGTTTGCAGTTTATCCTTTTCGTCTTTAACGAAGGTGAATGTAGCATAAATTTTCTGCAACTCTGGTCCGGCAAAATGAAGCAATTGTGCTATTTGGATATTTTCTTCTTTCTTATTCGTTTCCGTAGCGATTAGGTAGATTTCGAAGCTCCTTAACCACTCGGTCCATTGTTCGGCAGGATTGCCTTGATTTAAATTCAATTTTGGTAATACACTACCAGACATTATTGGATTGATTGATACTTCACTCTTTTTTTAATTATTTCGATTAATTTATAGCGATCCTGTTCGCAGCGCCATGTTGTGTTTCGTATCTCTTTATTCACTGTCCTCTTACATTAATTTACAATATCATTGAACTGGTGATCATGCGTATGATGATCCCCACTACACATAGTATCAACAATGTTGATAGTAGTATGTTGACTGTTCGTGTTTTATCTCTAGTGGTTGGAGTCTGTGTAGGAATATGCTACACGATTTTGAAAAAAAAGACATACGGCGAACTCACTGAGGGAGCCCGGAAACCAGGAGGCCAGTATAAGCGGTTTAAGGATACACTACATCAATCCCTGAAATCAGTTAATGCTAATCATAACTGGGAACAGTGGAGGTCTTTGGTCCACAGTTATAATGGAGAATCGAGAAGGATACAGCGGCGGCCAGATCTGGTTGGAGACTATCCATGCCCTGAGTGTGGAAGGATCTGCAGGTCACGGTTGGGTCTCTTTAGTCACAGGAGGGCACACACTCGCAACTAGCACTAAGAAGTTACAAGTCTGTTTGTTTTTTCTTCTTCTTTTTGTAGATTTATTCCCGGTAACGGGATACAGCAATGAATGAATGAATAGATTCAACTGTTATCAGAAAATTGATTTTCAGTTTTCTCGTAGAATGGCCTATGACCTCTCAATCTTAGATAACAAAACTTTTTCTTGACGGTACATTTCGGTACAAAACTTTGAAATGAAAAAAATTGGGGGTGAGTATGTCTACAGTTTCCCCAAACTGAACTCCGTATTTTCTTCATTTTAATTACGGTACAAAACTTTTTTCAACGGTACATCTCGGTACAAAACTAGTACACATGTTTCAGCTTGTTTCCGAAACCGAAACTTCATTATTTCAAAAAACATGTCTTCAGCCCCCCTAATTTGAAACCCTCCCTAAGACCCCTTAATCTTAGGGTACAAAAATTTTTCTTGAGGGTACATTTCGGTACAAAACTAGTACAAAACTTAGAAGTATAAAAACTTTGCAATTTCAAAAGTGGGGGGTGAGCCTGTCTATTGTTACCCCGAACTGAACTCCGTATTTTCTTCATTTTAATTAGGGTACAAAACTTTTTTTCAACGGTACATTTCGGTACAAAACTAGTACACACGTTTCAGCTTGTTTCGGGAACCGAAACTTCATTATTTCAAAAACATGTCTCCAGCCCCCCCAATTTGAAACCCTCCTAAGACCTCTTAATCTTAGGGTACAAAACTTTTTCTCCACGGTACATTTCGGTACAAAACTAGTACAAAACTTTGAGATATAAAAAATTTGCAATTTCAAAAGTGTGGGGTGAGCATGTCTACGGCCCCCCCAAACTGAAAACCGTATTTTCATCATTCTAATTAGGGGTACAAAACTTTTTTCCAACGGTACATTTCGGTACAAAACTAGTACAAAACTTCAGCATCAAAAAAAGGTGAAAATTCAAATTTGGGGGGGCTGGAGACATGGACCTCGAGGAGCTTAGCCACAAATGCGAAAAGGCAAGGTCAATGTAGAATCCCAGTCTAATCTACATTCATCCAAGGTATTTCTATGATGACAATTTCGAAATTAATCACGAAAATTTTAGTGTTGTCTCTGACTGAACCTCAGAATGTACTATTTTCCAACGAGTGAATTTTCGCTTGAGCATGTATCGCTAAACACCTAGCATCAATCGCCATATATCTCAGAAAAGTTTGAACGTAGAAAAAATGCTTAGGACAAAATTTGTAGAAAATGTACAACTTTTACAATGAATGCGAAAAAGATTTGAAGCCCAGGGGAGGAGATAATAAAAAAAACTGATTTTTGTGACCTTTATGGCCAATTTTTATTGTTTAGGCTTGCTAAAACAGTCAGTTCATATTTTTTCCGTTATTCTTGAATCATTAGCTTCAAAATGAGAAAAAAGCCACCTTTTTTTTAAAGAGGAAAGTGTACCCATTGTGTGAGTTAAGAATTAAAATAAAAATACGTAACAAGGGTCTCAATCTCACAGTTTTATTTCTCGAAATTACGACCGGTTTCGGGATGTCTAAACGCATTCTATCTTCAGGTTCCTGTGATGGACTACAGTTACAAACTAGGAATTCGGTTATAAAATTCAAAAATTCAAAAATACAAGTAAAACAAGCATACATAGGAAAGTGATGGGTTAAACTGGCTAGACTGGCGTTTCTCAAATAGGAAAGTGTACCCATTGTAAAAATACGTAACAAGGGTCTCAATCTCACAGTTTTATTTCTATTTTTATTTTTAAATCTTAACTCACACAATGGGTACACTTTCCTATTTGAGAAACGCCAGTCTAGCCAGTTTAACCCATCACTTTCCTACTTTTGTTTATAGAAAGAACCATTATATAGGAAATAATTAGAATGAAAAATGTATTCAACTATCTGAATGAAATGCTCTTTATGAATCTCTGTGTGTGGCATTATCAACTCCCAATTTTCATCAATAATGTATATTGTTAATTCTAAGGAGATGTTTGTAAATAATGATATTACATCAAGGGACACAATCTCATGGTCAGGTTTTTTTTTATAGCAGGGGGAATCTGCGACCGTGAAAACACGGGGCTCTCTCGCCCAGAGGAACCCATTTCTAGAGAACACTGTGGGGTTACTCACTCTTCCGAGTTCGCGACCCACTAAACCTAACCTGCTTTTTATTGGTTCCGGCCATTTGCCTATAAACCATTTATCCCTTAATCGGTTAATTTCTTCTTGCACATTGTCGTGCTAGGGTTTTCATGTTCGTCCATTTCGGTTATCTCTTCTAAGTATAGTTTTAATAAGTTTCCGTACTCATTTTAATCTCTCCTCAATTGATCTCTCGGTCTCCTTTTGTAAATTCTGATTCCTCCTCTGTCTTCCTCCGGATCGTAGTCCACTAGTCTCCTGAGTTCTTCGTTTGGATGTTCCTTCGCTGTTTCGAATAACTTTTCAGCTTTCCTCTTCATAAATTCGGTGATGGTTTCCCACTTCAAATCTCGATATATCTGTTTGCTCCTGACAAACCAAGGCGCATCTATGGCACATCGTAGTAGCTTGTTTTCTGTTGCCTGAATTCTCTGTGTATGGTTCTTTGCCGCGAATCCCCAAGCACCTGATCCATAAGTCAGTTGCGGTCTAGCAACGGCTTTGATTATTTTCAATTTTATCTCATTTAACATGTGGCTCTTTCTACGTATTAGCGGGTATAGCATATTCATCGCTGCCTTGGTTTTGTCAACGGCTTGTTTGATATGGCTTCTCCAAGTTAGACCTTTGTCTAGGGTGATACCTAAATATTTCGCTTCGTTTTTCCATTCGATTTCTTCTCCATCTACCTCTAGATTTGTTGTAGTTCTCAGTCTCCTCTTTTACAGTAATATCGTTTGGCTCTTTTGTCCGTTGAGCTTTATTTTCCACTTAATACACCAGTCATTAATTTCATCTATAGCTTCTGGAATTTTCCTTCTATGATTTCTGGCTTGCGATGTCGCATTGCGATTCCGGTGTCGTCGGCATATAGTGTCAGCATAGTCCTTAGAGATTTTGGTATATCGTGAATATATATAATATGTTATACAGTAACGGCTGTTATACAGTAACTGAATCTTGAGGCACCCCCGCTTCCATATATCTGGTTGTGGAGTTTTCTCCTTCCACTTTCACGTAGAATCTTCTGTGCCTCAAATAATTCCTAATCAACTTGCACAGTTTGATTGAATATCCAGCATCTCTCATTTTGTAAATCAATCCTTCATGCCATACTCTGTCGAATGCTCTGGCGACATCTAGTAGTACAAGACCTGTTGCTTGTTTATTTTGGAATCCTTCTGTTATGTATTCTGTGAGTCTCAGTAATTGCTGTTCTGTTGAGTGATCCCTTCTGAATCCGAATTGCTCTGCTGGAATGAGATTCAGATTTTCAGTTTCTTCTGTAAGCCTCCTAGCGATTACCCTTTCTACTACTTTTCCTAGGGCGGACAATGAACTTATCGGCCTGTAGTTTTGGGGGAATTTTTTATCTTTGCCTGGTTTGTTGAACACTATGCCTTCTGCAGTTTTCCATTTTTTAGGATAGTGTTCAGTCCTCATAATACTTTTCTCAATATTTGTGAGAGCAGCTATACCTTTTCTAGGTAATTTCTTCAACATAACATTCGTTATTTTATCACTTCCGGGAGCTTTTCTATTTTTCAAGCTTCTGATTATCTCTTTTATTTCAAATGGAGAGGTTGGTTTTTCTATTTTGTCGTCTACTGGTGGTTCGACCATTTCTTCTCATCTAGTTCTTCCAGATCATCATGGTCATCAATTCTGTAATTTATTCTCGATTCTCTTTCTATCGAGTCCGCCAGTGCTTCTGCTTTATCGATATTCGTATATGCCATTCTTCTTTCTCCGTGGTGAGGTGGTATTTTAGTCTTTTCTCTTCTCAGACATTTCTGCATTTTCCATGCAGAATGATTGATAGTATTTAGTTCTTGAACTCTTTTGTTCCATCTATTTGTTCTCATGTCCTTCAGGGCATTTTTTTGAAATTGGCTGTGTCAGTTTAGATTTCTTTTATTTGTATCTATTTTGTTGAGCCTGTATGTTTTTCTTAGTCTCCGATTTTCCCTGATGAGATCTTTGATTTCTCTGGGTGTATCACCGTGTGGATGTATCGGTGCTGGTCTCGTTATTCTCTTTGTGCTCTTTTTGTAGGCATCTAGTATATTCTTTTCTAGTTTATCAACTGCACTTTCAAGATCTCCGATGTGTTGATTGTTGGTATTTCTGTTACCTCCGATTGTATCAGATGGCTATATTCAGTCCAATCGGTGTATTCTCTTGTTTGCATTAGCACTCTTCTTGGCCCTTCTCCTATTGTTAATTCGATGGGGTTGTGATTAGAGGTTCCGTCCCATAAGGTCTCTATCGAGAATTCTCTAGTGATATTTTTCATAATTGCGATATCAATTATATCTAGTAATCCATTTCCGAATGCCAGGTACGTTGGTTCTTCAGGTCCAATAACGATAGCTTCATGTATTTCTGCGAGATCTTTCAGTTTTCTGCCATTTCTGTTTTCCATCCTGCTGTTCCATTCTGGAGATGTGCAATTGAAATCTCCGATGCAGATTTTTGGGTTTGTTCCATCTAGTAAGTTGTTGATCTCTTCTTCCAATAAGTTATTTGGGTGTCTTTTATATGCCGATGTGATTTCAACTCTTTGTCGATTTATTTCAGCAACAATCGTCACTGTTTCTATTTGTGACTCGTCAGATCTTCCTTTAAAATAGTGTTTCAGATCTCGCCTAACCAGTAAGGCAACACTTCCTTCAGTGTTTGCGATTCTGTCACATCTATATATCTCATAATTCATTATGTTCAATCGCGTATTTGATCGTATTCTTGTTTCTTGTAATGCTATAGTATCAGGTTTTCTGTCTGATATTATTTCTTCTATATCGGATTCTCGAGTTCTGACCCCGTTTATGTTCCAGGAGACTATTTTGAGGGAATTTTTCCTAGTTGTATGTTCCATTATTTCAGTTTCAGTCTCTAAGCCTTAACTGCTTCGTCATAGGTTCCGGGCATTTTGCCTATTAACCAGTTGACTCTTATGGTTTCTGGACTCTCACACGATCATACTCGTGTTGATAGTTGTATGCTGCCTATAGCTTTTCTAGGTTCAGCTCTTCTTTGGTTACATTTAAATCCTTAACTGATCTCTCGGTGTTCGGTGGTAGGTTCTTGACCTTCTAGCTTCTTCCGTTGGATCGTAGTCGACTAATCCTCGTAGTTCCTCATTTGAATGTTGTTTGGCTTTGTCGAATATCCTTTCCGCCTTTATCTTCATAAATTCTGCAACTGGTTCCCATTCCAAGTCCTTGTAGATTTGTTTGTTCCTAACAAACCAGGGTACGTCCATCGCCATTCTAAGGAGTTTATTCTCAGTGGCCTGTATTCTCTTGATGTGGGTCTTGGCTGCGAAGCCCCATGCCGCCGATCCAGATGTGAGTTGTGGTCGCGCAATAGTTTTAATCATCGTCAACTTGATGTTCTTATTCATATGACTTCTTCTGCCTATGAGTGGATAAAGTTTACTCATTGCGGCTTTTGTTTTATCAACAGCACATTTGATGTGGTTTTTCCATGTAAGTCCTCTATCAAGCGTCACTCCTAGGTATGTTGCTTCATTTTTCCATTCAACCTCTTCTCCATCAACTTCAAGGTTTACTTCCATCCTCAATCTTCTCTTTTGCAGTAATATTGCTTGAGTCTTTCTTCCATTGATTTGGATTTTCCATTTGATGCACCATTTGAGTAATTCATCTATGGCTTCCTGCAGTCTCCGGTGTATGGTCTCTGGGCGTCGATGTCTGAACGCTATTCCTGTGTCATCTGCGTACAAGGTGAGTATATTTCTAGCATTCTTCGGGATATCATAAACCTTTATTACGTAAAGCAGAGGTCCAAGTACCGATCCTTGAGGCACTCTTGCTTCCAATTGTCTGGTTTGTGAGGTTGCTCCATCTATCTTCACATAAAAGTTTCTATTCCTCAGATAGTTCCTTATAATCTTGCATAGCTTGGTCGAATATCCTGCTTTTTTCATCTTGTAGATTAGGCCTTCGTGCCATACTCTATCAAAAGCTCTCTCGATATCCATCAGAACTAATCCTGTGGCATGTTTGGTCTGCATTCCTTCGGTGACGTATTCTATGAGCCGTAGTAATTGGAGTTCAGTCGAGTGGTCTCGTCTAAATCCAAATTGTTCGGGTGGAATTATCTTCAACATTTCCGTTTCCTCATTCAGCCTTTTGGCGATAGCCCTCTTGACGACTTTTCCTAGTGCTGATAGTAGGCTGATTGGTCTATAATTTTGAGGAAATTTCCGTTCCTTTCCAGGCTTGTTGAAAACTATCATTTCTGCAGTTTTCCATCTCTTTGGGTAGTATTCGGTCCTCATCACCCCGTTTGTTATATTCGTCAAGGCTGCTATTCCTTTTCTAGGCAATTTTTTCAACATATAATTCGTTATCCTATCTTCTCCTGGTGCTTTCCGGTTTTTCAGTTTCATTATGATCTCTTTGATTTCTATTGCTGAAGCCGGTTTTGGAATGATTTCGGTTTCCGGTGGTTCCATCATCAGTTCTTCGTTTGCCTCCACTTCTTCTTATAGATCTTCATTGTCATCATCATTTCTGTAGTTTATTCTGGCTTCTCTCTCAATGGAGTCGGCAAGTGCTTCGGTTTTTTCAAGTCTCGTATATACCATTCCGTTTGCTCCATGCAGTGGAGGTATAACTGTCTGTTCTCGTCGTAAGCGTTTTTGCATTTTCCAAGCCGAGTGATCTATTGTATTCAGTTCCCTTAATCTCTGGTGCCATCTGTTATTACGCAGTTCTGTTAAAGCATTTTTCAATATCTGACTATGCTTATTCAGTTTCTTCTTGTCTTCTTCTCTTTTTGTTGTTCTGTAGATTTTTGTGAGTCTTCTGTTCTTTTTTATAAGTTCCTTCATATCCCTTGGCGTATCTCCATGTGAATGTTTCGGAATTGGTTTCCTTATTCTCTTGGTGCTTTCTTCATAGGCTTCTTTTATTTGATTATCCAATTTTTCAACTGCTTCATCTAATTCATCCCGGGTGTTTATTTGGGGAATTTCCGTGATTTTCTCCTGAAGTAAATTCTTATATTTCTCCCAGTCTGTGCGATCCTTGGTTTGTGTCTCTTTTTCGTTTCTTGGGCCATGTCCCACTATGAATTCCATGGGATTGTGGTCTGAAGTTCCGTCTTCTATTGTATAAATAGATTCATTCCCGGTAACGGGATACAGCAAATGAATGAATGAATGAATGAAATGCTGATTTCTTCAGTGATGTCTTTCATTACGACAATGTCCAGTACATCGGGTAGTCCATTTACTCTTGGTATGTAGGTCGGTATATCAGGTCCTATCACAACTGCATTAAGTTTTTCAGCATAAATCTTCAGTCTTCTCCCGTTGGTATTTTCCACCCTACTGTTCCATTCCTGCGATTTGCAGTTAAGATCACCAATTATGATTTTCGGGTGTCTTCCTTCTAGTAGCATTTTCAGATCCTCTTCCAGCATGTCCTTATCCGGTGATTTATAAGTCGAAATAATCTTCACTTGTCCTCGATTGGTATTCACAATAATCGATATTGCTTCTACTTCTTGACCATTGAATATTTGGTAGAAATGGTGATCCATATTCCTTCTAGCCAGTATAGCAACGCCACCTGTGCTGTTAGGTCTATCATTTCTGTAGATATCGTATTTGGGAAATGCTATCCGAACGTTGGGGTTAAGTCTTGTTTCTTGGAGAGCTATGACATCCGGTCTCTTCTCTTCAATCAGTTCTTCGAATTCTGATCTGCGGGCTCTCAATCCTTCGACGTTCCAAGAGACGATTATGAGATTATTCTTTATCGTCGTATCAGCCATTGAATATTCTTAATAATTTGCTGCATCTTCTTCTCAATCTCTTTCTCTAGATTCTGCATCATCGTGCTGAGGAGGTGTTTCGTGAACTTATCCAGTTCCTCAGTGATTCCAGAAATTCCTTTTCTGGTTTCGGCTTTTTTGACGGTTTTTACCTTTTCCGTCTTTTTCTCTGGTTTCTTCGTCTCTTTGACTGCTTTGGGTGCAGTTTCCTGGGGTTTCTTCTCTTCCGAACAGTTTTGGGCTGCCTTCGGAGTATTTTGTGTTTGCCTCGAGCTGGTTTGGTTTGATCTTGGCGATCTCTTGGCCTTTTTAGTGAAAAATTTCCATTCGCTACATCCCTTGTAGCTGGCTGGATGTCCTTGCTCTCCACAGAGAACACAAGAAGCATTTCGCTCCTCGTTCTCCCTGGTAAGCGTACACTCCTTGGAGCTGTGATTACCGGAGCATTTCACGCACCTCCATGGAAAAGTGCACTTACTTTGGGCATGTCCATATCGCTGACAGCGATAACATTGTCCAGGCCCGGTCGTCCTTCTCTTAGGTTCAACAACACAGTTCATGTTGTAGAGCCTTCTCACCTCGAAGATACCCTCATTCTGGGTTTTAACCAGCAATAAGGGCATCGGCTTTCTTGTTATCTTTGAGGTCATCCTTATGACCTCAGCATCGACGATCCCTTGATCCTTGAGGTCGTCAGGGATCGTCGGGATATCTGCATCCAGCGGTAGGTATCTCACTACCGCGGAGATTTTCTTTTCTTCCTCCCGTTGAAGAGTGTGAAACTCCCTATTTATTTTATGAAGGAAGTCCGTCATCCTTCTATGATCATCGGCGGTTTGTGGGACGATTCTTATACCGTCCTTTACTGTCGTCGCTCTTTGGTATTTAATACCGTTCCGTATCAAATCGTTTGAAATTGAAGTCCATTCGGACGTACCTCTCAGGGTGACTGGGGGGATTTTTTCTTTCCTCTCCTCCACTGGAGTGGTTTTCTGTTGGGCTGGGGTTTCCAGGACTCTTTTTTTGTTCGAGTCTTCATTGGACGAGGAGCTATCCTTTCTCACTTTTTTGGCGGGTGGGGAAATTTTGTTTTGAGGGGTTTTGACCACCTCCATCTTCTGTTTTTGAACCGGTAAGGTCACTTCTTGAACATTTTTCAAAACAATGTTCTTTTGGAGTGCTTTGGAGTAAGGACTTTCCTTATTTCCCTCCTGCAACTCGAGCCTCTCCCTGAGATTTTTAATCTCAGCAACTAAGCTGGATACGCATCTATCTAGCTCATTCACCCTCGCTTTCAAACTTGCGTTCTCCTCTCTCAAAATATCGTGTTCGGACACGACATTAGCGATTCCTAGCGCGTCTTCTTCCATTACGGAATCGCAGTCCGAATGGTCAGACATTTTAAAATCTAATTAAAAATTACTATGCTACTCAAAGCAATTTGAAATAAAATTTTTCAAGACAAAAAAGAAAAATATATCTCATGCATAAAAACAAAACGACTCATCAAAAATTCTCTACGCTATGGGAAAAATCGAAAAAAAGATACGAAAAATAAGCTCACCTGATGTTTTCTGCAGTACCAACGAAAAACAAATTCTGGACACTTAGGAAGAACACCAACTTTGAAAATTTTAACGAATTAAAATTCCGATAATATAGAACCTACACAAACTTCACAGACGGAATCAAATATTCCGTAGCTTTGTTAGTGGGCACTTTCACCTCGACTTTCTCCTCCGCTTTCTCTTTTATAGCACTAGGAGCACTATAGCACGCCTTCTTTTGTCAAGATTTCACTCAAGACTGAGTCTCTAAGTTTTTTTTTTTTTGATGTAGCAGGGGGAAAATCTGCAAAACAGACGAACACACCCTCTCCTGAGGGGGAACAGTGTGGGGATTCTCACTCTCTGAGCTCGAGACCCACTAAAAACCCTTAACTGCTTCTTCATAGGTTCCGGGCATTTTGCCTATTCACCAGTTGACTCTTATGGTTTCTGGACTCTCACACGATCATAGTCGTGTTGATATTTGTATGCTGCCTATAGCTTCTATAGGTCAAGCTCTTGTTTGGTTACATTTAAATCCTTAACTGATCTCTGCGGTCTTCTTCCATTACGGAATCGCAGTCCGAGTGGTCAGACATTTTGAAATCTGATTAATAATTACTTTGCTACTCAAAGAAATTGGAAATAAAATTTTTCAAGACAAAAAAGAAAAATGTATCTCATGCATAAAAACAAAACGACTCATCAAAAATTCTCTACGCTATGAGAAAAATCAGAAAGAAAGATACGAAAAATAAGCTCACCTGATGTTTTCTGCAGTACCAACGAGAAAAAAAAATCCTCTGGACACTTAGGATGAACACCAACTTTGAAAATTTTAAAGAATTAAAATTCCGATAGCAAATATAGAACCTACACAAACTTCACAGACGGAATCAAATATTCCGTAGCTTTGTTAGTGGGCACTTTCACCTCCGCTTTCACTTTCACGGCACTGTGACACTTCGACTTTCTCGTCCGCTTTCTCTTTTATAGCACTAGGAACACTGTAGCACGTCTTCTCCTGTCAAGCGAATGACTCGGAATGACTGAAAATGAAAAAATGTGTCTCTAAGGCTTTCGATACAGTGACTATATACCCCTCACAGTGGCTGTCTCATTTTCTATTGGTTGATTCGCCATGTTTTTTCGGTCGTCAAAATTACTGATATTTGCATAGAATTTCTAACCTTTATTATTATCTCTAAGATTATTTGTCTATGTTCTCGACGAAACATGGCAGATTTTTGTCAGTTTTATGACCTGTTGTCGCCACTGGTGGTATATAGTCACTGTAGCTTTCGACTGCATTGCGCAACCCCTCTTGGTTGGTAAGCTGGGGACTTACAAACTTTCTGGTGGCAGTTGCGACCTTATTAACTCTTATCTGAGTAACAGATCACATGCTGTATTTAGCGTTGATTCATGGTCCGACTTAAGCGAGGTGGATTTTGAAGTCCCACAGGGTTCCGTATTGGCCTATCCTCCTTTTGATATTCATTAATGATCTACCCTTGTATTTGAAAATCTATTAAACCATGATATTCGCAGATAACACGACTGTCTCCGTGAGGTCCGGAGGCTTGCGGACCGCTGTGGAGGAGGGTGAGGTGGCGCTAGCAAGGTCAATGTATTGGTTCACCCCGAATGAATTACTGGCGAATGAATACAGGACCGTCAATATTGTATTCTCGCTTTGATCTACTGATGCTATAGTCCTGGATGAGTCTGTCAGTTTCCTGGGTCTTGATTCGGATCCAAAATTGAGTTGGAATATCTATTCAGATCCCCTCGCTCTTAAGATGAGATTCTTCTTTTGAAGAATATGTCCAGTCGTCTATCGACTGCACGTCTACCGACTGCATATTTCGCAGCGATTGAGTTCCACCTGAGGGATGCTGTGTTGGCGTGGAGTAATTCGTCATCCCGAAGGATTTTTGCGTTGCAGAGGAGGGCGGGAGGATTGTGCTTCCCTTGGTTATCGCGCCGACTATAGAATGGCGTTTATCACTAATGGCATTTTAACTTTTCCATGCATTTTTCTGTTGGAATCATTAATATTTGTACACAGGAATAAAAGTGACGTGACATTAAATGGTGATTATCATGATTATCCCACTCATGGTAGATCTTTAATCAGACCATATTTCTGTTTGGCCAAATCTCACACGGGCCCATTTCATTTATCGGTGAACTTATACAATAGGTTGCTACTCTCCTTTGCGACGCTGCCTGTAGAGTTGTTCAAAAGGAGGGTGAAATCTCTTCTTTTGGAGAGAGCTTTTCATGATGTCGATGAATTCTTGCACTTCGACTAACAACAGTTTTGTTATTGTTGTGGTGAGCTCCGTTTTGTATTTTTGTGTATATTTTTTGTATTGTACATTATATACAGATTGTATTGTTTTTTCGATTGTTTCATATTGTTCCTTTTGACATGTGCAAGAAATATGTGTTTTTCCCTAGCACGAAATAAATTATTATTATTATTATTATTATTATTATGACTTTAGCCTAGCGGCTTTCACACTCCTCTCTAGAGGAAAATTCACTTATCCCAGATATCTCAGATACCAAAAGCATTAAGCTCTGTTGGACTCCTTTCCAGGTTTTCGAGTTCGTGGTGATGGTCGGGTTCGAGTCGCTCCTCGGCGCCTTGCTGTCGGTTGGATTCCTGATCTACCCGCACTTCCTGTCAGCAGATGGTGTTCCTCTGCATTCCCCATGTACGTACAGTTCTCGCCGTTCCCAACAGTATCGCCTTTTGCGACTATAAATATTTTCGTCCAACTCGTTTTCTCATGTTCTCTGGTAGATTCTTTGGTATCAGGCCTGTAGATGAAATGACAATAGGGATGGTCTTGATTTCTTTCAGCTTCCACTATCTCCTGGTTTGTTACTCGAGATCTCTGTATTTTGTGCCTATCTAGAAGATTGTTATTATTTGGAATCGCCACGTCGATGCCTCTATTCTCATCCTTATTCAACAATACGAGGTCAGGTTTATTTTGATTTATTCTGCGGTCTGTGAGAACTGTGCGATCCCAGGAGAGCTTGTGATGATCATTTTCCAATATGTAATGGATGGTAATTGTAATAGAGAACCTTTTCTGACCTTAGAAGTTGGTATTTTATTGCCAATTCTTGGTGAAGAATCTTGGCAATAGCATCATGTCTATTCTTGTACTCCGTGCCTGTGAACTTCTGACATCCCCCAGTGATGTGCTGGATAGTTTCATATGTCGCGCACAGCCATAACGACAGCAATCGATCGTCACTGAGGCATACTTGGCGATATATTTCATGTAGTTCCTTGTCAGAATCACCTGGTCCTGGATGGCGAGCATGAAGCCCTTGGTCTCGGGATACAACCTCCCCGAAGTCAACCAGTAGTTCGACGCAGATATGTCGACGTAATCATGGTTGACCTCGTTCTGGTGCCTTCCATGCAGAGGTTTGCCAATCGGCTACTGCATTTTGCTTTCTGAAGAGTGCTCGAAGGTTTTCAAGTGGTCCTGTTGTATTATTATTATTATTAATATTATCATAAGAATCTCAGAGAAGAGCTCTGAAAATTTCGACCGGAGAATTTTTCAAAATTCACTGAAAAGTAAAACAGATGTTGTATTCTATCGAGAAGTGGATTTCTGTGTTAGATATGTTACAAGCAATCGAAAAATATCGACTTTGTCGGGCCGTAGGAAACTTTGTAAATTTCGACAGTTAAGTTCTTTAACTTTGCTATAGATTATAGAGATTTATAGTGTTTGTTTGGCCAAGCTATAAAACTGATATCCAAAACTTCATTATTGTTATAAAACCAAGCTTTCGGCAGATAATTCTGCCTTCTTCAGGGTCCTGAAACGGCAACAGTACATAAAATATTCTAAACATATATCGTGAAAGGACCTACTACAACTACAATTGTGTGAGGTAATATGATTAAAAACAATAATGCAGGCTGTCGCAAAATTGGGTTTCACATGGGAATAGTTCTCAATAGAATCGATATCGCAATTTTTCCTCTAAAATACATTAAGGAACGTCGGCTATTTGCTAAGGAATGACATAAATGGAACATTAAACAAAACGCCACAATCTAGACAATTGACAAATGACTTAAGTTGACAGACGGACTGTCATTTCAATTTGTTATCCCTACAAATAACACTGTTAGTTTTTCCGTTTAGTTTTTTTATTACGAGATGTCTGTCCTATATAAAGCTCCTTGGCTACACGAATATCCCACTCTACATTCGACATGCTTGCGTCTTCAGTCTTGTCGTTTAGTTTTGTAAATACGATCTGGTCCGATCTCACAGGAGCTCTGGTAGATATCTCCATATTCTCCTCCAAACTATACTTTCTCAGAAAGGTTATAATTTTAGATGTTTCAGAAACCTAAAGAAGGCAGAATTATCAGCCGAAAACTTGGTTCAATAGCAATAAAGAGGTTTTATAGCTTGACCAAACAAAAGCCATAAAACTCTATATTCTGTATTATTATCTGGTTGATACTTTCTTTGAATCAACCTTGCTATGTCTGTCTGGAATTCCTGCAAGGTTTCTGCGCTCTTTTGATGCATCACCATATCTCATCTGCAGTTTACTTATCGGTATCGGAGCTTCGTAATTTCCTTGTCGACTTGAAGGGACAGTCTGAAGGATATTGAGTACATCCTCCCTTAGTGCAACAATCAAGGCCATCATTTTCTCCTTCTCGTCCCCAACAATTGGCATTGGCTGCTACTTCGAACTGCTTTTGGTATGTACATTAATTTGATTTGCCATCAAACGTTGGACGTTGGATCTTGATTTGCTCTGGTTAGCCCCTATCTTCCAGCTTTACAGAACAATATTTGTTGAATTTCCTGCTAAATCTCTCTTCTATGGTTTTCACATGTTCTTCCAATTTTTCCTGCATTCCTTCTTCTATATCACCTAATCTTTCTTCCACGTTTCCAAATATGTCTCTCCAATCTTGTTTTCCAGCTTAGAGTAATTCTTTTCAACTCAATTTCAATTTTTTTTTTCAAGTCAATTTATCTCCCAAATCAACCTCCATTCTCTTAGTATTTTCCTCCATTTTATTTTTCATTTCCTTTGTATTTTTCTCCATTGTCTTGTTGTTTTCCTCCAATTTCAAGCTCATTTATTCAAAGGCATTCAGTATTTTTCGAAAAGGAGTCCACAATTTAAATTACCATAACGATTCGATTGATCCCACTCCTGGCACCAGTGTAACGTTCTCGGGGTTAATCAAATTGTCTTATTTCTATAATCTAATTTATTTACACAACTACTACACTAATTTATGTACAAGGACTATTATTTATTTACACACTCACTAATTTACTTTCACTACTTTGCGCTTTGTAACAGAATTCATTGTTCACTTCGCTCTGTTCAGAACACTAACTGATAGGCTATCATGTACCTCATCAGTTCCTGTTTAATTACTTTTTTAATATTTTTTTTTTCAGGTATCCGATTCCATGCAACCCTCTAGTCGATTTTCTCTGCGCTTTCATCGGAGCAGTCAACATGTACATGTTCATCTTCGGCGTAATCAAATCCTTCACGATCTACCGCATAGGACTGGCACGTTACATGCTCTGTTTGGTGGCAGCGTTTTTTGTCATACCATTCAATATGGTCATTGAGAATATTGCCGTCATCTGGGGTGTATTTGGCAGAAAGCACGCCTTCTACGTAGTGAATAAGAACCTTAAGCCAGCAGTAGTGATATAGAGAAAATTTACCGGAAAATCAAAACTTTTAGATGTGAATTACTACCTGTGTATTATTTATTGTGAATACTGATGTTTGGAAGGGAGAAAAATGTTCATTTGAGTTATAGGCTAAGTACCAGTGACTGGCAGACCTGGTCCATATTGTAAACTATAACATCACACTTTAGTATGTCAGGCATTGTGTTACTCCATAGGGTAACTATAAAATAAGATTTTTACTATTGTTCAGGTCTGGCATTTACTATATTACCGTCTATCACTTGACAAGGATGATATATTAAACAATTTATTTAAAATTCTTAAATTTTAAGGAGCAAAGACCAAAACTTTCGTATGTAATCAAAAATGTATCCTCAATAGGACAAACCTTATCTACTGTTTTTTTTTTTATGGAAATATACTTTGATTTTCAACCCACATTCAATCCATTCTAATTCTACCCGGAACAAAACGACAACATGAAAAACATTTATTTTCACGTAAAAAATGTTACTTACCTTCATTTCTTTATTTTGAACAAATACTCAGAACATATATATGAAGTTGATTTGTTATCTATTTAAATTAGTAAAATGGCAAATCAAATATATTTTTAAACGTTGTTTTTTGTTGAGTATATTTAAAATAATAAACTAAGAATTATTTTCTTATTATCCTGTTTTTTTAATTCGCATATTGTACCTCGATGTGAATAATGCTCCTACAGTCATAATTGAGAGAATTTTCATTCCGCCTGCAAAGTGGTATTAACTGAAAAAAAATGCCTTCTTTCAGAAAAGAGATCAATAATAATTGAATACTACGATCTACTGTTTACCGCGGCTTCGACAACACCCTCAAATACTCCCATGAATCTCAAGTTTTTGCATGTTTTTTTAATGTATGTAGGTACCTAAATACTGATTATGTTCCGCTCTATGCTTTAATGTATTTATTTATTGATTCAAAAACACAATAAATTCACATG
Organism: Coccinella septempunctata; assembly: GCF_907165205.1. Taxonomy (NCBI): domain Eukaryota; kingdom Metazoa; phylum Arthropoda; class Insecta; order Coleoptera; family Coccinellidae; genus Coccinella; species Coccinella septempunctata. The sequence continues at coordinate 13,423,459 of NC_058191.1, forward strand.
CCTCATTTCATTCACATTTATTACTCATTTTTTCCTTCACTTCCTATCCCAAAGAATATTATGGCAGACAGATATAAAATTTCAACTGAAAAACTCTTCTAAATGTTTTATATACTAACTGACAAAGAAACTGCAACAGCCAGAAGGAGATTTTTTAATTTTATTTTTTTTTTTGGTAAAACATAAATAATAGAGCAAGAAGTAAAATTTTTAAAAAAGAAACGAAAGATTCACAATTTTTTTTTAATTAAATTTGTTAATGATATGTTTGTCCAGCGCGGATATCTAAACACTCCCCAACACGTCTTGGCATTGAAGCAAGAAGATGGTCTATTTCTTCTTGAGGAATACTATCCCAAGCTACCTGTACATGTCCCAGAGCAGTCAAAGTACGTGAGGGCTGGGGTAAATTTCCAAGCCTTCTACCCATGATGTCCCAAACATGCTCAATGGGCGAAAGATCGGGGGATCTGGGCGGCCATCGCAAAAGATTCATATGGGTCGCTTCAAAAAAGTTTAAACTAACTCTGGCAACATGAGGTCGAGCATTATCTTGCTAAAATATTGGATTCTCGAGCCGGTTAAGGTAGAGGAGAACATATGGCTTTACCAATTCTTGCAGGTAACGAAACGCTGCCATGCTACCCCGAATGAAGACTAAAGGTAACCAACTTGCATGTGCAATAGCATCCCATACCATAACGCCTACTGTCCAGTGTACATGACGCTCAACATCGAAATGAGGTTCACGTCTTTCTCCCCGACGTCGTCTAACCCTTCTTCGGCCATCATGTGCACCAAAGGAGAATCGGAATTCATCAGAAAAGACGACCTGATGATATTCTACATTCCAATGTTGTCGTTCTCTGCACCACTGAAATAGTTGCCGGCAATGCTCAACCGTAAGAGGTAACAAAAGATGGGGTTGATAATGCTGCAGTCCAAAAGACCTTATACGGCGGTGAACCGTTCGAACAGTTAATGTATGGTTTCTATTTATCCAGTTATATGGAAAACAATAGGATTTCAAAATACAAAATTCCATCACACAATCAAAATCATTTTGGAATTTACCAAGGTTCACTTTTTTTGAATTACTAAATATGGTCAACACTGTGAATATTATCACATTTTTTTTTTTTTGATGTGGCAGGGGGAAAATCTGCAGGACAGAAGAACACACCCTCTCCTGAGGGAAACAGTGTGGGAATTCTCACTCTCTTGAGCTCGAGACCCACTAAAAACCCTTAACTGCTTCTTCATAGGTTCCGGGCATTTTGCCTATTAACCAGTTTACTCTTATGGTTTCTGGACTCTCACACGATCATAGTCGTGTTGATAGTTATATGCCGCCTATATCTTTTATAGGTTAAGCTCTTCTTTAGTTACATTTAAATCCTTAAATGATCTCTCGGTCTTCGGTGGTAGGTTCTTGACCTTCTAGCTCCGTTGGATCGTAGTCGACTAATCTTCGTAGTTCCTCATTTGGATGTTATTTGGCTTTGTCGAATATCCTTTCCGCCTTTCTCTTCATAAATTCTGTAACTGGTTCCCATTCCAAGTCCTTGTAGATTTGTTTGTTCCTAACAAACCAGGGTACGTCCATCGCCATTCTAAGGAGTTTATTCTCAGTAGCCTGTATTCTCTTGATGTGGGTCTTGGCTGCGAAGCCCCATGCCGCCGATCCATATGTGAGTTGTGGTCGCGCAATACATCCATCGCCATTCTAAGGAGTGAGCACGGTGGTGCTGCAGTATATGTGCATCATGGTGTAAAATACAAACATAGAAAGGAACTTAGTGAAGTGTCAGTGCTTGGAGAGATGGAATGTGCTGTCGCAGAATGTGAGCTCCACAAATGTAAATATTTGATAATTTCGATATATAGGCCCTGTAGTGGAGATAAAGACTTATTTCTTATTCTCTTGGAGAACTTATTGCTGTCAATCCAGTATGAAAACAAAATAATAATATTAGGTGCAGATTTTAATATCGATCTTAAGAATGAAAACAAGTATAATACTGAGTTGACATCACTTCTATATTCTTTTTCATTGGAAAAACACATACATGAATACACAAGAATAATTGGTAACTCTAGAAGTAGTATTGATAACATATTTTCCAACATAACTAGAAACGTAAAAAGCAGTGTAATTTTCAACCATATCGCTGATCACAGTGCACAGAAAATATTGTTCAATATTGAAGTCAATAAAATAAGTAAAACTAGACAAATAAGAGTGTACTCAGATCAGGCTAAACTGGACTTCTTAGAGGAACTAGGAGGACACAACTGGGGAAGTATTTATGAGGTTGAACCTCATCTTGTCAATAAACAATGGGATTGTTTCTCGATGATGTTTTTCAGTATTTTTGAGAAACATTTCCCTAGGAAAACGATAATTTTGAGAAAACAAAAGACCAAGGAAATTTTTAATGATAATCCAGAATTGATGCAGTGTAAAAAAACTATAGACATGTTATTCACTTTAAGTAATAATGATGAACGATATAAATCATTGTACAAAAAAGAAAAAAGGAAATATGATGATATGTTAATTGAACTGAAAAAGGAATATTATAATAAAATTTTTTTAACATCTGATAATAAGAACAAAACAATGTGGAATGTTTGTAAGCAAATTCAAGGAAAATTTTCCAATGAGGAAGAATGCCAATTAAGTGGATCTCCTGACTGTATCTCAGAATCATATAACAACTTTCTAAGGAGTATAATTCCTAACATGATTCAGAAAAATATAGTTTGTAACTTTTCTTGCAATGTTAAAACAAATACTTCCATGTATGTAAGACCCTTTACATCATTAGAAATCAAACAATTAGGAAATAAGTTGAAGAATAAAATGAGTAGTGGTAGTGATGAAATTCCTATATGTATGTATTGTTAAGCTTAGTGTAGATTCTATCAGTGATGTTTTGTGCTGCATACTGGACAATTCACTGAGGTGAATATAACAAAAAAAACAATGTAACGCACTTCTCTGCGTGGTTGTCGAACGAATTTGGTGTCCCTCAGGGTGGTATTTTGGGGGTCCTACTGTTTCTGATAATTATTAATGATTTAGGAGAGGTAACAAATGAAATAGAAGATTCAGAACTCACAAATTATGTTGATGATACCAATGCTTTGATAGCTGGGGTGGATGCTGGCTCGCTGAGGGAGAGATGTAGCTTGCTGCATGACCGCATTGAGAACTGGTTCATGAAAAACGATTTTATTATAAATAAGAAAAAAACAAGCGTAATAATATTCCGAGCAAGTACTACAAAGGAAAAACCTTCAGATGTTTATCTCGGAGGCCAAAGGATTGAAACTGTCGGGAGCACCAAGTTCTTGGGAGTCATAATAGATTAATTCTTGAAGTGGAATACACACACTGAATATCTCTTAAAAAAACTCAACAAAGTTATATTCGCATTCAGAATTATCAATAGATATGTTGATGAAAATGTGAAAAAAATTCTATACTATGCCAACTTTGAATCATTACTGAGATATGGAATAATATTCTGGGGCACAAGTACGTCTATCCAGTCCATATTTAGGAGCCAGAAGCGTATCCTCAGGATATTCTTGAAAATGGGGTTCAGAGACTCTTGTCGGGGTAAATTCAGGGAGCTAGGGTTGCTTACGGTACATGGCCTATACGTGCATGAATGCCTTCTCTACCTTCACAGAAATAAAAATGAATTCCTTAGAAATAATAGAAATTTTACATATAACACAAGAACAGCTAATATTAGTTACCCACAATATAAACTTACATTAACTGAAAAGAATCCATTATATATGTGTATAAAGGATTTCAACAAATTACCGGATTATATGAAAAGAATAGAAAATTACAAGATATTCAAGGTGGAAACAAAGAAATTTTTAATAGATAAGGAACCATATAATTTGGGAGATTATTTGATGTGATATTTATGTACATAAGACACTATTTCATTTTGTTATTTTTTGTATCATGAAATTTAATCAATCTGAAATAAAGAATCTATCTATCTATCTATCTATTCTCAGTGGCCTGTATTCTCTTGATGTGGGTATTGGCTGCGAAGCCCCATGCCGTCGATCCATATGTGAGTTGTGGTCGCGCAATAGTTTTAATCATCGTCAACTTGATGTTCTTATTCATATGACTTCTTCTGCCTAAGGATGGCCTTGTTCTCCTAACCACTGATCAGCCAAAGATCGAGTTGTGGCAAATCGGTATCTAAAGGCCATCTTCGATCTTGAACTTCATTTGTGCCCCTTCGACGTCTGTAGTGCCTACTCTTCTTCGATTTTGGGCATTATCGAACCACACTTGACAACATCTTATAACAGTAGTTGGATTTCTGTTCGTACGGTTAACGATTTGTCGAAATGACAACCCCGCCTCCTTCGTTTAGCTGGCGATAAATTTCGCGTACACGTGCTCTAGGCATTTTAACAACAAAAAACGACTACAATATTTAAGTCACAAAATATGTTCACCTGAAAAAACCTTCACGATTTTTTTTGTCCAAATTTTAATCATTTACTCCCTGCTATACTATCTATGTTTTACCAAAAAAACATTAAAATCATAGAGAAAGGGTTGTCTCTGATTAAAATTCAAACAGCTCCTTCTGGGTGTTGCAGCTTTTTGTCAGTTATTTCCTAACCCAAATAAAACCGATGTTTCGTATTTCCATTTGAATAATCATCATAAGTATAGACAATTGAGCGTAGTTTCCGGTAATTCTTTTTTGGAACATAACTTCACTCCAAAATATCGAGGAGTTAAGGGGAAGTTATACCTCAAGAATCTCCATTCAAAAACGGCATTCACTAGTTCCCAATTTACGCTTTCAATTTCTTACGTGAAGCCTTGATTTTTTTTTTCAAATTTAAGTTAAAGGAGGTGTTGATGTCACTCTGTCTCTTTTTTTTTTCAATTTAGTTGTTTTCTTTTATGAGAAAAAAAAATTGAACTTTACTGTCAATAAAACTTGTTTTCACAATCATTTTTCGACATATTTCGATAAAATAACGACGAGGTGACATCGGCTATTCATATATATAAGCGGGGGTCCTACGGCCTCTGCCGCATCCCGCATTTCGATCGCCATCGTTTTCTATCCTTCCATTCATCCTCATCTATTGCTCTATCTCTCATTGTATTTTCAATATCATGGATGAAGGGCATAGAAAATACATCGGCTATTCAATTGTTTATATAATGCAAAGATTTTCATAGCGATATATGCCAAAATTACGCTGAAATTCAGGAATAACTGAAAATTATTCGATATTCCTAATATTACCTCCCACGTGGTAATTTCTACTTTTCAACTGACTCAGTACGTAATTCAGGTTTTAATTGCTCAAAGATGTGACACATTTTCGTATTTGGGGTAGCATCCGTAAAGCAACCAATATCGATCGGCTTGACCTCGAATCGTATGTACTACTTCCCCTGCTGGATTCCTCGCTGAATTTCAAAGCGCATTTGAAAAATTCGCATCTGAGATTGAAAACTAGGAATAATATTTTGCATTAACTATACTTCATTCACTTTTATTCTAGCAGTCGGTTGGCCATGGAAATTTGACACATTTCTATTGAACTAAAGAAAGAAATGGAAGGGACCCGCAGTTCAGCAAATCGGCAGAAAGTGTGTCCAAAAGTGTGGGAGTGAGAAAGACTATTGGTGGGTATCCCTTCTCTCTCTTTTAGATGTTTTGTTTACATCAATCAGCTGACGGTTTTGTTGATTACTCAGTTTACATTAGTTTTTGGGATGATTTCTGTTGTGTTCAATTGGAAATGAGATCTAAAAGTGTTCAGAATGCTTAAACTCACGATTAATATTCGCTTGAAACTTGAAAAAAACTCAAATAAATCGGGGAATCCCTGAATCCCATTCGAAAACCTTTAAGTATCTGGATTTTCGGTTTCTGAGAAATATGGATCTAGTGAAGGGACAGATCACCTTTACCTGGCCACCCGAAGAAATTAAAAGGGTTGAAACTGTCTGAAAAGACCTCTTTCGATTTTAACTGTCCTCTGAGTAAGTAATCTTCAGAATTGAAGTTGTTTGTGAATTTGTGGTATAAAGTTTTAGAGAAAGTATTTTATAGGTTTTTGTGTTTCTCAAATCATTGTTGTCCCCATCAACATCAGTACTGTTTGCAGTCACGCAAAATTGGTAAATTTCAGAATCTTGTTAAAACGATGGTTGTAACAAGTTGCTAAAGGATGCTCCAATGAGCAGAACAAAAATGAGACAAAGAGTTTCCACAGGTAGGTCTATTTTAAATATTTTCATTATGAGATCCCATTTTGTGAGTTCAAAAGCATTATATATTACTTTATTTTAGGTTTCCTTTTAAACGCCCAGATATTTTGGAACTTTGGATTACTGCTGTAGGAAGGGAACATTGGTATCCCTCAAAGTATAGTAGAATATGTGAAGATTACCTTCACAATCCAAGTTATACGAGAAAAATATTGAAACTTGATGCTGTACCAAGTGTATTCAATAATATCCCAAGACATTCAAGGATCATGGAATACTTACAGTTCCATCACTCTTCATATACAACTCACTGTGTTATGTGCATCAGAAATGGAAGAACTTTCCGACCAATTCTATAAATCATGCATATGAAACAAGAAATAAAGACTCCTTGCAGATTCCAGTGCACCATCTGAAGCACATAGACCAGGGCATGGACTTCTGGGGCCCCAAACTATATAATAAACTTCCTTCTGAGTTTCATGACAAGTCCTTGATGAACTTTAAGAGAGAAGTGAAAAGGTTGCTTTTAAATGAAACTATATATTCTATAGAAGAGTTCTTATGGAGAAAGAATATGTGATGAGGATTGTTTTTTATTTTTATTGTGTTTGTATCATAGACATAGAGACATTTTTTTTTTTTTTGGTGTAACAGGGGGAAAATCTGCAAACAGACGAACACACCATCTGCTGAGGGGGAACAGTGTGGGGATTCTCACTCTCTGAGCTCGAGACCCACTAAAAACCCTTAACTGCTTCTTCATAGGTTCCGGGCATTTTGCCTATTAACCAGTTGACTCTTATGGTTTCTGGACTCTCACACGATCATAGTTGTGTTGATAGTTGTATGCTGCCTATAGCTTTTATAGGTTAAGCTCTTCTTTGGTTACATTTAAATCCTTAACTGATCTCTCGGTCTTCGGTGGTAGGTTCTTGACCTTCTAGCTTCTTCCGTTGGATCGTAGTCGACTAATCTTCGTAGTTCCTCATTTGGATGTTGTTTGGCTTTGTCGAATATCCTTTCCGCCTTTCTCTTCATAAATTCTGTAACTGGTTCCCATTCCAAGTCCTTGTAGATTTGTTTGTTCCTAACAAACCAGGGTACGTCCATCGCCATTCTAAGGAGTTTATTCTCAGTGGCCTGTATTCTCTTGATGTGGGTCTTGGCTGCGAAGCCCCATGCCGCCGATCCATATGTGAGTTGTGGTCGCGCAATAGTTTTAATCATCGTCAACTTGATGTTCTTATTCATATGACTTCTTCTGCCTATGAGTGGATAAAGTTTACTCATTGCGGCTTTTGTTTTATCAACAGCACATTTGATGTGGTTTTTCCATGTAAGTCCTCTGTCAAGCGTCACTCCTAGGTATGTTGCTTCATTTTTCCATTCAACCTCTTCTCCATCAACTTCAAGGTTTTCTTCCATCCTCAATCTTCTCTTTTGCAGTAATATTGCTTGAGTCTTTCTTCCATTGATTTGGATTTTCCATTTGATGGACCATTTGAGTAATTCATCTATGGCTTCCTGCAGTCTCCGGTGTATGATCTCTGGGCGTCGATGTCTGAACGCTATTCCTGTGTCATCTGCGTACAAGGTGAGCATATTTCTAGCATTCTTCGGGATATCATAAACGTATATTACGTAAAGCAGAGGTCCAAGTACCGATCCTTGAGGCACTCCCGCTTACAATTGTCTGGTTCGAGAGGTTGCTCCATCTATCTTGACATAAAAGTTTCTATTCCTCAGATAGTTCCTTATAATCTTGCATAGCTTGGTCGAATATCCTGCTTTTTTCATCTTGTAGATTAGGCCTTCGTGCCATACTCTATCAAAAGCTCTCTCGATATCCATCAGAACTAATCCTGTGGCCTGTTTGGTCTGCATTCCTTCGGTGACGTATTCTATGAGCCGTAGTAATTGGAGTTCAGTCGAGTGTTCTCGTCGAAATCCAAATTGTTCGGGTGGAATTATCTTCAACATTTCTGTTTCCTCATTCAGCCTTTTGGCGATAACCCTCTCGACGACTTTTCCTAGTGCTGATAGTAGGCTAATTGGTCTATAATTTTGAGGAAATTTCCGTTCCTTTCCAGGCTTGTTGAAAACTATCATTTCTGCAGTTTTCCATCTCTTTGGGTAGTATTCGGTCCTCATCACTCCGTTTGTTATATTCGTCAAGGCTGCTATTCCTTTTCTAGGCAATTTCTTCAACATATAATTCGTTATCCTATCTTCTCCCGGTGCTTTCCGGTTTTTCAGTTTCATTATTATCTCTTTGATTTCTGTTGGTGAAGCCGGTTTTGGAATGATTTCGGTTTCCGGTGGTTCCATCATCAGTTCTTCGTTTGCCTCCACTTCTTCTTCTAGATCTTCATTGTCATCATCATTTCTGTAATTTATTCTGGCTTCTCTCTCAATCGAGTCGGCAAGTGCTTCGGCTTTTTCAAGTCTCGTATATACCATTCCGTTTGCTCCATGCAGTGGAGGTATAACTGTCTGTTCTCGTCGTAAGCGTTTTTGCATTTTCCAAGCCGAGTGATCTATTGTATTCAGTTCCCTTAAGCTCTGGTGCCATCTGTTATTACGCAGTTCTGTTAAAGCATTTTTCAATATCTGACTATGCTTATTCAGTTTCTTCTTGTCTTCTTCTCTTTTTGTTGTTCTGTAGATTTTCCTGAGTCTTCTGTTCTTTTTTATAAGTTCCTTTATATCCCTTGGCGTATCTCCATGTGAATGTTTCGGAATTGGTTTCCTCATTCTCTTGGTGCTTTCTTCATAGGCTTCTTTTATTTGATTTTCCAATTTTTCAACTGCTTCATCTAATTCATCCCGGGTGTTTATTCGGGGAATTTCCGTGATTTTCTCCTGAAGTAAATTCTTATATTTCTCCCAGTCTGTGCGATCCTTGGTTTGTGTCTCTTCTTCGTTTCTTGGGCCATGTCCCACTATTAATTCTATGGGATTGTGGTCTGTTCCGTCTTCTATTGTATCAATGCTGATTTCTTCAGTGATGTCTTTCATTACGACAATGTCCAGTACATCGGGTAGTCCATTTACTCTTGGTATGTAGGTCGGTATATCAGGTCCTATCACAACTGCATTAAGTTTTTCAGCATAAATCTTCAGTCTTCTCCCGTTGGTATTTTCCACCCTACTGTTCCATTCCTGCGATTTGCAGTTAAGATCACCAATTATGATTTTCGGGTGTCTTCCTTCTAGTAGCATTTTCAGATCCTCTTCCAGCATGTCCTTATCCGGTGATTTATAAGTCGAAATAATCTTCACTTGTCCTCGATTGGTATTCACAATAATCGATATTGCTTCTACTTCTTGACCATTGAATATTTGGTCGAAATGGTGATCCATATTCCTTCTAGCCAGTATAGCAACGCCACCTGTGCTGTTAGGTCTATCATTTCTGTAGATATCGTAATTGGGAAATGCTATCCGAACGTTGGGGTTAAGTCTTGTTTCTTGGAGAGCTATGACATCCGGTCTCTTCTCTTCAATCAGTTCTTCGAATTCTGGTCTGCGGGCTCTCAATCCTTCGACGTTCCAAGAGACGATTATGAGATTGTTCTTTATCGTCGTATCAGCCATTAAATATTCTTAATAATTTGCTGCATCTTCTTCTCAATCTCTTTCTCCAGATTCTGCATCATCGTGCTGAGGAGGTTTTTCGTGAACTTATCCAGTTCCTCAGTGATTCCAGAAATTCCGTTTCTGGTTTCGGCTTTTTTGACGGTTTTTGCCTTTTCCGTCTTTTTCTCTGGTTTCTTCGTCTCTTTGACTGCTTTGGTTGCAGTTTCCTGGGGTTTCTTCACTTCCGAAGAGTTTTGGGCTGGCTTCGGAGTATTTTGTGTTGGCCTCGAGCTGGTTTGGTTTGATCTTGGCGATCTCTTGGCCTTTTTTGTGACCAATTTCCATTCGCTACATCCTTTGTAGCTGGCTGGATGTCCTTGCTCTCCACAGAGAACACAAGAAGCATTTCGCTCCTCGTTCTCCCTGGTAAGCGTACACTCCTTGGAGCTGTGATTACCGGAGCATTTCACGCACCTCCATGGAAAAGTGCACTTACTTTGGGCATGTCCATATCGCTGACAGCGATAACATTGTCCAGGCCCGGTCGTCCTTCTCTTAGGTTCAACAACACAGTTCATGTTGTAGAGCCTTCTCACCTCGAAGATACCCTTATTCTGGGTTTTAACCAGCAATAAGGGCATCGGCTTTTTTGTTATATTTGAGGTCATCCTTATGACCTCAGCATCGACGATCCCTTGATCCTTGAGGTCGTCAAGGATCGTCGGGATATCTGCATCCAGCGGTAGGTATCTCACTACCGCGTATATTTTCTTTTCCTCCTCTCGTTGGAAAGTGTAAAATTCTCTGTTGATTTTGTGGAGGAATTCAGTAATCCTTCGATGATCATCGGCGGTTTGTGGGACGATTCTTATACCGTCCTTTACTGTCGTCGCTCTTTGATATTTAATACCGTTCCGCATCAAGGCGTTTGAAATTGACGTCCATTCGGACGTACCTCTCAGGGTAACTGGGGGGATTTTTTCTTTTCTCTCCACTGGAGTGGTTTTCTCTTGGGCTGGGGTTTCCAAGACACCTTTTTTTGTTTGAGTCTTTATTGGACGAGGAGCTATCCTTTCTCACTCTTTTGGCGGGTGGGGAAATTTTGACCACCTCCATCTTCTGTTTTTGAACCGGTAAGTTCACTTCTTGGACATTTTTCAAAATAATGTTCTTTTTGAGTGCCTTGAAGTAAGGACTTTCCTTATTTCCCTCCTGCAACTCGAGCCTCTCCCTGAGATTTTTAATCTCAGCAACTAAGCTAGATACGCATCTATCTAGCTCATTCACCCTCGCTTTCAAACTTGCGTTCTCCTCTCTCAAAATATCGTGTTCGGACACGACATTAGCGATTTCTGGCGCGTCTTCTTCCATTACGGAATCGCAGTCCGAATGGTCAGACATTTTAAAATCTGATTAATAATTACTTTGCTACTCAAAGAAATTGGAAATAAAATTTTTCAAGACAAAAAAGAAAAATGTATCTCATGCATCAAAAAAAACGACTCATCAAAAATTCTCTACGTTATGAGAAAAATCAGAAAGAAAGATACGAAAAATAAGCTCACCTGATGTTTTCTGCAGTACCAACGAGAAAAAAAAATCCTCTGGACACTTAGGATGAACACCAACTTTGAAAATTTTAACGAATTAAAATTCCGATAGAAAATATAGAACCTACACAAACTTCACAGACGGAATCAAATATTCCGTAGCTTTGTTAGTGGGCACTTTCACCTCCGCTTTCACTTTTACGGCACTGTGACACTTCGACTTTCTCGTCCGCTTTCTCTTTTATAGCACTAGGAGCATTGTAGCACGTCTTCTCCTGTCAAGCGAATGACTCGGAATGATAGAGACATGGACTGTGCCTTCCCTTTATATCTATGCATGAAATACGGTCAAAAAAAGTGACAGAGAGAAAAACACGTCGGGAATGCAGTTGTCTTTTTCTAGAATTTTTATTGGTCTACACTCACCTCTATGAACAAAAAAGGGAAAGGTAATGTCCCGACGAGCTTTTCTCTCTTTCTAATAAATAGCCAATTTCATGCTGGCATTGTTCAGTCCAGGTCTCTATGTCTATGGTTTGTATGCATGTTGTTACCACTGATATTTTATATTATATCGATCGGCTTGACCTCGAATCGTATGTACTACTTCCTGCTGGATTCCTCGCTGAATTTCAAAGCGCATTTGAAAAATTCGCATCTGAGATTGAAAACTAGGAATAATATTTTGCATTAACTATACTTCATTCACTTTTATTCTAGCAGTCGGTTGGCCATGGAAATTTGACACATTTCTATTGAACTAAAGAAAGAAATGGAAGGGACCCGCAGTTCAGCAAATCGGCAGAAAGTGTGTCCAAAAGTGTGGGAGTGAGAAAGACTATTGGTGGGTATCCCTTCTCTCTCTTTTAGATGTTTTGTTTACATCAATCAGCTGACGGTTTTGTTGATTACTCAGTTTACATTAGTTTTTGGGATGATTTCTGTTGTGTTCAATTGGAAATGAGATCTAAAAGTGTTCAGAATGCTTAAACTCACGATTAATATTCGCTTGAAACTTGAAAAAAACTCAAATAAATCGGGGAATCCCTGAATCCCATTCGAAAACCTTTAAGTATCTGGATTTTCGGTTTCTGAGAAATATGGATCTAGTGAAGGGACAGATCACCTTTACCTGGCCACCCGAAGAAATTAAAAGGGTTGAAACTGTCTGAAAAGACCTCTTTCGATTTTAACTGTCCTCTGAGTAAGTAATCTTCAGAATTGAAGTTGTTTGTGAATTTGTGGTATAAAGTTTTAGAGAAAGTATTTTATAGGTTTTTGTGTTTCTCAAATCATTGTTGTCCCCATCAACATCAGTACTGTTTGCAGTCACGCAAAATTGGTAAATTTCAGAATCTTGTTACAACGATGGTTGTAATAAGTTGCTAAAGGATGCTCCAATGAGCAGAACAAAAATGAGACAAAGAGTTTCCACAGGTAGGTCTATTTTAAATATTTTCATTATGAGATCCCATTTTGTGAGTTCAAAAGCATTATATATTACTTTATTTTAGGTTTCCTTTTAAACGCCCAGATATTTTGGAACTTTGGATTACTGCTGTAGGAAGGGAACATTGGTATCCCTCAAAGTATAGTAGAATATGTGAAGATTACCTTCACAATCCAAGTTATACAAGAAAAATATTGAACTTGATGCTGTACCAAGTGTATTCAATAATATCCCAAGACATTCAAGGATCATGGAATACTTACAGTTCCATCACTCTTCATATACAACTCACTGTGTTATGTGCATCAGAAATGGAAGAACTTTCCGACCAATTCTATAAATCATGCATATGAAACAAGAAATAAAGACTCCTTGCAGATTCCAGTGCACCATCTGAAGCACATAGACCAGGGCATGGACTTCTGGGGCCCCAAACTATATAATAAACTTCCTTCTGAGTTTCATGACAAGTCCTTGATGAACTTTAAGAGAGAAGTGAAAAGGTTGCTTTTAAATGAAACTATATATTCTATAGAAGAGTTCTTATGGAGAAAGAATATGTGATGAGGATTGTTTTTTATTTTTATTGTGTTTGTATCATAGACATAGAGACATGGACTGTGCCTTCCCTTTATATATATGCATGAAATACGGTCAAAAAAAGTGACAGAGAGAAAAACACGTCGGGAATGCAGTTGTCTTTTTCTAGAATTTTTATTGGTCTACACTCACCTCTATGAACAAAAAAGAGAAAGTTAATGTCCCGACGAGCTTTTCTCTCTTTCTAATAAATAGCCAATTTCATGCTGGCATTGTTCAGTCCATGTCTCTATGTCTATGGTTTGTATGCATGTTGTTACCACTGATATTTTATATTTGTTTATTACTGTCGACATCATTTGTAATATTAATTGCAAACGAAGATCCATCTAATCTAATCTAATCCGATGAGAAGCAGAGCGCATGTAAGTTTTCGAGTGAATTCAAATTATTTGAAATCAATAATTTTCTTTTTCATTGTAGACTATTACTGAAGATATATGTAAACTATTATATATATTGTATATAATAAAAATATAGAAAGAATTGACACTTGTTTTTTTTTTGGCAACGCTCCTTAATTAACATAAAATTCAGTATAGTAGAAGGAAAATATGTATGTTCAACATGTAGATTAAAACCTTGATGAATTTCACATGATTATATTCTTTCACAATATACTAATCTAGTTAAAATGAACAAATTTCTGTTCTTTTCATACAAAAAAAGACTTATTAAATTCCGTCTGCACTGCTCTGAAAAATATGATCAACATCGCAAAATTAACTCAAAAAACGTCTTGAATTGATGAAAAATATTATTCCAATCATCACAGTTCGAGGTATTTGGCAAAAAAATTATTAAATTCCTTCTACACTACTATGAAAAATATAATTCATATCGCATATCGTCGTTAAAACCCGAAAAATGTGTAACTCCCAATTTAATCAAAAAAGAGATTATGATGCCATCCTTTAGCGGTTTTCAACATCTACATGCTCAGAAATTTGTGTAGTTCCATCGAACAGTTAAATATTTTTCTCGCGCAAAATAGAATAATGTGTATCTCCGTGCTTGAAATTGTTTAAAACAAATACGTGTACCTCCCTTACACTAGCACGGCGTCAGTGCATATATCCACATCACATCAGTGTATAACATAAGAAGTGTGTCGTCTGGTTGCAAAACCGGTCATCTCCATAACAGAAAATTTTTCAGGAGAGACGATTTTTTGTCAAAACTAGGGAATTGGAGATAGGATCCAAATCTCTTGTTATTAATGTGTCACTAGGATAGTAGGTTTTAGAGCACCATAAAAGAATCTGGGGGAAGGTGCTGGGAGGGGGAAATTCAAAATTATAGTTAGGATTTGGCTGGTTTTGCAACCCACTTTGGAGTTAGTTGGCCGGTTTTGCAACAAACTAAAGCTTAAAATATCTATAAAATTGACATCAAATAGCGGGGTTTTAGCCAAGAAAAATCATTCACAATGTTTCTGTGTAACTGAACTTTATGTTAGGTGGAGTAAACTTATAAAAAAAATATATAATTATGTATATAACATAGTTGAAACGAAACTTTACACTCGAGGGGCTAAATCGTCATCTTCAGGCTCGCACATGATGACGTCATTATTCTCCAAGGATTCGTCATGTCATCTCTTTCCTCGTAGACTTCCTCGTTACCCAAGTCAGCCAAAATGTTTCTGTAAAAAATTAATCTGTCGTCTTTGTCCCAATCTGGTCCATAATGTTTCGTCAGTAATTTTTTGACATCATAAAGTTTCAGGGGCTTTCTTACAGTACCTGTAGCTACGGCATCAAGCCTACTGCTCATAATATTTCTTTTGCTCTTCACCACTGACTTTCTGGCTCCAAGCTCATTTCTGTAGAATACCTCCCCTTGCACTAACGGTTTATCCTTGTTTTTTGTTATAAAATTTTTTTTTTGTCGGGGCGAATTTGATATGCCATTGTGAAGGTGGTTTGATGTATACATTGCTGGCCTGCTTCCAATCGTGGCCAGTGTAGTCTCTTCCAGGCTTAAACACTGTTCCAATTTCAGCTAAGATGCTTTCATGAGCTGCAGGATCAACGAGAGTCTCTATTCTCTTCAACCTCTTTTCAATTTGAGCGAAAACCCTATCTGGAGGGATGAATGAATGTCCAGGAATGTTGAATTTGGAGATGACCGGTTTTGAAAAACACTGACGAGTGGATGTGGCCGCTTTTGCAACACATTGGAGTTTTCTAATCCCCAAAACGCACGGAGTTGACCGGTTTTGTTATGGTTTCTCATTGCCAATGGGTGGAAATGTTAGTAAAGGACTTAGTAAAATAAACAGAAATTTTCTCCGAAAATTGAGGGGTTGGCCGGTTTTGCAACCAGACGACACAAGTAGTGGAAAAATAGTGCTGCTTTGCTGTGAAAACAAAGGTAAATATTAAGGGAGTACGGGTAATAATAAGAAGTTTTTTGCCTCTCCTGTAAAATCAGCTAAAATGGAGTTACACATTTTTCGGGTTTTAACGACGATATAGGTTATCTATGATCGCATAATAAACTCAGAAAACGTCCTGATTTAATAAAAAATACGATTCAAATCAGAAAAACGAAACGTCAAAAATTTAAATTCAAACTTTAATAGGTTATCTCTCCTTGCGCAAGTACAGAGAGAGAAAGATATACATCCAATTGTCTATTTCAGTCGGCCTCACTCTTGCTGACCCGAGAGTCCCTTCCATTTCTTTCTTTAGTTCAATGCACATTTCACTCTGTATAGTACGAAAATGCGGGGTTATGACGCTTGTCAAAACATTTTTGGGTTTTAAATTGACGCTATGTTGCCCGTTCTACGTAAAAGTTTCTGTTACTACGTATTTTATCACAATGTCGAATCTCTTCGGAAAATATTGTTGTAGTAACACAGTAAAATCTACGTATTCGAGTTAAAACACAGTCTTACTCAAAGCAACATTATTCACCACGTTTTTTTATAAACTTCTTGATGGCAATTCTTACAACTGACTGACTGACTAGACAAGTGGCAGACTCGCAACTGAACAAAACACAGAGTATGGACTCTACCCTCCATAACACAGAGTCAGAGTATGACAGTAAATGGAATGTTCTATTTTGAAACTGTTGAGAAGGTCCTTGTTGGTCTGGGTTAAAGAGACTCAATTTATCAAAATGCCGACGTTTCGATTTATTTAAAATCGTTTTCAGGGCTCTACAATAGATGGTACACATTAAGACGCTATTTAAAGAAGGTAGCATTACAAATCAACAAGAAAATATCAGAACAATTGGGAAGAAAACATATATAGAAAGTTTTGTATACGAACAAACCACTAAAGCAAGCAAACATAATGAAGGGTAAGGGAAAAAAAAAGATCGAACACATTAACAACTTGGTTACATATATATAAATATAAAAAAGAGTATTTATTATTGACCCTTCAATGAAATAAATTGAAGCTACTCACATTGTCAGTTGGTCTCTATTGTCTTCAGTAATAAATAATTGAGGTATGTTATGATGACAGGCATACTACGGAATTTAACTCGAATCAGAAATGAAAATGAAATACATTCAACGTGAATAATCATCTGTCAAGAAGGGAAGGAAACAATATGTAGACACACGAACATGACTAATGTTACGTTAAGATGTAAGATTTCTTATTCTTTGGATTATATTGAAATAGGCCGTGTTCAAATTTTCAATGTCACTTATCTTATTGAGAGAATTTACTTCTTTTTTTATTTCCAGCAATTCACAAAACAACCTTTTACTTAAATTTGTTTGGCAATCAAGTATCTTAACACTATCGAAATCGAACGAGTGTAATTCATTGAAAGAATGTTCAGCTAATGCAGTGTTGTTATCTTTCATTTTAGCTGGATTGTGTATATTGACACAGTCTCTTTTGTGTTCAGTCAATCTAGTTCTCAGATACCTGTTAGTTTGTCCTATATACTTTGTTACACTCTCTGCAAGGGATACTATAGATAACACCAGATTTTAAGCCAAGAGCAGTTTTCGACTTCAACTTGGAATAAAATCCCCCGACGGTATTGGCTGGTTTGAAGGCAATTTCAACTATCTGATCTATTAAGAGTTGACTCACCCTTTCAGATAAACCCTGTATATAGGGAATCTTAAAATATCTTTTAGCTGTGGTTAGTAGTGGTTTTAGGTGTGTTGAACCATTTTTGTTAAAAATTCTTCGAATCAATGATACCGGATAATTATTCTTAATCAAAAAACTTTTAATTTTGTTCATATTATCAACGTGAAACTCTGTGCTGGCTAAATGAGTAGCTCTAAACTTCAGATTTTCTATGAGATTAATCTTATGAGTGAAAGGATGCTGAGAGTTGAAATTCAAAAATCTCTCAGAGAAGGTTGATTTATGGTACCAATCAGTTCTTAACACGTTGACGGACAGTTGCGTCTATAGCCGTCAAGTTCAAGTTCACTATGTGACATGACTACTTCTAATATTCTAAAAATTACAAAAACATATATTGTCAATTTTCGAATTTCACTTGTTTCTACTGTCCGTCAACGTGTTAAACAACCCGATGACCTGAGGACACGAACATCAAGAAAAGGCAATGAATTATTCCTTTCCGTCTCTAAAGTAAACTGTAAACGCCGATGGAAGGAATTGAAGGCATCAAGAATGACACCAACACCGTCTGAAGGTATTGAGGTGAAAATGTCATCAACGTACCTTTTATAAATCGGTACTCTGAAAGGTAATGCAGATAAAGCGGAATTCTGTAAATCTGACATGACTATGTCTGATACAATGGGTGCCAAACAGTTACCCATGCCAAGCCCAAAAACCTGGCAAAAGAACTGATCGTTGAAAACTGTCAAAATCTGTCAAAAAGATGGCGACGAGTGAAGACACAGCGGAGTTACGTATAGAGAGAAATGAGAAAAAAAGCGATCAAAAGTGTGCAAAGTGTGCAAGAAAAGTGGTTGACTACATTAAGTGTGTCAAATGCAGTGGAATATTTCATCCATCGTGCATCGGGCCGGCAGCAAACCGAAAAGATGCATGTGAATATTATTTCTGATTCTTTGGATTCTACGTCTGCGTTGCTGGTGCGTCGAACACGGAATGTACCTGACACTTCTGGTCAAAAAGTAAACAACGATAACCTCAATGAAAAATCAAACGCTATGGAACTTAAACTTTCAGGTCCAACTAAAAATGATGAAATAACAATGTCCCAAGAAAAACGGGAATATTTGTCACAAAATGAATGGACCGAAGTGAAGAATAGGAGAAAGAAATCTTTACGATCCAAAGGAATTATTTGTAAGGGTACTACATCGTCTTTCTCTGGAGTTCCTCAGAAAAGGTGGATATATGTGGGAAGAATCGCTGGAAAGGATGTTGAAGAACGTTTAATTAAAGAATACGGCGGTGCTGGTTTGGGTTCAGATCTTGTTGAAGTGAAGAAATTGGTTTCAAAGGGCAGTAATTCGTCTTTCAGTGTAGGTGTTCCATCTGAGGAAATGTATAAAACAATAATGAATGCGGAATTCTGGCCTAATGGTGTATTGATTCGAGATTTCAGTTTTAAGAATTTTTTTCACAAGAATTCAATTGTACAACAAGTAACAAGGTAAACCCTTACGTTACATTGTTACATCAAAATATTCAGTGTGTTAACAACTCATTTCTTAGATTTTGAAATTTTTAAGAGTCAGAGAATCCTGAAATTTTTTGTTTGACTGAACATTGGCAATCTTTTGAACAACTAAAATCATATAATTTCAACGGCTACAGACTAGCATCTGCTTTTTGCAGAGAGGAGGGTTTACATGGGGGTAGAGATGGGGCGTTATTCTCTAACCTGTTATTTAACAACGGTTATTCAAAAAAAGCAATAACTAACCGTTATATGTCCTGAACAATAACAGGTTGCGCAGTAACGTGTGCGCGAAATATGAAGTCTCAAATCGTTGATGAAATGAATAACAGTCGGCGTTGAAAAAGCCGTTTATTCAGACCGTTTCTGATATAACAGTCGTCGACGTTGGCGTTGAAAAAGCCGTTTATTCAGACCGTTTCTGATATAACAGTCGGCGACGTTAGCGTTGATGGCGTTTAGTTAGACCCAGAGATATAGAAGGGGGGAGATTGAGCTTCGACCACTGCGCATCCTATTTTCATGGGACAAAAGTGGGTCCGCCATTTGTCAGGTCATAGCACGGTATTATGATCACGGTCTAACAATTTAGTGAATATTCTTGTCATTTAGCTGCCATTGCCTGCTGTCAAGTCAAAAGAATGTAAACAATAATAACAAATATGAACGTATTTTTGGTGATATTCAGCGGATTCGTGTGGTTTTATTAGCTTTTTTCGCTGAATAGCAGGATATTTACGATGGCTTACTTCACAATTATAGGTAAGTTCCCAATTATATCAATTTTTGAATATCTTTGATAGATTTACAAATTTTTTAAACTTGTTTCAGTATTTCTCCTTCAAAATTGATGAAAAGACTCATCGAATTGAAAAAACTCCATATAGAAGGAAATTATACAATTAAGTCTCTTAAAAATAAAATACAACACATGAAAGAAGTGATGGACTTTTTGAGACAAGATCAACGTATTTCTGAAAATGCTGCCCATCATTGGGAGAAATCTTTTGATTCAGTGCCACATTGATGAAGAGACATTTGAAAAATGTAGAGAATGATACTGTGACCCTAAAAGTTCCAGTCTTGAAGGAATTGTAATATTCTTCAAAAATTAAGGTAAGATGAGATAATTTAATATGAAACTGAGATGATTTTATTTTTTGTTTGTTTCAGAGGGACTTCATGTACCATCATATGGAATTATAACGATATGTCAATCAGGAATTTGATGATTTCAACTGAAAATAGAGTTTCAAGAGATGAAAATTTTCTCGAAGCATTTGCAATAATTCAAGCCCAAAAATTTTATGATCGAGTTGATGATTTGTTCCCTTCCTTGAAAGAACATTTTTTATATTCTTCAGTGATTGGAAGACATTATGGCTTTCTTTCAGTGAAAAATATTGCCAGATCTCATTTTAAAATTAGAATATTCAATCTGTAAAAAGTTTATACTGAAAAATTCAAGGTTCTGCAATTAGAAGACTTCATCAGTTGATTTTATGCAGCAATCGATACTGGATATACAATATTGTATAAATAAAATGAATAGAAAAATGTTTTTTTCTTTTATATATTTAATGCCAGTAGCTACTGACAAATTTATCGACTTGTTAGCTTTCATCATATCATGTCTTACTTCCAATAAAAAATATCAGATCAATTTATCCACTTTGTGCAAAAAATTTAGTGTCCTTCAGATAGACAAAATCGTGTTTCCTTAGAAACAGAAAATTAAAATTAAAACTTAAAAGCAGAGTTCCAGAATTGCATCTCGAAGGAAAGTGGGCGAGCAATTTTTCAGGGTACTTTCCTCTGATCGTAATTAGGGAACAGTAGTGAAAAGAAGCGATTCTGGAACAAACCAAATATTGGTGACGCTTCGAAGTCTATATATATCAAACTACCCCATAAGACCAAATTGCTAGAATCTTCGAAATCATAGATTTTATTTTGAAAACGTTACCTATTTAGAAAAGACGAAAAGAAGAAAAGACAATTAAATTAAAATTCATCGTTGGTTACAAACGCTTGAATATAATTCAAAAGGATTCATTGGTTTAGATGATATGTTCAATATTTGGACACCTCATTATATTCACCAGAATACATAAAACAAAAAATTTTTTCCTTCGTTGACATTTTTGGTATTCATTTTGTATTGTACTGAAGAAATAAGAAACGAATTGACCGAAATCTCATAATTTCAAGTACTGTTATCAACGAAATCATAACATTCAAATTCTGAATTTTACGTGCCCCTGTATATAACTCTTGCCACATGCTATCACTTTTAGGCGGTGCTGTATATATTTCCTGACAAATGGCGGCCTTCAATTTTAGCCAGTTCGCGCAGCTTGAAGCTCAATCTCCCCCCTTCTATATCTCTGGTTAGACCGTTTATCATATAACAGTCGGCGACGTTGGCGTTGAAAAAGCCGCTTATTTAGACCGTTTCTGATATAACTGTCGACGACGTTGGCGTTGATGCCGTTGATAGAGTTTAGCAGAGAGGTTGTTTCTGGCGGTTATTGTTTAGTTAAACCGTTTCTCATATAACAGTCGGCGATATTGGACTTGTTGGCGGTTAGTTAGATCGTTTGTTGGCGTTTATTAACAGTTTACACTTTTCAAACTGATAACGTTGGCCATATTCTCGACTCTCGTTCTCGGTTGATGTTAGCGGGCGGATGGAAGGCTGTTATTGGTACATTATGTTGTTCACATCGAAGTGATGAGATTGGATAAAATATCGGGAGGAGCACTCACCGCAGATATTAGCCGATATTAGCGTACTATTTTATTGTCTATATAGAATTAATAAATCGAACTTGTAATAGGACGAATGGATAATAAGAGTATCCAGATGAAAAAAACAAATGAAAAATGGTTATTTAAATATTGGGCAACACATTGAATACTCTAATATTTTTCATCAGTTGCGAAGTATTTCACTGGTTTAGAAAAAAGTAAACTTTTTTCACATTAATGTAACATTAAGTTGAATGAAAGAAGTAGTAAACATCCACAAAAATTATCATCAAAAATTTCTAACTCAGTCGTGACTCGTTTACACCCTAAATTTGTAGAGAAAACCCCTTAATCGACAAACCTTGAAGATGTTATCGGTTTTCAGAGCAAATAACGTATTAACCTGTTATCAACAACCGTTATTAAAAAAAAACCATAACGGTTGATAACCGTTAGTGAGAAATAACGTTATTGCCATCACTACATGGGGGTTCCGCTATTTATTGCAAGGAATCAATCAGATTCACAGTAAGATATGATCTGGAAAAACTTAGTGTTTCAAAAGTCATTGAGTGTTCGGCAATACGGTTGAACTCGTGTACTGAAAGACTGATAGTTGTTTGTATTTATAGACCTGGTCATTACCACTGGCAGATATTGATCTTTTCTTCGAAAGACTCATGACCATTTTAAATGTTGCAATAAGGGAAAATTATAAGATTAATCGACTTACCTTAAGGAAGATTAATCCTAATTTTCCGAGCTTGTCCGAAGATATAATTATCACATTGTAGTTTCTTGAAACTTACTCGTTGTCAGCACGAAGTTTAAAAATCCAATAAAAAGTTAGGATACCTGATTCACCGCTTCTTATCTCCCTGAACCATATGTATCTCATTCATTGAGTGCGAGTGGAGAAACAAAAAACAAAAAATTGACCGCATTTGGGTAGTATAGGGTGGGTAGGGTAATTATATCTTCGGACAAGCTCGGAAAATTAGGATTAATCTTCCTTAAGGTAAGTCGATTAATCTTATAATTTTCCTTCGCTTGTCCTTGATATAATTATCACATTGTAGATGTTCAGAGTACCTATAGTGGTCGATTTTCTTTTTTTTTTTTTAATTCCATTTTATTAATTCCATTTGGTAATTCTGACCATTACAGAAACATTATATGAAAGAGTTAGGTATACTATACCAAATTTTATTAATGATAATCGAGATAATATATAATGATCTAGATTATATTACAAATCATATTTCAACTGATATATAACAACAATAATAATGTTTATTCCATAATTAATATACAGTTCCATTGAAGTACAATTCAACTCAGAAATGCCAAACAGAAAACAAAATATTATAAGTAGGTATATAAGGTATCTAGCATCTGGTAATAGTAGTGGTAACGACAAACTCAAGACTCAAGGACCTACTCAGCATTTTACTATAGCCTTAGCGAATGTGTCACTGGAATCTTTTACTGGTCTATTATAAAATTTGAAGAATGTGTGGGAGGATGATGTCCATCCCGCCGTATTTTTGATTTGCTCTATGTTTACGCCTGCTCTAAACGCAGCAGAAGTTGATGAGTGGCGAGTACTATGGGCTGAAAACATTGAAATATCTACACCACCTATGTGTAGTGTTTTCTTTATCCAACGACTGATTGGTTTTTTATGGGTGAGAATCAGATTCTGTTCTCCTTTTCGTTGGGATGATGATTTTTCAATATAAAATTCAATTGTGGATGCCACACACAGCTCCGGTTTTTTCTCGAAATATGGGAAAATGAGTAAGGGTTGACATCTTCCACGTGCGGATGTTTTTACTCTATCAGGAATTCTAATTTCAATTTTTTCTCTTAACACTTTGATATTTTCGATTTTTATTAACGCCAATGTTTGTACCCTACATGCAGACGTGAGAGCCATGAGAGTTACGAGCTTATAAGTGAGATTCTCCATACTCAGAGTTTCTAAAGGATACCATTTTCCCAATTGTTCCAAAATAGGATCCGGATCCCAAGTGGATGCATATTTAGGTTTTGGTGGGCGAATATTGGATATTCCTTTCAAAAATCTAATTATAACTTTTTCGTCTACAGAACTCATAGGACTAAAAATTAAATTCAAGGCCGATCTGTACGAGTTAATGACAGAGAAGGAATGTCCATTATTCAATACATCTGTTAAGAAATTCAAATAATGTTCTAGGTTGTAGACTAGTGGATCCTGATTATTCATTATTGAAAACTCCCAATATTTTTTAAAACAAGCTGTATATTGTTTCAGGGTTCCTTTGGAAATTGATGCAGTTATGACTTCAATTGCGGCCTCTGGTACACCTTTTTTCAATAGAGACCGCCGTATAATCTCCCTGCCACCAGGGAAATTTCTCTGTGGAGCGGATGACTCTCCCTAAAAGGAGAAATAAGTAAATATTTTTCAGGTTTGAATACTATGGGGCTTTTTGTCAGGATTCTATTGAAAACTGGGTACCATGGCTGTGATGGCCAGTTAGGAACAACAACTATTCCTAAAGCTTTTTCCTGTATTATTTTCTCCAATATTTTTGTTATGATAGAAAAAGGGGGAAAAGCATAAAAATAAAATTTTGACCAATTTACTGTGAACGCATCAATATGAAGAGACTCTGGGTCTGGAAACCATGAAATAAATTTGTCACATTTTTTGTTAGTTCTAGTTGCAAACAAATCTATCTCGGGTATTCCAAATGTTTTTGTAATTTGTTTAAAGGCTCTGTTATTCAGCTCATATTCTATGTCAATAGACAGTGATCTAGATTCCACATCTGCCTCTACGTTATCAGATGAGGCAATGTAACTGGCAAATACTGAAATATTTCTTTTTTCACACCACTGCCATAGTTCTGCAGTTGCTTCATTTAACTTTGGATATTTAATGCTACCACCTTTGTTTATACAGGAAATAGCTGTTTGATTGTCTACTCTTAATAGAATATGAATATTTTCTTTATTCTTTGCTAGCGACTGTAAAGCGTACTGAGAAGCTTTTATTTCTAAAAAGTTTATGTGCATTTATTGCTCCTTTTCATTCCAAAACCCATGACATCTACACCCTTCACAAAATCCGCCCCAACCTGTTAATGAGGCATCCGATTTTATCTCAAGGGAAAAATTTTTGGGTTTTATATTTTGTCCTAGTCCTATGTTAACAAACCACCATTCTAATTCATTTGATAATGATTTCGGAACAGTCATTCGTATATTGTAATTATTATGGTTTCCCTTAAGTGCAATGTATTTCTCTCTTTCAAAAGGTTTTAAATGAGTGAAGCCGTATTTCGTAGCAGGACAAGAAGATACTAATTTACCAATTAATACTGAAAATTTTCTTATTGAACACCTTTTTTTCATTTTGAAAGAATATATAAGTTTCTTAATGGCTTTGATTTTTTCTAGTGGAAGTGAAATTGTCATGTCAATTGTATTATAATTGAAGCCCAAGAATTTCAATCTTTGTGTGGGATAGAGGGTGCTTTTCTGTAGATTTATAATGAAGCCTAAACTATTTAGTTCATTCAAGATTAGTGTAGTATTTCTTTTACATTCCAGCTCCGTACTTCCTATTATAAGAATATCATCTAAATAAAAAACAGTAATTATTCCTTTGAGTCTCAGTTTCTTTGCTACAGGTCTCAAAAGTTTGGTAAATATAAAAGGTGCCACATTGAGACCAAATGGTAAGCAATTGAATTGATAAATTGAATTTTCGAAACTAAATCTCAAATATTTTTTATATTTGGATCTAATTGGAACCAAAAAATATGCATCTTTCAGATCAATATTTGAGAGGTAACAACCCTGACTTAGAAGCTTCAAAATCGTTCTATCGTCCTCTAATTTGAAATGGGGCGCTTCAATATAAGTGTTGAGTTTTTTTAAATTTAATATAAATCTATTTGAACCATCTGGTTTCTTTACAAGAAAGTATGAAGACAGAAATTGATCTCTACAAGGCTTACATTTTTCAACTGCGCCTATTTTCATTAATTCCTCAATAGATTTTTTATATTCTTCCAACCTATTTTCTGATATTTCAACAGAGGGTACAGAATATTGTATGGGCTTAGAATTAAAGGGAATACTTATTCCTTCAACCCAATTCAAGACCACTCGGTCATTCGTGATGGATTTCCAATAATTATAAAATTTGTTTAGACGTCCAGCATAATGTCTTACCGTTTGCTCTGAATCTATTGTTGTCTGTTGTGTTTCCTCTCCTTCGTGAATGTCCTGTATCGAGTAAGCGGTTTCTTCTCCTCCCTCCTTTGGTTTTTCATTCTGCCTTTGTATTTGGGACGCTGGTAGTTTAAATGTCTTGAATGATGAGTTCCAGAAGAGCCTGGTAGATGAATCGGTTGCCAAGTAGTTTTCTTGAATTCGGAACTTGCTTTTCTCATAGCTTGTTCATTTTTTACGGCCTCTGCGAAATTTTTTGTGAATAGAAATTCTTCTATGTTCATGGTTTTGGCCACCTTTCGGCAGTCCTGGTTCAAATAGGGAATAATTTTGTATTTTCGGTGAGCTGAAATGGCGTAATGGATGTTGCAGAATAACTGACAGGCATCAGCTAGAGTTTTTATATTTTCAGCTTGCTCCTCAACAGAAATCATGGTTTCTATGACTGTACCTACAGCCGTCAGTCCATGAGCTAATTGTTTTTGTAAGGCTATCAGAAAATGATCATTTTCATTAGCTGACTTAGGTAGACATGGCAGAATCTCCTTATTGACCAGAGGGGGGATCAACATTTTACAGTTCACGGGAAGTTTATATTTTGCCATTAATTCTTCACGTTGGGTTTTGTCGAATCCTTTTTGAAGATACGTATTCCAGCGCACTATTATTTCTTCATGGAGAGATTTTCCCATTTCATCCTCATCATTGGGTTTTGAACCTAGGACACTAAAATCTTGTGTTGGTGTTGGTGCCTCAATTTCCATATCGTCCTTCTGTTTATATGACTCGTTGTCTGATGATTCTGCAATTAAATCAATTCTAGGCTTTATATGTATATATCACTCGTAAGTCTGTTTTCTACAGGATTTCCATGTTTCAATTATTCGATATGTTGTAGGTGATCCTCCACCCGGAGGCCAACTCACGTTAAATGATTAGCGATCCTTCACACGAAGGTCGACTTGTTATTGTTTTTGAAGAAATCACTCGATTTCTTTTCAAACGACAACTCGCAAGTACATATTCCATTCAACTTTCATTCGAAAGCTGCCTATCTTATAATAATTATTTCAATATATTGTTGTGATATGCTGTGATCCTTCGACCGAAGGCCAACATTCGTTGAAGAAGAAATCACTCGATTTCCTTTTCAAATATAATGTCAAAATAACGCTCGTTATTATTGACCGATAGACAGTTACTGTGATAAATAATTAATCAGAGAATGGTTCTTAATTCCTATCATCGAGAATTCTGTTTATTCCACATTATTTATTTTTTTTTTCTATTATGTAAAACCTACCTGAATCTGAAGATTCCTCTTTGGATTATGTGTGGTCCGATTCGCTCGATTCACTCGATTGAATTTTCCTGATTTGTTCTTCCATTTGTTTCAATTTCTTCTTCAGTTTCCTCATTTGGGCGTCCTTTTTTCGATGAGATGAATGAGCTCTTTTTGGCATTTTGACTTCACTTTCAATCCACAATCCAATATTCACTTGAAATTATTTTATTTTCCTTCGATGTTAACCGACACGAGCACGAAACAAGAATGAGATACATATGGTTCAGGGAGATAAGAAGCGGTGAATCAGGTATCCTAACTTTTTATTGGATTTTTAAACTTCGTGCTGACAACGAGTAAGTTTCAAGAAACTACAATGTGATAATTATATGAAGGACAAGCGAAGGAAAATTCTAGAGTTGTTGTTCTAGGTGATTTCAACATTGATACTTTGGTGAGGAGTGATAATGCTCATCATTTTCTTGATCTGATTGGGAGCTTTGGGTTTGAAGCTAAAATACATGAACCGACACGAATAACAGCAACATCGTCAACATGTTTAGATAATATCCTCACAAATTTTGAGGGTTGTGAGACCTCTGTTTTTGAGGCTCATCTGTCTGATCATTGTGGTCAGAGGATCAGGATTCGGCAGTTGTTGGACACTACTGAGGAAACATTTAGGGTAAGAAACATTAGTGAAAATAGTCTAAATTCTTTAAATATGCTATTATCTGATCAAAACTGGGATGACATTGTTCATTCCAAAGAAGAAGACGTAAACAACTTATGGAATAGATTCTCAGAAAGATTTTGTTCTCTGTTCAAAAAGCATTTCCAGGAGAAACTATATAAGGCCAAGAACAAACTTTCAAAACCAAAGTTCAATAATTCTAAAGTACCAAATTTAAAACATCAACTTGATATATTGTTGGTCATTTCTAGGATAGATTCTTCATTTGGAAATGCATATAAAAATTTGAAATTTGAATATGATTGATTTGTGAAGTAAGAAAAGAATATTATGGCGATAAAATTTCAAAATCCAATAACAAATCCAAGGCAACTTGGAATGTTATTCATAGTATTTCAGGTCAATCTCGTGAGAGCAATATTCGGATTTGCGGGGATGTTTCAAAGGTTGTAGAGAGGTTTAATGAACATTTTGTTACGGCAACACCTAATCTGGTTTCGAAATTGCCGAAGTCTTGTAACAGAGAACTTGAACGTAGGGAAAAATATGTTTGAAGTTCAAAAATCGGATATTTATCATGCCGTGAAAGAGTTGAAAAATAAGAGATCGTGTGGACACGATCAGATTCCGATGAGTGTCATCAAGCATTGTTTAGAGAGAATAATTGATCCACTATGCCATATTATGAATCTTTCTTTTCAGTCTGGTATCTTTCCAGATGAACTTAAGGTGGCTGTAGTAAAGCATCTTTTTAAAAAAGGTTCAAAGGATAATTTGGCTAATTATAGGCCCATAAGTCTCCTGTCTTCTTTCGCAAAGGTGTTTGAAAAGGTTCTGGCCAATAGATTGTTGAAATTTTTTCGGAAATTCAATGTTTTTGTAAGCTGCCAGCATGGTTTTATGAAGGGAAAGAGTACTGAAACTGCTGTTTTTGAACTCACTTGCAAGATCTTGGAATCACTTGAGAAAGGTGAAGTTCCCATAGCTATCGTGCTTGATTTGGCCAAAGCATTTGATAGTGTAAATCATAAACTTTTACTCTACAAGCTAAGTGTCTACGGCATAAGGGACAAGCAACTTGAACTAATTGAGAGCTACCTTAAGAATAGAAAACAAAGAGTCCTTGTATCTGATGGAGGTCGAGATTACTTATCTTCTGAGAAACTTATCGAGTTGGGCGTGCCACAGGGCAGTATCTTGGGACCACTGCTATTTGTTATTTTCATCAATGACCTCCCTGAAATCTTCTTTTCTAGTTTCATCAGGTCTTTGTTGTTTGCGGATGATACTGATATCATCATCTCTGCATTGAATATTCTAAGCGGTATGAGGGAATTTAAGGATGCTATGGATAAAGTAAATGAATGGTGTATTGAAAATTTTTAAGACTGATAGAACCAATCGTGGCTATCCAGAAAGCATAAACTACA
This sequence comes from Coccinella septempunctata, assembly GCF_907165205.1. Lineage (NCBI taxonomy): Eukaryota > Metazoa > Arthropoda > Insecta > Coleoptera > Coccinellidae > Coccinella > Coccinella septempunctata. The sequence continues at coordinate 13,452,936 of NC_058191.1, forward strand.
ATTACAATGAAGTACCAATCAGCGAATGTGTTAATTTTCGGGGAGTTCATATAGATAGTTTCATAAAATATCATACCCATGTTGAAGAAACTAATAAGAAATTAAAATCGGTTATTTATGCCTTGAGGGTTCTTAGAGATCAGGTGGATATTGATGTATTAAAAGCGGTTTACTATGCTATGTTCCAGTCACAATTAAGTTATGGTATTATTTTTTGGGGTAGCAGTTCTGGATCGCATCAGATTATGAAAACACAAAAGTTAGCATTGAGAGTAATATTTCGTTTGGGTTTCAGAGAATCATGTCGTAATAAGTTCAAGCAAAATAACATTTTGACTATCTATGGACTGTACATATATAAGATCTTGATGTACATGCATAAACATCAGCATTATTTCTGTAGTCATTTAAATATAAACAATACTAGAAGAAAGCACCCATTTGTTTTTCCGGTGCATTCTTTGTCTTTAACTGAAAAGGGACCATTGTACATGTGCATTAAACTGTTTAACAGTTTACCAGTAGAAATTCAAAGATTATATGGTCATGTGTCTTTCGGGAAGACTCTATATCGTTTTCTTTTAATGCTTGAGCCATACAATATCGAAGTATTTTATTGTAGGGATATTGTAGCGAATATTTGAAAATTTTTCTTTTTGGATGACCTGTTTTCCTTTCTACATATTTTGTATATATGGGAAATCAATAAATTATTGTTATTGTTATTATTGTTAAACGAAATAACTGTTGTCAACGCAAAATTCGAATAATTGTACGAATTCATCCATTGTCAAACGAGTGTGTGGTTCGACTTTAGACCAGTGCCTCCTAACTAATTCAACCGCAAGTTCAATCGGGATGTTAGTGAACAATGAAGAGACATCTAATGAGACTAAAATAAAGTTCTCCGGAATGCTGACATTGGCCAAGTCCTCAACAAACTGAAAAGAATCCTTAACGTACTTTTCATCCTTCTCAAACACATTAATCAAAAGTTCTCCCAAAAATTTGCACAAATTATAAAGGGGAGAACCCACGTAACTTACTATTGGTCGTAAGGGACAGTCGGTTTTGTGAACCTTAGGTAAGAAATAAAGTTTGGGGCAAGTACCGTTCTTACATTTCAAAAACTTTAGCGTTGCGTCATCGATATGCCCTAGTTTATGTAGGAGTGCAACAAGTTTGTTTAGCTTGTTTTGTATGCTGGTGGTTGGGTCTTTCGATAATTTCTTATATGTATCTTGTTCACTGAGTTGAGTCTGAGCCTCTTTAACCCAGACCAACAAGGACCCTCTCAACAGTTTCAAATTAAAATAAGGTCTTTAAAAATACGTCAAAGAATGTTCTATGTGCATCGCCACAAGTATGGACATTGAAATAGAGATGGCGCTACAAGTATAAAAAACAATAACTTTATTTATTTGGAGATTTCAAATATAACAACACCTCCACTAAATCGCACAAATGCATAATATACAGAATTAACAGTCATACAGTTCAAAATCTTTCAAAAACTTGTAGTGCTTTACAGAACTTATAGCTTCGGTTAATAGATCAGCAGGCATTTGATTGGTATCTTTGAACTCTAAAACAATTGTTCCATTACCAACCAAATCTCTGATAAAGTGGTGTCTTATATCTATGTGCTTACTTCTATTATGAAATACAGGGTTGGCAGAAAGTTCGATAGCACTTTGGTTATCATTGAATAAATGAATTTTTAAACGCCCAATAAATCACCTAACACATTTTTCAGATATATGCCTTCTTTTGCAGCATCACTCAGGGCCATATATTCCGCTTCGGTGCTCGAAAGAGCGACAGTGGGCTGTTACTTACTTTGCCATCAAATTAAGCAATTATTATTTAAAACAGTACCCGGTATAAGATTTTCGATCAATAGAATTGCCTCCCCAATCAGCATCAACGTATCCTGTAAAACATGGATTACAATTTGATTTTTCAAAAACAAGACAGTAATCTTTAATTTTTTGCAAGTAACGCAACACTCTTTTTGCACACTTCCAATTCGATTCATTATGACAATTGTTAAATTGGCTCAAAAAACTTACTCTATATGAAATATCAGGTCTTGTTAAAACTGATAAGTACATGAGGCTTCCTATCAACTCCTGATAAGGAAATTCTGATTCACAGTTATCAGCTTTATCAAGTTTCAGGTTCTTCTTCTTCTTCTTCTTCCTTTTTCTATGTGTTTGGCAACTAGGCCATCGGCACAACTCAAGTTTCGGCTGCTGGCTCCGTCGGTGGACGGGACTTGAGCAAGTCAATAGCCAACAGGAATGTACATAATTAGCGGTACATGGCTTTTAAAATTAGGAGGTGTTGTGGGCTCTCCACGAGGGAGGGGAGAGGGAAACAGACACAAAAGGTCCCAGAAAAAACGCCACAGGGAGCTGGAAGCAAACAATGGTGTTAACGACATTACAACATGAACCAAGACAACATGATATATCTCATATTCTGGTCCAGCCAGAGGCATACAAAAAATTGACTATGGTCTTAATTATAACCGGGTCGTTTGAGAACAAAACATCCTCCAGACTAAGCGGGAGGGGAATTTTGCTCCCAAGAAAACTAGTCACATCCGCATAAAATTTGTGTATGTTGGGCTGATTATTGGGGCACTGAAGGAAAATGTGAAGAAGATCACCCTTTTCCCCGCATACGCAAGCGTCGGAATCTCTGACATTTATTTTAAAGAGGTGAGCTGGGATGGAACAGTGTGAGGAGCGGATTCTGTTGATGGTGGTGAGGTATAATCTGTGGAGATCGAGTCCATGGAACCAGGGTTTATTGAGGGAATCAGGGCTAGTCATCTGAGTGTAACAGCGTCCCTTTCGACGACCTATGTGAACCCATTCTCTTTTCCATCTTTCCCAAATTGTTTTTTTAAAAAGGGGCCAGAATTCCCTGGCATCTGCCTTGACAGGGTTAGAGTGGGGAAGGGAAGCTCCCTCTTTGGCTAGAGAGTCAGCAGAAATGTTGCCAGGGATACAAGTATGACCTGGGACCCACGCAAGTGACATTGAGCGACCTGAATTTTGGAGAGATATTACTTTATTCCTAATATCAAGGGTGATGTAGTCATTGGAAGAGTGAATGCTCCAATTGGAGATTTTTTCCAGGGCGCTTTTGGAGTCCGAAAAGATAACCGAATGAGGAACGTCGAAACAAGCCACAAGGGAGATCGCTCTTTGAATAGCTATAAGTTCTGCCGTACTGATAGAGAAGAAGCCAGGGAGGGATTGGGAGAGGGAGATCAGGGAAGGGGAGTAAACGCCGATGCCAACACGATACCCAGATTTGGAAGCGTCTGTGTATATTTTGACGGTGTTCGGGAACACCTCGTCGCATTTTTCCAGGAACAAGGAAGAGTTATCGGGATTGTCTTTTTTTAGGCCAAGGGAATGAAGAGGGATCTTTTGAGTGTCGACAGAGATGGTCCCCTGGTGGCATGGGAGGGATGAATCCGAATAAATAGAGCCAGGGTCGTCTATGATGTTAAGGGAATCAAGGAGAGGAAGAGATGACAGCAGGGGAAGATTACTCCACCGTTGAAGAGACTTGATGGAATCCAGCACACAATCATCCTTAAGTCGAAGAAGTTTAGAGATGAACTTGGCTCCCAGCCATATACGCCGGTATTTGAGAGGGAGTTCCCCTGCCAGGGCGAGTAAGATATTAATAGGTGTAGATCTCATCATTCCAAGACATGAACGCAAAGCAGTGTACTGGGTTTTGTCTAAGAGATACAGGGTCTTCCTCGGGACTGCCCCGAATAAAATGCTGCCATAATCTAGATGCGGACGTACTGTAGACCTATAAAGGACCAAAAGAGTGGATGGGTGTGAACCCCACCAAGTTCTTGAGAGGGATCTAATCAAGTTGATACCATGGAAGGCTTTATTACAGGCATCAGAAATATGTTGGGACCACTTTAGCCTACGGTTAAGAGTTACTCCGAGATATTTAACGGATTCCTTCCAAGGGATGTTACGGCCAAACAGGGAGAAGGAGGGTGAGTTGGGAAATAATCTTGATTTGTGAAAGCAGACCGCATGAGACTTTTCGACGGATATTTCCAATTGTTTCGACTTTGCCCAAGCCTCCAGCCTACTCAAAGCCAAAGACATGGTATCAAATACCGACTGAAAGTCGGGACCAGACGCAAACAATGTGGTGTCATCCGCAAATTTAAGGACTCTAACACCCGGGGTAGATATGGACCTTCCAAGGTCCTTCACATAGAAGTTGAACAAGGGGAGACTCATAGGTGAGCCCTGAGCTAAACCCAAATTTGCCTCCTCAGGCCCAAGAAGCTCGCGGGTTAGGGGGTCGATTAAAAATATGCTCCGAGAGAGGACAAGGGACCTCAACAGAGAGATTATTTCTTCTGGGAAGTTCTCACTACGAAGGGAGGCTTCCAAGATGTGGAAGTTGACGGAATCGTAGGCTTGTTTGATGTCCAGAAGAACTGCCAGCGTCACCTCACCCTTCGCAAAGGAGCAATAGATGTTAGCAGTTAGAAAGGAAAGGGCCTCAAGGACAGATTTCCCCTTTCTAAATCCAAATTGAATTTCGTCTTCCACCATACTAGACTCATAAATGCGGTCTAGTCTAGTAACTAAAAGGGATTCCAACAGTTTGAGCAGACAGGAGGTGAGGGCTATGGGTCGGTAGCTTAAAGGATCATCAGGTGATTTACCTGGTTTACAAATAGGGATGAATATACTGTCCTTCAGAGAGGGGGAGATGTCTGGGATTCGAAGATTAGAATTAAAAATTCGAAGTAAGGTCGAGAGTGCGTGCACGGGGAGGTTCTGAAGCAGACTATAGGGGATACCATCACTTCCTGGAGTAGTGTCCTTTTTGGAATAGAGGGTAATGAGGAGTTCGTCGAGTGTAATGTCAGGAAAGGGGATGGGGCTGAGTGAGGGAATGGAGGGGGAAGGGAGGGAAATGCAGGGGGAAGTTAGTCTAGATAGAATTGACTGCCCTATAGGAGTTGAAGGTTTAGGGGAGAGAGAAACAGAAGATCCATTTCGGAATTTTCTTACTTTGATGATGATTTGTTTTCCTTTCCTGTAATCAAGGTTTTCGCAGAATGACCTAAAGGAAGCGGATTTTTTTTGCCTAATGGTTTTCCTAACGAAAGCCTGAGTATTTTTAGCCTTCAAAAAGTTTTCCAGGGAAGGCGAAGAGAGATATTCCCTAAATGAAAGGGCTCTTGATTTGATTAGGTCGGAAAGGGAGTCATCCCACCAGACCTGGCGATGGAATTTGGAGCGAGTATTAAGGGGGGGTTTCCTATAAGGGATAGAACGCTCGGCTGCAGTGATAACTATTTTCTGGAATGATTCCAGATTATGTGGGTTTAATGATGATGACAGAGTGAGAACCTCCTCGTGAAAGAGCTCCCAGTTAGCCTTCTTCAAATTAAATTTTGGGGGAAAGTAAGGATTAGGAGGAGAGGACAAGGATGGAGAGAGGTCTATATTTTCGATCAGGATGGGAAAGTGGTCACTATTCCCCAAATCACCATCAACCGACCACAACAACCCTAGACTTATATCTTTAGAGCAAAGGGTGACATCCGGGGCACTTGGGCCATGACCTGGAGGGGACACTCTAGTAGGGGCACCAGTGTTCAATAGACAAATGTCCTGTTCTAATAGAACCTCCTCCAAAATTCTACCATTGTAGATGGTGTAAGAGGAGCCCCAAAGGGGATTCTGGGAGTTAATATCCCCAGCAATAAGAAAGGGAGGAGATAATTGAGGCAGAAGAGAGTTCCAGAGTGATTTGGGAAATTTTATGTTAGGGGGGCAGTAAATATTTATCACAGTGAGATCCGCAAATTGGATTGCTTGAATTTGAAGGTGAGCTGGGATACGGGGGAGTGAAAGGTGGACCGGGGAGGAATTTAGGTTGTTTTCAATAAGGATGGCAATGCCACCCCCCAAAGTGATTCTATAGTCTCGGAGAATATTGTATCCCTGAATCCTAAAGCTGGAGGAAGGTTTCAGCCAAGTCTCAGAGAGAAGGATAAGAGACGGTTGAAGATAAAAGATGTGATTTTTCAAAGTATCAAAATTTGAGTTGGTAGACCTAATATTCCATTGGAGTATCATTAACAGGGAAGTGAGAAAAGAAGAAAAAGAAAATGAAAAGAAGAAAAGAAAGGGCGGAGGGTGAGAACGCTAGTCTACCGATCTGGGGAGCAGGAAGGTTTGTGGGAGGTAAAAAGAGGGTTTAGTTTGCTTATAAGTTCTGAGCGAAGAGAAGGAGGAATGTCTTGAACGTCCAGATTTTTCGGAAGACTCTGAAGAAACAATGTTGTGATGGAATGGAAATCTTTGTTCTGAAGAGAAGATGTTTCCTTTTGAAGGGGTGATAAGGAGGGGGAGGGCGAGGAATCATAGAGAGAGATGGGCGAGATCGCTCTATTGGGGTGAACTTGAATAAGCTGATCCTGATGGGCAGCTTTGTCGTAGCCATCTCTACCAGCAGAGGGGAGTTTTCTTTTTTTTGCAATTTCAAGATAAGAATAAGATGGTTTAGAGGAATTAATAATTGTTCTTCTGTTATGAACAGAAACTATATTTGGATTTTTCGATGAAGAGTTATTGGAGGAAATTGCAGGAAAGCTTTGGGGAGAGTTTGTCAGGGGAACCGAATCAGATTTTGAGGGCTGATCAGAGGAGGCATAGCTTTTGGGGACCAATTTAAGAGCTTCAAAATAGGATATATTTTCCAACGCTATCACTGTATTACTTTTCTTTTGACGTGCAAACTCAGGGCATACTCTGTCCGTAGAGGCATGTTTGTGTGCGCAAAATATACACTTGAGGAGGTCTTTTTCCCTGTTCTGGCAGTCTTCCTCTTCGTGAGAGAGACCGCAGTTCCGGCAACGTTTTTGACCTTTGCAATTTGCCAAAGTATGACCATAGCGGAGACATTTGTAGCATTGAACTACTGGAGGGATGTACAGGGAAATTCTTCTAATACATCCCCAAAGGGAGATATATTCTGGTAGATTTTTACCTTCAAAAGTTAATACCCAGCTGTTGGAGGGAACATATTTAACTATCCCGTTGGAAACTAACCTCCTATTTAATTGTCTGGCTTCGAGTATTTTAATTTTCGAATCAGCCTCAAGAAGAAGATCCTCGGAAGTGATATCGGAGCCTACATTAGAAATGACTCCCTTGCTTGTAACCATACGGGAAGGAATGTAAATGTCTATGTCGTCTTGGGAGGAAAAAGGATTTTTTTGAAGGAAAGAATTAGCGGAGGAAGGGGAAGAAAATTCTATTGATAGTCTATTTTTGCCTTTTTTGGAGATATTAACTATATTAGTAATACCTTCTTTAATTAATTTTTTCCCCAAGTTCATAGGGTGAATATTACCGATATGATCATTTTCTTTTGATTCAATAATGATAATGAATGGGCCAGTTGAAGAAGGTGGGTATTTTAAGTTGAGTTTGGAGTTATTTTTTCTAGAGGATGAGGACTTTGAATGATTTTTTGAATTAGATTTGAGTTGATCAATTATTTGAGAAAGGCTATCTGCTTCTCTAATCATTTCATGATCGTCTTTAAATTGAGATCGGATTGTATCAATCTCTTTTGACAAGAGAATAATGTTTGCAGGGGAAAAAGTGAACTCGTTCCCATCCTTTAGATTATAAAGCGATGACACCGTTTATTGAGAAGTAGGAGTGAGATGTGAATAAACAAGTTTTTCTACAAGCGTGCGCGTTCAACCTTTTTCCCGCACGCATTTCAAATTGCAAAGAGTCACTTTTCCAAAACGTGCGGGAAAAACGCCTGCTATTTCTTTCCCGCACGCATTTGCGTGCGGGAATGGATTAGCAGGGGTTTTTCCCGCACGCAAATCTTATAGAATAAATTAAATTCTATCATGTCTCTATGCACCGAACGTCAACGATGAGTAACCCATGGTAACGACATGCAGAATTACGTCTGTCATTTTATATGAATTAATCAAATGAGATATGATCTGTATCGTGCAATTGATACATTTATATATTTCAAGCGCTTGTAGAAAAAATATTGTTCCTAACTCTTGCGTAAAGTGTCTTGCCCGCACTCAACTGCTTACCCGAACTCTGCTTCGCATCGTTCGGGCAACGGCAGTTTCGTGCGGGCAAGTATCACTTTCCGCACTTGATAGGAAAATAACTATTATCAGAAAAAACTGACGAGGAGCAGGTGTGCTCCAATGTCCCAATCCATCTCTCTCCCACTCACAGGGGAAAGATTGAAAACGGATTGTAACCAGTAAAAAGATAATTAATTATAATTAATTATATAGTTAAGTTGTCTTGATTGAAGGGACAACAGATAGACTTACCACTTACACTAAAAACACTTGTTAGAGTAAGTTGAAAATTAACCCAATATTAAAGGAAATACGTGAATCCAGGAAGAAAGCGCAGAGAGACACTACTCGAATGACGGTTGACCTCCGAATCAAGTTTCAGGTTAACTTCCAAAGGTGTATTTATACCTTTACAATCATACATGTTAAATTTTAACAAAAGCTTTTCAATAAAATCTTTTTGACTGAGAGTAATTTTTTTATTATCTCTATCAACATTAACTTTCATAACTAAACAATTTTGTATGTCACCAAGATCTTTAATTTTAAATCTTTTTGAAAGTTCAGATTTTATTTTGTCAGTCTCACAAAATTCATTTGAGAAACAAAAAATATCATCTACATATAAACATAGTATAGTGATCAAATTATTTTTATAATAAATACTCAAAATCTGATCTTTTGAATCCTAAATCAATTAAAATTCGGTCAATTTTCTTGTTCCAGGCTCGTGACGCCTGTTTCAAACCATACACTGCCCTTTTAAATTTAAGGACTTTAGATTCTTGACCTTTAATTTCAAACCCTAATGGTTGAGCCATGTAAATATCTACAGTTAATTCCCCATTTAAATGGGGATGCTGTCTTAACATCAAAATGAGTTATTTTTAAATTACATTCAGCCTTAGAGTGGAGTGTCCGAGGATGGAATTTAAAGGAAGATCTAATAACAACCTACTGAACTGTGAAATATGTTGTCAGGGTAAGCAAACCAGATTACCGTTCCCAAGTAAAGGAAGCAGAGCTGGTAATATTCTAGAAATTGTTCATAATAATAATAATAATAATAATAATAAAGTTTATTAATCCTTTTCGACATATGTGGCCCTATGGAAACGACTTCTCTGGGTGGAGCCAGGTACTTCCTAACGTTTACAGATGACTACAGTAGGATGAGCTTCATATATTTTCTAAGAACGAAGGATGAGCTTTATGAAAAATTTGAGACCTTCAAGAATCTTGTAGAGAACCAACAAGAACGAAAGATTAAAATTCTCAGATCTGACAATGGTTCTGAATACTGCAGCAAGGAATTCGAAAGATTATTAAGGAAGAATGGAATCGTCCACCAAAAAACAAATACTCCAGAACAGAATGGTATGGCTGAAAGGATAAATCGTACACTTGTGGAAAAGGCCAAGTGTCTCATGTTTGATGGTGGAGTAGAAAAGTTTTTATGGGCAGAAGCCTGCAATGCAGCCAATTACATCCGAAACCGTTCAATAGCAGCTGGTATCGATAAAACACCTTTTGAAATTTGGAACAATAAAAAACCTAACATTGAACCTTTCCGATTGTATGGAAGTGCCACCATGGTCCATGTTCCTAAAATAAATAGAAGCAAATGGGATCGAAAGGCTGCTAAACACATTCTCGTTGGATTTGATGAACTCACAAAAGGTTATAGATGCTACAACCCTGTGACGAAGAAATTTATCATTAGTCGAGATGTGTCCATTATCGAAAATGTAAGCAAGTACTCGAATATATCCAATGATACTTTGGAAAGTCAAGAAGAGCTTGCAGTTTCAGTGGGGGAAGAACAGCTAAGTTCGGAATCGGAGAGCAGTGAGAATTCCATTAAGGAAGAATCACTCAACGAGGAAACTGTTCCAAGTGAAGATAGTGATTATGTTCCTGATGGAGAACCAGAAATAGGAACTGTACCCAGGAGATCACAAAGAACTGCCAAGAAGAAAAACTTTGATGATTATGTGACATATCTCAGCACCAACAATGTGGATGACTCAGTTCCTCACATGGTTCATACACCTGAAACCGTATCTGAAGCACTCTCTGGACCAGACGGAAAGAGATGGAAGGAAGCCATGCTGGAGGAGATCAGATCCTTTGAAGAGAACAAGACATGGGAACTCGTTGATTCACCAGAAGGAGGTACCATAGTTCAGTGCAAGTGGGTGCTAAAAACTAAATGTGACAGTGAAAATGTTATCAGTTACCGAGCAAGATTAGTGGCGAAGGGTTATACACAAAAAAGGGGAATTGATTATGATGAGACATTTGCCCCTGTAGTGCGTCATTCAACACTCAGAATATTAGTAGCTCTAGCTGTAAATTTAGATTTAAAAATAATCCATCTAGATGTGAAAACCGCATTTTTAAATGGTAGAAAGAAAGCATCTACATGAGACAACCAGAGGGTTTTATTGTAAAAGGCTTTGAAGACAAAGTCTATAAATTAAAAAAGGCTGTATATGGCTTAAAACAGTCTAGCCGAGCCTGGAATGAAAGGATTAATGAAATTCTTTTAAGTGTTGGTTATCGAAAATCTAAGTATGAACCATGCCTTCACATCAGGAAGAAAAATAATTTATATATAATACCTTTGTTGCTCTTTATGTTGACGATTTCTTCATTTTTTCTAATGATGAAGAACAAGTTGAACTTCTAGAAGAACATTTGAGTTTGAAATTCAAAATTAAGAATTTAGGTGAAGCTAAGCAGCCTAGGAGTCAGAATTTTAAGAGATTATGATTTGAATTGTATAACTTTAGATCAAGAAGGTTACATTGAAGAACTCTTAACGAAATTCAACATGATTAATTGTAAAACTGTCTCAACTCCTCTAGACAATAGCCTCAATTTGAATGTTAACGAAGATGTATCAACTTGTGATAAAAATGTACCATATCAGGAACTTATCGGTAGCCTTATGTATCTGGCAGTTTTGACACGTCCTGATATAGCCCATGCAGTAAGTTGTCTCAGCCAATTCAATAATAGATACACAAAATTACACTGGCAGTGTGCCAAGAGATTGCTCAGATATTTGAAAGGCACAAAACATTATTGTTTAAAATTTAGCAAGTCTGATCTAAAACTAACAGGCTATGCAGATGCTGATTGGGCTGGAGACAGGGCTGACAGAAAATCCTATACAGGTTATGTTTTTAAACTGTCGGAAGGATCAGTGTCCTGGAGGAGCAATAAACAAAAAACTGTAGCTTTCTCCAGCACAGAAGCTGAATACATGGCTCTTAGCGAAGCCACGAAAGAAGCCATATATTTGAAAAATCTTTTATTTGATTTGACTGATCAGAATGACTGTATTAAATTATTCAATGACAATCAGAGTGCACAAAAGCTAGTGGCTAATCCTGTGTACCATGATAGGACTAAGCATATTGATAAAAAATATCATTTTATTCGGGATGCTTTATCAGATGAATTGATTCGCTTAGAATATTTACCAAGCCAAGAAATGGAAGCTGATATTCTGACGAAACCGTTGTTGGTTCGTAAGAATGATAAATTTGTGCGATATTTAGGTTTAGGTTAATTTTTGTTAAGTGAGGGTGTTGAAAATAACAAAAATGTATTGTCCTTTTACTAAAGAAAAACTATGAAGTTCTATGTTCAACTCTGCCCCATCTGTGTTCTCGTATATATATCTATGACACCCTGTTTCACTGTAGTATCATTCTTGTAGTTCCAGTAGAGTCGAGTGAGTATCAAAGCAATTATTAGTCTAGTGCTACACGTGTTTTTGTCCCACCTTTTTCACCGAATTATAATAGTTTTGTTGTGTTGTTATTGCATTCAGTCCAGATCTAAAGATCGTTGGTTGTGCAAATTACATCAGGTGAGACTTTATCTATAGAATAATTGGTTATTTTTGTTCTTTTCTCTCTTACTGATATCAATCGCCATTGTAAAAAACTAAAAAGGTTTAGCCATGTCGGAGACCTCAGATAATGAGGGTTTCTAGATGGAAGCTGTCGAGGAAGACTTTAGCGAAGGTGAGTCCGTGGGTCGGACAAATTTACGCGAAGAAAATGAATTCATGAAAGCCGAAATCGCTAAACTATATGAAACGGTTTCGATTTTGATGAATGACCTCCGTCAAGCCAAAGAGGAAATTGTAAAACTCTCTGCGCTGAAGTCCCCAACTTCGCCGAAGTTGCCAATTCGGTGGGGAAAAAAGTGATTCGTGTGGAGAACAGGAAAAGCCCTACAACGCCTTCGGTCAAACCTCCTACAAAGCGCGCGCGCAAAAAAAGTTCCTCGTCTGACGAGGAAAATATCAGAAAGGCACCGGAAGTGCCTAAGAAGGATAAAATCCCACCCATCACGATGATGGGCACCTCAGATTGGTTAGAGAAATCCTAAGCTCTGTACACAAAAAAGATAAACTACAACCGCGCAACTGTAGTTAAAGACGGTATAAAAATCATCGCGTCAACCGTAGATGATTTTAGAAAAATCACAAAATTCTTCGAGCAGCATGGTAAAGAATTTTTTACCTACCAAATGCAGGAGGAGAAGAAGAAGGTATATTGTGTTGATTAAGGACGACCTGATATTCCAGGGAATATCAGACGCTGAGATAGATGACAGATGACAGATGACAGAAAAGGTATCCAGAATGACATCGAACAAGACGAAGAAGCCCATACCTCTCTACCTGGTTAAAACCCAGAAAAAGGAAATCTCCGAAGTGAAGCGACTCTACAACCTCTGCATTGTGGTTGAACACAAAAAGAGACCTGAAAGTCCAAGCCAGTGCTCTAGGTGCCAAAGTTACGGACATGCACAAAACAAATGCTCCTTCCCGTGGAGATGTGTGAAGAGCTCAGGAAGCCATAGCAGCAATGACTGCACACTCACCAGAAAAGGTGAAGAGAGAAATGCCACATGCGTCTTATGTGGAGAAGAGGGCCATCCAGCTCGCTACAAAGGATGTAGCGAGTTCAAGCTGGTGACCAGAAAGAAGAATTCCCGAAAACCAGCTGAACAGAAAAAGAAGGTAACAGAAACAACAACTACTGATCAAAAAATTCAGGAAGTAGCGAAGACCCAACCTACAGAGCAGGAAAAGAAGAGGGAGACTCCAAAACCCCTTCAGAAAATAGAAGGACAAGCTTACAATGAAACAGGTTGTGAACAGCGAACAGGAGAAGAAAAAGATATCTGATGATATCAGCCGATGATTTAGATATCTTTACGGAAAAATATTTCAACAAGATAATGTTGAAAATTGAGAGGGAAATGGAGAAAAAACTCCAAGCATTATTTAGTAAACTGAATTAATGGACATTACGGATATTTGGAAGAAATCCCCCAAGATAATCTCGTGGAACATAAACGGAATCAACATTCGGAAAGCCGAGATAGAAGAAATAATATCAGAGAGACAACCTGATATTCTAACAATACAGGCAACAAGAATTAACCGGAACGGACGACTAAATTTCATGAATTATAAAACGTATAGATGTGACAGAATTACAAATACCGAAGGAGGAGTAGCAATATTGGTGAGAATCTAAAATACTACTTCAAAAGTAGATCCGCCAAACACAAGGAGAAACAGAAACAGTGACGATTTTTGCCGAATTAAATCGTCAAAGAGTCGAAATTACCTAGGTATATAAGCGACCACCAAACAATTTATTGGAAGAGGAGATAATCAACATGTTGGAAGGGAGAAACCCGAAAATCTGCATCGGAGATTTCAACTGTAAATCCCCATTATGAAACAGCAGGGCAGAGAATATAAATGGCAAAAAACTCAAGGATTTCGCCGAAAAACAAAATGCCATAGTGATTGGACCAGAGTTACCGACATATCTTGCTTTTAGAATAGGAATACTAGATGTAATAGATATCGCGATATTGAAAAATATAACTCACGAATTCTCGATTGAAACTTTGGAAGATGGAACCTCAAACCACAATCCCGTGGAATTGACAATTGAAGAAGAACCAAGAGAAAAACCGATGGAAATAAGAGAATATATAATTGGGCTGAATAAAGCCATTTAATACAATCGGAAATAACAGAAATTCTAACAATAAGCACTCCAGAGGATTTGGAATGTGCGGTTGATAAACTGGAAGAGATTATATTGAAAGCTTACGAAAAAAGCACGAGAAGAGTGAAGAGACCAGCACCAAGTCATCCGCATGGCGATACGCCTAAAGAAGTAAAAGATCTTATACGAGAAAATCGAAGACTCAGAAGAATATATCGGATGAATAAAAATGATCGGAATAGAAGGAACCGCAACCGCCATAGCCAAGTTCTGAAAAATGCCCTGAAAGATCTAAGAACAAGAAGATGGAACAAAAGAGTTCAAGAACTGAATACAATTGATCATTCTGCATGGAGAATGCAAAAAAGGCTACGGGGAGAAAAGACTAAAATTCCACCCCTACACGGAGAAAGGGGGATTGCGTATACCAATACTGATAAGGCAGATGCATTGGCGGACTCTATCGAACGAGAATCGAGAATATTTATTCTCGGATAGGCGACGATAATGAAGATCTGGAAGAACTGGTTGAAGAAAATGATGAAGAAATGGATGAATTACCAGCGGCTGCTGAAATAGACGAACCAACATCGCCAAATGAAATCAAGGAAATAATTAGAAGTTTGAAGAAGAGGAAAGCTCCCGGAAGCGATAAAATAACGAATGTTATGTTGAAGAAATTACCTAGAAAAGATATAGCCGCTCTTAAAAATATCGCGAATGGAATCATGAGGACAGAACACTACCCAGAAAAATGGAAAACAGCGGAAGTCATAGTGTTCAATAAACCATTCAAAGAGAAGATATTCCCACCAAACTATAGACCGATAAGTCTACTGTCGGCGTTAGGAAAAGTAGTAGAAAGAATTATAGCCACGAGGCTAAATGACAGGGGCGGATGGGACCACCGGGAAACCGGGAAGATTCCCGGTGGGCCGGTCGATTGTTGGGCCAGAGGGCTGGTCAGTTCGTACCATTTTTTGTCTTCGGCGGAACATATTTGACGTCGATATTTTTATTTTTACAAATATTGAAATCTACCAATAGATATATTTTCTTTTTTTTTATAACTCTTTATTGAAATTTACAATCTACTATTCTTAAGTATTAAGTAAATATGTTGAACTATTAATTGACATGAAGAAGTTATCAAACAATATTGATACTTCTGTACAAAACTTTAACTAAAGTCAGTTGGCCAAGTTCTTTGTAGTCTTCTTATATTGTAGGGATCTCGTGCCAGTTGGTCTATGAGGATGTTTTCATGTCCTTCAAGGTTCTGATGGTACTTTGCTGAGCGTTTTTTGATTTCGTCATCGATAAATGGTATCATTAGATCGTTATGGATAATGTAGTTAGATACATACCACGGCGCATGTGTTATCGAGCGTAGTATTATGGATTGGAGTCTCTGTATTATTTGAATATTGGATCTTTTAGCACATCCCCAAAATTGTATGCCATATGTCCAGATCGGTTTAATTATCGCCTTGTAGACCAGTATCTTATTCTGAAGTGATAATTTGGATTTTCTTCCTATGAGCCAATACATTTGTCTGATTTTCATGTTTATTTGTGTTTTTTTGGCTAGGATGTGTGGTTTCCAAGTGAGGCGTTGGTCTAGATGAATACCAAGATATTTTGCTTCTGTTCTCACCGGTACTTCAGTATCATGGAATTGTACAGGAGGGCAGATACTTCTTTTATTGGTGAAGGTAACTTGTACTGACTTCGTTTCATTGATAGTAAGTCGCCATTTTCGATACCATTGTCCTAATTCTGTCAGATGTGCTTGAAGGTGTTTGGAGGCCACATCAGCATTTTCGTGAGATGTAAGCGTTGCTATATCGTCTGCAAATGAAGCTAATGTTGTATTTGGATTTTCTGGTACGTCGGATGTATAGATCAAATAGAGCAGTGGACCCAATATACTTCCTTGTGGAACTCCTGCTTTTATTTCAGTTGGGCTTGATATAGCATCACCATATCTTACGGCGAATCGATTCGTAAGATAGGATTTCAAGATTAGGTAATATGGCTGAGTGAGTAGTTTCTTCAGTTTGTAGAAAAGTCCTTTATGCCATACTTTATCGAAAGCTTGAGATGAATCCAAGAATACAGCAGTACAATATTTGTTCTCTTTGTAGCGTTCTACACTGTATATAGTTGTTTATTGTAGCTGGCTTTTTAATTCTTGAAAAGACCATCACATGAAAGATTTTTAAATGTGGTTGTACGTCATATGTACGTTCATATGTGTAGGTAGGTGAAGAACGTTGATCTCCCTTAATTTTTTCGTTCCCGTTCGATCGACTGAAGGTGTTACAGATTGTTACGATCATTGATTTCCCGAATATTATATTACTCTCTTATTATATTATATTACTCTCTTATAGTGTTTGAAAACCCTTATTCAAGGGGTAAGTATCTTTCAATTTTTAAGCAACTTTGATTTCTTACAATGTCTCTTTTTTTATTGCTTGATTGAAAATATAATTTCCGTTTTTACTTGGAATGCCTCCGCCATTTTATGTTATGCATGGAATGCTTTCAATATTAAAAATTTTCCTGCGTATAGGAATTATTTCATCCTGCCTGATGCACGCTTTCATATATTGTGTGATCATTTTATTTTTGTTGCACCTCCGTCCTGAAACAATTCGAATATGATTGCCACGAGATATTTGTATGTTTTTCCTGTTAGAAAAAGTAAGCGAAATAATTACACGAGTGTTTTTTATATTTAGAACATATTTTCTTTGTTGCTTTGAGACGGAGGTGTCAAGAAATTTATGCTGGCATTTTGCTTATGCATGAACTGTGCATTTCAGTTTTTTTTTGGAGTTTATCTTCCCTGGTAGGAGCTAAGCCAATTTTTCCAAGTTCGGGACTGCTTCAAAACGTTTGACGTTCCTGACTTCACGGAGCTGACGATACGACTTCGTCCAATTTGCAGATCCTGCAGCCTGCAAAAGAACTTCGTACAATTTGCAGATCCTGTAGCCTGCAACAGAACTTCGTCCTGATTGGTAGTACATCAGTCTTCCCGTTACTCCATTTCAACAGGGAAGTAAATATTATGAAAATCTAGTATTTTCATCTATATGTGTGTACATATGATCTGAGACTTTTTTTAACTATAATTTGTAATTCTAGTATTTAGTATTTAGCTGTAAATATTTTTCTTGAATTCATTCTGGTACCAGGCTATTGATTGTATATTTTTATTTGTGAAGATAACACTTTTGTAAATAGACGAGTGATTTGTTCGACTGGGAGTTGTGTCATTTTCATTAGAGGAATTGTGTGATCAGGCTCACGACCCAATTACAACCGACTAAGCTCGGGCATTTTAAATGTTCTAATAGTCACAAGACTGTTACACAATTTTGGCGCCCAACGTGGGGCACTTAAAGTCCTTGTATTATATACTTCTAAAAACCTGGTCTCACTTTTCTCCTGGTGGAGGTAACTTGAGGATTCATGGTCGACCAACATTCTCGTTTCGGGTAGTTCAAGATTTTTCGGGTCATTCTCCTGGCAACCATATCGAATTTTCATTCGGGTGGCACTTTGGTTTTCTTTTCTATTATTATCTCGGTTATCTCTATTTTTCGAAATGTCTATCAATCCATATTATCTAAGACAAAATGAACTCTCCTATGAAATTGCGATTAGAGGAATTGAAGTTCCGTCATCAGTAGATGACAAACGTAAAATTTTAAGGGGATTGCTATCCCAAGAGTCTTCAGATCGCAGTTTCATTGTCTTATCGGATCCCTTTTCTTTCAAACAGAACGTTGAAGGAATCAGAGAAAGTTTGATTAGTCTGAAAGAAGCTTGTTCTAAATTTCAATCTGATTCCTCACCAGTAGATTAGAAGCGTGTAATATCTCGTTTAACTCATGTAACTGGTAGAATTCAGCGTTTATTAACTGCAGATGATGATGAATCCGCTGTTAGGCAGAGTCTTTATAAAGAAGTTCTCATGTTAGAGTCTGATATTGCGGAGAAGGTTTCTACTGAACCTCTCAACCCTTCTACCTCCACACCTGTAAAAACCTCGGGTTTGCACGACCCCTTATCTCATCTCAATGTAGGAACTAATCCTAAATGTATTCCTGTATACAAGTGGGGTCTAAAGAAGTACTCGGGAAGGGAACCATTGATTCCATTCCTGGAGTTAGTTGAGTCCCTTAAAGTTTCTAGGGGTTGTACGGATTCTGATCTGTTCGATTCTGCTGGAGATCTGTTCGAAAACGAAGCTTGGACTTGGTGGCATAACAACCACATAAAAAAACGTTTTTCCAACTGGAACGAACTCGTGAAGTCACTAAAATCAACTTTTTTGCATAGCAATTACGATTCTGTGTTGCTGAGTGAGATAAAATCTCGTAAGCAAAAACCCCGAGAGTCGGTAGCCCTCTTTATAACTTTTATGGAAGCTCAATTTAATAGGTTGAATAAATGTCCACCAGAGGTTGAGATGGTCAATGTTATTAGAGATAACTTGCTTCCAGATTATGTTAAGGCTCTTGTCTTACAGGATATTGGATCGATATCCCAGTTAACGACTCTTTGTAGGAGAGTAGAGGACGCACTGTGTTTGAGTGTTTCGAATCAGTTAGGAGAGATGCAGGTATCTCAGGTTCCTTCTAGTGTCAGATGTTGGAACTGTGGTGAAGAGAATCATCGTTACAATGAGTGCCGTAAGCAAAGAAAACGCTTTTGTTATGGTTGTGGTCAGAAGAACGTGATCAAGTCTAACTGCCCCCTCTGCTCAAAAAACGTGAGGAGGATCCACAGTCCCGCAGGTATTGAAGGTCCTTCCGGTCTAAACCCTGCTCAAAAGCAAAAACCCAGGTCGAACCAGAAGAAGAATTAGTTTCTTCGGCTCCTGCAACGGCCAAGATCCCAGATTCGTCTGATAATCTCCTCAAAATACCTTCTCTCAGTTCTCTCACAAATGACCGAATCCATTCGAAGGAAGTCAACCCCTTAATGGAGCTGCGTCAGAAAGACAATCGTCCCTATTTAACAGTTCATGTTGGAGGAGAGCCTATTTCTTCCTTACTCGATAGTGGGAGCAACGTCACAATTTTAGGTACCTCTTCAATGCATCTTTTGCGGACATTAAACTCATCCCTTCACTATGACGTATCGGTTAATCTTACTACGGCTGATGGAAAGCCTCAGACTACTCTTGGTTATGTAAACCTTCCCATTAGCTTGAACAATGTCGAAAAGGTTCTCAGGGTACTTGCTGTTCCTTCAATAACTCATGACTTGATTTTGGGTATGGATTTTATTCATGCATTCAATTTGGCTCTTGATTTCAAAGATTTCACCTATAGTTCTTCTTACTTATCTTTAGATAATTCAGTAGCTGTAGTTAGAGCATTGCTTGGACCTGATTCGTTGACTGATTCAGAAAAATACGAATTAGACTTTGTTGTTGACCTGTTCAAACAAATTGCACCCTCTGACAAGTTGGGTACGACGCATTTATATAAGCATCACATCGATACAGGAGATGCCAAGCCTGTTAGACAGAGACAGTATCCACTTTCTCCGGCCATGCAGAAAATTTTGAACGAGGAAATCGATAAAATGTTGAAACTCAACATCATTAAACCTGTGTCCGGGTGTAGCCCATGGTTATCTCCACTCTGGCTGGTCCCCAAAAAGGATGGAACATACAGAGTTGTGTTCGATGCTAGAAAGTTGAATTCCATCACTCTACCTGACAGTTACCCAATGCCCCCCATTGATTCAATTTTAAGTAAAGTACGTGATGCATCATATCTTAGCTCAATAGATTTGAAGCAAGCTTTTTTTCAGATTCCTTTGGATGAAGAATCCAAAATAAAAACTACTTTTGCCGTTCCAGGCAGAGGCCTGTTCTGTTTCAATGTATTACCATTTGGTTTAAATTGCGCTTGTCAGGCAATGGTGAGACTTATGGATATGGCCATTGGTCCATCATTAGAGCCCTATGTATTCTATTATGTGGATGACATAATCGTTTGCACCCCTACTTTTGAGATGCACCTCGCTGTACTTAGAAAGCTATTTCACTGTCTTAAAGAAGCTAATCTTACGGTTAACTTGGATAAATGTCAGTTTTGTAGACCTTCTTTGAATTTTTTGGGATTCGTTGTGGATGCGAATGGTCTAAGAACTGATCCCTCCAAGGTTCAGGATATCTTGGATTATCCCGCTCCGAAGAATACCACCCAGATCAGGCGTTTGATCGGTTTGATCGGTTATTACCGTCGGTTTTTGAGAGACTTTGCTTCAGTATGTAGTCCAATTACTGATTTGTTGAAGGGTAGGAAGAAAGGACAACCAATTGTATGGACTGATGAGGCGGATGAAGCCTTCCATAAAATAAAGTCTTTGTTGACCTCAGCTCCCATACTGGCAAGTCCAGTCTTTTCGAAGCCATTTTGTGTTGCTTGCGATGCTAGCGACAATGGTGTTGGAGCAGTATTGTTTCAGGAGGAGGATGGATTAGAACATCCAGTTGCTTACTTCAGTAAGGTTTTGAATAAGAGCCAACGCAACTATTCAACCACTGAGAAAGAGCTCCTAGCTATCGTTTTATCGATTGAGAAATTCAGGCCGTACATTGAGGGTACCGAATTCACAGTAATCACTGATCATTCTTCGTTGGTATGGCTAAATTCGATGAAGAATCCCAATCAACGTATCTCAAGGTGGATTATGAGATTATCTTCATACCGTTTCAAGATTGTTCATCGAAGTGGTTCCCTTAACACTGTGGCTGATTCACTCTCTCGTTTGTCAAGTGATACTGTACAGGTTTCTATCTTGAACCTATCTCAGATGAATATAGATAAATGGTACGGTAATATGCTGACGAAAGTTAGCGATCGTCCAGATCTGTTTCCTGATTTTAAAGTTAGCAATGGCGTCTTATACAAGCATATTTTGCCTAGGTACCGCCTTCTGAATGATTCTCCCGAGTGGAAGATTGTTGTGCCAACTTCTCACAGGCTGGAAGTTATGAAGGAATTTCATGATGAGCCAACATCAGGACATTTCGGAATTTACAAGACATTACACCGAATATCTTCCCTATATTACTGGCCGAGGATGAAGAACTCTGTGGTCAAGTATGTCAGAGGCTGTAAGGTATGTGCTTCTTGTAAACCAGGAAACCTACCTCAGGCTGGATTAATGGGCAAGTATCGAAATATCAACTTTCCATTCCAATTTTTGGGTGCTGATTTGCTGGGACCCTATACACGTTCTAAATCTGGGAACCAATATCTCCTAGTCGTTACCGACTGGTTCACCAAGTTTGTTTTTGTACAACCGCTTTCCAAAGCTACTGCCAAAGCGATTGTGAAATTTATCGAAAATCAGATTTTCTTGCTATTCGGTGTTCCTCAAATTTTTGCGGTGGATAATGGATCTCAGTTTGTTTCTGCTGAATTCAAGAACCTGATGAAAAAGTATAAGGTCCAGAAAATCTTCTACAATGCACGTTTTCATCCTCAAATTAACCCAACTGAACGTGTGAATAAGACAATAGTCACCGCCATAAGATCATACATTGATGGTGATCACAAACTTTGGGATACAAACATCTTACAAATCGCACAAGCTATCAGACTTGCTAGGAGTGAAAGTTTGAAATATAGTCCTTCATTTTTGGTTTTTCTTAGGAATGTTGCCACTGATGGATCATTTTATGGTCTCATTTCAGAAAATGCTGACAACACCGTCACTGTGGGAGATGAGGTCTTGGATTCTGATTTGGTGCGACAACTACCAGATCTTTATGAAGACGTTCGAAAACGTCTGAAGCATTCCTATGAGATCAATGCTCGTAGATACAACCTCAGAAGACGGGATGTTCGCCTGAGCGTTGGTGATAGAGTTTGGAAGAGAAACTTTGTTCTCTCTGATGCTTCCAAAAATTTCACCTCAAAACTCGCTCCCAAATTTATCCCTTGCATAGTTAATAGGGTACTATCTTTTCTTGTGTACAATCTAGTTGACCTGTCCGGTAAGGACTTAGGAAATTCCCATATTAAGGACATTAAGCCTGATCTAACCCGAGATGACCCGGATGATTCTTTAGATGTGGAGTCCGAATGACACAAACAAACCCCCTATTTTGTATCCGTTTTGATAGTGAAATGTATAATATCTCCTAGTGCTGTCCTTATTCCTTCTCTCTCAATGGTTTCAAAATGGACATAATAACTATTTGAAGTTCAAGGGTAATTATCTTTCCTCTTTATCTCCCTTTTGAACGTAGTGCATTACCTTCCTGTAATGGAGGGACCTATCTTCTATATCTCCGATATATATCTTTCCATTACATTACCTTTATCTTCTGCCCTTGTTCTAATTTTCTCTTTTACCCCTTGGCAAAAACTTCTTATTCTTTTCGGAGCAACGTATAGTTACATTGGTTTATGCGCATGCGAATTTTTGTGTACCTATTTAGTTCTGGAATAACTAAATATTTTGTGTCTTTAGATGCAGTATGGTGTCCATTGGAAGCCTAACTTTGTAATCTACCTTGTGATTCACTGAATCACTGGCGCCCAACAATTAACGTCTATTGTCTCTTACAAGAGAGGAAAAAGGAGATGAAAGCTCTTTGATGAGCAAAGACCTTTTTTTTTTGTTTTTTTTTTTTGTGGGATGAGGGATAGTGTAGCGTTCTACACTGTATATAGTTGTTTATTGTAGCTGGCTTTTTAATTCTTGAAAAGACCATCACATGAAAGATTTTTAAATGTGGTTGTACGTCATATGTACGTTCATATGTGTAGGTAGGTGAAGAACGTTGATCTCCCTTCATTTTTTCGTTCCCGTTCGATCGACTGAAGGTGTTACAGATTGTTACGATCATTGATTTCCCGAATGTTATATTACTCTCTTATTATATTATATTACTCTCTTATAGTGTTTGAAAACCCTTATTCAAGGGGTTAGTATCTTTCAATTTTTAAGCAACTTTGATTTCTTACAATGTCTGTTTTTTATTGCTTGATTGAAAATATAATTTCCGTTTTTACTTGGAATGCCTCCGCCATTTTATGTTATGCATGGAATGCTTTCAATATTAAAAATTTTCCTTCGTATAGGAATTATTTCATCCTGCCTGATGCACGCTTTCATATATTGTGTGATCATTTTATTTTTGTTGCACCTCCGTCCTGAA
Organism: Coccinella septempunctata; assembly: GCF_907165205.1. Taxonomy (NCBI): domain Eukaryota; kingdom Metazoa; phylum Arthropoda; class Insecta; order Coleoptera; family Coccinellidae; genus Coccinella; species Coccinella septempunctata. The sequence goes on from NC_058191.1 coordinate 13,476,352, forward strand.
ACAATTCGAATATGATTGCCTCGAGATATTTGTATGTTTTTCCTGTTAGAAAAAGTAAGCGAAATAATTACACGAGTGTTTTTTATATTTAGAAAATATTTTCTTTGTTGCTTTGAGACGGAGGTGTCAAGAAATTTATGCTGGCATTTTGCTTATGCATGAACTGTGCATTTCAGTTTTTTTTTGGAGTTTATCTTCCCTGGTAGGAGCTAAGCCAATTTTTCCAAGTTCGGGACTGCTTCAAAACGTTTGACGTTCCTGACTTCACGGAGCTGACGATACGACTTCGTCCAATTTGCAGATCCTGCAGCCTGCAAAAGAACTTCGTACAATTTGCAGATCCTGTAGCCTGCAACAGAACTTCGTCCTGATTGGCAGTACATCAGTCTTCCCGTTACTCCATTTCAACAGGGAAGTAAATATTATGAAAATCTAGTATTTTCATCTATATGTGTGTACATATGATCTGAGACTTTTTTTAACTATAATTTGTAATTCTAGTATTTAGTATTTAGCTGTAAATATTTTTCTTGAATTCATTCTGGTACCAGGCTATTGATTGTATATTTTTATTTGTGAAGATAACACTTTTGTAAATAGACGAGTGATTTGTTCGACTGGGAGTTGTGTCATTTTCATTAGAGGAATTGTGTGATCAGGCTCACGACCCAATTACAACCGACTAAGCTCGGGCATTTTAAATGTTCTAATAGTCACAAGACTGTTACATCTTCTAGGCTTGTGGAAATAGTGTTCACTACACGATGTATTTGATGAGCTGCAGAGTGGTGTTCCCTAAAACCAAGTTGATGATTGGGTATGAGTCCGTTCATATTTATGTCCTTCTTCAATCTTTTGAGTAGTAATTTCTCGAACAGTTTTCCTAGGATTGGTAGGAGACTTATGGGTCTATAGGATTTCACATCATGTTCAGGTTTGTTCGGTTTGGATATCATAATCATTTCTGCATATTTCCAGATTGTGGGAAAGTAAGATAGGCTCATCATTCGATTGAACAGAGTATTGATGTATATGATTGCTTTTGGTGGCAGTTGTTTCAGAATTTCTGCTGTTATCAGGTCGTATCCAGGAGCTTTCTTATTTTCAACCTCTTTATTTCATTAAAAACTTCTTTGGGCTTGAATGGTTTAACAGGGGGCGACATTTGACAGGCAACATCCAAGAATGACTCAACTTCTGCATCATTGATTCCTGGTTGGGGTTCATCGGGGGTAAATACTCGCGATAAATGTGTTGCGAATAGAGTTATTTTATCCTCATCAGAGCTAGTCCACTCTCCATTTAGTTTTCTGATCGGAGGATTCCGCTTTATAGGTCTTTTGTGCTTTTTCGTAGCTTTCCAGATGTTGTATTCACCGTTATTATCGATGCTCTCTATGTGGTGCTGAAATTGTGAATTGGAATACTCTTGTAGGATCCTATGTAGTTTTCTAGCCAGATAGTTGTATTCTTTTTTATCTGTCGCATTACGAGATCTCTGCCATCTTCCTCTCGCTTGTCGTTTTGCGGTAACCATTTCTCGAATATACAGAGGTAATTTCGTTTTTTCATCTTGTTTAGAGTTCGCTGTTGTGCTTTCCCAGGCTGCTTTCTGAATCATTTCTACAATAAATTTGGAGGCTTCTTCCAAATCTTGATGATCTTTGAGTTTAATGTCCAGTTTGATGTTGTCACTTATGATTTGTTCAAATGGGTTGTACTTAGGTTCAGTAAAATGGGCGAGTGATCTGATGATAGATCCCGTGTTGCTTCTGTTTGTAGGTGGCCATTTGCAAATCCTTTAGTGACGAAAAAGTCTTAAAGATCAAGGATTTTGTTTGGGGACAATATGTTGGTGTTCCTGAAGAAACTGCTTCTAAATTTTTGTTCACTATGACCTTCATTAGATTGCGTCCTTTATTTTTTTTTTTTTTTTTTATAGCAGGGGGAATCTGCGACCGTGAAAACACGGGGCTCTATCTCTCGCCCAGAGGAACCCATTTCTAGGGAACACTGTGGGGTTACTCACTCTCCTGAGTTCGCGACCCACTAAACCTAACCTGCTTTTTGTTGGTTCCGGGCTTTTGCCTATAAACCATTTATCCCTTAATCGGTTGATTTCTTCTTGTACATTGTCGTGCTAGGGTTTTCATGTTCGTCCATTTCGGATATCTCTTCTTAGTATTAGTTTCGCTGATGACACGGTCCTATTTTTCACGGGAGAAACATCGGAGGCAGTTAAAAAGAAGGCAGAATATGGTTTTGGTCAGTTGTTGAATTTCTTAGACGTTAACAAGCTTACGGTGAACATGGAGAAGACAAAATTTATGTATTACACCAGTGATTTTAGAAGATCTCCAACGTTTGATAGACTCTCATCAGAAAATGAATTCAAAATAGGGAAAACAGACACAATAAAATATTTAGGAGTCCTTATAGACAGCCACTTAAGATGGAAGGAACAGGCCAATTTAGTCGTGAGAAAACTGCGACCGATGCTGAGCAAATTTAAAAACTTCAGGCAAATTTGTGACGAAGAGGAACTAAAAACCGTGTATCATGCATTGATAGAGTCACACTTAAACTATGGAATACTAGCATGGGGTGGAATGGCCAACTGCCACTATGCAAGAATAGAAAAAATGCAGAAATGGATATTAAAGATTATTTACAAGAAACCTATTACTCATCCAACGGAAGACCTATTCAGGACTGCGAAATTGCTTACTACCAGGCAACTATATGCAAGGACCCTCCTTATACATCAGCACAACACTTCTACACCTGTACCTGAAAAAGGCAGAAAATTGAGAAATAAACATATAAACTTGCCTAAATTAAGTAAAACGAGTACTCTTAGAACATTTACCTACCTCGCCCCACTTCTGTACAACAGGCTTCCAGAGCATTTGAGGGACATTCGGTCTCATTCCAACTACAACAGGCAGATAAGACACTGGATAGAACAACAACACTGGAACTTTTGGGTTTCCTTCTGGAATAGAAATAATTTTATTTAGTTATTATGGACTTTTGGTTTTTAGTAATTACTCACCTTCACCATAAGATTGTGATTAGAAAGAATGAGGTAAACTCACCTCCATATGTGCATAAATGCGTATGTAGATAATAAGTAAAATTATTACCACAGACAAGTGCTTGGCACTTTTGTGGTCTTTGAATGTTTTGTTGACGATTGTGTATTGGTGGATTTATTTGTATTTTCGTGTTATTTTGGGTCAATAAACATTATTATTATTATTATTATGAGTATAGTTTTAATAAGTTGTCGTACTCATTTTAATCTCTCCTCAATTGATCTCTCGGTCTCCTTTTGTAAATTCTCATTCTTCTTCTGTCTTCCTCCGGATCGTAGTCCACTAGTCTCCTGAGTTCTTCGTTTGGATGTTCCTTCGCTGTTTCGAATAACTTTTCAGCTTTCCTCTTCATAAATTCGGTGATGGTTTCCCACTTCAAATCTCGATATATCTGTTTGTTCCTGACAAACCAAGGCGCATCTATGGCACATCGTAGTAGCTTGTTTTCTGTTGTCTGAATTCTTTGTATATGGCTCTTTGCCGCGAATCCCCAAGCACCTGATCCATAAGTCAGTTGCGGTCTAGCAACGGCTTTGATTATTTTCAATTTTGTCTCATTTGACATGTGGCTCTTTCTACCTATCAGCGGGTAGAGCATATTCATCGCCTTGGTTTTGTCAACGGCTTGTTTGATATGGCTTCTCCATGTTAGACCTTTGTCTAGGGTGATACCTAAATATTTTGCATCGTTTTTCCATTCGATTTCTTCTCCATCTACCTCTAGATTTGTTGTAGTTCTTAGTCTCCTCTTCTGCAGTAATATCGCTTGGCTCTTTTGTCCGTTGAGTTTTATTTTCCATTTAATACACCAGTCATTTATTTCATCTATAGCTTCTTGTAACATTCCTTCTATAATTTCTGGCTTGCGATGTCGCATTGCGATTCCTGTGTCGTCGGCATATAGTGTAAGCATAGTCCTTGGAGATTTTGGTATATCGTGAATATATATGTTATACAGTAACGGCCCAAGTACTGACCCTTGAGGCACCCCTGCTTCCATATATCTGGTTGTGGAGTTTTCTCCTTCCACTTTCACGTAGAATCTTCTGTGCCTCAAATAATTCCTAATCAACTTGCACAGTTTCATTGAATATCCAGCATCTCTCATTTTGTAAATCAATCCTTCATGCCATACTCTGTCGAATGCTCTGGCGACATCTAGTAGTACAAGACCGGTTGCTTGTTTATTTTGGAATCCTTCTGTTATATATTCTGTGAGTCTCAGTAATTGCTGTTCAGTTGAGTGGTCTCTTCTGAATCCGAATTGCTCTGCTGGAATGAGATTCAGATTTTCAGTTTCTTCTGTAAGCCTCCTAGCGATTACCCTTTCTACTACTTTTCCTAGGGCGGACAATAAACTTATCGGCCTCTAGTTTTGGGGGAATTTCTTATCTTTGCCTGGTTTGTTGAACACTATGACTTCTGCAGTTTTCCACTTTTCCGGATAGTGTTCAGTCCTCATTATACCGTTTGCAATATTTGTGAGAGCAGCTATACCTTTTCTAGGTAATTTCTTCAACATAGCATTCGTTATTTTATCACTTCCGGGAGCTTTTCTATTTTTCAAGCTTCTGATTATCTCTTTTATTTCAAATGGAGAAGCTGGTTTTTCTATTTTGTCGTCTACTGGTGGTTCGTCCATTTCTTCTTCGTTGTTCTCTACAAGATCTTCCACCTCGTCATTATCGTCATCAGGTCTGTAATTTATTCTCGATTCTCTTTCTATCGAGTCCGCCAGTGCTTCTGCTTTATCGATATTCGTATATGCCATTCCTCTTTCTCCGTGGAGAGGTGGTATTTCAGTCTTTTCTCTTCTCAGACATTTTTGCATTTTCCATGCAGAATGATCGATAGTATTTAGTTCTTGAACTCTTTTGTTCCATCTATTTGCTCTCATGTCCTTCAGAGCATTTTTTAGAACTTGGCTGTGTCGGTTTAGATTTCTCTTATTTATATCTGTTTTGTTGAGCCTGTATGTTTTTCTTAGTCTCCGATTTTCCCTGATGAGATCTTTGATTTCTCTGGGTGTATCACCGTGTGGATGTATCGGTGCTGGTCTCGTTATTTTCTTTGTGCTCTTTTTGTAGGCATCTATTATATTATTTTCTAGTTTATCAACTGCTCTTTCTAGGTCTTCCGGTGTGTTGATTGTCGGTATTTCTGTTACCTCCGATTGTATCAGATGGCTATATTTCGTCCAATCGGTGTATTCTCTTGTTGGCATTAGTTCTCTTCTTGGCCCATCTCCTATTGTTAATTCGATGGGGTTGTGGTTAGAGGTTCCGTCCCTCAAGGTCTTTATCGAGAATTCTCTAGTGATATTTTTCATAATTGCAATATCAATTATATCTGGTAATCCATTTCTGAATGCTAGGTACGTTGGTTCTTCAGGTCCAATAACGATAGCTTCATGTTTTTCAGCGAGATCTTTCAGTTTTCTGCCATTTCTGTTTTCCATCCTGCTGTTCCATTCTGGAGATTTGCAATTAAAATCTCCGATGCAGATTTTCGGGTTTGTTCCATCTAGTAAGTTGTTGATTTCTTCTTCCAATAGGTTATTTGGGGGTCTTTTATATGCCGATGTGACTTCGACTCTTTGTCGATTTATTTCAGCTACAATCGTCACTGTTTCTATTTGTGACTCGTCAGATCTTCCTTTAAAATAGTGTTTCAGATCTCGTCTAACCAGTAAGGCAACACCTCCCCCAGTGTTTGCGATTCTGTCACATCTATATATCTCATAATTCATGATATTCAATCGCGTATTTGGTTGTATTCTTGTTTCCTGTAAGGCTATAATATCAGGTTTTCTCTCTGATATCATTTCTTCTATCTCGGGTTTTCGAGTTCTGACCCCGTTCATGTTCCAGGAGACTATTTTAAGGGAATTTTTCCTAGTTGTATGTTCCATTATTTCAGTTTACTGAACATTCCTTGGAGTTTTTTCTCCATCTCTCTTTCAATTTTCAACATGATTTTGTTGAAAATTTTTTCAGTAAAAGTGTCTAAATCGTCGGCGGATTCAGAGACTTTTCTGTTCTCTTTTGTTTTGTTGATCGTAGGTTTAGCTTGGGGCATTTTCGGTGTCTCCTTCTTCTGTACTGGTTTGGGTACTTCTTTTTTCTTGTCGTCTACTTTGGAGGGGGTGGGCTTCTTTTTCTCCTGGACTTTTAGAGGAATCGTGCTCTGCTGAGCCGATTTCTGGCCTGTTTTCCTCTTCCTTGTAACTAATTTGAATTCGCTACATCCTTTGTAGCTTGCTGGATGGCCTTCTTCGCCGCACAGAACGCATGTGGCATTTCTCTCCTCACCTTTTCTGGTAAGTTCGCAATCTTTTGTGCAATGATTGCCCAAACATTTGACGCATCTGTATGGAAAAGAGCACTTGTTTTGGGCATGCCCGTACCTCTGACATCTGAAGCATTGGCTTGGATTTTCTGCCCTTCTTTTTGATTCCACTACAATGCAGAGATTGTAGAGGCGTCTTATTTCGAAAATCTCCTTTCTCTGAGTTTTTACCAGGTATAAGGGTATAAACTTTTTGGTTTTATTGGATGTCATTCTGGACACCTCGGCGTCATGGATTCCTTGGACCTTTAGATCATTTTTTATTGAATCTAGGTCAGCATCTATTGGGAGATGTCTTATTACTGCATATATCTTTTTCTCTTCCTCCATCTGGTACGTGAAGCACTCCTTACCAATCTGGTCAAAATATTTTGTTATGTTCCTGTAGTCGTCCATAGTCGCGGCTACGATCCTGATCCCGTCTTTTACGACGGTTGCTCTGTTGTAGCTGAATTTCTTCAAGTAGAGAGCTTTTGAGATCTCTACCCAATCGGCTGTACCCATCGTCGTGATGGGTGGAATTTTATCTTTTTTAGGTAACTCCGTTGCTTTTTTTGCGGTCTCTTCGTCTGAAGATGAACTTTCTTTACGCGCGCGTTTTGTGGGCGGCGCGTTCTGGGTTTTAGCAACTTGAGTTGCAAAATTTCTCTTCTTTTTCGGTTCTGGAGCTACTTCCTGTTTGGAGGAATTTTTGGGGACCGCTACCAGCTTTGCAATTTCTGCAAATGTGGGGGTTTCCTATGCCGTATTCTGTTTTGCAATTTCAGCAAAACTAGGGGATTGAAGAGCTTTATTCTTGTTAACTTCCTCTCTCAAGAGGCGTATCTCCCCGACCAACTGAGACACGGTTTCAGTCAGTTTATTTATTTGAGCCTTCAACTGCCCATTCTCTTCTTTGAGCCTTACAAGC